>NC_138370.1:161331770-161385950 GCF_054177405.1 Leptonychotes weddellii | reverse complement strand
TTGTAAGTAGGAGACTTGTTTGAATTGAGTTTTCCCACATCCATTTAAAATGAGAAATAAAGAGCTCTTCAGAATCATAGTGTTGACCTGGAGGGACAGCCTTTTCCAAGCCCAATCCCCAAAGGCCAGTCACAAATGACAGGGCCACTCTACTCTCTGAAAATGATGGTCACTCAAGAGACAAGGCCAATTAAGAGAGAAGGGCAGGCAGATGGCTTTGTTGTTTTGGGTAGGGGTGTAAGACAACAAGGAATGTTCTACAGAATGAGGAACTAAGTCTTCTCTGTTTTTGGAAGCCCCCAGGGCCAAGCGCAATGCTGCTCAATAAATATTTGTTGAATGAATCAAAGAAGTGATTAATCTAGAATTAGCAAAAATTAACCAGGGAAGAGAAACATCTGACCCTGAGAAAATGCTCACACAAACAGAGTCTCTGTTGCTTTCCTGTCCGGGGTTGGGAGCACTTCCACTCTGATCCCATGTTGGGAGTCCGTCCTTCCTCCTGGAAAGACCCTCAAGGGGAACACAGAAGGACAACTGAGTGGCCAGGCAGTGAGACAGAGGAGCCGACAATGGGTCAATCCTGCTCTGGGGAGCCTAGCCTGCATCATCGGATTTATTCACTAACAACCCTGCCACAAAGCCACTTTTATAAGCATCACTTGATCAACGAGAAAACAGAGACTGGGACAGCTTAAATCAGCAGCTCAGAACTACCCACTGACAAAAGGCAGAGCAGAAATGGGAGCACAATCTTCTGAAACCCATGTCATGTTCTCTCCTCAACACCCTAGGCACTTCAGTAAGTAGACTAAAAAGTCAGCATGTGACCAAGGTCAAAAAATAAATAAATAACTGGGAAATCTTAGCCGAGGAACACTGCAACTTTGGAGCGAAAAATCACTGGTGCTGAATTTCCCCAAATCTAGCAAGTTTTCTTTATCCCCTACTAGGCAAGATCTCAGTTCAACAGAATAAAACGAGTTTCCAGGCACTGCATTTTGGAAGGGATTTACTGTGGGATTCTTTTTATAACATGCATCGAACAATATAATAAATGATTCTTGCATCAACTACCACTTGGTGATTGTTCCCCCTCCTTCCGCGTCCGAGGGAAGGGAAGTTTCAATCATATTCCCTTGTGTCTGGGTCACATGGAAACTAGAACTCTCTTGGCAGTTCCATTTATGTCCCTGTGCTGGTACAGAGAACAGGAATACACCTGATTGTATTCCTGGTAATATTATGATTACCATCGGGTAGTATTTTTACTATTCTGCTCCATTCTTATTGTGTGCCAAGCATTGTTCTGAGCACTGTATACATTATTTCATTGTATCCACAAAGCAACCCTATAAAATAGCTACTCCATGTCTCCACCTTAAAAAAAAAAAATCTGGAAACTGGGAGCCTGAGAGTTCACCTAACTTGCCTACCAAATGTACACCCCAAAAATAGCAGAGTTAGGATTTGAACTCACATCAGCTGGACACCAAGACCCATCCTCTTAACCACAGCTAAACGGAGGGTGCCAGTTTTGTGACTGTGAATCGTGCCTTTTGACAAGCTACATGTTCCCATTTTCAAAGAGTGATTGAAAGACTCGATATAGCCCATTAATTTTATGCCCACTTGTATCAAAATCTCTTCAATTCCCTCTGCAGCTTTTCTGCTTCCATTTTAAACTCTGCTCCTTCCCTCTACTGCTCCTTCCATTCTGTGCACACAGCAGAATGAAGTCTGGAGGCTCCTTCTAGCCTAATCTTCCAACGTTTGAAGAGCCAATGAAAGCACCTTCTCTACTTTCAATTAAACAATATTTAATCCACACAGCAATTCCTTTCTGAAAAATTCAAAGAGCCTTAGGAGCTTTTAATCAGATTCTCTTGGTACCTAAATTATTGCTTAAGTTTAACTGTGTCCCCTTTAGATGACAAATTAGCCTTATCCCCTAATCCGAGAATCTGAAGGGAATGGGCCTTACTCTGTCTTCCCTTAGAAAACGAGAGCCACAAAAACAAACATACAGAGCAAAACAAAAGGTTAGAGTGTGTACATAGTAAAAAAAAAAAAAAACAATTAAGGAAAAGCAATACTCTGTGTTACTGCATTATAAAAGCTAATAAGAATAATGATGGTAGGGCGCCTGGGTGGCTCAGTTGGTTAGGCGACTGTCTTCGGCTCAGGTCATGATCCTGGAGTCCCGGGATCGAGTCCCGCATCGGGCTCCCTGCTCGGCGGGGAGCCTGCTTCTCCTTCTGACCCTCCCCCCTCTCATGTGCTCTCTGTCTCTCTCATTCTCTCTGTCTCAAAAAAATAAATAAAATCTTTAAAAAAATTAAAAAAAATAAATAAATTTGGGGGTGGGCGCCTGGGTGGCTCAGTTGGTTAAGCGACTGCCTTCGGCTCAGGTCATGATCCCAGCGTCCTGGGATCGAGTCCCGCATCAGGCTCCCTGCTCGGCGGGGAGTCTGCTTCTCCCTCTCCCACTCCCCGTTTGTGTTCCCTCTCTCGCTGTGTCTTTCTCTGTCAAATAAATAAATAAAATCTTTAAAAAAAAAAAAAGAATAATGATGGTATTTAACAATTATTGAGTATATTCTATGTGCCAGGTAACACACTGTCTTAGATTATTTCTTCCTTCAGCACTGAATCACACCAAACACCAACTCACCTTAAAAGGAGTGGATTTAACCCCTGCAATGCCCAGAGAAAATAACAAATAACAGATAATAGAGGACAAAGTTCACTGGGCGAACACAGCAAGAACAAAACACTGACATCTAATGATCCCTAGTCAGAAAATGTTGCCAATTTCTTCCATCAAGTCAAAATGTAAATTCACATTTGCCGGTAGCAAGTGTGAAATTAACCATGCTCTGCCTGTTTTAGTTACTTGATATATTTGGTTCAGAGTTTACCTTTATGAACCAGGGACTATTGCCATCAGCCTCATTTTACGGATATTGACACTGAGGCTTGGAAAGGCTAAGTAACTTGTGCATAGACACACAAGTCATCAGGGCTAGAGGCAGGGTTTGGACCAAATTCCCAAGTCCAAGCTCTTGACCACAAGCTAAAAGTCGCTCATGACAGCTTGTTACCTACCTGTGGTTTCCAGGCTATTAAAAAGTCAGCACATATATAGATGATAGAAGGAAGGGAATGGATTTTTTTTCTAAACAGCACAGCAAAGGCATAATAATTTCTTGAGTGACTGGGATGCCATTCAGTACCCTTAAGAGTAATTTTCTCAGTTCTATCCTAGGGGCTTAAAACAATACATTGGGTACTTTTTCCTTCCTAAAGGAACTTCAGAATTAAAAACAGTTATCATTTGTGTTTGACAATTTCTCCTGAGGTCAAAAGGAAAAAAAAAAAAAAAGAGAGAGTAGAAGTTTCCAGATAATGTGAACTGGAGGTAAAATATCCTAGTCCGCTCAGATGCCCACGCCATGAGCTAGTAATAAGCTGAGGATTAGAACCTTGGTCACCTCATTTCCAGGCAAACCCTCTTTGTACTACTATTCTGGCCGTTTTCCCTGTGTCTCGGCTTAAACCCATCCCGCCCCCATCCATGTAATCCCTGTATGTAGGCAGTAACCAGTTAAAGGCTCCCGAGCAGATTTAAAACGTTCTGAAGCTCCAGGAGCCCAGAGTTCTTTTGATCCCGCCTGGAAGATTCAGCAGAGAAGCTTTAAAGTATACCAGTCAGAAAGTACTAGAGAAAAGGGCTGTTTTGTTTCCTGGGGTGAAAATCTTCCAGGGGGTTGAGGAGAGAAGTGATCTGTATGGCAGTCGGTCTTCCTGCTAATGAAATAGGCTTTTCTGATGGGCATAAACATTCACCCAGATTGGACAGAGAAGGAGAATGCAGAAAACACTACTACTGATAAAGCCCTTTGGTTATTTTATTCTAGGCATATGAATTGTAGCAGACACAACACTAGGCATAGTGCTCAGGTCCAATCTAAATCTGACAATGATCTGCAAGGTAGGTACCAGTAATTCCATTTTTACAGATGAAGGAAAAGGAAATGAAAGAATGTAAGCAAACAGAGCTCACAAAGATACTAAGTGACACTTTCAGATTTCTACCTCAAGTTTGCAACATTTCAAAGTCCGCCTTCCTTCTCACACGCCCCATGGTCTCAAGACCAGTGAGGCAGGGGGCGCCTGGGTGTCTCAGATGGTTAAGCGTCTGCCTTTGGCTCAGGTCATGATCCCAGGGTCCTGGGATCGAGCACCACATCGGTCTCCTGGCTCAGCAAGGAGCCTGCTTCTCCCTCTCCCTCTGCCTCTCTCCTTGCTCATGCTTTCTCTCTCTCTCTCTCTCTCTATCTCTGTGTCTCAAATGAATAAATAAAAAATCTAAAAAAAAAAAGACCAGTGAGGCAGCAGCAATGCATCTACAAGGATGCAAGAGGGAGGAGTATGCATTTAAAAATACATAAAATATCATGATAAGGAAAGAAGCCAATGATAGGGTATGAAAGGAATTTGGTCAGGCTTTGCAAGAAGGGCAACTGCAGTGGGGTCCTATCAGAAATGACAATGACCAGACACTACCAAGGAACGGATTTGGTCACTGCAACATACACCAGTGGAAGCAACAATCAACAGAACATCCCAGAATGAGGCCATCCCAGACTTAAAATGTTTACCAGTTCCTTCCATGAAGGATTGCTAGCTAAAACGAAACTCATATTTACAACAGTATATTTGAAATTGATCGTGTCCTACCTAAATGAGGAGTTTAATATAATTTAGTGTGAGTCTAAATCATTGTTATATAATCAATCTCTTTTGGTGACAAGTTCCAGTTAAAAACCCCCAATGGTATTGATTATATCAAAATGTCTCAGGTCTAAGTAAAGTCTGGCAGGTTCTTATTGGTCTTACCCACCTTCTGGGCTGCTCAGTAGGAAATAATGCAGGGAAGTCATATAGATGGACTCTCTGAGAGAAACACACACACACACACACACACTCACACACTTGGACTCGCCCATCTTGCCATGAGCTTATTCACCTTCGAAGTATCATATTTTGATCTACAGTTCCTTTCTGACCTCCCAAATACTCTTTGAAGGACCGATTCACCATTTGATCATGTCACTGTCCTGCTTAATACTCCTCAGGGTCCTCAGTGGTCTGGCAGATAGAATCCAAATCCCCAAGGATTGCACCTAAAGATTTTTGTGATTCTCGCCATCACTGCCTCCTACCACCAGCCAGGGGTACAAATGCTTTCACCTCCTCACTTTGATTTTTACTTTCATCTCCTTAGCTATACACAGGCCTGGGATCCTCACCCCGCCTCCTCTCGTTCTCTGCATTCTATGCATCTCTCAACATTCAGCTACAGAGTCCCTTCTGAAAGTAACTTCTCAGGGGAGGAGCAGACCCTCCCGGAGCATCACCACAGGCCCGCCCCTTCCCTCTTCATCCTAATTGTCATTTACTTGCTTATTCCTCTGGTAGGCTGTGGGAGGAAATGAGTCATATTCAGTTTTACACGTTCATTGATTAGTTAAATGAAACAATGAAGAATCCCTTTTAACAACACAGAGTACTTTAGAAGGTGAGGTAAATTCTAGTCAGCCTTCCAAAGGGAACCTGACTTTGAGGCCAATCCACATAATCATCATAGGCATGTTCTTCTCATCTTTAGCAGGATTGATGTCTGCATGACACAAACAAGGGAACCCTTCATATTCGTCCAGACCTGGCCGTTTATGAGCACTTTGGGAGCTGAGATAGCATTTTCTACCCTGATGGAATGGAGTGATGGAAGCCAACGAACTCTTACCTCCTACCAGCACTTTTCATGTATCATATCCCTTAGTACCTGAACAGGTAAGCATCATCTCCGTTAATTATGCAAAACCCAAAATCACACAGAAATGAATAAGGCTCATGATTCCAACTCAGGCATGGAAACCTAAGCTCCTTCCGCTATAGGGCAGCTTCTACAGATGAGAAAAATCTTTCTATTCATTCCTACCTGTCTCAATCAAAAAAGATTTCCCAGTCAGAATTGCAGAATAGGATTCCCCATGAAGCAAATTTACTGCTTCTCATTCCCAGCGCCACTCAGTCCTGGCCAAAACCTAAAAGATCAGCTCACAGAGCTTGGTTGAGGAGTAGCTTCTCCTTCTGCTCCATCCTTCTCTTCTTCCTTCTCACCCTCCCACCCTGTCTCCCCTGAGAAAGCTTCCTAACATGTTCTATTTCTGCAAAACAAGGGAAGCCAAAACAAAGGAAACCTACAAAGAGCCAGGGGTCGACACAATTTTTCTGCAAAGGGTCAAAGAGTAAATACTTTCAGGCACTGAGAGCCATAGGGTCTCTGTCATAACTATTCAGCTCTGCCCTTGTAGCATGAAAGCAGATACAGACAATACATAAATGAATGAACATGGCTGTATTCCAATAAAACTTTATTTCCCAAAATAGGTAGCCAGCCATATTGGGCCCACGAGTTACAGATCACTGATCTCCTGGTCTAGGTCAAGGGCAATAAATAAATGTCACCCCATGGGCCAGCTTTGATCCGTGAGTACTAGTTGGCTTCCTGGGGCTTGGTGTTCACAAAGATTCTAAGGCTGTATCTACGGGCTCTCTGTAGGATAGATGCCATGACCAATTAGCGATGTCTGCGTCAGGTGTCAGAAGGATCGTGGTGGTACCTGGCTATATTAGCCATTTTCGGCTAAACTTTGAGTGTACAAATGGGTTACAAAGAGGCTATAAAACAATATATAGTTTTCAAAAAGCCCAAGACTCGCCAAAGCTGAGCAGTAGCCAAGCCACCACTCTGCCACCGCCCCTTTCCCTAGTAAATTTCATCTCCCCTCTATTCTAAATAGGTCACAAATCAGGAACCTGTGATGGAGAAAAAGAAGAAAATAAAAAAACTCTATCTATAGATCAAATCTAAAAGTAAATCACACTTTGAGAAGTTGGATTAAGCAAAAGTCCTTTTTTATCTAAATTTTGTACATCAGATTACCTAGGATTAAGAAAGCATCCTGCTCTCTCGGTAGCAAAAGCAACTGTAGCAGGTGGGAATTGTTCTTCCTTTTTTTTAAACAGACTCACCATTAATAACCGCCAAAAAAGCCCTTTCTGCAAGCAACGTTGTTGACGACAACAGGGACAGTTCAAGAATTGTACTTTGAGTTAATATTGAACTTGCAAGTAAATACATAAAGCTTCAGCACCATAAAGCTAATTTAAAAGGGACATTTCTCTTCATAGTTCCCTGGAGTATTATAGACTCGACGATATTCTTCTGCCATAATGTAGGATTCATTAAAGAACTGAAGCTATAATTGTCTACATCACTACATGCGGGCCGACTGGATAAATTGCCCAAATGAATTGGTTAATGCAACCTCGAGTCTTTGGTATAAAGTTCTCCACCTGACCCCTGGCAGGTGGGCAGGAAACCCAAGGGTGAATTTTACTGTGAGAATATCAGAGAAGGAAATTCAAAGAGAATTGTCGAAGCATGCTAATCTTTACAAACATAAGACAATTTCTACTTCACAGTTTTATTCCCCCAAATGGAAAATGATAAAAGAGATAAAATTATATACATATGTAAAACACATACATGTGTATCCTTAAGATTTAGGTAATAATTATTTATATTGTTTATTGTGATTAATATTGTCTTACTCATTATATCAATAATGGGAAATTTAAAATGAACTGAAGAAGTATTACCAATTTGGCCATTTGATGGCAAATCTTTTTATTTATTTATTTATTTATTTATTTTGCCATCATGTTTCTATATTATCTCTGTAAAATGTCAGGGTAAAGACAGTAACAAAAAGAGGAAAGTAAGCAGTATGCATAATGGTTACTTCTTAATTAATCAATGAGAAGGCCATGTGATAACAGGAAACATAGAATAACACAACTTCTACACTCAACTCAGTACCGATTTTACTGGCAACAATTTTGGAAGAGTAAGAAAATGCAGAGTACATTGGCCAGATATAGATATAATTTTGTCTGTTTAAGATTTCTGTGCATTATCATTCATAAAATATGTATGGCTTTATTGACTTCCGAGGGAGAAGGAGAGGTTGCTTCCCTTTAGAATGTGAAAAGTCAGGAGAAGCTTAAGAGTCGATAGCTCTCATCCTAAATGCTGTGGTAGCTTGGTGAGTGGCCTATAACTGAATGTTTTGATCTCCCTTAGTTGTTGTCAAATTTGAGGATGAGTTCAGGGATTAAAATTCCAAATGGGGCCCTGTGACTAAAATCAGCAATGAAGACGCTTGACTTATTATGTATCACGAACACTGCGATCAACCTACGAAGACATATTTATTTATTACAATAAAAAGAGGCATCTAGGATAACAGGGAGCCCTGGAGATCCTCGTGCCCATGTTTTATTTGGGCGGGTTACAGGCAGCAAAGAAACCAGTGAATGCAGCATTCCTAGCAAGTGCATATCTACAAGAATACCAAGGGCCTCTTCCTGAGCGCCTTTATAAGCCACGGTATTCCCTACCCTCTTCTGTGGAAGTTATTGCTGTATTAGACGTTGTTGAACATATTTGATATGAAAGCATTGTCTGTTTGCTACCAGTATCTAACGAGTCTCTCCCCCAGAGTTGCCAGCAAGGTGCTGATTAATTAACTGAAATAGTGGAGCTGAATCCTACAACAGCTGTTTAGAGAATTGTCATTAACTTGGTCTCCTTTCTCGTCTATTAGCTTTCTTGCAGCGCTCCCACTAAAATGCAAATCGGGGAAACTCAGCATCACAATCTACCTTCACCTCTGTGTCCTCTTTGATGCAAAAAAAAAAAAAAAAAAAAAAGTGAATGGCCTGGGCTGATTTTTTTGTTGCTTTTTAAGGGAACTCAAAGGAGGAAGCAGGAATGGATAGAAGAGAAGCCCTAAGAAGGTTCAGAAGGGATGTGGGAAACTTTGTAGAAGTTACAGCTTGTCCTGTCACTTGTCACTGGCAGCTGACAACACGACAGTCCTTTGGGCTGAGTGTCAGACCAGGAGCTGCCACTCTCCGGAGCTCATGGAACAGTTCAGGTATCTGGCAGTCTCTGGCCAGGACCTCCTTGCTGGAGGGGACAAGGCACCCACGTGGAGAGACGAAAGGCAAGGAGCAACGTGGGGAGATAGATGTAGCTCCCACTCTAGAATGATGACAGTCGGTGAAGGATTCCAACCTGTAGACCTCAGCTGCCTCAAGAACAAGGATGATTATTCATAGGAGCAGAATCTGTATTAAGTGGCAGATTGGAGGGAGGGTCGAGTTGATGATGAGACACAAGCACGTCATTAAAATGTCCCGTGGTGAAGTGTAGTGACTCAGACCAAATCAAAAATGATGGGATTTTGGGGTTTTTTTAGGTTTCTTTCTTGCTTTCTTCCTTCTTCCTTCCTTTATTCTTAACTTTCTCTTCTCCCTTCTTTTCCCCATCTTTTCCTTTTCTTTCTTATATATATTTCTAAGTCTACCTGGCACATTCTGTGAGAGGCCACATGCCTTCCACACGCAGGCCAACAAAATTAATTCATAACAGAGGCTGTCACCGTTTCATCCCAGGTATCGCCTGATAACCCCAGTAAGCTCTGCTTATTCCCTCTGACATGAATCTCAGAGACTCAGTACCAGAGAGCTCAGATGTTAACACCTTCTGTCGCTGTACTGGTTACCCCGTGCAATTTCATCCACTGTGGTACCCCTCCACGTCGGACTCACTTCATAAAATACATAAGGAAATTTTTAAATCGTGAAGCAGTAGAAGTTAAAGACGTGGTTAAATGGCACATAATCGGGTCATCAGGACATATAATAAAGAAGCCAAATATGTCCCCCCAAAATGCAGCAGGTGCTTTTTTTTTTTTTAATGAAGCAGATAAATGCAGAAATGGATACACTGATACAGACAGAGCATCTGCCTCATGATAAAATTAAGTCTTGTGACAGAAATAAATCACTGTGGGGGAGAATGTTACCTATTATCCAATGGGATTTTTTCTTTTCTTCTTATGTGACAGGACTTATTGGATTCCCTGACGCTAGGCAGCTAAGTGCATCCACAATTTGATGATAAATCAGAACGACTGCAGGATTTGAAATTTAACAACTACTTATTTTTCTGTGATGTAGAGATAAGGGAAAAATTTCGGTGAGTAACTATTAAATTGGGAATCTCCTTCTTCCCTGATAATCTGATCTTCTGGTACTATGTCATATCATCACACAATGCCAACAACCAGCAGTGAGTAAAATGGATTTTGGACTAAGACGAATAAGAAACTACTTATCTTTCCCTTTCCTTCCCAATATTCAGTTTTATCTAAAGAGTACCACAGAAAGGTTACTTTTGACATAAAAATATACTGCTCTTATTACACTTTCCTTTTTATCCCCTTCAATATTTTAAAAAATGGCAATAAAAGCATGTTTTTCTTTTTAAAACATTTTCACATTTGAACAATAAAAAAGGAAAATCCATATATCATGTTAAAATCCACAGGAACTAATAGAGCTCAGGACTACTTTACCATGTTTGATAAATGTGACTTGAAAAAAACATACTTTCACGTTTTAATGATTTCCTTTGTTATAATACGCTATTAATTAGTGTTGGGGGGATAATTCACCTCTACAATAGATAAAGGACTAGAAAATAAAGGTGTACCTTTATTTCTTCGTGTTGAATCTTTGCAGTACCTCGGTTCTTTGCTAACCCTCACGCCAATCACAAGCTCTCGTCCTGAACTATATAGATTGCCCTTGTAAGAAACGGAGAGGGAGAAATCAAATGATTTTTTTTCTCCCTGTAATTTTTTTAACTGAGAACATGGTACATCTTCAAAAGGAACCTGATCCATTGTGCAAAAATATAGGAACGATCTAGCAACTGACACTTCAGAGAATACTCAGAAACAGTGCATTGTTGAGCCTAGGTATATTTCAAAAGCCAGACAACAAACAGTTTTCTTGTAAACTAAATCAAGCTCACTATAAAGCTGCTGTCGCTGATTTCTTTTCTTTTCTTTTTTTTTTTTTTCTTTTACATCCTCTCTTGTAAAGGGGCAAAGGTGGGGTTGGGTGGAGAGGCATTAAACATTGATCACTTGGTAATTACAGTAATCTCCTTCAAGGGTGTTAAACGCTGCAAAGTCAGCCTGTCTTCAGAGAGCTAACTCCATGTGACAACACAAGGAAAGCTGTTACAGAGCTGTTACTCTTACAGCTGGGTACCAGCCTTTAATTAGAGTGTGGCACCAAAACAGACGCTCCTCAAGTATCCAAAGAGATATCCTGAATCTATTAGTTCAAGAAGTAAGAGATATAATCAGCCAAATCATACGTCTATCACGAAACATACCGAGAAGAAAAAGGGGGCCATACAATCAGCCAAATGTCATGACCATCAGGAAGAGAGTCATTCAAGATGGTTTGTTATTTAGTGGTTCTGTTTCGCACAAATTGAATGATAAAACAGAAAACTTGAAGACAAACATTTCCAGGAGTGTCTGGGAACTTGGAACATTCTTCGAGGCTTTAGAAATTTAGTTGGACCTGATTTGTCATTTCCAGAAAGCAGAAGTCACTGATCTCCTTGCAATTTGCCATTGAGAGAGTGGAAAGGGTTCTACAAAAATCAAGCAAGAGGTCCTGGCCTAATCCCAGCATTAATTATGGTTCTCAAAAGTGCATGCTTGGGGGCGCCTGGGTGGCTCAGTCATTAAGCATCTGCCTTTGGCTCAGGTCATGATCCCAGGGTGCTGGGATGGAGCCCCACATCGGGCTCCCTGCTCCGCAGGAAGCCTGTTTCTCCCTCTCCCATTCCCCCTGCTTGTGTTCCCTCTCTAGCTGTCTCTTTCTGTCGAATAAATAAATAAAATCTTTAAAAAAATAAAAATAAAGTGCATGCTGATTTGTTATCGTTTTTTTTTTTTAAATAATAATAATCATGGTGACATTTCCCTAGCTTTGTTTTCCACTAAAACACAAACAAAAAGAACTAGACACACTATTGAATTTTGGCAAATTCTCCATAGAATCCTCAAGATAAAGGACTAGAAAAAGTACCTCACAGTGCCCTTGATTCTACGTGACCACCTCACAGTTTGGATCCAGCTACTTGGCCTGCCACACATACCTACAAACATCCCACTTACTGTGATTTTTTTTTTTTTTTTTTTTCCAATCAGGCATGCTAAAAACAGTTCCAGGGGAAAAATGGACCCACACGCCTGGGACTGGGTCCACTTCACAGGGTCTTGCATCTTTTCCAAAATAGAAATAATTTGAAATGGAAAGCCATGTTCATATCGATACATCTGGTTGGATTTGTTTAGTCTGATCCTCTCTTGATCTCTTGATACTGCAGAGAAATCCATTTTTATGATCACATAAGGAATCATGGCCCTGCTTGAAAACTCTGTCCAGGAATAAGAGATCAAGTCAAAAGCATCTCATTTTCTAAAAGGGAAGCTATAGGACCCAAGAGGTGGATGTGTTACCTACACCCATACAGCTGCTTAGCAAGTGGGTCAATCTAGGACACACATCCCCTAACTCAGAGTCCAGTATTCTTTCCACTCTGCCCAACCTCGTGTCTTCTTACCCTCCAAGTGAACAGCATCGAAGGGAAAATCACAAAGATACGCTCCTACAGCCCCTGGGAACATAGCTGACTATATTTTTAATAGTACATAAGGCCTAAAACAGACATCCAGTAGATGAATCCAGTAGATGAAAGAACACAACTAGCAGAGGAAAGTGCGCATTCAAAGGAGATGTGAATGAGGAAGAGGGTGAGGACTTGGGCTCCAGAGTGAACACATCCAGGATTATTCCCCAGGCCATGAGGATTCATTCAGCTGCCACCCTATTTCAGGTGTCAAGGAGCCAGCCACACAGACTTCTTCACAAGAAGCATCCTAAGCCCAGACGACAGCAAGTGCAAAGTCCTTGAAGCAGAAATGAATTCCAGAAAGAGGGGAAAAAACCAAAGTGGCTACAACTGAGTAAGCAGGAGGTGGAGTAGGGAGGTAGGCAGGGGTCAGCTCCTACAGGAACTTTTCAACCACAGGAAGGAATTTGGCATTTGTTTTGAAGGCAACAGGAAGTGGATGGAGAGTTTCAAGCAAGGATGTGATACGATCAGATTGATTTTTTTTTTTACGATTACTTTGCAGTCTGAAGAAAGGATTGTAGGATTGAGATAACATACACGACAGTCCTTCTGAAAAAAAAAATTTAAGGTAAAATCTAAATGGAACAGTCATTACATAAACAGCGTCACAATCCCAAACAATAATAATGCAGTGATATTTCTCAGAGAATGTCTTAAATTTTGGCACTAGCCAAAAGCACATGGTGTGTCCATGTTCTGAAACGCTGAGTGACAGATCTTTGAAACAGAGGCAAGAGGGAACTGACGTGGGGCATCATTGGGTTGAGTAGTCACTGCCGTTCAAGCCATCTGTGTTGCTGGTACAGATTAAGAAAATCCAAACTCCGACAGAGGCAAGTCTCTGGTGCTCAAAGCTGCAACCATTTCAGAATTTTGTTATCTAAGCTTTCCAAGTTGAATTGAGGGAAACGATTCTTTTTTTTCAAAGAAGGGCCCAACGGTCTTCTTGCTTCAAAAAGAGGTGGTGTGAGTGATCAGAGGGACAGAGATACAGGCTCTGCCTTGAGAAAAGGCAACACCCCATGACTTTAGGGATCAAAGTCCAGATCAGTTGGGTTGATTAAAACACAAACTGGTGATTTCCCGTAACGAAGGGGTAGTAAACACCTGCACTGCACTGAATTCAAGCCAATTAATTTCATTCTGCCAATCTCCATTCAGTTTTAGTAGTGACCGTGCACTACTAACCCAAGGCAGATTTCACCTCTAAACTGCTGCCTCTTGATGATAAATGTCCAGGGATGTTCAGATAAGACAGAAAATGAAAGGGACAGTTTATAAATCTCTTTAGGGAAATTACTGATGGTGTTACTGGCCTTTGGTAAAGGATAAATAATTAAATTGACAGCTCAAAAACCACACATTATGAAAAATTCAAGTTCTTAGATCCGAAAAGGCAAACTACGAGAAAACCAGGCTTCATAAAGAGACAGATCTGGGTTTGACTCCTGGTTCCACGCCTTGCTGCTTGAGGGACTTGCTGATCCATTATTTTTAACATCTCTGTGTCTCAGTTTCTTTATCTGTAAAATGAAAGTCATATTGACAGCTGATTGTTGGGAGGGTTAAAATGAGACCATGTCAGTAAGGTGCAGAGTAGGTACACAAGAAATGCTCATCCCAAACCAACTTGCTCATCCTTTTCACCCTTTAGGGCTTCCTAGTAGCATTCAGGACTTAGACTCCACCTGTGCTATGGACTGAGTATTTGTGTTCCCCTACCCCCAGATTCATACGTTGAAACCTAATCCCCAATGTGATGATAGTTGGGAGGTAGGGCCTTCGGGAGGTGGTTAGGTCAGAAGGAGGGAGCCTTCATGAATGGGATTAATGTCCTTCTAAATGAGACCCCAGAGAGTTCTCTTGTCTCTTCCACCAAGAAAAAGGAAGCAGGCCTTCATGGGATGTTGAATCTGCCAGCACCTTGATCTTGGACTTCCCAGCCTCCAAAACTGTCATAAATAAATGTTTGTTGTTTAAGCCACCCAGTCTATGGTATTTTTGTTATAATATCCTGAGCTCAGACAGTTTGGTTACAAACAGAGATAAGGTCTTCAAGAGAATGAGATCCTGAAGAAATGTCCTGGGCCCCGAAGTTGTTCCTAGGAAAGAGGATTTACATTTAAAAAGCAGCAAGAGTCTTGAAGTCGGTGACTTGAAGAAAATTATAGCACTAAATTTGTAAGGAAATTCATATTCGTTTTTAAAATGTGAAATAAAAGAAGAGCTTTTGAAAAAAAGATATGACTCTTTTTTAAAACAGGTTTGCAAAACTCAGAAGGCAAAATAAATAGAAACTTAAAATAGGGTACAGGAATCTACTGTCCTGGGCATTGTTAAGGATGAAGTCAGTTTGGTATGCTGGAGACAGCATGAGATGGCAGCCCAGAGAGTTCTGTCTTAAGTTACCACGACCAGCTGGGTAACCTTTGGTAAGTCATTCCTCCATCCCCTTGAGAGTCTGCTCATCTGTTAAATAAGCTAATTAGCTAAGACAATCCCAAAAGATCCTGCCAGATCCAGCATTTTTATACTTCCATGGCCCTAAGGTCACAAGACTGAGAGAGCAGTATTAAGTGCCATATGAGTCACATTTTCATTTCTAGACACAACTGGAGGTTTCTGGATTTGAGGTGCTACACCTAAGCTGGAGGAGAGAACACAGGGCTGGACCTATGAAAAGAACAAATACCAGGAGTGAGGGGGGAAGAAAACGTAACAGAAGGGGAGAAAGGCAGGGGTCTCCCTATGGCATAGTAACTGGCATGGAGAGCACGTCGATTGGTTAAAAAGAAAGACGGAGAAGAATCAGTGGAGGAGCGTAGGGCCCAGAGGGCATACCTACACAAAATCCAGAGATCTTATGAGTCACTGTTATATGCGGAGGGGGATTCAGATTAAGAGTGGGGACTGGAAGAGTCCTGGCAACAGGAGATTCCCACTGAGGTTCACAGGGGTGACATTACTTGCCAAGGTCCTTCAGCTAATTATAGGTCCAGGATCAGAACCAAGATCCTTGGCTATTGTCCTGTAGAGCTCCTTTTGCTGAGGATTCCACAGATTGGTTCGTAGAGAGAAGGCTACAGTGCCCAGTAGGGGAGGGCTGCTGGGAATATCCACTCCTGGGGAGCAGGAGTAATGCCTTTGCAATTTAGAGGTTTGTCCTTAAACATTGGTTCGGACCGCTGCTAATTCATTACTCCTCTTCAGAGTGACATGGTGCTGAAATAAGCTCAGAGAGATGCGTAAACATGCTACCCTACAGGAGCTGAGCAAGAAGATATGCTCGGGCATCTCTTTGGACTACATTCCATACTATTTGTAACCTGCTAGTCCATTCATCAGTGCATACCATTGATAGCCATGGTATCTTCCTCTTGCTACATAGTAGACTGCTCCTCATAATCTCAACCACCCGAAAGCTGAATGCTACTTCTCGCCCAATGATCAAGGCAACACCTATGTAACTGGATGTGCCCCAATCCATGTTATATTACGAGGAGAGAAGAAAAAAGAAAAGAAAAAACAGGGTTGAGGTCAGCAGTGGCATCCTGATACCCAAAAATGTATGTGTACTAGCACTAATCCTCACGGTCATCATTCGTCAACCAACCCTACATCCACTTGACTGTCAATTTACCCCTTTTTCCTTAGGGATAATATCATACAGTTCCAATGTGCATTTATTCCAAGATGCTCATTTTTCCACATTTTGTCATCTGAAATTTTGATGTCTAATATTGGTTGGGGGGAGGCATTTTATAATCAATGGTATGTCATATTTTAATTGGCAGTGTTTTTTCATTCCTTGTGATACACAAAGTAATTGTGTGTCATACAATTATGGGACCTTAGACTTAATGAAATGCAGTATTCAAAGAGGAAATGGAAAACTATTTCACCACCATCTTCCATAAACTACAGAACCTCTCTCTCTCCCTCTCCAGCTCCCCCTCACTTCCTCATGTATGCTCCTGCAATTGTCACTCTCTCTCATTCTCTTATCCTTTCTTTATTTTACCTACGATGTATCAGATACCTCTTCTGTGACAAGCACTATGCTGAGCACCAGGGATGAATGATGAACCAAAACAGAAGTGGCGCCTGCCCACATGAAGCTCATCATCGACTACATCTCCGTACAGATACTGATCAAGTAGCACAAAAACACGTGTAAACCCACAAATATAGGAAAGTGCTTGAGAGGAGAGGTCCGTGGTGCTGTGAAGGAGTGAGGAACAGAGCAATGACCTAGTTGGGAAGACCACCCTGAGGAAGTGAAAAAGTTGCTGAGTTACCATGCTTGAGAAGAAATAAAGGTGAAGGTTGAAGGCAGGGACTTTTGTGCGGAGAGAATTTCATATGGCAAGGCCCTTTGGTAGTTGGAAGTCAAACTTTGAGAAAGCCATGTTTCTGGAGCCCAGAGAACAAGGGGAAGTGGTACAGATGTGGGATGAATTGGGTCAGGAGACAGAGTACAGCGGGGCACTGTCTTAATCTTATGAAAACTTGAAGGCATTGAAGAGCTAAAACCAAAGGAAAGGGGTGGGAGGGATAAGATGCTTAGATCAAATACAGCATTGTAGATGCCATGCCGAGTCCACTGGAGGGTGCAGGTTAGGAGGCCCTTCTAGCAGTCCAGACGGGAACTGAGAGAGAAGGAGAGACTCGGGGCTGCTCTTCTTCCTGGCTCAGCCACACAGACCTTAGCCCTGCAGTGCAGTCCTTTCCATCGCCTCTTCTGTACACAGACCTGGCAGGGACAGCCTGGGAGCAATACCCAGAAAAGGGGGTCAGAATATTTGATAGGGGATCTTGCTGTAGAAGGGAGAGAACCATGAGCAAAGCCCAACAGAGAAGGGGACCTGGGCATGCACATGCAGGGGAAGGAAGCACAGCCCATATGGTCTGCCAGATCTGGCCCAGGGGGAAGTTATGTGAGCAGCCCAGACCGTCCTCTGAACTCTCCAATGCTGCAAAAGTACCACTGGCCGGAACCTCATTAGATGCACCGGAGACCTGACAACCAACTTGGGGAAGACAGAAGTTTATTTGAAGCCTGAAGAAAAAGTGCTCTTTATTTAAAGGGAACACAAAGGGTCCTTAAGAACTTTTTTTTTTTTCTTGGCAGATATTGACTTACAAACCTATCTTCTTCCACTGGTTGGAATATATCTATTTCCAGTCCTTGTATGTCTACCCTATGAATTGCAATTTGATGAAGCCATATGAACAACTAATAAAGTCTCCGTGTAAAAATGCTATATGTTCTTAGGAAGGGAAAACCTAAAACTTCAATCCATGTTTTATTAAAATCCCCGGGTAAGCACAGTTTACAAAGCTAAACGCCAATACGTATAATTCAGCCCCATGATAAGGTTGGCCATAGAGTAACTGCTATCTCTAGCCGCATTCGAGTTTGGTTGCCCTTCAAGAAGTACTGAAGATCTAACTCCTAATGGCTTTTTATATAAAAACAGTCTCTGATTGACAGAATCTAATCACTAGAAGGGCAGCAAACAAAAGCTGGGCAAAGCACAGTTCCCTGTTAATTTTTTTTTTTTCCCTTGCAACATCTATAAGCATCTGATCACACAGTTGTGCAATTATTTGCTAACTGGAGATGTTATTATTCTGTTACTGTCTTAGAAAAATAGTAACCTTTCTTGGCAAAGATAAAAATATGTGGGTTCCTTTCCCGCAGTTTATATATCTTAAATCTGAGGTCATTTTTACAGCAGCTTTCTTCTGGACTCTCCCACCATTTATCTTTCCATTCTCAGCAAGGGCTAGTTTACTTAATACAGGAAGACCTTCACATAACTTTCTGGTATTAATTATTTTGGTGGCATAAACTCCCATGTGAAATATTTGCTGCAGTGTGTCCCGCAGCCTATTAAAAAAAAAAAAATACAGTGAAGGGGAAAAAAACTGGAAGGCAAAACACTTCTGATGATTATTCACTATTTTACAAGAATTTTACATAATTAATCAAGAGTTTCACAGTAGAGCACAGCGCCTCTCCTACACTGCCTTACACTGGGAAGCTAATATAAACATTTTCCGACTGCGTCTCCAAGAAAAGGAAGCAAGAAAGGAAGGGGGTCAAGGTTCTTACACAGGTTTCATTCTGAGAACAAGGTCTGATTCTGCTCTGGCTAGGTGAGTTGTGGCAATGGAAGAGGATTTTGAAGCAATGTGAGTGACATTAAAATAATGCAGCCCTAAATGGAAACCGATAAGCAGTTCTGAAGACTCAATCAGCCCATTAGGATGACAGGGGTGAGAAGCTGCACATTTCAGGGTTGACAATGTCTTCTACCTTCCTCCTTCTCCCTCTCCTTGTGACTACAAACAACTCTATAAACTTCCATTCTCAGAAGTGAAGTGCGTGAGACACAGACCGGGTCAATATTGTAAGGGACAGCTGTGGGTTGAACTTGACAGAGGGAAAACTGACAAGATCTCTGTTGCAGAACACAACACTCCAGTCTGTTCTGGAAGCCATGGCAACTTCTCGCAAACAGACTGTCGTTCTGGCCCAGCTTTGGGGCATTTCACTGTTCATTACCCTCTCCACCAGGAATATCCATGGAGTAAATTGGTTGAAACTGGTCAGTTTACCCTACTGGTGCATACCTTCTTTCCCACTCCCAGCTCCTCCTTAGCAGGTCGAAAACGTGAAGGCCATGTCACCAGGAACCCAACATGGCGCCTGACATAGAAAGTCCTCAATAAGAGTAGGTTAGTTCATTGGTTGGCTGAATAAGCAAATCAAAGAAAGACGTTGGAAGGCTCTAATGGTTCAAGGGATGGCTTAGGAGTTAACCAGACCTGGAGTCAAATAGTAGCCCCTCATCTCATTGGTCCCATATTCCTGGGCAAGTCTTTAACCTCTGTTAACTTTAGCTGCCTTGTTTACAAAATGGGTATATTCATAATTCATACTTCATAGAATTATAAATGAAAGATTCATGCATCTGTCAACAAACTACTTATCTCAGTACCTAGAACACAATAGACCGTGCAATAAATATTAACTTTCAAGGCAGCTTTGTATAGTCTAGAGTATTTAAAATTGCCCCAGCAGAATATTCAGAAATACCCTTAAAAGAAGAATTTGACATTACTGCCCCCATTTGTTCACTAAACAGACCTCTCAGGTAATCCATTCATTTAGCATTATTGAATGCTGACCATATCCCTGCTCTGAGAATATGCATGACTACAACAAGATTCCTGCCCTCATAGACTTATAGTCTAGTGTAGAAGACAGGTAAAAAACACATGTCATAAAGTAATGATGCATAATAATCCTTTATTCATTCATTCCATGCGTATTTACTTATGAGTGCTTTCTACAAATCACCGAACTTATGTAGCATTTTTTTCTGGTCACAGAACTTATATAAAATTTTTTTCTGATCACAGGATAATTTTTGATAAACATATACCTAAAATACCAAGAAATAAAAAGAGAGGAAATTAGAACTGCCCACATAGCCTCCTCAGAGCAGGGGCTGCATCCCCCATGACATTTGCCTAAGAAGTACAGTAATGCTGAAAATTGTGACTGCTGACACATTCCAGTTTGGGGCAGGGTCTCCAAACACTGAAACGAAGATCTTGGTTTTAGAATAACAGAGAGTTCCCAGGAGTGTTAATTTCTCCTTGGCATCATACAGAATTCCAGAGAACTGCTCAGAACCATCTGTTCAACTATGATAATGAGGGGCAGTGGGTTTCTTTGGGGAATGTGCCAGGATATATGAAGAACTGGTAGCAGAAGCAGGACCTCGCAGTCTTCAGAACAAATGGAAGCGACAACCATCATCCTGTCGGCTACCTGGACAACTCCCGGCTGCTACCCCTTTCTTTCTCCTGTGACTGCAAAATGAGTCAACTGAATAATAACAGACTTTAATTAGGATCGTCTCCTTCTTTTAAAAAAGGTCAAAACTTTCTGTCCCTTCTCTCTGGAGCTCTTGGGCAAATGCATCCACGCAGGGACTGTACCATCCACCATCAGGACATTGGCTGACTCTATATATTAAAATCTTGAGGAAAACAAAGGAGTACCACTCACGGGCTCATGCATACAACACACTCACACGTTCCAGCACGTACTGGAGACTCTCATTCAAGGAGTTTACAGAGCTTGGCATTGCCATGCTTGAAGAGTCAACAAGGCAGTTTGAGCCCAAGAAGGAATCTGCCAGAGTCCCTTGGCTTTCTAGCCTATGGGCTCTGGGGAGAGTCATCGGGGACCATCTGAAGGCTGCACAGAGACTGTTCTTGTGTGTCCACAAAGTCCTGGACTTTCCCATTGAGCTTCTCTGACACACAGTCACTGCAACTATGTGTAGCAACTCGAGCTCTTTCCCGCTCAAATCCTGATTTCGGTCAGCTCAGGGCCTAAAGGGAAATGGCAGGATGGCAGAAAGAGGACAAACTGCCACGAGCTTGTGGGAGCAGCTTCACAGGGAATCTGTGGCAAGCTTACGCCATTTGTGAACAAGTATTGCCTCTTTAAGGACAATTGGCGTTAGGTGCAATCTATAATTTATTCTGGAGGTTACTGGTTTATGAAGGTATGGGAAAACTGCCAACTTATCGTCTGAACTGCAGTTATGAGTCGTAACAAAGGTTATAATTTACATTCAAATTCTGTTTTTAAGTTACTGAGGTATCTAACGTGCAATCCAGCAAAAGGCCCTTTGTGCATATAACCTCTTGCTCCCTAAAATAGAAATCTGGGTTTATATTACACCTTTCATACTCTGGGCCCCCTTATAGGAGCACTTACGATATTCACTGAGAAAACAGTGAGAGAGCTACTCTCCACAAAATGAAGCTGCCATCATGTAGCCAATGAGTCTTAGAAAGCAGGAAATATTTTTGTGAAGAGTGTCAAGAGTGGTAAAAGCTAAAATTGCCTGTGTACATAGAAGTGAGCAAAAGTATGTTGCAGACCAGCCAACCTCACTGGGCAAGTTGGTAATTTCTAAGTGTGAATGGTGGTGTTAGGAAAGCCTATTGTCAAGAAGTACAGCTCAGCTTCTAATGGTTGACCTGAAAGTCTTCTGCTCCTGACCCATTGATCAGACTGGACAAATGATTTCTGCTCTTCACTCTTAACTTCCCTTCCCCGGTAGCATCTACCTGGACTCCTATCTTTGAAATATTCCATGGCCATTGCCATCCCATTTTGATTGAAATCTCTTGCTCTCTCCTCTGCCCCAGATTCCTTTTTTTTTTTTTTTGAGTTTTAATTTATTTATTTGAGAAAGAGACAGAGAGAGTGAGAGAGAAGGGAACACAAGCAGGGTAAGGGGCAGAGAGAGAAGCAGACTCCCTGCTCAGCAGGGAGTCTTGATCCCGGGCTTGATCCCGAGACTCCAGGATTGTGACCAAAGCCGAAGGCAGACGCTCAACCGACAGGCATCCAGGCACCCCAGCCCCAGCTTCTTGATGGCCTACCTGGTACTGAGCTACTCTTCTGCTCTGAAGCCCTATTTCATAACACTTTCTAGATCTGGATCACTTGCCCTGAACTCAAACCCGACTGACTACTAGGCTCCAAAGCCCATTATTGTCCCTAAACCTGGTAAAACATCAAAAAGGAGAATCTACTCAAACCTCATGAAATCTTTATTCATTCCAAAGGTGAGACAGGAAGGAAGACTAATGAGTGAGATACTGTTTTGGAAAATATATATATATTTGTACATTCAAAATATACAGTGAATCCCACTGGGCTATCAATGAATTCATTTGCAGCCCTGCTTTAATGACTGGGAAACAATGTTTTGTGATTGAGCAGTCATTTCCATGTAAACAGTTCATTCTTCCCACTTTTTTGTCTTTACAAATGCAATCACACAATTAATCTTATTAGAAAACACTTTTGACGGGTTGCTCAGTGGCAAGATTTATTCACTCTGGACCCAGTTGGATTTGAGCATCAACTGCAGGCAAAACTGTCTGTTAGACACAGTAGAGGCAAGAGAGAATGAGGTGGAGACAACTCTTGCCCCTGGTGGAATTTACATTCCAATTCTCACCAATTCTAAATTAGCAGAGTATTAGTTAATTAATTTTTACTTTGCCCTGTGTCGGGTAGTACAAAATTTTCCCTAAAATTCTGGTTTCAAGCCCAAGTTCAAGATGGGCTAAAAAATCAATGAATTCATCATCACCTCACACCCTTCTTCTGGCTAAATTCCCTTATCCAACTCTAGTTCAAACACTTCTTCCCCGATGCCTTCCCTACCCCGCCTGCCCCCGTATAGTTTCATCTTCCTACCCTCTTGTCCTTCATTTCTTTGTACTTGTGGCTCACAATCTATCAAGAGTTCACGAATGGTCATCTTTGCATGACTGCCGCCCTAATAGACTGTAATCTCCCTGAGACATGGTTCAGCTTTCTAGAACGGTCCCCTCGCAGAGCTCTAGGGCATAAAATAGCAAAGAAGGACCCGAGAGACTAGAGTCTATGTTCTCAAGGATTCCCTCACCGTCCTCATGTGAATAGCTGTCCCCACTCTCCCACACAAGCAATGGCCATTGCCATTCCTGCTAGCGCAAGTCCAATAAACAATTAATTTCTGGCAAAAGGAAACGCAATAATTGCACACATCCTATGCCTGGACATTTAGTCACACAATTCATACCTAAGAAAGTCACAGTTGTGAAGCACTGCTATGGTGCCAAGAATTAATTACCCCCAAATAAGTTCTTGGGGAGGGACCAACTTTCCCTCATCAACATTCAAGGCAGATGCCACCACACAAAGGGAAAGAGGAAGAAAAAGCCCAGAAGCCTGAATAGGAAAGAACATTAAAAAAGAAAGTAGGGAAATAAAAGAAGTATATTATGGCAGCCACACGCCTTCTTCCTCACGCAATGCTGTAGGATGACGTGTCTGCAGGGAATGGTCCAAGACCCCATTCCTAGCATCAAGTGTCTGAAGTTTCCAAACCAAAAATATTTTTTTTTTTTCCTGGAAAGAGAATTTCTCCCTATTGCAGGAACAGAACAAAGTAAATGAGAATAAAGCTGAGCTCACAGGTGTGGATGCAAAAGCACCAGCTGAAGCCAACATGAACACGAGGCTCTCTCTGCACCTCGGGCTCTCACCTAGATCCTTTCTTTGGGGCACTTATGGATGGAGGCGGAGGCAGCAAGGTGCTGAAGAGGTAGGTTGCTGCAGGCCCGGGTGCTGTCAGACCCACTATCTGAACCTGCAGATCTTTTGATGTCTGTATTCATCCTCTATTGTTGTGTAACCAATGACCAAAACTTTGGTGTCTTAAACAGCACACGTTTATGATCTGACAGTTTCTGTGAGTCGGGAGTTGAGCACATCTTAACTAGGTCCTCTGCTCAGGGTCTTACAAGGCTTTAATCAAGGTGCTGGCCAGCCTGTGCCCTCCTCCTGAGCTCAAGGTCCTCTTCTAAACTCAGATTGTTAGCAGTTCTCCGTTCCGTGAGACTCGAAGACTGAGACCCTCAGCTCCTAGGGGCCATAGGCAAGTTGCAGTGTGGCTGGCTGCTTCATTACAGCCAAGAGAGGGGTGTCTGTCTCCTCAGGAAGGACCTTGTCCCTCTTGTAAGTGCTCTCACCTGATTAAGCCAGACCCACCCAATATGATCTCTCTTGTAATTAACTCAGATTCAACTGATTTAGGACCTTAATTACATCTGTCAAATCCCTCATCCTTTGCCTTTTAAAGCAACCTAATCACAAAAGTGACATAGCATCATATGCACAAATGTTGACTATAGTCAAGGGGCTGGGATTATACAGGGCACATACACCAGGGAGTAGAAGTCTTGGGAGCCATTGCAAAATTCTTTCTACCACAATGTTGCAATTCTCTCTCGACATTTACAGTTTCTGGTTGTTTCTATAGTGTACAAGAGAATAGGGGGAAGGGGGTAGGGAATGTAGGCAGAAACCCACTCTGTGCTCAGGGTTACTAGGCTGAACCATATGAAATCACCATATTTCATCTTTTTTTGTGGCAACAGAAATAGACAATATGCAGTGGGCATAAGATATATATGTGTGTTTATATATATATATATATACACTTCTATGAGTATATACACACATACATATAGATCAGATACAGGCCTCTGTGTTATAGGTACCGATAGACACGGGATCAGTCTCTTTTCATAAAGTGACATCCTCCAAACCACTCTGTCACGGAGATGCCCATACAGACTCTTCTCAGTTTGGTGCATATTACGTGTTTTTGAGCTGAGATTTCGGTGGCTTTAGGGGTAAGATAGGTATTATTTACAAGAGAAAAACAAGCAAACACTCATTCTCGATCAGGCTTTCCTCACGACGTCAGTGGCTCGGAGCTAGTCGCCATTCACAGTGGCACATGCACGTCTGTGTGTGTGTGTGTGTGAGTGTGGTGCACTCATATGTACCTGCACTTGGAAGTCTCTGGAAGGAAATGCCTCCAAAGTGCTTGTCATTTCTGACAAATGAATTAAGTCAAGTCTAACAGGCAATTCATGCAACTCACACAAAGCTGCGCAGAGAAAGCCTTGCCCAGTGCAGCAACATAAAGCACAACCAAACTAAATAAATGTTCATTTCATAGGGTGGAAAAACTTCCAGAAGACATCATATATGAACTTGGAGTGCACATGCTGGGTTCAATGCCAACAGTCGCTAACAGAGGTGAGATTGTTCCGTGGACAAGCCCCAGAACATTTCAAAGGCATGAGTTGTTTGCAGGTTGATAAGACACACACAAATATGCGATCGTGCGTACTTTGGATTGATAAACCCTCTGCCGACAGAGTGCTCTCACGGACCGTGGCGTTTGCAATATAAGAAGAAATCATGAGCCCCAGATGTCAGAATTCCACCCATAGTGTAAGTGAGGCAACAGTTTGCAAATGTTCTGAAAATGGAAACCATTATTTGAGCGTAAATCTGTTGGAAGCATGAATTAGAGTCAGAATCACCAATACCTATGACCATTTTGAGGGCCCACGGTAAGTGAAAATTGAACATTTACAGAAAAGCTGGGTTATAGTTGTAGTGTGATGGGAATCGGGAAGAAATGGGAAGAAGGCAGCATTTTTTCCCTTAAGCAAATGTCTGCACTAAGCCAAATGTAACCCCGTTCTCTTAGTGACTTCACATGTGACCAAAGGTAGGTTGTTCCTTCTCTCTCTGTGTCAGTTTCACAAGACTATCTAAAAATGTTCTTTCATTTAACAAACATCTATTGACGACAGGCACTGGGCATATTCAGAGAGATCAGCACAGCCACAAGGGGCCATGCCGGGAAAAGTCATCAAACATTTGTGCGGGGGGAGGAAAATTCAGGACCCCACAAAACATCCCTTCCCAAATCAGAGGAACCATGAATGTGTGTATTATTGGAAACTAGACAGGCACCAACCGAATTTTTAGGTTCTTTCAACTTTGCTGTTTTTCAACTACTTGAAGTACGACTATTTTTAGTAGCAGTACTAGTACTTGTTCAAATTGTGACAATATACTTAAGCTCAAAAAAAAAAAAAAAAATGCTCAACACACCTCAAATGGACCAGAGAATGAATTACACCAATACAGCTAAATGGTTGATTAACTCAGATATCAGGATCCTTGAATGATATTCAGAGTTCTTTTACCAACATTCTTTGTCTTGGGTCCAGCTTTACATATAAGCCAAAGAGTCATCTAAGGGATAACCAGAAGGAACCACTGTAACTGGAAATCCCATCATTCTCACTTCTTCTGGTGTTGGGGAAAGGGGGATTCCTTCAGGGAGAGGAAGCTGTGGGCGCAGAAGGGAAGAGAACAGGGGTGGCAAAGTCAAATGCCTGCAGAGGTCAGGCCAGTAACATGGACCAGTGAAGACCCCAAAGGGTAGGGGAAGGACCACGATGTATTGGAGATCATGGGGAGCCACCGCTCTGCTTCTTCTCATTATGACCACCTGGTAAGGTGGCCAGGATGCCGAAATCTTTTGATCTTTTTCAAAGAAAATCCAAATTTTCATGTAAAACCTTAAAGCCCTGGCAACCAATCAAAAAAATTTAAATAGCATTTGTATCAAAGAAAACAACCGGGTAGCCAGTTGCGACCTCTATGATAGACCGTAAAATATTAAGACATTTCTATCTCCTAACAGGATGCATGAAATTATAATAATATAATTCTTGGTAACTAAAAGGGCTCTAAGGAAATGCATGATGAGGATAAATCTTACTGGGAGAGCTAAGACCTCCATGGCATGAGAGGGAATTGAAGGAGAGCAAGGAGGGTTTTTCACATAAAAATGGTGTACACCAGAGAGAACAAAAGAAAGACAATACAAATAAGCAGAGACAGCAAGCATATCGAGAGAGAGGGAGAAGAATGGAGGGAAGAAGAGGGAGGGAGGGGGAGGGAGAGAGAGAGCGAGAGAAAGAGAGAGAGAGAACACACAGAAACAAAGAAAGGAACGAAGGCAAAACTGGGCATTTCAGGGAAGTAAATAAAATTTCTCTGAATTTTCACTTAGATCAGTCTTGCTAGTAAAATAGTTTTTAGAACGTTTTACCGACAATAATGTCATCATTTATAATAGCACTCAGCATACTTGATGAGGCCTAACTTTTGGGTTGTGTTAGAGATGAATGGGACCCCAGAAGGAAACTGGTTATTCCTGGAATTAAGTACTCAACAGACAGAAAATGTGTCTGTGGGCAGATTTGAGAGTATGATGGTGTCGAAACAAATATTATTTTTCCTTTGCAAAACACCTGGAATTAAAAGGGTAAAATATTCATAAATGTGTGTTAACCCTTTGGAGAAAAAAAAATGAGGGTTCACAAGCATTTTGGATACAATCTTATATGTGATCACATATATACCCCATCTCTAAAATACATGTTCACCTGGAAGCCCCTGAAAATTCTAGAACTCTCGGGGTCAAGTTGTAGCATCATAAAAATGATAAACCACCATTCGTGAAAATAATTTTCCATTTATGAAGAAAATTAAGGTTCTAGCCCACTCCTGAGGTATGAATATAAATAGATATTTATAGCAATCATGTGCTCCTTCCCAACATTATTTCAATTTTGACAAAATCCGTTGGGATTTAGACCCAACTATTTCAATAAAGACTCAATATGAAACTATTCTCAGTTCTTCTCGTTTTTTCTCTCTGAACGGGTACAATTTTCCTTTTTCTTTTTTTTTTTCTTTTTTTTAGCAAGAGTCTGTAAAAGTGTTTAAAATGTCACAATTACTTTTTCAAAATCTCCATCCAGATAAGTCATATTTTGAAACAACAACTAGTCTTTCTGCACATAGCAATTTTAGAAAGTTTTATAGCTTATCCAATTTAATCCAGAGGGTGGATGGGTGAGGGTTTGGATGTGGGGTGAAGGCAGTGGGAGGGGGGCAGATCACGCCTTGTACTGCTCATAAATGCCAATCACCCTCCGTGGCGCAGGCCTCCATCTTTCAAATGTCAGTAAGTCTTCCATTAAAAAAAAAAAATCTATGGAGCCAAGCGACTGTATAGTTCTCATTCTTCATGATCTCATTTTCAAATGTTCCTGATCTTTCATTCCTTGCTTATGTTTTCTGATGGAGTGACACACCCCTTCAGCACGCCCAAGTTCACATCCCAAAATCTCTGATAAAGCCATTCTGATACTGGGGCTTTTTTTTTTTTTTTTTTTAACCATTACAGGATATTCCCCAACTGGGACCCTCAACTTATCTTAAGGTTTTTCTTTTTTCCAATCAAAAATAGATTTTAATTGCATATAACACCCAGTGCTCATCATAACACGTGCCCTCCCTAATACCCATCACCCGATTACCCCATCCCTGTACCCCCATCCCAACTAATGAATCGTTGAACACGACATCAAAAACTTATGATGTACTATGTGCTGGCTAACTGAACATAATAATAATAATAATAATAATAATAAACAAATATGAAGTACATAAGAACAAAAAAATGATAAGTGCTGTGCAAATTTAAAAATCTACGTGGAAATTATATCCTCTTGTATATTCAATTATCCCTGGAGAATAACAATAGCATGTTTTATTTCTTACTTTAATATCTGTATTAAATACATATACACATATGTGTATAAGTGTAAAATACATGTACTTTTTTTAATGGATAGAAATAATGCTTTTCTTGCATTGAAACTGGTTCTACTTCGTGATTTTTTTTTTTTTTTAATGTCCTGTGAAAGCCTGTATATTCACTCGGAGTTGAAGAAATGCAAAATAAAACCAGATTCTTAATAGTTGAAAAAAATAGATTTTAATCAAGAATAGCATGTGACATTGTAAATAAATAAAATGAATTAAAACATTTAAAAAATGTATTCTATCACCCAGGGATACCTAGATATACTTTTTTGGTACATGAGTATATAGTTGTGCTTGCACTGTTTGAATAGGATACTATTTTGAAACCTAATATTTCACTTAAATTATTTTGACTAGTGTTCAATCCATCAATAATCACCTGGTTCTTAATAGCCGAATAAGACAAGAGGCATTGTATTTATTTTACATAATCTATTTAGTCAATCCAGTTTTTCATGGTTGTAGACACTGCGAGGAACACCTTTCCAATGAAATCTTTGTATAATCTCCGTAACTTTGTACACACTACTTTGTACATGTTTTAAGACAGATTCCTACCAACAGCAGCAGTGACAATAATAGAAATAATATTTGTTGAGGACTTACTTTGTGCCAGGCTCTGCCTAAACACTTTCCTACATCATTCCATTTACTCTTTGTACCGATCCCAGTTTACCAGGGTTAGAACACCGAGATATGATGAGGACAAGTAACACATCCTCTAAGTAGTATTCCCACATCTCCCAGATCTGGCTGAATCTAAAATCCATTCTTTCCCACACCCACACTATTCTACCACCTCGGAGGTGAGGTTTTCAGCTGGAACAATATTCACGTTTCAAGCTATTTTGATGAAATTCAACAAATGGGCCCTCTAGTTATACCAATGTCCATTGTCTCTGTGTATTTGTGGGAATGGTTTCCTCGGCTCACCCAGCCCCCTCCAGACACACCTTACCAACATCAGCAACACCATTTAAACACTGCCTTTAAGTTTGCTTTAACATCTCAGAAAATGGTGCTATAAAAATAAGCAAAAGACCCGGGACTCAAATTGAACATAAAAGTTGTTGCAGATATTGTTTCTTGACAAACGGCCTCTCTAAACCACATAAATTGTCCAAAACCTCTTAAACCTTTGCTCTACATCACCCACATAGGACTGTAAAGGGAATATCACAAAGGAACTACAGGCTAATTGAAAAATCATTCACTTGAGATGCGGTAAGGATCATGTTCCATTTCTACAGATGTACATAGAAACTAGAAACACGTGGAGTCCTCCCCAAACCAAGCAATTGGCTAATCAGCAAACTCAAAGGGAAATCATTTGCTTTTTCCTCCCTTGCACTGCTGGATGTACACTTAATAATTCATGGGAGATGAGAAAAAACACAAACTCTACCAGGGAGATCGGGTGTCCCAACTCCTTCCATCCCTGAGCCCTGTCTTCTCCCCTTTTCAAAGAAAAGCTGCAGCATTGACTGGGTGGGAAGCTATTCTACTGCCCAAGAGCTGATGTTTCTAAAACTATTGTTCAAAGATCATTATCATGGTTTTCCATTAGCAAGACTAAGTAAATGCTTTCCTAAATAATCCTGTCAATGGTTTAAAAAATATATATTTATTTTTGGAAGAAAGGCTCAATATGGCGCTGGCAGGGGGATTATATTGATCCTCATTTTGGAGGCTTTTTCCCCCTCTGCTTTTTGGAGGGACAATTAATATCGACTGTACCTATCATTAATTTTCCACAGTCAGTAGGGGCTTTTAGGTTTTATAAGTATAATATCAATACAGACTGTCTTAGAAGCTCTTATTTATTTTATGTTTTCCTCCTGCATTCAGTGTTCCCCATCCCCCCACCCCCCAAGACACTAGTTCACAGTTTTAGGCAAGCGGCTACTACAGAAAGGCATCCCAAGCTTGTAAGGAGATGGGCTCTCTTTGTCTTTCTGGAAGGATCAGGATGTGCAGGGGAAAGGCTGAGAATTCACAGCTGCCCTGTCCTAGGGGGGTGGGGGAGAGGGTGCTGAGAGCAGAGACAGGAAAGGAAAGAGTGGACACAGCAGGTGTCCCAGCACCCCTTTCTCTTCTCCAGCACCCCTTCTCTCTGGGAAACCTCCATGGAGCAGGCATCCATCCAGACATGCATTTTTTTCCCTGGGGGAACACATCAGTACTCAGTGTAGTTATAGCCTGTGTTCTCTTCCATGTTTTTCAGAAACTCTCTATTCTTTCAAGAATCCCTAGGAAAACACCACCAAAGATGCACACAAGAGGTAAGGTGCAGCCTTATGGCTCTCTGCTCAAGCCAGTGTGGCCTGGTCACCATTCACTATTCCTTCTGTGCTTGGTCTAACGGTTCCAGTCAAGTCCCCAGGCTTCTTGGCAAAGACCTGCAAGGTCCTCCAGGCATCTGAGCCCCCAAATGGCACCTGAGAGTATGGATTTGAAGGCAGGCTTCTTGGCCCTGATCTGTGTCCCTTCCCCCTTTCAGGCACACGAGAATCTGCTAAGATCCTGCTGGCTAGGCAGGAACATCCCTCCTCCGGAGACCTGGGCCACCTCAGATGGGCTGACAGTGCACAGTGACACTCAGGTCTTCCAGAGCCATGGCTCAGAAGCACACCGGTCACTCACGAGCCCCTCTCCTGTATGGATACAGGGATACATCCCTGCCTTCCTCAGTGATGTAGTCAGAGCTGACCCTGCCAGGTGCTAAGCTACACTCCAAACACATCTATCCTGTCTTCAAGTAGCTCACAGTCCAGGAATATATATTTTCTGGGGTGTGGGAGGGAGGGGAGAGAAGGGAAGACTTGGAAACATCATGGAAACAGTGAGAAATCTAATGTTAGGAAAAAGCACGAGGTGTCCATATTCATTCATTTAGGTTAGAAGAGTAGGCTGCTCTGCTGTTTTGTAAGCTGGGTTACCTAGGGCAAGTTCCTACACTACCAAGAACTGAGACAAGTTGGTGGGAGCCATTAAAGTGGGCCCCAACCCAGATTGGAGTATGGGCTGGTCCGAGAAGCCTTTTCAGGGTCGATGCAAGAGCTCGGTCTCTAAGAAAGAGCACTTAGTACAACGAGGACCGAGCTGAGTGCTGACAAGAGTGGAGACAGGGGAGGTAGGCGTGGCCAGCGCGAAGGGCGGTCATATCCTGGGGGCACTAGGGAGGGACCAATGACTTCCAGGCAGGATTGTGGTCTGTGCAGAGCTGGTTTCCCCGGAGGCAGCAGTGAGAAAGGCCTGCAGGAGGGGGCAGGGGGTAGGGGAAAGGCTGGAGGACTGAGGAGCAGGGGCGCTGGGGAGGGCAAAGGAGGGGGGGGGCATGCTCTTGGCATGAGCAGATCCCTCCCTGCTGTCTATCTTTCCGTCTGCCTCTCTGTGTCTCACTCTTTCCATCCATCTTCTTGCTGTCCTTCACAATTTTTCTTTCCTCTTTCTGTCCGGTCTCTGGTTCCAGTCTGTCTCTCAGGGTGTATGTGAATATCTCCCCCTGTCCTCTAACTCCCACTGTCTCTCTGTCTGTCCCTACCTTTGTATCTCCCTCTCTCCCCTCTCTCTTCTGCCTCCCAACATATCTCTCATTTACTTATTGTGTTCATCTTGTTGGCCCCCTCCCCTGCCCTATGGACTGTAAATGCCAGGCTGAGATTCTCCACCTATTTGTTCACAGACACATTTCAAGCACCTAGAAAAGTGTTTGGCTCATGGTAGGCACTCTGTGGTAAATCCAGCATCTGTTGTTATGGTGGCGAGGGTCAGTGACTGGCTCGGGAGGGGAGGGAACATGGGATGCCTCCCTGAGAAGGGACTGGACATCTGATTCCAACTTGGCATCATCCGTTGCCTCAGATTAGAGAGTAGACAGAGCCTCTGGGACCCCAAGAAGTTGGGGTGGGTCACAGCCCAATTGATCACTCCATTCTGCTGTGGCTTGACCAAGGGTCCCTTCTTTTTAGCTTCTAAAATCTAAATTAACAAAGAAGTAACAGGTTTGGAAATGAACAGGTAAGCTCAATTAAGACCTTCATCAATAAATAGGGAAAGATGGAGACCAGTGCCCTTTGGTGTTGTACATAGAGCTCCCTGCTCTAATGTTCAGGGCACTTGTCTCTGGACTCCAGAATTTTCTAACCATGATACCTCAAGAAGATGGGAGTTGGTATCACTGGAAATACATACCCTTGGGGCCACTGACTTAATTCCTATTTCCTTTGGACACTTAAAGTAGATGATATGATCACTGGCCAGAAGAAACTAAGACAGATTAATAAAATCATCCTCCAACCTTTTAGCAAACTGTTTATTCATTCAACAAACATCTGTCGGGCTCCTATTATAGCTGGGGATTGTATGGATGCTCTAAATGCATCAAATCTAGATCACATAGGGATTTGGTCTAGGGGAGATTAAAAATTCCCCAAACATGGTAACACAGGGTAGAATATTAAGTGGCATAAGAAAAGTAAAAATAAAGCATGTGGGGTGATCAGAGCAGGCGGCGTCTCTGACAGTAGATGGCTGAGGTAGTTTTGTTACAAACCTTCAAAGCAGGTGCAATCTAAGCTTCTCTTAGTACATTCCAAAGTGCAGCCAACTTAAGTGGCAGTTTGGAGCTTAAATGCTACCCTGGGACATCCCTGTTGCAAACTGTGGCATAATTCACTTATTTCTGCCTTTTCTCTGAGTATAATCAACATCTAGGGACCACAGGCCACCCACACCTACTGAGCAGACTAGAATAAGAAATGACAAATGTCCTTTGTGTTTGGATCAGTATTCAAATTTATCTCACTGTTGGACACCTTACCGTGTTCAGGGTCAGACTTCTGATCCTGCCAGGACCAGCAGGTACAAAGCATGCTCTACCTGTCAAGCCCAGACCCAGGTGCCTTGCATAAGCCCACTTTACAGATTGTAGTTACTATGCCTGAGAGGCTAAATCAAGTCACATAGTGGGTAAATGATGGAACCAGCTTCCCATTCCAGGCGTGTCTGATTCCATAGACTGTGATCTTCCCACTGCATCAACGGCCAGCTATTCCCCAGCTTAGTTCGCAAGAAGCAGCTTCTGCCTCCACCTTCACTGTCCACCCACATCCTCCTACTTAACTCAATTTCTGGTTTTGCCTTTTCTCAACAGCCTTATCACAATGCTGCCCACAACCCAGCATGACAGTTCCCAAATTCTGATGGGCAGCAATTTAGATCCACTTCATCCTGCCCAGTTTCTTCTCAGAGATTGACTTCAAGGGTTCCCTGGAAATGAAAAGCATCAAGCATTATGGTGCTTAATGGCAATTTAAACAGACCAGCCAATGGTCAAGCTCTCCTATTGTCTGAGTGTATCAAGTTATCCCCAAATAAGCAAGTACTAGATCATGCCACAGCACAATGCAAGGATAGAGAAGCACTGCCAAATATCTGCTGTGCTCCGCAGTTCTGTACCATTTATCTAACAGCTAATATAATATCAAGTGACAGTTTAAACAGGCTACTTTCACCTAATCTGTGCATGCTGTATGCAAAACAGCTCTGACCCTGGCTTGATTCCTTAAAGCATGTAGGATTTAATTATCTCCCACTGTTATAGAAATAATGACAAGTTACTTAGTACTTTTAAGACTGATACATAAAGTACTTTTGACAAGTGAGTTGAAAACCGACCCTGTTACAAAGTTGCAATATAAAATGGCCCTGTCCCTAAACTCAGGATTTCCTTTCCTAAAGACGAAAGAAAATGATCCCTAGTCCCATAACACTCATCATGCCTGGTCACTCTTAAGTAAGGTATACTCAGAGCGAGGAGTTCTGCAATGCCTTTGCTGAAAGAAGGAACTTCTTAGGTGCTAAATGGAATATATTAACAAACAGAGAGGGGGAGCATGAGGAAAAGAGAAATAGAGAGATGCATCTGTGTATTTTATTAACACTGAACTTCAAATAAACATCTGTGGGAGTTTCAATGCACTTGACTACACACCATCATCTTTATGTCATAGCTAAGGCCCTAGAGTTGGAGAGCACAGTTGAGATTTATCTGCAATGATAAAATCTCCAGTTTCTCTCAATTCACATTCATTTCTCCCATCTTTCTTTCTTTCTTTTTTTTTTTTAAAGATTTTATTTATTTATTCATGAGAGACAGAGAGAGAGGCAGAGGGAGAAGCAGGCTCCCAAGGAGCAGGGAGCCCGATGCGGGACTCGATCCCAGGACGCCGGGATCATGACCTGAGCCGAAGGCAGACGCTTAACCATCTGAGCCACCCAGGCGCCCTCTCCCATCTTTCTTGAAGGAATACACTCTCCTCCCTCCCCAGGAATCACAGATCTGCTCCCTCTCCCCAGGCTCCCTTTCTAATCTCTCTTATTTAACTGAGTTTGACATGCCCCTAATACTTATTTAGAGCTGCCAGTCACCTCTGTCCATTGCCTCACCCTCACAGATGGGTATTTGCCACCAGGAAAGAAGATATGGATATTAATACAGGGGGTATAGGAGTCTGCAAGGCTTCCAGCACAGCAGACAGAAATGGAATAAGTGACGTTGTCATAAATAGATTTAAGTTCACTAAAGAAGGAGCTGCTCTCAACTGACTTAAATATAACTCCAGGTTTAGGTGATTTTTTTTTAATCATCATATAATTCAATTGGGAAAAAAGCAGGAAAAAACTTGTGTTTTGATGCATTACCTGTCATTAGCAAAGTTGAGGTTTCCCCCATGTTTTCTGGATCATGGTCTCTTTCAAGAATCTGATGAGAGTTTTAAATCTGTGTTTGCACATGGGTGGCCCATGGTTGATATCTAACCTGACGCTATGCTGTGTTTGGCCTGTGTTACCTTAAAAACCCCTAAGTGAGTTTACAATATACAATTGAAGTATTTTACATAAAGTCCAAAACAAATGCGTTTCTCTTGAAAAGTTCAGAGATCTGACGATAGCAGGCCAGCATTCCCCTGTGGTAACAATTGGCTGATTCTGAGTGGCAACTTTTCCTTACAGTGAGGTATGTGGTATCCAATTGGCCACACTCCGCACCTGTCCCAATTGCCCTCCACATGACTGTGTCACTCATTGGCATGATCTGTGGGCCCATGAGTGCATGATTTCTCCCATAAACCTTCTCTTCTGAAAAATGTTTGTATACACAAAATTCACTGTCAAGGTTCAGAGGTAGATGGAATCTTTGGTAAAGTTTATCCATTAATCAGAGCTTCTTGAACTCGGCCAAGTCAACTCTGATCTTCAGCTTCCTGCCTATAAATAGTGTATATGACCATCAACCCTTTATCCTGTTGAGATTAAGTGAGAGAAAAAACCTCCAAACCTCCTTTTAAATAAGTTGCTCAAGGGGCGCCTGCGTGGCTCAATCAGTTAAGTGTCCAACTTTTGATTTCAGCTCAGGTCATGATCTCAGGGTTGTGAGATCGAGCCCCCCAGTTGGGCCCTGCACTGAGCATGGAGCCTGCTTAAGATTTGCTCTCTCCCTCAGCCGCTCCCCCTGCTCCTGCACTAAATAAATAAATAAATAAATAAATAAATAAATAAATAAATAAATAAAATTGCTCAAGGTAAGTGTGGAAAACTGAGTTTCAAAAAAAAAAACACCTTTTTTTTTTTTTTTTTTTATTCTGTAGACCAAGAAACAAGCCACTACCAATGGTGCATTCAAAGACTCCATGGGGAAAATTGGCAAATCTTTAGACACACGCTTCCACCAAATAATCATCCATCCTCCACTGTGAGTCATGGAGTGTCCACTTTGCACAACAGGCAATCATCTGCAGTTTCTTGAAGGAGCTGAGTGTAAGGGAAAGCTGTGGGATAAGAAGTGCAACCTGAGAAATCTCTCTGTCCACAATACAGCTGTATGTGTTTGGGAAGAGAACCAGCACTCCAGGACTAAATCCCGAGTAAGAAGCTGACAACGTGTTTTCAACTGCTCTGTTGGGCCTCCATCCTGACTTCTTTCCCCAGAATTGTATAAGTAGGGCCTAAGTATACATTAAGCCATTCACGTGATGGCTATTTTCTAACGGGGCAGTAACGTGGTGGAGACACACAAGGGAAGCTGTATTTTGTCCTCCTACTTGCAGAGTCACAGGCTTTTAGTGGCAGAAAGGACTTTAAAGAGGCCCTATTGCAACCCTCTCATTTTACAGAGAAGGGAAAACATTTAACAGAAGAAACAGGGTAACACATACCTGCCCCAGGCTGATGTGCATGTGTGTTTGTTCCTTCCCTGTTTAGAGTCAAGCATGGGCTACAGAAGCAGACTGCCTGAGTTCAAAGCGTGGCCCCATTCTCACTACCTGAGCTCCCTATTTCCCTTGACTCTGTTTCTTCATCTATACAAATAAGGATAATGCTGATACTCATAGGATTGTGTGAGGAGAAAATGAGATGATTCACGCAAAGGACTTGGAATAGCGCCCAACCGACAGAACAAAGTAAAGGCTACTTCATTATTTATTTTGCTTCTAAGTAGAATTAACTGGAAAACAGTGAGGGCTTGAGTCAGGTAAATCTTGGTTCAACTTGGGGGGGCCTCTACACAATCATCCTGGGACACTGAGCAAGTAACTTGACCACCCTGAGATTTAATTACCGGTCAGAGAGAATTCTATGAAAAATGTGTGTGAAAATGACTAGCACCGGGTTCAGCATATACAGGTGCTAAAGAAAAAACTGTTCTAATTAACCATTAATATTAGCATTCGTTTTGGCAAACTTTCCGGTTAAAGGTCACATATGAGGAGCAGGTGATATCTCAGAATCTCACCCTTTCCAGACAAATCAGCACCAGCAATGACTAATATTTGGCAAGTGCTTATTATCCACAAAGCACTGCCAAGTACATTGTATGTATTGATTCACGGAATCCTCATAGCAACACAATATGACATTAGTTCATATCATTATCACCCCCATCTTATAGATGAAAAGACTGAGGCTTGGGAAAATTAGTTAAGTCAAAGACCCTCAGTTAATAATTGGAAAAACAACAACAGGCATCAAACCCCACATTTTTTTTTCCTGGCTCCCCAGGGAAACAAAATCTATTCTCCTGATGAGTTTTATAGCTGGCCATTTCTGCCAAAGCGTTTAGAAATAAATGGGCAGAGATATTAAAATGATCAAGTTAAAGTTAATTTCTTTCATGGAATAAAAAAGCCATTGACAAAGTGTTTTCTGACAAATGTGACAGTTGAGACACATTGGCATGTGGAATATTAACTGCACCAAATCTAATAATCCACCCTAAATCATTATCAAAGTGCCACTTGGAATTTTGTCGTTGTCAAAATGAATGGCTTCTATTTGTTGGACACCCACGCCAGGCCAGGGGCCATCTATGGGCCTTTGTCACTTAATCCTAATGTCATACAGGTGCTAAATGACCTAGTCAGGACTTGCCCGGAGTCCATCCCATCCTATGCCCAAACCTGTGCACTATGAGTCAAAGCAGAATGTGAAGAGGTTAATAGGGATGGTTCTGGAAACAGCTGCCTGCCTTCCAATGTCGGTTCCTCATCTCACTAGCTCTGTGGCCTTGGGAAGTTAATCCTTGTGCCTCTGTCCATTCTCCTGCAACATGGGGAAAATAATCCTACCAAGAATTACCGCACGTGAGTTGCTTAGAGGAGGGCTACTCAAAGTGCGGTCCATGGACCACACCAGTCAGCATCCTGTATGTCGTCACCAGTCCATGATCAGATAAATGCTAAAATTGAACATCTCAGAGGGAGTAACTTTTATGTCCATCAACTCCAATAATAAGAAAACAGCGGGGCTTGTATTTTCTATGCCATTTTAAAATTTCATTTTTCTATTAATTTATTTTATCATATTTTACTAGGATAACAGTCCATGACAGATTGGAACTTTTTAAGGAAAAAAAAAAGAAGAAGAAGAAAAAAAACACAACTTTTTAAGGAAAAAAAAAAAGAAAAAAAATCCAAGGGCCCTATTCTAACTACTACCCACAAGTAGTTTGGGAAGCATTAGATTAGATGCTTACCTGTTACACAGAAAGTTCTCAATAAGTGTTAGCCAATAATATTAATTATTTGCTACTCTGTCCCTCCACTTCCTACAAAGGGAGCTAAAAATTCAAGCAGCAAGACAATAAATTCCAAGACATAGGATGTTGGTTACTTTACTGACCAGCGCTTGACTCCTTCTAAGCCCTGATTCATGATCTAGGGAGAGACTCTTAGCAAGTTCTGAGGGTTTTGCTGGATCAGATCAGTGGACTTCCAAGATCCCCAATGGTGGAAATGGTGAAAAATAACATAATCCCTCAACTTATTCCCTGCATTCCATGTCCAGAGTTCTCCCATTTTCCAGTTCTCAAATCCTTTGCCTTAACTTTCCCTGGTCCTCTCCTTCCCCTTACAGAGAGTAGTATTTGATGGGGTTTACCAGAAGGTTGGAGCAAAGATAAATCTGGACTGGAAATCCCAGTTCTCCACTGACAGGCTCTGCGTTCTTAGACACATTACCTACTGTCTTGGAACTTTGATTTCCCCATCTGAATAACTGGGATGATCATGCCTACCTTAGAGCACGGAGCAAAGAGGATACCGTGTTAGAAACAACCAACAGATTTAATTCCCCTTCTCCATTCTCCTTCGTAAAGCAGCTGACACAGCGGTTAGTAGAGGTAGGTGGGGAGACAGAAATGATAATGTCTGAGAATTACTGCAATAGAGTTGCTTCACACTTACTATTTATGTAAAGCCAAGACTCCAAAATGTCCATTAGACCACAAGGAAAATAATAATAATATGAAAGAGAACATTTCAATACCATTGCCAAAAACAAAAACAAAAAGTCTGTGAATAAGGTGGTCCGACTAAAGACCTGCGAAAAACATCCTATATTAAATAATTGCTGGAGAAACACAAACTGCCAAGGACTCCCTGTACAAAGGAAGTGTGTTGGTCTGAAAGGGGCTTTACAGAAAAACCAGTATCAGAGAGACCCCCCCCATTCAACAGTCAGCCACCCACCATGCAGATACAGTGCCTTTGCTTGTGAAATGAGAGGGGCTGTACCATAAATTAACCCTAATAACCTATTGACAGGGACAAGAGACCATTGACCAACTTAAGCGATCCTAAAAGAACTGAATTAACTGCTACATAATAGTTTTTAACAAACACGATTACTGTTTGATGGGTTGTAAATGTCTGTGCTGGGTCAGAACTTCCTGTTTCGGTGGTGATTGTAGGTACCAGAAGGTGAAGTCGCCCATACAAAGGTATCTAATATATCTGAAAATCCCCACCCCACCCCTACCCCCAAAGACTTAAAAATACAGTCTCTACCAGGAAATACAGTTCACACTGGGAAACATCAATCATAATGGCTGATGCCACAAATCTGTGAAAGTTTTACATTCGGTGTAAATAAGTTAGATTTGAGAAGTTAATGAGTTCCACTACCCAAGCTGTTCCTTATTAATTCATACAACTTGAAGACATCCACTAAAAATAATACCTTTTGAGTCATATACCATCTTTATAGAGATCATTAATATTTCTCCATAATAGAGCAGTTACCAGTCCCTTTATTTCCCTTGATCACCTTCATGCTCCTGACCCAAAACACCAGCTCATCCACAATTCCCGCTTGTGTTAAAATTGGCCTCAGATCCCATTAGCCTTCCTTTCTTTGAGTGACAGTCACCTCTATGCACCCCCGTGAGACCTCGGCCGGAAAGCTGTCCTCCTCTTCTCTCTTCTTCTCTCTGTCTAATTTACAATGCACACACTGGAAGGGAGAAGAAGTCTTGAAAACTGCATGAAGGCTGGCCTTCGAAGGCTTGTCTCATTCATCCATTTGCTCTCTCCCTCATTCTTGCAACAATATTGTTGAGTGCCTGCTCAGTGCCGGGCACAAGGCAAGATGCTCAGGACACAGAGAAGAATAACACCTGACCCCTGAAGGGAAGCAGCCAGATAAACAGATGACCCAAGAAGGCAAGTGTAGGGCCCAGTAAGAAGGGAGAGGAGGACACCTAGCTCACCAGTAGAGAGACAGGAAGGAAGCTGCTGGGGCTGGGACTTGCCTGGGGGATGAAAAAGGGGAGGGAGATTTCATATTAAAGGGACTAACTCTGTTTTGGTCTACCCCCAGCAATAGCACAGAACCTCGCAGGTAACAGGTATTCCATGCACATTAAGTGATCGGATTAATGGCACAAAGGGATTCCCAGGAGAATCTAATCACTCATTGCCCATCGGTCCCTTGGCAAGTTAGACGGTGATCCATTTCTAGTTCCTCTGTGGCCCCTTTACACAGAAGCTGCTTCATGTTACCTACTCTAAGGTGTTCCTTATTCCATTTCTTATGTCGCATGACACCTCATCTTTGTTCCTAGCTGCCTAGGACGAAAAGACAGAAAAGAATAGCAAGAAAGGGCTCCTAAACAACACAGTTTGTATGCGGCCCCTTCGAACAACCAAGACACCTAGGAAAATAACTGTGGATGGGGGTGTCCATGCATGTGCAATTGTGGCTCAGCCCCCATGTTCTGAAAACACAAGGTAAGCACTGAGCAAAGATTTCTCAAACTCAGTACTGTTAACATTTGGGCCAGATCATTGTTTGTGGTAGAAGTCTCTCCTGCGCATGGTCAGATGCTTAGTAAAATCACTGGCCTCTGCCCACTAGAGGCCAGTCGCACCCCCCAGTTATGACAATTAAAAATGTTTTTAGACATGGCCAAATGTCCCTGGGGTGGGGGTGGGGCAGTCAAAATCACCCCCAGCTGGGAACCACCGTATGTGATAGGTTCCTTGGAAACCCACCCTTCTGAGGGTCTCCAATGGTCTGATGTACAATCTCAGAAGACCATCCCAGAATCCCCATATTAAAAATGATGTTGGAGTTCATCCAGCCCAACTCAGATGTTGCCTGTGAAGAAACTAAAGCTCAGAGAGAGAAAATGGCTGTTCAAAAATCATCCAACCAATGGTGGTAGAATAAGCCCCCAAACAAGAATCTTTCTTGTCAATCAAATAAGAGTCTTCCCAGCACAACATGATTCAATATGACATTCTTTCTGAGGCATCCAAAAAGAAATGAAATTAACATTGATATAGCAGCAACACAATGGTTTCTTTTTTTTTTTAAAGATTTTATTTATTTATTTGAGAGAGAGCATATGAGAGGGGGGAGGGTCAGAGGGAGAAGCAGACTCCCCGCCGAGCAGGGAGCCCGATGCGGGACTCGATCCAGGGACTCCAGGATCATGACCTGAGCCGAAGGCAGTCGCTTAACCAACTGAGCCACCCAGGCGCCCAACATAATGGTTTCTTACAATAACAAAGTTATAATAATAATAATAAATAACAATATGAATAAAAACTAACATTCACTAAGCAATTGTAATGCCCCAGATACTAACAACCTTTTTGCATTTTCCCATAACCTTTTTGCATTTTCCCATAACCTTTTGACATGACAGTCACAGAACACTGCAAGGTATCTATTACCAGCTCCATTTTTATAAATGAGAGACAGGGCTAAAGGCTAAAAAACTTTAAAGGCTAAAAACCTTGTCCGTGGTCCCAGAGCAGGCCAGTAGTAGAGATAAGGCTCACATGGGGGCCCCTAGCTTAGAATGCCTCTTGTCTTTCCACTCTGTTGTGTGTCTGCAGAGCTCACCCTGCTTCCGGGGATGGCGGCTGGGGGCAGCTCTCAGCTGACCACTGCCCTACCACTCTTTCTGACTAGAATTAGCTGCATGCAGCTCCATCTGAGTCAGCCCCGCTCCAGGCTCCACACTTTCCGATCACACTGCCATCTGACCTTTGCATTTTTAAACCACATTTGGTGATAGTCTTCAGCAGCTGAAGTAGTCCATCTAATCTAACAAGTGCTTGCTGAGTTGCTCCTATGGGCCAAGCTCAAAGTCAGCATGTCTGGGGAAGCTAGGAGTTGTTTATTCCTTTTTCAGCACTTGTCAAGATCGGTCATTGTTGATTTTGTCCACCTCTCCCACTGGACAGGAAGCTCCAAGAGGGCATAGATCATGTCTCTTCGGGCCATTCTTATATCCTCTGTGCTTTACACAGAACACATGCTCAACTAAAGCTGGTGGAACCAAATTGATTTGATGGAACATCTGCTCTGGGATAGCACACTTTGATATTTAATATCATCTTATTTGAGCTCATAAAAACACATCCTTGTCACCTTCCATGAGATGTATCTCCATTTTAATGACAAAAACCTTGCAGCAGAGATCTTTAAGGGATTTGTTTAAAGACACATAGCTGGTACATAGAATTGCCTCAGTAACAGTGCAGAAAGAGCATATGATCCAAAGTGAATATATCTAAAAACTCCAAAGAGCCTGAACAGAACAGTAATTAAACATACAGGCGCAGGAGCCAGACTTCCTGGGTTGGCATCCCTGCTCCACCGCTTACTGTTCATGTGATCCAGAACCAGTAACTTCTCTCTGCCTCAGCCTCCTCATCTGAATAATGGGTGTAATTAGAATACCAACCTCAGAGAGTTATTGCGAGGAACGAATGAGTCAATATGCACAAAGTACTTTAAACATTGCTGGACACATAATAGCTAATACTTGGATAGTACTTACTGTTTCCATAGTAAAGGAGAGAGAAGGAATAAATAGATGTACACACACACACACACACACACACACACACTTTCCAGTTAGAAAATAGTGTAAGCATGAATCAAGAGTGGTACAGAGAAGAGTGTCACAGGGGGGAATAATCTTTCCCTGCCCCACAGGAAATAACACCTTGCATTCAGGTTTTTGCTATTCCGTTTAGAGTTGAAAGAACGCATTCTCGTCTCCAGCATAAGCCATCTTTTTTACTAGCATTAAATTCAATTTAGCTTTATATGCTGTTTGAAAGAAAGAAAGAAAGAAAGAAAGAAAGAAAGAAAGAAAGAAAGAGAAAAAGAAAGAGAAAGAAAGAAAGAAAAGAAAGGAAGAAAGAAAGGCTATTCCAAAATGCCTTGGAGTGGATGACAGAGGGAGAACGCACACGCACAGACATACAGAAGCAGTTCTCCCTGGCTCATGCTGCTACCCTGTGTGAAACGGGCTAGGCAGATCTCTGCAGAAGTGGCTTCACTTGGCTGCAAGAGATGGGGGCTGTGTGGAGCCAGTTGATGGGATACTTAACTCCAACTCATATTCATTTACTGCTACATTTAACTACTTTGAAGTTGATTTTCTCTCAAAAATACCATCCATATCAACATGGCAAGGTTCTGGCTCTGATGCCTGAGGATGCTGAGTGACCCATTTTGCCTTCATCTTCCTAAGCATGTGGGTGAGCAGAGCCATAGACAGGTTAGTTGCCATAGCTCCATAACTAAATGATTACGCAGATATCCGCTGGACATGCAAAAATATATATTTCTAAACAATAAAGAAGCCTCATTATTTTACTAACTCAGAAGTGAGTCCTAAGATCTTTTTCTTTCAAAATATTTAAGGTGGAGAGAAAAGAAACTCCTACATCCACATTCCATTTTGTTACTCTGAACTCAAAAGTTGGAAGTGATCAGGCTCCAGTAAATAAATTGCATGGTAAAACAAAAGAGATGGGGAGGGTCTACAGAGTCAATGAAGCTTAAAAGACATATCAACCAATAGCAACACGTGGATCTTATTGAGGTCCTTACTCAAATAAATCGTTCAAACATATGACATTTATAAAATAACTGGAAGTTTTAGCACTGACTGTGTATTTGATAATAATAAGAATTATTGTTAACCTTTTGGATGTGCTAATGGTAATGTGATTGCTTTTCTTTAAACATACATGACAAAATATTTACAAGAGAAATGATATTTTGGATTTGCTTCAAAGTGATGTGGTAGGAGGAAGTGGATAGAGGTATTAAAGAAATAAGATTGGCCATGAATTGCTAATTGTTGAAACTGGTAATAGTTGTAGAGTGGTTCATTATACTGTTATACCACATTACTAAGTCCTATTTACTGCTTATTTTTCTTTATATGTTTAATGATAAAAAAAGGAAATAGATTCAGGGCACTTGAGTGGCTCCATTAGTTAAGTGTGTGACTGCTGATTTTGGCTCAGGTCATGAAATCAGGGTTGTGAGATCAAGCCCTGTGTGGGGTGCCACACTGGGCATGGAGCCTGCCTGGGTCTCTCTCTCTCTCCCTCTGCCCATCCCCCTGCCTCTTCCTCCTCAAATAAATGAATAAATAAAATCGATTCATTTTTAAAGGAGCAAGAAAAAAATATTTTAAAAGGAAATGATTGAGGATGAAGAGAGAATGGCTTTTTCTCTCTCCCACCTAAAAGTGGCACAAATTAGCTGCTGTCTCCATGGCATGCAGAGAAGCACCTGGATTAAGGACAATGGCAGGGAGAACGCTGAGCAGCTTTGTAGCATGTGAGATATTCTGACTTCCACTACAGCAACTTGGGGCCATACCAAATTCGCCCCCATCCTCCTCCATTAGATTATAATCTCCGTGACAATGACTGGGTTTTGCTTATCGCCCTGCCTTCCAGAGAGCCAGACATAGCATCTGGGACACAATAAACATGTGAGAAACACTCGTTGAAACTACTGAGGCAGTGTTTATACCTCTAATATTAACGTTTTCATGATTATGGATAGCAACAAAATTTTTTAAAAACTTCTGAGAACTGGGTGATTTGGACAGGCAGATCAACACATAGCGTAAGTCGCTGCTTCCGAAAGTATGAGTACCACCATGGTATGTATGCAGAGGGATTTCATATAGCTCACAGACAGCTTTTCCTTAGGAGTTAGGTATTTACTTTTAATATTTACTAAGATGAAAGTAATTGGTGTTTACATAGATGCGATAGGTTAGAAAGAGGCCACAATGGTTTGTATTTTAAATAAAATAGGTAAATATTTGTACTACTGGTAAAGAGCTGTGGCAAAAATGTTTGAGGGTACTATTCATATGGATTTAGATGGCAGAACCCCAAAGAATAGCTACCTGTTTATTCCTCATACTGCCCCACTGGGTAGCCAAGTGTTTTAGGATATGGGCTCTGGAACAAGATTGCCGGTGTTCTAATACTGACTTTGCCACTGACTAGCTGTGTGACCTTGGGCAAGTTACTTAACCACTCTGTGTCCCCGTATCCTCATCATGAAATGGGGATAATGATAGTGCCTATCTCCATGGGTTATTGTGTGGATTAACTGTAAGACATTTAGAAGAAAAAGAAGGAGAGAGAGATACTACCATATCATCCACCAGAATGGCTAAAACTTAAAAGACTGATAATACCAAGTGTTACCACAAAAGTGGAGTGGCTAGAATTCTCATATTTTGCTGGTGAGAGTGTAAATAGGCTCAACCACTTGGAAAACTATTTGGTCATATCTACTAGAGTTAAACACGTTCCTACTCTAGGACCTTGAAACTCTGCTCCTGGGTTTATATCCAAGAGGACTAAGTATGTATGTCCGCAAAAGTCATGTATAAAAATGTTTCCAGTACTTACACTGTATTAGCCCCAAACTGGAAACAACTCAAAAAGTCCATCAGCGGGGGAAGGACTAAATAAATTGTGGTAAATTAATAAAATGAAATAGTACACAGCAATAAAAATAAAGAATTACTGATATGTGCAACAACATTGGTAAATCTTACAAGCATTTTATTGAGCAAAAGAAGATAGACATGAAAGAATAAATAATGTATGATTCCATTTCTATGAAGTATGAGAACAGACATAACTAATTGATCATGATGGACATAACCTCTGAGAGCAGTAACCTCTTGGGTAGGGAATTGACTTGAAAAGGGCACTAGGGAAGCTTCCGGAGTGTTGGAAATATTGTATACACATATAAAGATCCGTTGAGCTGTGCATTTAAGATTAAAGCCCTTTACACATTGTACTGTGTTCTTTATACATTGATCAAAAGCAAATTTGGAAGGAAAAAGTATTTAGAATAATGTCAAGTACATAATAATACTCTGGAAGTGTTTGCTATTATTATTTACTCTTATCTTCTAGTTCTCTATCCATTGTAAAGAATCTATAAGCACTTCTCGGGAGCCCAAATGTGCTAGGATGGTACAAAAGTTATCCAAAACAGTGCCTATCCTAACACATGGACAAATTATTTGAGGAGACTTATTAACCAGTTCTAGTCACTACTCTGGAAGCTTCACCGTGGCTTAGCAATCAAGCATGCAGCCTTTGAAGTCAGAAAAACCTGTTGCTTCTGCCCTTACCAGCCTTGGTAATGTTACTCAACATCGCGGAGTCTCTGTTTCTTGATCTTTAACACACAGCTGATGATAGAAGCTGCTTCATAAGACATTGTGGGACGCTTATAAAAAAATTTCGCTATTATTACTCTTACTAGATTGATTTAATTTTATTTTTTGGAGAAAAACAATCAGGGCCAAAGCTAAATATCTTAGAGGCATTAATTACAATTGAGTTAGCTATGCTCCCAGGTTCACCTTTGTCTGAGTCATTTCAGAATGTTTATGTAGACATCACCCCAAAAAAGCCAAATGATCTTTCAGGATCACAAGGGAGTATCAACTCCAGTTTATTTTCAGACGTGCTTGTGAAAACCTTTCAATACAGCAGTCAATTACAATTTTATTTTTAAGTATTATCCCTATTACCAGCAGAGAAACCAAGGCATCCCTAGCTGTCTCTTGATTTGTCTTGCATTTGTCTCTTGATTACTGACAGATTTTCCAGTGACCTAAAAACAAAGATGAAAACAAAACAAAAAACAACAGAAAAACGCATAGGCTTCCCTGCACATATGAGTGTATATTGCACCAGGATTCGTACATGTATCTTTCTCAACCTTGCCACACTGCCTAAGCCTCCTCCCTCTTTGTATGGACGGCATGCTGTGCATATATACTTTTATCACTGCATACATTGCATGATAGCCCCTTTATCCATTTACCTGACTGCCATCCCCTCTAGACCACAAAGCTACTAAAAAGCAAAAGCTATGTTTGCTCATCTCGTACCCACCAGAGCTGTGCATGGTGTCTGGTACAAAGTAGATACTAAACAATTTTGTGTTGACCTAAATGTCTAGAATGATCCAAGCTACCGCTAGCCTAAATGGCAGCTTATTAAAAATCAAAGATACCCCTTTCCCCCAGCACAAGCAGTCACTCACCAGGACACACAGCTTAGCAAGCTGAGAATGGACTGGATTTCAGCCTTCCTCCTTCCCTCTCAAACCCAGTCCCTGTGTAGTAAACAACCCACCCAAACATAAGTGGATGACCAAGAGAACATTACGACCTTGTAGAGCAAAACAACACAGAATGCCCATGGCCTCACTGTGCATCACTGTCTCCCTCAGGATTACCAGCAGTCCCTTCTATGAACTTGATCTGGATGTCTTTGTCACTTCTAGATGAGATTACTGTACTCAAAGGGTGCCCAACTATTATAGGAGCGTGACCAGGGTACAGAAGTGGCTGCCCAAACTCTCCTTCAATAGGAGAACCAGTGGCTCCCATCTGCCGTAACTCCCATACCTGCTGAGTCAATGCAATTAACTCAAGGTTGGACTAAAAGTCTATAAATGATACCAGTAATTCAGGGACCAGGGACCAGAGTAAATATCTCTCCTGATTCTGACCCTCCAATGTTATTTGGGTCCAGCCTGCTCTTCTAATTCTATCTCCCAGTGAGTCCATAGTAAGAGTTCTAAATTCAGGCCCAGAAACCATCCCAACTGCTCTCCCTGAGGGGGGATATTCTCTCTGGAATCTTCAAAGTACAAAAGTCTTTCTACATGAGCTATTGGCTTGGGTTTTTCCTCTTGGTTCTTTTTTTTTTTTTTTTTTTCTCTCTCCCTGTAGTTGTGTTTATGAAAGCAAATGGCTACATTCAGCAATGGACCCAACTCCAGTTTAATTTCTATTTAAACCTTGTAAGTGCACCCCAGACACTGCACTGAGATCGGCGTTCCAGAATCTAAATAGAGCAAGTGATAGATGGCAGAAGCTAGCAAATCCTCCTCTTAACTCCTCAGCTTGGTAATTCCCCACAGAACACCGACAGGCTCACCTCACGTTGCCACAGAAATTTAATAGCTAAGAGCCACGGTGAGGACTTGTCTTACACAATTTAATTACACTCACGAAATAGACAACAGTGCATTTACTGGCCCACCATTAAATATTATCATAAGTAATTTAAACTCAACTTCAAATATATGGACAAAACACATTCTGTCATCCCAAAGCTTTAATGTTCCCTCCATAACTGTGAATCATCGACAAATCCTCAGCAATTTATTCTGCTTTCCAACTGGAGGCATATCTTAAAGGAAGAAAAGTCAGAATGTGCAACACTTCTGATAGTAAACTTGTCCACCTGCTATCCAACATAAATTAAGGAGCCATACTTTAGTGATTCAATTACACCACTGAGTAATTGAAAATACGCAATTACAAGGAGTTGAGGTTCTTAGGAGAAATACAATGTCTGCATTCCAGATTCCCTAGTATTTGATTTATAATTGGAATATTGGCATAATATTCTACATTTAAGAGGAATTGCTCCCTTCTGGATAGTTCTAGAATCTGAATATTTAGGGTTACAAAGACCCTTAGAGCTCCTCTTGTTTAACCCCTTGTTTTATGTCAAAGGAAACGGAAGGCTCAAAGACTAGTCAGCTTATCAATCGTAAAAGGAGGCCCCAAAAAGAAGTTTTCTAACTCCAGTTCAGAAAGTCTAGCATCTTGGCCAAAGTCACAATCTCCGGAGTTGGACAAAATTCCATCTTGATGACATACAAGCCATTTAATTTTTCTATGCCTTTCTTCAGAAAGACGGTAACTCTAGAACAACTAGAGACTAATATCTAGTTAAATAAAGATGTCTGCTTCTTCCTCTGTTAAATAGAGATGATAATTCCCAAATCAACTAGCAACAAACAGAGAGCAGCTCCTAGAGTTGCGGACAGAGTAAGTTTTCTAAGCACTCAGCATCGTGTTAGGCACACAGTAGGTGCTCAATAAAAAAATTAGCTGTCACCACCACCACCATCACGTGTCCAGTGCTAGTCACTGTATCATTTTATAGTCTTTTATTTAAGTCCTATTGACACTCTCAATATCTAGCCAGCAATTTGGCTACAACGTAGCATGATTACTATTCCACAGTAGCCAGAATATTTTACATGCTATCCCAAAGATGGTACTTCCCCAGTTTGAAAAACTAGATCCCTGTTCGTTTGAGAATAATATACTAACCAACCACTAAACACCTAATGCTTTATTTTTCATTTCCTGGGTTATATGCTGACTAGGTATGCTTGCATCCGGTGCAACACTTTATCAGATCAGCCTTCCTTCACTAGCTGTCCTAACTCAGAACATCCACAGATCTGCCATTTTAGCTCTGTAACTAACAGCCGTAGACTCTGCATCTTAGTATGCAAATATTTTTAAAAATCACCAATGACTCTTCCCAGCATTGACCTCCGTTCTGTCTCCTGAAAAAGAAAACCATAGCTTCTTTAAAACCCAAAATAAGCACACGTGATCAGATGCTAATTTAGCAATAAACAGAAAATTGACTTCAAATCATCTCACTGTCACTATAATTGATTAACAGTCACATGAGAATTGATAACATGATTTCCAGCAACAGAGCGTGTGGCACAAGCTCATTGGTCCTATTGGCTTTGGATATTGACTTCCTTCCAAATAAAGCTTTTTAAGAGTACATTAGTGAGTCCGCTAATAATCTTAAAAAGCAGTCTAATTACAATAATGAACTCCGTACGATGAGTGAATGCCATACTGAAGCTTACAGATCTGAGTCTCTTACTGAAATAAAAGTAAAGTACAAATTCTGTTGAATATAGTACAATCATAGTTTTGTTTCACTAGCCGTGAATAAATGACTATTGTCCTCTTTGCTTCTCTAGCATTCCAGCAAAATATGCTCACATGATATCTACCTGCCTTAAAATTTTCCCAACATCCACAATATTTATCTTAACATAAAATTAATTTTAAGCTGCTGATCCTCTAGGATTCACACAGCTCAGTTAGAAACCATCCTTAAGAAGTAGAAGATTGAAAAAAAAGTAACCAAACATAAAGCTGCATTGGTCTAGATTGTGAGTATTTCTAAACTGAGAAAGTTATAAAAGCGGGACTTGGATTCAGTTCATATCGGCAGTAGAAAAACAGACATCGGGATTATAATAAAGCAAGCTAGCTAAGTCTCACTACGCCATTCTCTGATTGCTCCTCCAGATCTATACTTCATCCTCTGCTACCTGTGCCCCAAAAGCTGACATTTAGAGATTGTATCCATGGGCTTCCCTGCCTTCCACTCCTAAAGAGACTGAGACACTAAGAGGCCCTGAGGCCAGGGGGAAATGAGGTGGGTATTTTCCCTCCAGCTCCCTCCCTGCTGGCCACAGGTTGAAAGGACCGCACTCGCCCACCCCCACCGAAGGCTGCACTCCTGAGATGTGCCATATCCACCAGCTACAGCTGTCTGGTTCCATGACAAGTTCCCTCCCCTGGCGACTTCAGGTCAAGGGTGGTCCTGGCCTTCAGCTGGTGCTAGCCCTGGGGATTCATCACTTGTTGGTTTCCTTTAACCCTTCCCACACTCTTGAAAATAGTTTTTTTATTAAACTCTAATCCCATATGAGTTTGCCATCTGTCACCTGCCAGAATCCTGACTGATATGTCTACCTTCCATTAACTGAGTGGCTCTCTACCTGTTGGGGGTTATGTACCCCATTAAGAACATAAATTAAAAAAATAGAGAGAGAGACTGCTCTCTGCCAAAATGCACATAGTCACATGCATGTGAATTTTCTTATACAATTTCAAAGAACTGACAGATACCCTGAAGCACAGCCATGGATCCCAAAGTATGAACCCCAACCATGGCAAGATAATTTTTAAGAAGACGGCTTTTATTTTCACAAGTGAATTATGTGGGTACCATGATGTTCTTTAAAGAGCCCAACTTTGAATATCAGATTGTAGAGTATGAAGTTATAAAAAAAAAAACAACAACCCACTCCTAAAAAAAATCTCCAAAACAAGGATACATATAAAATATTTTATATTACATATCTAATTTTACCTCTTTTCTTTGTTTTTCATATCATATAAGTATTTACCACTTATACCCTTAGAATATTTTTCCATCAGCCAGTGTTTTACTTACTTGTAAAGTTTATTATCCATCATTTTAGTGCCATCTGGACTACTGATAAGTAAATGTCTTTAAAAATCTCTGAAAGAGATTTCTTAAACTTTTACCATCTATCAGACCACTCAGCATTCCAAAGCCTGATCTCCAAGGATGCTGCTATGTATTCAGCTGTTTTTTTATTAACACTGGTGGCTTCATAATATTAAAAATGTATACACCAAGTTACCCCAATAGAAAACATGCATGGATTGTGATGAAAAATAAATTCTACTTCAAATAGTCACCCTCTCTGCCTAGATGCCTTCCCCATGGTCCAGAAGGAGCATCTTTCTATAGAAGATAAAAAAAAAAAAAAAAAAAGATGCTGAAGTCCAACACTTCAGCATGTTTGAATCTCTCAAGGTCTCTATCAGTGGCTATTAAAATTTAAAGTTCACTGTATAATCCTTGACTGCAGAAAACACATGCTACTTATACCATATTCCTTAAGCTACCAGCAGCTTAAGTTATTCTCTGTGGTTCAGAGGGGGACAAAAGAACCAATGCAGTAGATGTGGGACCATATAAATGTGAACTGAGGACCATGTGGAAAAAAACAACTTAGCTGTTTTCTTTCTAATGCCGGTCATCTTAAATGACCCCATATTTAAAAGTCATCCTTTTTTTAAATAAACTTGTTTAAATACCATGATATAGTGTATATAAACTTGAATGTGTCCTATGGGTATATATTCTTTTTTAGCCACAAAAATAAGATTAGCATAAAAGATAACCTTTGGTGTTCATAATTTAAAAGAATACATGAATATAGAAACTCCATAGTTTATTAGCAGTGAAGTGCCTCTCTTTATTATCCTACATTGTTTTCTCTATTCACAAAGATCTCCTCCTTTTAACTAGCTTCAGTGACTATCTTTAATATCCATCAGCAGCAGTCCTGACACAGTGGTCTATCCTAAGATGCTATTTTTGTCCCTCATGATTTCCTAATCTGACAATCTTGTAGGCAGCTATCTGGGGTCAGCAAACTGTGATGTCTTCCCTTCATCCTTTGCCCACACTGTTTCTCTCCTACTGAATCAGGAGATGACTTCTGTTTAATCTTAAAAGCATAAACATGCAACCGAATTCAGAAGTCTAAGCCCTCTCCTTGCTGTCTTCAGCTCACCTAGGGGATCTTACCCCTGACTCCATCAAACCTGCTGCTGTCAAATTAATCTTTCTAAAAGCACAGACCTGAGAGTGTGCCCCTCCCCTAACACATCCCGTTCAAAACCCTTCAAGGGCTCTTCTTTTCCCATGAAAGGAGAAATTGTTTGAACTCTACAACCCGGGATTCAGAGCCCTCAGTCATCTGGTACTGGCTTTACTCTGATTGCCACTTTCCTGCTTGGTGTTACTGGGGGGTTCCAAATGGATTACATCACCATTCACTGGAGGTGCCATATTTTTTATGACCATGACTTTGCTCATCTTTCCCATCTACCAACACAGAATGCCTTTTCTAAGGCAGTTCAAATATTACCTCATCTGAAATATGTTATGACATTGTTGGGCCCTCCAGCCCAACCTCCAGTGATTTATCTGGTAGTAGTTTTTACCTATTTGTAAACTACTAAATCTAGTTTATCCATTTGTAAAATGGGGTTAATGAGAAGTTTGAGGATTAGATATGTGAAATATTTAAAGCACAGATACGGTTTTTATGTTGGTTGTTGTAGTTACTGCTTTTATCTTAAACCAGTTACTATATAGTAAGGAACTTGAACATTGAATGGGATTTTGTTAATTTTTTACCTTACACCTACTCTACCCCAGTACCAATAACTTACAAACGAATAGAGGAAGGACATATGAAAGAAACTACATGTCCTCAATTCTGGGGCAAAGAAAGAACCACAGTTTCCGATTCTGACTATATCATCTATGTAGATCAATTTGGCCTGGAAATGCCATATGTGTACACTGGCTTTCACTTAACAAAGAGTGTTAAATTGGGTCACTGCACTATCACTAATTGAATTCTAAGAGATGTTAACCATAACGCCTAGGCTGAAGCTCTCTTGAGCAAGATGGCAGTTGAGTGTAACAAGGATCCC
>NC_138370.1:161175355-161331270 GCF_054177405.1 Leptonychotes weddellii | reverse complement strand
GGCTGCAGGGTCACTGCTTCCTAATTTCCCTGGGTGGTACCTGATGACTCAGCAAGAGCCTACATCCTAATTCTTGCACGGAATGGATCACCCTAGTTCCAGGAATGAGTACTAAAGCCAGAGGACCTCAATACACTCACTAGCTATGTGAACTGGGGCAAGTTCCTTACCTCACTAAGAGTTGGTTTCTTTTTCTCTACAGGAGAAATTGTTATGAGAATGAGACTATATATAAAAATATTTCTATAATTTGGTAATATAAAAATATTTTTAAATTAATGATTAGTTTAGATGCTAACCAAAGATATACTATGCCTCTCTGTCAAAATGCCTCTTTCTGTTTGGTGCATTAGATACCACACTGTGCATTAGTTCCCTGGGGCTGCCATAACAAAGTGCCACAAACTGGGTGGCTTGAAACAACAGAAATCCATTCTGTCACAGTTATGGAGGCTGGAAGTCCAAAATCAAGGTGTCAGCAGGGCCATGCCTTCTCCTTAGGCTTGAGGAGACGAATTCTTCTGTGTGGTTAATTTTATGAGACAAAGTGGCAGGGCCACAAAGAATCTAGATATTTGGTTAAACATCATTTCCGGGTATGTCTCTGAGGGATTTCTGGATGACATGAGCATTTGAATTGGTGGCGTGAATAAAGCAGATTGCCCTCCTATTGTGAGTGGGCATCATCCAATCCACTGAGGGCCTGGGTAGGAAGAAAAAAAAAAAAAAAAAACAAAACAGAAGAAGAGAGAATTTGACTGGTTGAATGGGGAATTTGGCCTTCTCCTGCACTTGGGTTAGGACTTAGACCATCAGCTCTCCTGGTCTTCTGGCCTTCAGGTTTGGACTAAAACTTACACTAGTGGTCCTCCTAATTCCCAGGCCTTTGGACTCAGATTAGAACGACACCACCAGCTTTCCTGGGTCTGCAGCTTACAGAGGGCAAATTATAGGATTTCTCGGCCTCCATAATTGCAAGAGCCAATTCCTTATAATAAATTTTTCTATAAATAAATACATATTTGCTCACATACATATAATATTTATAGATTTATTACTTATAGAGGTATTATATATGTATATATGTACTATATTACACAGGTATATATCTCCTATTGGTTCTGTTTCTCTGGAGAACCTTTCATACCCTTCTTGTCTTTTCTAGCTTCTGATGGGTTATCAGCAATCCTCCGCATTCCTTAGCTTGTAGATGCATCCCTCTAATCTGTGCATCTGTCTCCACATGGTATTCTTTCCTGTGCATCTGTGTCCAAATTTCCCTCCTCTTGTAGGGACACCAGTAATTGAATTAGGACCCACCCTGATCCAGTATGACCTCATCTTACCTTGATGAAATTTGCAAGTTTCTATTTCCAAATTAGGTCACATTCACAGGTTCTGAGGATTAAAACTTGGTATCTTTTGGGGAACATAATTCAATTCTTAAAAAGCACATTAGGTATCCCCTGACCTCACAATTTAAAAACAATACAACTACCAACATATTGGCTACATCACATAGCCCAATCAACCAAAAGACTCCTATTCTTTAGCATCCATTGCCAAGCATTGCAATTATTTGTTTCTGGCTGATTCACAGAGTGATTGGGGCCATGGTTTAGTTATAGGTGCCAAGCACCATTCTTGACACATATTAAGATCTCAATAAATGTCAAATGAATAAGTATTGTGAATGGATGAGCATATGGACTCTGGAGAACAGTAGATACAGAGTAGTAGCACACCCTGGATATTCCAAGGTAATTCTGACTGTAAATACGCTGGCCCCACCACTTCACTTGTACATGTCAGAACATTCGTCTTAATACTGGTTTAGAAAACAGACTCACTAAAATATAGGGCTCAGAAGAAAAGACAATGGGGTGTTTTGTTCTTCAAACTCTCCATTTCCCCTCACAAATTTCTTCTTTGCCTATGTTTCTTTTCAGCAAATGACAATTGGGAGTTCTTGATTTTTATTTATTTATTTATTTATTTATTTATTTATTTATTTATTTATTTTTATTAACATAATGTATTGTTTCAGGGGTACAGATCTGTGATTCATCAGTCTTACACGATTCACAGCGCTCACCATAGCACATACCCTCGCCAATGTCTATCACCCAGCCACCCCATCCCTCCCACCCCCCTCCACTCCAGCAACCCTCAGTTGGTTTCCTGAGATTAAGAGTCTCTTATGGAGTTCTTGATCTTTCTACATCAATTTTTGTCCTCTTTGCCCTTTTTACTCCCTTCCACTTATCCTGTACGTTCAAACTCTTCCGCATGCCTCTATCAGCCTCCTCTTCCCCTTCCCCACACCATTTCCTTGGTTGAGGACTCGCTGTGTCTCAGGTTACTCACTTTGTTAATGTGAATTTTTGGCCTCACCAAATTTTCTCCTACCAGACTGATCTTTGTATAATGCAGACTTGCTCATTCACTGGCTAATTTAGTGAGTGACCTCAGTGACTGTACCGCCTTCAGGATTAAAGCAAAGATCTTTAACATGCCATATGTAGCCGACCACTGCTGGCTAACTGCTGGCTATATGCTCATCAAAACTCATTTCTCCTTCTTCCGGGCATACAGGAGTTCACCGTCTAGTCTCCCTTGCAGTTAGGTGTGACCGTGTGAGTGCATCCCTTATCAATAGCACGTGAAAGAAAATGACATGTTCTATACCCAACCTAATCCATAAAAATCTACCATGCTATCCCCCATGCTCTCTCTCCCCTAGTCTGCCATTAGATGCAGAGGGTCCACTACAGGGCCCTGGGTCCTAGGAAATGGTAGAGCCACAAGATAGAAGAAATCTGGCTCCTATATTAATATTGAAACCTATCTGCTACATGAATGAGATATTCATGTCTACTGTATTAAGTTGCTGGGTTGTAGCAGTTGTTTATTATAGCAGTGAGCCTGCTCTGTCCGATGTACCATTTGAGGCTCTCATTTTTCTGGTTTCTACCTACCTCTCCTATGTCATCATTCATTCATTACTCTGTTTTATTTCATACTGTCTTTCTGCCTCAGTGAACTCCTGTGGTTCTCTAAACTCATTATGTCCCTCTTGACTTTGATTCCAATAGAACAACGCTCTCTCTACTTAGGATAGTTCACTGCCCCATCTCTTTGCCTGATTTATTTGTCTTCATCATACTTATCACTACTTGATATATTGTGTATATATTTCTTTATTCTTTCTTTCTCACTAGAAATTAAGCTCCCTGAATGTGAACTTTAATCACTTCATTCTTATATGCCCATCACTTTGATGAGCAGGTTCTGCAGTAGACCCTTAAATGTGTCTTGAGTAAGTGAATAAATGACAACTAATAATCTCAAGTGTTTACACACTTGTGCTAAGCGTGTACGTGCTAAGATACATACCTTTTCATCCTCATAAGAACCCCATGAAATCGACTATTCTTTACTCTCATTTTCCATCTGAGGAAACCTAAGTCTTAGAGAGGCTAAGTTCCTTGACAAAGTCAGGACTTGATCCCAAGCAGACAGATACAAAACCCCCGCACTTAACCTCTAGTTCATGAATCAATAAATACTTTATAATTAGTCCTTTTCAGCCAACAGCAGAAAGGTACTCAGGGTCGAGCCATCCCTAGACCTGCCCCAGACCACTTTGAAGGCTCAGATGCCATCCAAAGATTCTATTCATAAACACCCACAGACAAGCTGTACAATCTCCCATGCTTAATGTCACTCTTAATCTTACAGGGAAGAAAGTTAATAATATCATTCCTTGAAAGTAACATAAACACTTAAAATGTTTTCTTTCCAACTCTTCAGACTTTACACTTCACTTCCTGTCTTATCCGGTTCAGTGCCATTGAACTTAGTGGGTAAATGGGCAAATATATATCTCCAGACCATACTAAGCATGTCTTTTGATGTGTTCAAGTTTCAAAATGAATGTCACTCATGTTACAACCTCTCAGGTGCTTAGAAGTATTAGCAATTTCCCTTTTCCCTTGCTATTTTTTTCTCTAGGCTATCTATGGTATATTACTTCAATCTCTCTTTGTACAGTAAGTCATGTCCTCTAATCCATTTATCATTCTCGTCATTCTTGCTTGCAGTATTTCCTTTTCATCTTTTTTAAAAGCAAAATGGTGCTCTAACAAACACACACACATACAGGCACACACTTCACAGTCTCAGGTACTCCAAAACCAGTCTTTCCATCAGAGTTCTTTCTCAACGACAGTTGACATAATTTTTGGCTCATCTCTTCTCAGCTCTGCTCCTTGGTCAACCCTGTACTTCTTGAACTAGATCTGTCTCTCTCACTGTTGCCCAATTATCTTCAATAGTTACAACTGGCTCCTTTATTTGTTAAAATATACGTAAGTAAACACATCTTACAGTTGAATTTTTTAAAACTCAAGAATCCCAAAGAGTGATGAACATAAGCAACTATAAATGGACCCTTGCAGCACCCTGTGAAAATCAGGGTTCAGATAGGGTTCGAGCCAGTCTTTCCAATACTGATGAAATGTAGTATTCCAAAGGATGCCTGTGAGAATATTGTCTATACCAACCTTAGCCTAGAGAATTTCTGAAGGAGAAATAATTTTGCATTGCTATTCTCATGCCTTTTTATAATTTCCCCCAAACAGTCCACGGACCTTATGTTCCCCCCGATCATTCACTGTTCACACTCTGATCTTAGACACCAATCTCTTTAAAACTATCAGTCAATTAATTTGATAAACTAATTGCAACTAATGGAAATTAAGGAAACATTTTCCTATCTTTTATCAAATTATAGCATCTCTGAACCTTAGCTTCTTTATATGTAAAATGGAGGTAATATTCTGCTTTGTGTATTTCTTTATGTAGGGAATTCTCAATTATCCATATGCTTATTGCAGTGACAACACATTAAGTTTCACAGCCTCTTCCCTTCACTCTCCCCCCCAACAAAATAATTCTAGTATTGATATGTTCTCCTCCTATGAGTTCCTGGACCATTATATATGTATAATGTGTATAATGTATAATACACACACGCACATACACATATGCATGTATGCATATGTGTATGTGCGTGTGTGTACTGTGTGTGTGTGTGTGTGTGTGTACACATATATATCAGGATAATCAAGGAAGGGGAAAACCTGAGAAGGTTTAAAGACAGGATGTATTTTGAAAAAGGTAAAAAAATAATAGGTTCAGGAACGGTGTAGAGGATAAGTCAGTAGCTTTCTGTAGTGGATTTGGGAAAAAATCTGGGGGAAAACGGAAAAAAGAGTGAGTATTGAAGAGAATGACTATTCTCTGTGTGAAGACAAAATAGGAACAGAAGAAAAATGTTATGGGTCTTATACATATCCTACTTCCTGAGCATTTGTCAGAGAAATAACAATGAAAACTTAAATCAATGGCAATGACTATTTTCCTTTGACTTGATCCTTGACAAGACTGTTTTAGGAGAGGTTTTAGCTTTATAAAGGTTGCATGCAGATTATTCATTTTTCCATTATCCAAGGCCATGGTTGGTTCTACCTTCCCAAATCTAGAATGGTCCACTCCTCCCTTTGCCCTTTTGAGCCACTGGCTCCCAACCTTAGTCAATGTCCACCAGGGGACTTCCAAATGACATTTGCAAATACAGTTAGAAGGTTCATCATCCTGATGTGAAGGGGACAAACACTGAAGCACTTCAAATCCAAACCAATGGTTTGAGGATTACCCACAAATTTGATTTATCTGAATTCTTCTCCATTAGTGTGCTTAATCAAGGACTGATTGTGTGGTGAATCACATATTTCCATGGGTTTCTAATGTTCATTCTATGACTTCTCTGAAGCCTTTTATCATGAATTACTTCCTTTGTTAGCTTTTCCTTAGAATAGATGATATAATCTTGCTGATTTGTAAGGTATAGTTTGGTAGCTAGAGAATTCTTTTATTTAGCCTCTTATGTAGCTTTCTGACTCTCCCACCAAAAATCTCAACTTGAGCTTTTCTAAGCTTCTCGTCTCTGTTAAAGAGTTAGGCTAAGTAATTGCTAATTAATTCCCTCACATCATAGTTCTCTAGTCTGGCTTCCTTCTTCAAATGAATTAACCTGTCTGGCCCCATGTTCTCCTTCATTTTCTAATTCCATTGTTTAGAAGAAATATTTTAGTTGTGGTTGTTTTTGGCATTGTGGAATCTACCTCTACAAAATGCAAATGGTCCAGGGCAAGTCTGATCCTTAAATATTCATTGACAACTAGCTTATTTCAAAAGCAATTTTATCAGCCTTGCTACCGAATCCAATGAACATTTTATTTAGAATCTAGTCTATTCATATAACTCTATCCATTCATTCCAATATTTTATTGAATGGCAGGTACTAAGAGCAGGAATATGCTAAAAGATAAGTTTCCTGCCTTCCAGAAAGGGGTTTCAAAAGAAGTATCTTCATATTTGAGAAAAATGGAACACATTTTTTAAAAGACTATATTCTATCATAAGCGATATCAATAATGACAGCTATTTATTGTGCACTTATTCTATGTGGGCTCTCTATACTAAGGGCTTTACATTCATCCTCTCTTTTGATACTCACCACAGACCTATGAGTTAAGTGCAATTGCTATCCCCATCTTACAGGTTAGAAGAGAATGTAAGTTTAAGGAAATTAAGGCACTAGCCCAGATCATAGAGCTCCCCAGTGGCAGAGCTAGAATTCTTATCTACAGTGTCTGCATTTTAAAGTTCTAAAATGTAGACATGGCATGAGTGTGTCTGGCAGGTAGTAGGCACACAGTCAACGCTTGGTTAATTGTTAGTAAGAAGAGGGGCTGGGGAGACAGCAGTATGTTTAAATAACAAGTTTGAATCAGGAAGCAATGGAAGCAAGGAGTGGACATGAGGGTCAAGGGAGTGGCCTTGGTCTCCTCTGGGAATCCAGGTTGTCAAGAGAAAACTGAAACCTGCAGAGTAAGGGGCAGGCACTGAAGGCTCCCGAGTAGGGAATAAACTTGGTGAATGTGTCACTTTGGGACAACTATTTTCAGCAGTGATTGCACAAAGAACGAATTAGAAGAAAATAACAATACTGTATGGGTGGAGCAACCATGAATTAAATGAAGAGAATGGGCATCTTAAAAAAAAAACAGTGGGCAAGATTTGGATATTGGACTTTGCAGGAGGGTATAAACCATGATCCTGAGGCTTTGAAGCAGATAAATATTACTGCCATTATTGAAAATCATATAAATCAGAAAAACACATCAGTTTGAGCTTGACAAAAATAATTGGTATATAGTAGACTCTCAGATGTTCTTACAATGAATAAAAGGATGGATGGACAGATGAGTGGGTGGATGAGGTATCTTAGGAAAGCTGAATATGAAGGAATGGCAGACTCCCTGGTAGAATCAGATCCCATAGAACTGCCCCTGAATCTACATTCCTTGTACTCTTCCATATATTTTTAATTTGCCCCTGTCGTAGGCAAGCAGACTGGTTGTTCTTCCCTTTCTCCATTCTTTTTTTTATTTATTTTATTTTTTTTATTATGTTCCGTTAGCCACTGTATAGTACATCGTTAGTTTTTGATGGAGTATTCAATGATTCATTAGTTACGTATAACACCCAGTGCACATCACAACACGTGTCCTCCTTAATCTCCATATTTTTTTAAAATTCTTTTTCTGAGTTATTTTAGAAAATGTAAATAAACATTCAGATTTATAGAATTTGAAAAAACTTCTCCTATTGTATAGCAATATTTTTTTTTAATCCAGCGGGATTTCTCATTCTCCAATACCTCTATCCAGTTAATACAAGGGTTTGTTTTTTATTTTTAACTCTCCTTCAGAATATAAGTCAAATCAGAGGACCCAAAGGGTTACCCAAATAACCTAAGGAATTGTTCTGATGTCCTGCACTGGATATAAGATATGTATGAAAAGGGAAAACGAAGAGGAAATGGAATAATATGGGTGAAAAGTCATATTCACGGAAGTCTAGGCACCAGCCTTGATCACCACCAGCACTGTGCCTCAGGAGTAGCCTAAGTAAAAGAGAAAAGATGAGGAGCAATAAGAAAACAAAGAAGTGATTCAGAGTTCATCAATCCTAAATTTCTGAGACCATGAAAAATAGAATTTTTTGATGGCTCCATCCATCCATCCAGAACGCTACATGGTGAATAAGAATGAAGGTTTTGAAGTCAGACAGACCTGGGTTTGAATCTTAGCCATTCTTGACATTAACTGAGTGACATGGTTGCAAGATGCTTTGCTTCTCTGTTCCTCAGTCTCCTCATTTGTAATATGGAGATAAAGCCTCAGTTTAGTTGCGAGGATTAAATGAAATAATGTGCCTAAACACTTAGCATCTGGCTGGTGCACAGTAAATCGCTCAATAAACTGTAGCTATTATTCAAAATGTGATCAGACTGTGCTAGGGACCGAGGTGAGTCAAAGGAAATCTAAGTCTCGCTCCCTCTATCATGTACTCCCCACCAGTCTCAGCCAACACAGCTCTGCACATAACGCTGCTTCAATCATCAGCACACCATGAAGACATGAAGGGAACAAGAACATGTGTGGAGTAAATTAGAAAAATATACACCAGTTACTGGTCTAGCATTGAGGCTGCCTGGATTAAGGAGATCTGGGTCATCAGCTCACCAGTGTTGCTCAAAGTCAGGCTGAATTCTCTAATGGAGAAAGGATTAGAGGACAGAACAAGCTGTTGGAAGTATTGGCATTATAAGACTCTGAGTGTGATTTTAAGAAGAGATAGCCTAAGGAGAAAAGAAGTGCTCATCTTTCTATGTACAGTATTATTGGCTCCTGAGGATAGGTGGTGTCTGGGAGGGAATGAAACACACTCTCTCCTTATAGTGTCTTAAAAACACACATACACATACTCTATGGGCACTTGGAACCCATGTTTGTTGGAGGAAGTAACCCATCTGAGATCACAGCCTTATTACTGATGTCTTGTGAGAAAGGAGAGTTTTTTGGAGATGTTTATTCCACTTGAATTTTCAACTTTATGTTTTGCATATGTGTGTTTAGAGTTCTTAAATACTACTCTCTTGACTCTGTCACTAATCTTATTTGTACTCTGGAAAAAGTTACTCTGTAGTGTGGTGGGTGCATGAAGATATCTTTTCAATTGAGTAAGTTTTTTACATTAAATTTACATTTTACATACATATTTAACTCTCATGGTAAAAACATAATCTCACTCAACTGGAAAACGAGTCGCTATTAACATACTTTATTAATAACAGGAGGAATCCTATTTAAATAAAGAAATGTAATCCCTTTAGAGCTTGAAGTCAGCATGTAACACCTAGCAATTGTGCTTTAAGGCATATTGCATGAGATACATCTGACTCCCAGAAATGGTCACGACGTGAGGAATGCTTTTAAGCAGGCAGATGACTCCATCCTCCCAATAGTAGTAACTATAGAAGTATAATACTCATTGCAATAGTAGCTGTGGTGGTAGTAATAGTGATACTGTTACTAAATTACACCAGGCATTGTTCTAAATGTATCTTATGTGTTACTACATTTAATCTTCCCAACCCTTTGCATTAAGTTCTTTTTTATCCCTTTTTACAGATGAGCAAGTTGAGATGCAACAAGGAGGTTAAGTATTGTCCCAGATCATGCAGCTATTAAGTGGCAGAGCTGGAATCTAACCAAGAAAGACAGGAGAACCTGAGATTTTTTAATACTTCTCTAGAACACACATCATTTGCATGACTACAAGGAAGGTGAGCTTGAATTCCAGCCCATAATCTGTGTGATTCTGGCATGCACTCCCTGATTATGAGACCACAATTTGTTTTCCAGAGGCTCTCTTGTCTTTTGGGCAAATGTTATCCTGAGGGACTCATGAGTTCAGAGTATATGACCAGCCCTCTTCATCCAAGAAGTAGATATGAATTAGGTTCGGGCAGTGATGGCGGGGGGGGAAAAAGGTGAAAGTGCATCAGGGAAATGGTTCCTTAGGCCTTAGTTGAGAACCTTGCTCATTTCTGGAGTATAAGTAGAAGGGATGGAAGAAAGGAAGGGGAGAGAAGAGAAAGGAAAGAGAAAAACTTTAATGCACAATTACTAAGTGCCAAGAAAAGTGCTAAGAACTGTATATATGTAAGAACTCATTTCATCGGAGCATAGAGTTCAGAAAAAGAGCCACAAATGTGATCAAAAGACAGAATTATGTTAACTTGCAGAAAATTAAGAAAACTAGATTCTTTAGGAAAAGTCAGCTATTCCTTTTGCAGATTGGAGAACTCAGTTGGGAGATGCAATGGCATGCCCCAAGTCCCACATTAAGTTAATGCTAAAACCAACAATGGATCAGTCCGCTGGATTTCCCTCTGCCCAGTCCCCGTGGGCATCCAACTCCAGAGAGGGCATCTTCACTGGGCCTTCCTGCTTCCCACTGGTGTCTGGCACAGATCACATCTCAGCTAAGACATTCTATCTTAGTGACAAAATCATCAATCTGAATCAGGGACACCCCTCATCAGCTAAACCAAAGGGAGCAGCGATGGGTACCAAGATTGACTTTCCAGTGAACCTAAAAGGTTTTGTTTGTTCTCACTCTTCCTTTGGAGAAAAAAGGATAGATATTATGAACCAGATGTTTTAACTCCAATTTACAGATGAAAAAACTGAGATTTGAAGAAGTGAATAAATTCACCTAAGGTTACTGAGCTAGGAAGTGACAGATTTAGGGCTCCACTATAGGATTGCTGAACAAAAATTTCACCAGTGTCAATGAAATACATACATTTACACGTCTATGCCTTTCACTTTGGATCTAAGATAATGCCTTCTGTACTACCAATTCTTCTTTACAAAGGCATGTTCTGCTTAGGCTGACAGAAAATAGCCATTCTCCTTCCAGCCCTAGGTTGGTTCTTTTTTTTTTTAAAAAGATTTTATTTATTTGTGAGAGAGAGAATGAGAGGCAGAGAGCATGAGAGGGAGGAGGGTCAGAGGGAAAAGCAGACTCCCTGCCGAGCAGGGAGCCCAATGCGGGACTCGATCCCGGGACTCCAGGATCATGACCTGAGCCGAAGGCAGTCGCTTAACCAACTGAGCCACCCAGGCGCCCCCTAGGTTGGTTCTTACCTGCCCAATTAGGAAAATTATTACGGCATAGAGAATAAATAGCCCCATTGTTGTTTAGCTTATTTTTCCTTTGCTTTTCTTAGAATAATAAAGGAATAATGTCTTTTTGTATGCTCATATGCAAGGTGCAGAGCTCTGTGTCCCTGAGAAGGTATATGGCAATGTTAACCCTTAAATGGAAAAAGAAAACCTTCTGATTCTTTGTTGCTCTGCTGTCAATACAACCAGCTCAGGTGACCTTATAGAACAGGAACTTTATTTTTCTAGAAGGGCTCTAGAACCAGCTAAATTTGAATATCACCAGCTGTGTAGCCTTGAACAATTTATTTGACATCCCCAATCCTCAATTTCTTGACCTTTTTTCCCCAGCTTTACTGAGGTATAACTGACAAATAAAATTAGAAGATATTTAAAGTGTACAACGTGATGATTTGATATATGTTTACGTTGTGAAAGGACTCCCCCCATTGAGTTAATTAACACATCCATCACTCACATATTTACCTTTTTTTTTCAAGAGAACATTTAAGTTCAATTTCCTGATTTTTGAAATGAGGAAAATAATAGTATCTACAGCATAGGGTGGTTGTGAAACCTATAAAGTACTTAGGATGCCAACTTGCACCCATTAGGATGGCTACTATGAAAAAAGCAGAGAATAACAAGTATTGGTCAAGATGTAGGAAATTGGAACCCTTATGATCTATTGGTGGGAATGTAAAATGGTGCCACTATTATGGAATACAGGATGGTGGTTCCTAAAAGAATTAAAAACAGAATGACCATATAATCCAGTAATTCCACTTGGGAATACATACCCAAAAGAACTGAAAGCAGAACCTCAAAGATATATTTTATACTCATGCTCATAGCAGCATCATTCACAACAGCCGGAAGGCAGAACAACTCAAGGGTCCATTGGAGGATGGAAGGATAAGCAAAATGTGGTATACATATACAATGGAATATTATTTGGCCTTAAAAAGGAAGGAACTTCTGACATATGTTACAACATGCATGAACCTTGAGGACATTATGTTAAATGAAACCATTAAGCCAGTAACAACAGACAAATACTATGCGATTCCATTTACGTGAGATACCTAGAGGAGGCAACTTCATAGAGACAGAAGGTAGAATGGTGGTGGCCAGGGCTAGCTAGAGGAAGGGGAGAATGGAGAATTCTTGTTTAATGGATATAGAGCTTCAGTTTTGTAAGATGAAAGAGTTCTGGAGATGGATAGTGCTAATGGTTACCCAGCACTGTGAATGTACTTAAATCCACTGCAAATACACTTAAAAATGGTTAGAAGAGTTTAATAAAGAAAGTCATAGGAACAGCCAACTTGGGGATGGGGGAGAACAATGACATAAATCAAAATACCTGAAATGAAAAGAAACAGAGCACTTAGCATTGTGCTGGCTCATTGCAGTTGTTCAGTGAGTGTTAAACTGTTGGTAAAGATGGCGAAAGGTGGTGGCCGTGAGAGGTGGGGGAGGTGGTAATGTGATATTAACATAGCATGTATACCTCTCTCCACTTTAGAAAAGGTTGGCTTCCGGAGAGAAAGATGCATGCTTTAAATCTCAGAATGCACAGCAACACTGAATGGATTGACTTCTTTTATACAAGATGAGCCTCTATGGCAGCTGGAATACAGGTAGCAAACCGAGAAGCCCAGCATGGTGGTGGCAAGGCATAGCATTTGGGGAATTGCTCCAGCAATTGGAAAAATGTGTTTTTATTAGGTCGGTTTGGTTGGTTGGTTGGTGATTCCCAAAGCAGTGGGCTCTGAGGGGAAGGCAAGGGTGTGCATGTATGTGCTTGAGCACACACGTGCATGAGACAGAGAGGGAGAAAGAGGGGGTGGGGGAGTGAGTGACTGGAGAGAAGAGAAGCAATCTGCTATAAACAGCCCATGGCTCTGAGCAGGTGATAAAAACAGAGAGCGAACTCCTGCACTTTGGGATCTTGGGGGCCAGTGGCATCTTCCTGTGACACCGAATGCAGAGCCTTGCCCTAGAAGGATGTGGCGGGGTGCGGGGAGGAGGTGGGGGGCTTGGGGTGGGGTTGGCCCCATTGCTGCCACACTTCCTCAGCTGAGCCTGCCTGTTTTGTGTCTTCTAGGAAGGCGAGAGAGGTGAGCATCTCATGGTCCAAGGCTGATAACAATAATGAACCCCCAAGAACAAAATTGACTGAAAAGAATAAAATTTTTAAAGTGAGACAGTTCTCTTTCGTTTCTGTCTCGGGCTACGTTGGGGAAGGTTGAACACAATTTTATTGAGAAATCAATTGTAATTGGCACTCTGCGTGATCCCTGGCAGAGGACACCAATAACAGGCTCTCCTGAAATCTGCAAGCTCCTTTGCTTCTGCTGCCCACACCCTGACAGACAAGCCTGAATGGGGGGGGGACTCCTCTTCCTATCATACAACCAGGCGGACATTGATTTTGCAGCCCCCTCCTCCTGTTTATGAGATAAACGATAAATTTGGAAAAGGAAACAGAAGGGGATGAGTTCAGGGTAAACAGTGAAAAGCATGGCTGAGCGGACAAAGATAAAAGTGCAGATTCGAGTGCGTGCTAAGGACTGGGAATTTCTCGGATACAGTTGCCCAGAGAAAAGAAGGAAAAATAACTATATGCACGTGTGGTAGGGGGAGTGGTGCCAGAAGTGCTTTTTTTTACTGTGATTCACCAATAAAACCCATCAGAAGATGTCTTCCTAAGTTCTTCTCTGTGTTTACTTCCATCAGGCTGCACCACCTTAAGCAAAGAGAACATGCCAACACTGGCTATTTGGGGGAGGGGGGGGTACATCTGAACAAAATCCATAATGAGCTATGAGGCGCAAAAAAAAAAAAAATGTGCTTTTTAATGCAATGCTATCCTGACCTTTTCCAGGGGAGCAGCTTGCCTCACCAGACTCCTGGATTATAGGGCTTTCCTCAGAATCTATCCAATGTATCGATGCAAATCCACCCAAAGTATCATTTATTTAGGTGAGAATTGTCAGGCTGGAGGCTTAAGGCTCTCCCAAGTGTACCTTGGAATGCACTGTCCCCATGACAAGGCCGAGCAAACGGCTTTCAAACAGTACTCTAAACAGCCAGTAAACTTCCTACTTCGCAATCCATCTTACTGACAAGCACCCAGAGCTTCTCATGAGGTGCTCTTTGGTGTGGGAGAGAGGGAAGGAAGAGGAGCCAGTCATTTTCCCTTTTCCAAAGAGCCAGCTGCCTTTGACTCTGTACCCATGCTCATCCCTCCCCAGTCCCCAGTCCCCAGTCCCCCGGCCTGGGCACAGCCGTGGCAATCACACACTCCTGACAGGGGTTGCTTCTCCAAAAAGTAGAACGGCATCTTCGAGACGAGCCCCAATGCAGAACAACAGCCAAAGGCCACCAGTCTTCCAAGTGCACTCACAATCTGGGTTTGGCGCCCCATGCGAGAACTGTCCTCCCATCCTGCCCTGGCGTCCCCAGCTTTCTTCAACCCCTCTAACAAGGATCCCTTTCCTCCATGGTGTATTCCCAGCAGCCACCAAAATCTAGGGCACCATAGCCTAAAATAATCGTTTCCTTCAAAGTCACAGAAAGCCCAGAGCTACTTGGGACCCCATCTCTCAGGACCCTCCTCAAGAAGGAGTCGATTTGGGAGCAGCCTCTTTGCATCTCCACCCCCGCCTCACACGAGCGCATCAGGGACTGCCCCACGCACCGGGAAGCACGCAGCACCTGCCTTCCAGAAAGGTTCATCACAAAGCTATTTTTTCCAGACTCTTGAGCTGACCAGCAGCACATGGCTCTAAGCTCTGAAGATCCAAATCAGGAAGGAGTGAACTTCACGTGACTAAAGCCCAGAAAGTTCAAAAAACGAACAAACAAAAAAGGATACAATAAATTTTAAACACACAAGTTGGTAGCAAGTGCTGGTTACGCATAGCCCCACACAGGCAAGCCTCAGAAACCAGCTTTTTTTCATTTTGCAAGCAAACCACTATAGAGCACAATTTCGGGAAATATATGCCGTTAAAGAATATTACAAGCAGCTTACTGCAGTAATACCTATAATTTTTCATTCATTTTAATATGCCTGTTTTTCACATTTAGAATTTCTAGTAACTCTACCTTATTATGTTCTCTTGGTTGATGTGCCTATATAATCGGATAAACATTTGTCTAATACAGGGCTGTGCTATTTTTAAAAGTACTTTTGTGGAACAACAACAACAACAAAAAATCACTATAAAAACAAAAGCACCCAAGCACTGCATTTTAATGTTTAAGCCTTTCTAAGGTTGGGGAAAGATGTTACTTTAAAAAAAGGGATTTTTACCCAAATGCTTTCAGATCGTCAGTTGATTACAATGCCCTGGCCACTTGGATTTTTCAAATCAAGTCTTTCTTTTTGTCAGACGAGGGGGAAAGGGCAGTGTTTCATGAGGTCTTCCTTGGCAATGTTTTATATAAATGTATAAACATAGTAGCAAGGAGCATATATTAGATAAAAAAATTTAATGAGTGATCACTACATGCCAGCATTTTATATGAGTTAACCCATTTAATCCTAACAAAAGTCCTGTGAGGTCTGTATCATATTTAACCCCATTTTACAGATGAGGACATAAAGTCACCTACTACTTTGCAGGCACAGTGTTAAATACTTTACATAATATTATTACTTTAATCTCTGCAACTCTCATTATTATCCTCATAGCACAAACACCTTTATTTTTTCTAAAAAAAAAAAAAAAAAATGAAGAGAAAGAGGATTGAGAGTTACAGGACACGCCAAACATCACACAGGGATTCAACCCAGAGCCACCTCCTTCTAGAATCCACTCTCTTAACTACTATGCTAACAGGGTGCTGATAAACTTTCTCAACAAACCGACCCAATTTTCACTATTCCAGCCTTAAATGGGTGAAGGTGGTTGGGTTCACAGTGCTGACAAACAACCACGTTGGCTGGGATCCAGCTTTGGCCCGATGACTAGAACTTGGGAGAGGCTGTGCACACTGAACTAAGCAACTTTGGCCGAAGGGAATGCTGGACAAGTGTCTTAGTAACTGCATACAATTTACGACAACAACCTTCCCATTTCTATTTCCTTTGGGCTCACACAACCACAAGAGGAAGATGAAGATCCTCCATCCCTGCAACCACCAAGACCTGTCTTCGACACAATAAATCGTTACGCATCAATGCGCTTCCTTCTCCTCCAGATGGGAGTCAGGACTAGGAGAAAAACCATATACGGAGCCATGGTACTGTGGGAGGGTATGATGAAGGGAGAGACTTCAAGCTGTTGAGTCAGCTTGCTGTAGTCTCTTTGGATCCAGGCTCTTGGGCATCCTGGTCTCTCTGGCCTTTCTCTCGGGACTGTTGCTCTAAATTCATGCTCACATATGGCATCGAGGACAGGCTTAGAGCTGAAATAGAAACCAAGGGAAAGGAGGCCATTTGGGTCTCCCCAGTGTGAGTACAGGTGTCCTCAACCACCTGCTCTCAGCCTAGCCAGCTGACCAGAGCTTGGGTTCTGCAGAGTTTGGGGGAGGGGGGGAGGCACAGTCTCAGTGATTGATTTAGTATGGTTTACTTTCCTTTGTCATCTATATAATCTTCTTCAGGCACTCTATGGGAAGAAGCAATCATAGCTACAGCAGGTCTGGTCAAAGCGTTGACACACGGAAACCTGAACCCTACCAAATACTACACCACACCACAAAACCTATCCTACTATCTGTTTAGACTCCAAACAATAAACAAAGCCCTTTGCAAACTCAATCCTGAGATTTTGTTCTAGTATTACTGATAAAAACCTGAGGAGTAAGGAAACCGCGTGACTTGGCCCTAACAGAGTAATGCTAATGTCTTTCCCTATAATGGTACCCAAGATGGGCTACAGGTGACAACGACAGTCTTCTCATGCCTGCAGGAGGCTCTTGACACCTCCTAAAATTCCATAGGACGTGACTATAACATTCAACTAGATCAAGTGTTTCAGAACAGCTTTTGTTTACCCATAAAATGAACCAGGTGGTCACCGTCCAATTCCTAATAGGTAAAACGTGCCAGCCTCATCAAAGCCAGGTTTGGAAGAATATAATCTGCAAGTTGAATTTCTCTGACATGAATCGCCTCTTCCTCCACGCTCCCACAGCACAGTGTACCAATCTCCGCAGCAGCTCATCTCACAACTCCATAATTATTCATTTGCATGTCTGCCTCCCCCAACTAGCCTGGGGGCCCCCACTGGCCAGGCAGAGGCTCTGTTCTATGCAGCTACGTATCCTTGGTGCCACACAGTCTATGGCCCATCATCAGAGCTTGACAAATGCTTAGCAAATGCTTAGTAAAGCACCATTCCACCCACTATCCCAGACACTAATTGCTGGAAGCTAAAACTGCAGCATTGTCTCCTGGTATCAACCCAAATAGTCAGATATGTGCCTTCAAAATGGATGCTTCATCTATAACTGTCTCTAAACCACTTTTAAAAATCTATGTATTTTTCCAGAGACAGAAGTTCCCACATTTACACAGGAAAATGTACAACTACCCTTTATTCCCGCCGAACAACTTCCAGGCAAAGAAAAATATATGCCCATAGTTCTAGAATCCTGGACCAATGGTCTACCCTTCCCGAAAATTCTCAAGACTCCATCAAATTAGGTGATATTCTCCTCTCGGCCTTCATCTTTCCAGACCAAGAGCATTCATGTTGCCTTTCGGGGGCAAGTCCCCCTTCTTCTTGATCATTTTAGCCATCCTTCCGGCAAGTGGACCCTTCCATACTTCCTGAAAGTTCTGTAACTGAAACTGTCCACCCCGCCCCAGCCACAGATTCTGAGCTGGCAGATTTAACTGGCAAGGTTAGCAGAGAAGTAAAAGACTAAACAGGCCATCCTAGCCGACTCCCTCAAGCCTGACAAGAGGGGACCAAAGTCAGAGAGAGGAGATGAGACCGCTTGTCCTGCCTTCCTCCAGCCTGTTCAGGGCACACTCTGTTTTCTTCCGTTTAAACAAAGGGCATTCTCCCATCCTGCCAAGGGCTCAGAATACTTTTCTGGGATCTGGCCCAGGGCATGGCCCCACCACTCAGTAGGTAGGGAGTGACTTCTGCCAAGTCACTTAACCGCCCAATCTCAAGTTCCTCATCTGTAAAATTGGGATAATATTTCTCAACCGACATCCCAGGTTCCTAGCGATAAATATTAATGTCCGTAGAGGGCTTTGAGATCCCGGGGTGAAGGATGCAGCAGAGTGTTATTTTTATGACGTTGCAGCTTCCATAAAGCATCAAATTCAATGAGAAAGAGGAGAGAGGGCGCACTGGGCTGGAACCAAGAATAATGCAGGCAGATGCTGTTCAAGCTTCCCCCTACTGCTAATGCATCTCGACAGTCACCTGCAAGTCTGCTGCTATTCCAGTCCCAGGGCTTTCATTTTTGCTGGTGACCTCGTTCAATGCTTCCCCATCCCCCTCTTGCCAGCATCGGAATCCCTATTTAGCATCATATTAATATGGAACTTCATAACGCTGATATGGATCTGTGTATTACAAACATCAGGGGGCCCGCCTGGCAGTCTGCTGGCATCAACATGCTACTCAGCAGGGAATCTGTGTTCGAGACTCTGGAGTGGGCCAGCCTTCCGGAGCTGGCCAGACGCCCACATCCGAACTGCCCAAGCAGCAACCCCCTCCCTCCTTCCCCTCCCAGAAGAGGCTTTCCAGGCGCCCAGGCACCAAAAAGTAGCAGAGACTGCTGTGCACAGACCTCCGTGACCAGAAAAGAAGCTGATTTTATTTTGGGATAAAAACTTAGAAAAGGAATCCAATAAGAACAAAAAAACCGAGAAGATGATTCAATGGAAATAAGAAAGGAGCAGAGGAGGTGGTTACAACGTAATGCCCCGGCTCTATAACAAGTCAGTGACCACTCATTCTTGACGTGTCTGGAAGGTCTTTGGAGAATGGCTGAGCGGAGGGGACCAGTGGGGACCTCTGCAGTACAGGGCTGAGGGGTGATGAGTCCACTGCTGGTTGCAATAGTTCCCTTGCCTGGGCTGTGGCAGGAGGGAAACAGTCAAGGAGCAGAGGGAATAGAAATGACCCTTCCCCTCATTCTCCAGGCCCGGGAGTCAGAGCTGTCCCAAGGGTTGGCAAGCCAGGACAATCAGACCTGGTTAGAGCTGTCAGGGAACAGAGGGCATAAGCCAAGGTTTGGAGAAGAGAGTCTCTACCAGCAAATGTGAAGACAAGACCACCTGGGATATACTCATACACATGCACACGAGGCAGCCGTCCTCTCTCATGTGCCCTGCACCCCCTCCTGCTGTCCCTCATCCTTTTGTAACACCCCTTCTTCAAAATGCCCTCTGTACCTTCCTTATTTTCAGATTTCATCTACACAAAACACTGTCTTTTCTGGACTTTAAAGTGCCAACACGTACATCTCGCTCACTACAAAATCATTGCCCATTCTACCTTTCCCTCTCATAACAGACCTCATGGGCCTCACATACGATCCAGCTTAGTGGATGTTGGGGTTCAAAAAAAATAAGGAAAAATAAAGATTATCACTCGAGAACATAAAGGTCTGGGGGAGCTTTGCCCTAGCACATCATTAAGAAAGTTGTGCATCAAACTCTTTAAAGAATGAATTCATTCAACACCTTGCAACCTGTTTTAAGGAGAACATTTATTACCCACTTGTCTTATTTCTATGGGGGAAGATGCAATTTAGTAACACCATTGGCTTCCCTCCACTCCATGCCTCTCTCTTCTCCAAGGTGGGAGAACAGACTTTTACTTGATTGACAGCTTGGAAGAAGGTACCCAACTTGGGTAGCTTCTGGGTGCTCTCATGAGGACTCACCTACCTGCCTCTGCGCCCCCACGCAGGAGTCTTGCTCCACCAGTGTCAGGGCAGGCAGTTAATTTGGGCGTGCAGACATTAGAAAGACCCCACAGAGCTATGTTATATCCTTCATTCAAATTCTGATCAACAATAGCCCTTATATTCTGATCTTTAGCTGATCACCTCTCATGCCTACCTAACACAGGTGAAGTGATCCCCCAAAACCCCGATGCAGCCCAGCTTGTTCTGTTTTACCATGCTCTCAGTGTGGCTAAGAAAAGAAATACGTTTACTAGAATCTGTATTTTGCTTCTGTTGCACTGCTGGTAGGTCATTTTAATGCTAGTTTGTCCCTGTTGAGAATGGCCCTCTATCTGAAGAAATATGGAAGGAAAGAACTGCTCCAACAAGAAATACCTATTGAGTGCTAACTCTAGGTTACACCTTGAGCTAGAACCTTCCCATGATTTCACTCCATGACTCCTCAGGAAGACACCATGAGGTCAAGCACATTGCCTTCCCTAGGTTCCAGGCGAGGAAGCAGAGACCTAAGGAGGTTATGAAGCCAGTCAAAGAAGAGGATAAAAGCCAATATCAAGCTTACAGGTCCGTTCCTACCTCTGCTGGTTCATCACAAATTTACTGAGAAGCCACTGTGCACCAGGTCTGCTGTACCATGAGGGAAACCCAGGTAGAAATGCGTCCCTCTGTTCCTTCTCACAAGCTCTGGGGGGGATCTTGCGTGTGGGATACTAGATGCTTACCAGCCCTGGGAATCAGAAATCTGATTTCCAGTGCAAGTTCGCTTCAGCCTCCAGGCTCCACAAAATCTCAAGCTACTCCTCTCTTTGCTGTTGGCCTCCTCGGGTGCTTAACCGAAGCTCTCGGCTGCACACCTCCCTCATGGGGGCCCTCGAAGACTCATCACTGACGGAGCCGCACAAGGGAAGCTGATTGAAGCTGAGCCCTGAGCTCCCAGGAAGTCAGGGGGAAGGATGTCCGGAGAACCTAGTAGAGTGAAAATCACCCTCCACAAACTATTGCCAAGCAAGTAAAATAGCCATTTAATGTTTTTGTGTGTGGTGGTGGGAGTGGGTGATTGTTAGTTTGCAGGGGGAAAAAAAAGAATATTAATATTTTAAAATTTGTTTCAGTCAAAAGAGAGTTTTAAAAGTAGAATTATGAACCTCTAAAAAGGAGCTGACACAAATCTCTATTAGCATAATGGCAGACAACGCTATCCAAGCCCTGTTAATGCAGCCCTCTGTCCGACTCCAAACACCAGATAAATGCAGCAAGAATATTATTCAAGGGTCTGTTCCTCCATCAGTGAGAAGACTGCTTGTATGCGGGGAGCACCCATTAGTGCTGATGGGAGCCACAGATGTAAATCCCCAGGCACTGGGGGAGGAAAAGGTCCCCTGGGATTTTCCGCCAAGAACCTATCTACTGTGATAGGTCCTTGGGAGCCAGAAAGTCCTTCCTCATTAGCACAGCTCCACTCTGGGAGTGATTTGCAACCTCACCCCGAGAATGAGAGATTGAACTAGTCCTTCTTTGTCATGACATCTATAGCCTCTCATGTTTTCTGCTCCTAGATATTGTGCCACCAAAACCTAGCCTAAGACAAATGCCATTTTAACTTGCTTTAGGCAGTGAAGGCCAACACGCATTTCAGTGGAGAAAGTTATGTGTTTTAATTGCTTTATGAAGACATAGCATATGCCCTGACACAGTTAAATGATTAACAGATGAGTGCAAATGCCTTTGGCATAGAATATCTATACGTTCATTAACCAGAACAATTTATCTTCTTGATAAAACTAAAATTACTTATATAGCAGGTTTATTTTCCATGATTAATAAATGATAAAAATCTAAATTATCCATCTGAAATGTCTCTTTTTGGCCATTAATCTCACATTTATCTGCTTCAATAATACATACTATTAATACAAAAATTCAATTTTCCAAGTATTTTAATTTGCTAAGGAAAAACAAAACACATTTAATGCAAAGGAGCATCTGAATTACTAGGAAATTCTTTTTTTTTTTTTTAAAGATTTTATTTATTTATTCATGAGAGAGAGAGAGAGGCAGAGCGAGAAGCAGGCTCCCAAGGAGCAGGGAGCCCGATGCGGGACTCGATCCCAGGACCCTGAGATCATGACCTGAGCCGAAGGCAGACGCTTAACCATCTGAGCCACCCAGGCGCCCTGAATTACTAGGAAATTCTATAGTGACTCCTAAATAGTCCAGGAGTAAAAAGACAGTTAGCTTTCAACATGCCTTAGGAAAACAGATAAATGAAATCTGTGGCATACACAGGCATCAAAATGCACCCAAAGTGATCCCTCTCTCAAATATATTTCTGGTAGCAAGACATCAGAATTCATGGAGAATTTGGGTACCCGTCTGTAGGTGCTCAGAAGGACAAAATAAAGATCATGCTCAGAAACAGAGCCGGGAACACGGTGATCTAGAATCCACTAAAGGTCAAAATGCAAGCCTTGCACGTGTCCAAGAAAGGGAGCTTCGGAAGCACACGTTTAGCTAGAGGGAAAGCCTTGGGAATTAGATCCTTCTGTCAGCTTTTTAAAATGTTTAAGACCGTCTGTCCTCCAATTAAACTGATCAAGGGAGTCCAGGATGGTTTGTTAGCGACTCTGCTCTGGAGAACACTCATTAAAAGTCCCAAGGCTGATTACGGACTTCCAGGCTCAGGCTCTTCGCTTCTGCTGTCAGCTGCTCATTTCTCTGAATTCCGACTGCCAGAGTTAACTGTGGAGGCTGAGCCGTGCTTCCCCCGCTGCCAGAAAAGGAGGAGAGAGACATCTGCCACTGTCCTGAGTCACCTGGTACTTACCTCGGTGACTCACTCTCCCGGAGGGGCCAGAACAGAACAGCTCCCGGGAGGACATGTGTGCATGCGCACGTGGTATGCACACTCACTTGTGTTCGCAGACAGGTCCTGGGCCCTCCCACGGGTCTGACACGCGGCTCGGCACGGGGGTGTGAGGTGCTGAGTGAGAAAACCTATGTCTTGCCCTCCTGGGAGCTAGATTTTAATGACGTGGACAGACCAACAAAGAAGGAATTGCAGGGCAATGTGATAAATGCCAAGGAAGGACTAACTAGGGGGAAAGAAGCCAGACATGCCTTCTGGAAGTGGTGACGAACAAAACTGACAAGTCACCAGAAGGTGGGAGAACTGTTCCAGTCAGAGGGAACGGTATATGCAAAAGTCCGGAGGTGGGAAAGAACCTTCACATCCCTTCACTTTTTTGCCATTCAGTGAGCAACTACTATGCACTGGGCACCACCCTAGGTGGTAAGGTGACAGTGGGGTGTGACGGCCATGGTCCTGCCTTCCCAGGGCCTACATTCCAGTGGGCTTTGGGGAATTGCAAATTAATTCTATATGACTGGAGCACAGCAGGGGGACAAGAGCCGAGATGAAGGATTTGGACTTTATGCTCAGCCCACCGTGTGCGTATATGTGTGCACATGTTTGTATACCGTGGGAGGAATAGGATATCGGAACAGACCTAGCCTGAATGGAAATCAAAGGAAAAGGTACGTCGTAACGTGTACTGTGTACCTGGTCATAGCCCGGCCGAAGTGCTTAAGTGAGCAGTGTATCCTGCCCTGAAGGGTAACACTAGTACTTTCCCCTATAACTTTCCCTCATGCCACTCATCACCCCAAATCCTCTACTTCAACAAGACACTCTCCCCACCATTATGGCGCCCTCATATGGTACCTCATTCTGTACTCCACCCTTCTGCCAGTGCTGGATCCACCATGACCCTTTCCACAACTGGGCAGCACTGAAATGAGTGCAGAGTTAGGATCAGCTCTATATTCCAATCTCAGCCTCGCTATTGGGCAAGGTGCTTGGCAATAATAGTAATAACCATACCTAGCATCTACTGAGCATTTAGTATGTGCCAGGCACTTGACACGCATTAACCCATTCAAACTTCATAGGAACACTACAAGGAAGTCTGTTATGATCTTTTTTTTTTTTTTTCCAAAGAAGGCAGGTTGCCACATGCATCGCCTCCTTTGGATCTTGCAAGCTTGACTGCCCTACATTCTCCTACAAAAGGACATTCAGAGCTTATTTGGAGGGTCTAGCAAGGGAGTGCAACTCTACATATATCCCTGACCGAAGAACAGTCCTCTCTATCAGCGAAAGTCATACCCTTCAACAGAGGATACAGCTTTGGGAGAGACGCACATGGAACAGTGAGGGAGGAAAGGGGCACCCACCTAGCCAGCCAGATCAACCGAACCAACCCTGGTGGCCAGTGAGGTGAAAGATGTAGCAGCCAGGTAGCCCTCACACCCTCTGATCTCCATTTTTCAAAGAAAGAAACTAAGAAAAAAAAGGTTCAGTGTCTTGCATGTTATCACATGGCTAGTTAATGGTCAGGCCTAGAGCCAGCCCCAGGAAATCTTAACCACTGAGCTATCCTACTTCTCTTGGGTGCCTTGGTTTCCTCAATTTCAGAGTGGATATAGTAGTACTGATGTTTAGTAAAGATTAAATGGCTAACTTCAGTGCCCAGCACAGTACACACTCAAGAAATATTGATTTCCTCTGTCTATTCCAATCCTACCCATTCCTAGGGCTTACGTCAAATCTGTGCTTTTTCGTGAAGTCTTTTCCAAACATGGAGTCTACATTGACATGTTCCTTCTTTGAAATCTCTTCCAACTTAACATATCTACCTTTCATTTGGCACTGGTCATATAGTTTTGTATTATAATTGAATTTTTCCAAGCTTTCTTGTTTTTTCCAACAACCTTGAATATTTCTTAGGCCAATAATCAGATCTTGTCTTCCCCAGTAATTTGCCAGGGCTTTTCTAAGGGTAGGGGTTTTCCAAACAGGTTGGCAAAATAAAGAATAAGGAAATACGATCAACATCCACCTGTGGAAGAAATACATGTTCAGAAAGAAATCAAGTAATTTATAAGTCAGTTCGGGTAGACGGAACTTGTACTATCTCTATTCATCATAGAGATTCTGAGGAACTCAATTTTCAAGTTATGTTCTAATTTTTATTTAAATTCTCTTGTTTCCTTAAGTATCTATTTTCTTTAATGTCCAAAGGCAAAAAATCCCCAGGTCAACAGAAGAAAAGGAGCTAATTGCTCAACAAATTTGAATGTGGGTATTCATTTTTCACTCTCTAAGGCATGAGATGCCCTCCTACACTCAAGTCAATGACTTTTGCTTAGGAGGAAGCAAGCACATTAATAAAATGCATAAACACTCTCTACTGGCAATAAATTTTAAGAATAATTGACCTCATCAAATGAAAGTTTACAAGTGCCTTTAGATCCCAAGCCCTATAAACTCTAAACCAGAGGCAAACTGCATGGCTGAACAGAAGGAACAAAGCATCTGGAGTCCAGTTTGTCTCTGAGCCATAGCTCCACCACTTTCTACCTGTATGACTTCCCTGAGTTCACTTTGCCATCCAAATCAGAGTTTTTGTAAGGAAGAAACGTGTCCCCTTGAAGGCACACCATTAGTATATGGTATTACTGTCACAAACAGGGCCAGAAGTCAATCAAAAGTATAGGGATTAGAAATGCGAATTAGACTAAGTACAAATGAGGGATATCAGTGACCAGTGAGGGATGTAACCAACACTCCTCACTGAGTGCATTTCTGGGGTTTGCTGGTAAAGTAGAGCCCCTCTGACATATGGGAGGAAGTCAGAACCCAAAGTACAGGAGGCAAGGTTTCCCCACCAGTGAGCACCTACACAGAGCTATCCGAATGCAGAATGCACTTCAGAACAGCAAAAATCTTTAGAAGTGCTATACCTTTGGCATGATGGCAAACCTGTTCAGCAAATGGTCCATACAATGCAGTAAAGAACCCTCTTTGTTTTATCCACTGGAGTGCTTTGTGCATCAGGAAATGGGCTATTAGAGTGAAAAGATCACACACAGACCTTACTCTGTCTTCTGTCAAGACCACTGGTCTATGGAAAACAAAGCAAAACAGAGAGTACTTAGATTCCGGAAACCACAAAATTAGGGAGAAAGAAAAGGGGCAGTTCCCTTGTACTTGTTTGCTGGGACAGCTGAATCATTTCTTAAGTAATAGACCCTAACCCTTTGTTTGGCTAGCCCAGTGGTGAGCACACTATGACCCGTGGGCCAAATCCAGCCGCCCGCCTGGTTCTGTGCCTCCCATGAGCAAAGCATGGTTTTCCAATTTTTAAGTGGTTGAAAACAATATTAAAAGAAGAATAATTTTCTGTGACATATGAAAAGGATATAAAACTCAACTTTCTGTGACCATAAATAAAGTTTCCTTAGACCACAGCTATGAGCATTTGTTTACATGTTGTCTGTGGTCATTTCTGTGCTCCCACAGCAGATTTGAATAATTGCAACAGAGACCTTATGGTCAGCAGAGCCCAAAATATTTACCCTCTGGTCCTTTACAGGAATAATTTTGCCAACCCCTTGTGTCTAGGCCAATTATGTTTTCTTTCAGTTTGTGAAACTGACCTAACTGGCTTTGCAGCTCCCTGGTCAAACTCCTTCTGACCTTAAGACTAGACTTCAAATGTGTCAGCCTCTGTTAAAGATGCTTCCTAGAATTCCAGAACACTTGCCTCTGATTTACCATCATCACCTCCACGTACATACACAGCTCCCCCCACCACACACACACCCCAGACTCCACTTTTTATTTCCTCAATCTTTGTATTTGCCGAGTTCTGCTGTCTTGCTATTACATTATCTTCCATAATTCCTCAACCATCAATACTCTGTATCCACACCTTTCCACACCTTCCACTCTTGAAGGAGCCATCAAGTATGGCAAGACATTACTAGAACTCAATATTAATATTGGAAAGCTCTTACCAATTATACTTTCTAATGTTACATAGTTCTCTGTATCAATAATGCTTTGTTTTTCCTGTTCTGATTTGCCTTTTTCTTTTTTTTCTGCCAAACTGGGTCAATTTGATTTTTTATGATTTTTTACAGGTATGTTATAATCTGCAGGAGTCTCTAAATGACAAATGCATCATTGCCATTACATTCACGTTAACCAACATTTTAGAATCATCTACCTGTCTAAAGAAGAGACCTAGTTTATCAGAGCCCTATTCAGGACATGCCTGAATGGTGTCAAAACATGTCCTGAGCAGCAGTATGGTAGAGAGGAAAGGGCATCAGACCCGAGTTTTATTTTGTAGAGTGTCATAAACTAACTGTTTGACCTTGGACAAGTCACGGCACCTCTCTCGACTTTCTTCATTTACAATTATATTGAGCTCGCTTAGATCACGAGGAACTTTTCCATCCTCACATACCCTAATTCTCTGAAGACAGCTCACTCGTCGATTCTAATTAGTTATTTTGCATCATGACAACTGGAAAAATTAAATGGCAGTATTTGGTCAGAGTATTTCAATTTTTGTTTTGTTTTGTTCTGGCCTGGGAATCAGTGAGGGATAATATTATCTGCCCCTAAGGAATAGGGCTCAAAGTGGGGAGAAGTGGGCCAGTTGGGTTTCATTAAAAGTCCTTTTGAACCATTTGACGTTTTTAAGGAACTATCATAAGCACATATAATTTTGATTTTTAAAATTTTTAATTGAAGTTAGAGGGGGCTTTAGATTACTTCCAATTGATATCTTGATTGACAAGTCTAGATCTATTATTGAATTTTAGACATGCTCATTGATTTTATATGCATTTTCCAAGGGTCACTGAGAGGACCACGTGGGGCTGAATGACCCTAAAGTCTCATCCAATGCCAGATTCCATACCTCCATCTCCTCTCTATTCTCTCATTTTCTCTCTGAACAATTCTCAGCTCATGAGCAGTCTCCTCACTGGGAACCAGGCAGGTGGCAAGTTTCAACTTTCAAAGTTCATTTATGTTTGAGTCCCCCCAGAAAAAAAAATTAATGAGATTAAAATAAAAATCTTTTATTTCTCCAAAACCTCAAAAAATCAGATCTTGCATGAGATTTATCCCTCTAGGCTAAAATAAAGCATTAGAGGTTTTTGTTAAGGGAAACGTTTCCTCCAGCTGAAAGGAAACAGAGCTGTAACGGAAATAGGAATGCAGGCTTTGCAATTCCCACCGTCTAATATAACATTAGAATTCTGCATTTGCGAATTGCTCCAGTTTTATGTACATATACTATTCAACGACAATAGAGTTTCTTTAGCTTTATAGATTTTTTTCCACTAATTTAATTGGTGATATAATTACTTGCTCTTATAAATCTGAAAATTAGGAATTCAAACACACGCACACACAAAAAGAAACTTGATTCTTACTGGCTTAGCCATTTTCCCCAGGACACTGACATCCCTTCAGCGGTGACTCCAGGTCCTGTGCACCCATGATCAAAGATTTCTAAACAACCTTGCTCGAAACGCACGTGCAGACCTCTCCAGGCCACCCTCAAGCAGTCTGAATGCTTTGCACCATGACTGCCTGAAAGACCCTGGTATTTTATAAGGCTGAGGGTGACTCAGCCTAGCTCAGAGAAGCTGGAACAATTCGGTGACTCCTGGATGGGCCCATTGGTACCAGGGGGACAATAGGTAGAAACATCAGCACCACAAAGCCACACAGTATATCACAGGTCCAAGGGAGACTTGCTAAAGGACAGTCACAGGGTAGAAGTTCCTTAAAGCACTCAGAGTCCCAATGACTGATTTGCACTAAGTCACAAATTTAAGTCCAGCTACAGGTGCACAGAAGAGATGTATGAAAAAAGCTGCAAGGACAGAATGGAGGTCCGGATGTCTTTCAAAATGTTCCCTGATGTCTTCTTTCATTCAATACAGAAAGGCAATCCAGAAAGCTTTCAGTTTTTTTGGAGAAACAGGTTTCAGAGTATTCTTGTGAATGGTAGACTTTATCCACAACAAAAATGGAGAGATGTGTGTATGTGTGTGTACGTGTGCCATCTTCATGTGTGAGGGAAATGGGTGGAATGCTCACAGAAGTCAAGAAAAACATCAAGCCTGGAGGGATCTTAGGCTCACAAGCGTTGTTCTTATTTCTGCCTTTCCTTCTCTTGAACTCTGACCCCTCCCTTCCATCACCCCTATTCCTGCAAGTCCAAACTTCCAGCAGGTGAAATCAATCTCAGGAGAAAAGAGCCAACATGCCCTGAGCACCTACTACATGCAGGCTCTTTGGGGGTGGCAGTGATAGGAAGATGATGCTGGTGATGATGTGATTTTCTTATTCCACACAACAGCCCTATGAGGCAGCTACTGTTATTGCCAGCATTTTAGAGATGGAGAAACACAGAGGGCAGCACAAAGAGGTTGAGTAATTGTCAAGTTTTCACAGCTTCTAAGAGGTAGAGCCAGGATTTGGATTCTTCAGTGTTCAGCATTCAACTGGCCTCTCTTTACAGGCAATCAGGAGGAATTGCTGGCCAATTGTGGGTCTCTATTTGGAGACTGTGGCTCTGTTGGGGTGCAGGAGAGAGGACAGGGGAGAGCTGTGATATCTTCAGACCCCTTGGTGGCTCCTGTGGGTATCCAGCACCACACCTGAAGAGAGACATAGAGGATGCCCAGATCCTCCAACTCACCTGCATGGAGGCTTCCATAGAAGCAAATCATTACTGGAAGGAAAAAGGGATTGGCCCAGCAAACACTGGAAAGGGAGGATGCCAGTATAGAGGATTTCTAGTAACTGGGAGATATCTGGAAGAGAAAGGAATTTACTTTCCTCTCCCATGGAGGAAGGAAGACGATAGCCTTTGGGGCCAGAGAGCCCTGAGAAGACAGTGCCTGCTGCTACCTGTGGGAGCTTGGGCACCCTGCAGAGAACCCACTTCTCCATCCTTCCATTTCCTCATCTGTGAATGGCAATAATTACAGATTTATAGCTGCAGGTTGGCGGTGAGAATGAAATGTAAGCTATCACGTGGGCAGCATATTAGCTAAGTTGCCTTCTCCCTAGAGTTTCCTTCTTTTTTACCACCTTTGTCCATGGACACCATGTCTTCCACATGACCCTTTTTCTTTTTTACGTCCCCGAATCTTCCTCCTGTGAGATCAGCCTTTCATTCCTTCACAGAATTCTCTGGAATTTGGATGAAATGTTCTCCCTGGGGTAACTCCCCCTGACTGAAAATATTTGCCCAGTGCCCAAATAGTTGCCCAAATATGTGAACCATAAGCATGAACAGAGTACTATGAATGGGAAGCTCCCACCTTCCCTAAGCAGCAGAGAGTGTTCTCCTGAAAGCAGAAGGAAGGGAGATTCTCCTGGTACCCCTCACAGATTCCAACTTTTTGTTCCAGAGATACCTAGGCATCCCCTCTCTTCCCTTCAAGCCCCAGAAGCCAAGGAGCAGTCCCAGGTGAGAGAGAAATGCAGCATTTCCCTAGAGAGGAAGACAGACACCCCCCAGTCTGTAGAAACCTTCAGGTTTACAGAAGCCGTCTCCACCTCATATATCAGAGAGCAGAGCTTATCATCCAACAATAAATACATTATGTTTTGAAAATACTCTTGTACCACAACTGGTGTATTTCTTAAAAACAAGAAAATTGCCAAATGGACTTCACACTACAGACCAAGCTAGCTAGCGGTCCATTCTGCATCCTTGTAAAAATGTGCGATTAACAGTCCTTTCCATCAGGGACACCTCTAAAGGCAGGGATTAAGACCAAGCATCCCATTTTTGCTTAACAACTTCTCAGAACTGTCACCCATGGAATTTTTCAATAATTCTTGAACGTACTTTTGTATTCTGAGATGTCCCATGAAATACCCTGTGGATAACTGGGAAAAATAACAAACCTTGTAATATATTACTACTACTACTAGCAGAACTACTAGTTCTGAATGCTTCAATTGTTAAATACCACTGTCAGAGGCAGGGCCAGATTTAACCCACACTAGTGGTTGCTGAGGCACCTATTAGACCTAAAATTGGCACCATACCATCTTGCCCGGTTTCCCTACATATCTCCCTGTTCCTCTCATATTTTTATGTCGTAGGGACCAACAGCCATATAATGTAATGTTAACATTACAAATATGTTCAAAAGGTACAATATTTGTAGTGGGTTATAGGGTTCAACTGTTCCCCCTGCTCTCTACCCCACAACCATGCTTCCACTGTTGCCACAACCATTAACATGTCTAAAGCTCTTCCATGAGCAAAGCACTATGTACATCCCTTCAAATTCATCATCTGATTTAACCTTATGAGATGCCTACTATTTTTATACCCATTTTGCAGATAAGAAGACCAAAGCTTGGACAGATGAAGCAGTTCACCCAAAATCAGACAACTTGTCAGTGGATGAGTCAGCCCTCAAACCCAGACCCAGAGTAACAACAAAGCCAGCCTACTTGAATCACCATTTATGTATAAATTCTGCCTCTTCTTACAAAATAGTTTCCTCAACAGCACAATTCCTGCCTCTTAGAATGAAACTCACATGGAGTTTGTATTATGTAATAAAAATCACTGATTACCTATTTTAATTCAATACAAGTTTACAGAGATAGAAACTTCTATTGACTCATCCAACTTGGAGGTGTAGGAAAAGCCAAGAAAAGGTGGAGGGTATTTTTTTGACAGACCTTTCTGCCATAGTTCAGCACCAACCCTGGGGGATCAGACAACTAGATTCTAGTTCTGGATCTACCATGAGCTTGCTGTGAAACCTTAAACAAATCATCCAACACCTGGACTCATTTCCCTTGTAAGTTATAATAGTCCATCTAACCACACTGTCGCGTCAGATCTTATCTACTGACTTGCAGATATGGAAGAGGAGGATGAGGTCTTATACCACTCCTACTCTCTCACATGCATGTCCTCTCCCTTCATTCTTCCAATAGAATTATTTCAAAGTTTTTGTTAAATAATGTTTCTGTTATTATAATTATTTAAGTTTTGTTCACTGCAGAGCTAGGTAGTGTCTCATAATTAAATTTTAAATTTTTTTTCATACATACTTTTTTGTTTTCCCTGGAACTTAAAAACTTGTCTTAATCTTTTATTTACTTTATTTTTGATTCAATGACAAGTTTGTCAGAGCTGAAAAATACTTCTTAATACATTCAATAAAGCTGAAAAATACCTCTCAATATGCTCATATCAGACAATTGTTCAGTTCCATTTTTTCCAAGAGACGTCCCTCTGGGAGTGCTTAATCCTTGTGCTGTAATTTGGACTTGCTTCTCTTCAGGCATTCAGCATAGCCAACATCCTAGAGCTCTCTTTTGCCATCATGCCAGGAATATGTGTTGCCTCTCTTTGGGTTTGGACCTCTTATTTCCTGGGACCCATATCTTCTTTCTTGATTTATTCTCTTATTTTTCTGGAGCACATTCTTTAGTAACTTTCTGAGAATTTGTAAAGACCTCATAATCTGAAAATATGTTACTCTACTCCAAAATTTGATCAACTTTACATTCATCATTCTAGTTGATCCCATAAGATGCCTACTATTTCTATTCCCATGTCAGTGAGAGGCAGTGGAAGGATATTGACTTCTAGGTTGAGAATCTGTCAACATTTTGAATATAACACCCAGTCTCATCTAGGTTCAAGTGGCGTTTTCCAATTTGATTCTCAATCCTTTGTGCACGAACTTCTTTCCCTCTGGAATCATTCAATAAGTTTATTACAAATGTTCTGAAATATTTCAGTGATGTATCCAAGTGTGTGTGTATCTGTGTCTGTGTCTGTGTGTGTCTGTGTGTGTTTCACTCATTATTCTGGGATTAAGTGAGTAAACCCTTCTATCTGTAAACTTATGTCTTTCATTTGATCTGGTATTTCTTTTTGAAATTCCTATTATTTGGATGTTGGACTTCCTAGGTTGCTCTTCAAATTTTCTTGGTTTTTTTTTTTTCTTTCCTATTTTCTATCTGTCTTTTTTACCTAATTCCTCAGGGGTTTTTCTCAAATGTGTTTTCCAACTCTTCAGTTTAATTTCAGCTTTTGTACTTTTAATTTCCAAGAGCCAATTCTGGTTTTCTGAATGTTTCTTCCCACAGTGGTCCATTGTTGTATCATGAATGCAATATGCTGTCTTACTTTCAAAATAAATTAGAGTTTTTTTAATGTGATTTTTTTCTGTTCTGCATTGCCTTAATTTGCTCCAAGTATTTTTTGTTTTGTTTTAGTCTCTCTCTTTCATATTAGAGGTTTTCCAGTAATATCTTGTCATCTGTTCCATTTAAGAGTAAACCATCCAAGGCTGACTGGAAGTTCCAGGACTATGGGAAGGAGTTACAAGCGGTGGGCTTTAATGCAATGTGGCATGAAGAAGAGTTGGCCTTTTCATAGGAGGCCTTTTCTATTGGACTGGCCCCTGGACTTTTCTTATTCCCCAGATAGGACTCCTTTGCTCTCCTCTCTGGCAAACAATATGGCAAGTTGTCAACACTTTGGAAAAGATGAGAGAACTGGGGTCTCACTGTTTAGTATGCAAACTTTCACTTAAAATCTCTTTATTTTCATTATTGTATATTACCAGTTCCTCCATGGTGGTTGATTATCCCCAAATCCAGATCTTTTCTGGCTCAACTTTGTTAGGTATGAACTGTTTCTGCCTTGGTCCACTGGGAGAAGGGACCTGGTCTCTCTGCTGTTTTCTGCATACTTTCCACTTGCTTATCTATTCTCTATTCCATCCCACACCCTCACCTTCTAAGATAACTGGCGCATCCAGTTCCTGAGCATTTCCTGAATCTGGCAGTGCAAAACAACCTGCTTTTTTTGATTCCTACCCTTACAAGCTTCACTATTATTTTAATGCTGTGCCACGTCAGTTACAATTTGTTTATTCTCTTTTGAGTTTTCATAGTGTACTTGACATTTCTTCACCAATGTCATCTCCTCTATCATTCTTTTTGTCCTATAGGTTTTAAACTTTTTAAAACTTTTTTGATGTCTTACCTGTCTTTTGTTGGTTTAATCTAAAGTACCCTATTTAATCTAAAGTACATTTTCCATTATTTTCACTTAATATTATATCAAAAGCATTCTCTCCTACATTAAATATTGAAAACACCATTTTGGATTGCTGTATCATAGTACATCTAACCATTAACCTAAAATTGGAAATTTATGATGAGTCAAACTTTTTTACAAACAACATCAAAATAAAAATATTTTTACAAGAAGTTTTTTTTTTTAAGATTTTATTTATTTATTTGACAAGGAGAGAGAGATAGCGAGAGAGAGAGAGTACAAGCAGGGGCAGCAGCAGGCAGAGGGAGGTGAGAAGCAGGCTTCCCGCTGATCAAGGAGCCTGATGCAGGGCTCAATCCCAGGACTCTGGGATCATGACCTGAGCCAAAGGCAGCCGCTTAACCAAACGAGCCACCCAGGTGCCCCTACAAGAAGTTTTATATTTGTCTCCGATAACTTCCTTAAGATCTAGTTCTAAAATCATATTAAATCAAGTTTTAAAATTTTTTAAACTACTAATACATGTTATCTAGTTTATTTCCAGAAAGTTGGTAATAATTTATATCTTCTCCTGAAAAATCAGAGGCAATAGCTGCATAGGATTCATCCCATCATCACCAACGTGACTACTTCTCAAAATCTTTACCACTTATGTTTCATTATTGTTTTGATTTCAATTTCTATGCTTACAAAACTACAGTTTTTTTCATGTATTTATTGATAACATGTATCTCCTATTAATTGTTTATGGACAAAATTCATTTTTTTCTAGTGGAATATTAAGTTATTTCTTATTTGTATGAACTCTCAATTTGTTAAGATATCAAGCTTTTGAGGCCAGATTTGTTGAATTCTTTCTTTTTTTTTTTTTAAAGATTTTATTTATTTATTTGAGACAGAATGAGAGAGAGAGAGCACATGAGAGGGGGGAGGGTCAGGCCGAGCAGGGAGCCTGATGCGGGACTCGATCCAGGGACTCCAGGATCATGACCTGAGCCGAAGGCAGTCGCTTAACCAACTGAGCCACCCAGGCGCCCTGTTGAATTCTTTCTTACTTCATTATTTGTTGGGTTTTTGTTTGTTTATTACATTTCTGACAGAGAATTTTTTAATTGTCACATAATCAAAATTATCACGCTTTTCTTTGTGCTTACAAAGCTATCCCATTCCAAGATTAGGTAAATATTACCCTATATTTTCTTCTTTCATTTATATGTTTTGGATTTTTTACATTTTACTCTTTCTCTGTGGAATTAAATTTGTAACATTTTCTCCCAGTCAATCAGGTGACTCAATACCATTTACTGCATAATTGTTAGGTCTTCAACTAATAGGTAATGTAACCTTGACCACATCCACATCCTAAACTCTTAGTTTTACTAGATTCTGTTTCTGGTTTATTTTAACCCCATTTGTCTGTTGATTCTTGCTCCAGAACATCCTGTTTTAATTACCATAACCGTATAGTACATTATAATATCTTCTAGAGAAAAGCCTGCTTTATTACTCATCTTCCTAAATAGTTTTTAACCTTTCATTCTATTTATTGTTCAAGATGAACTTTAGAACACTTGGCCAAGTTTCCAGAAAACAATAGCAGCAATATGATTTTGATTAAAATTACATTGAATATGTACATTCACTTGAGAAGAATTAAAATGTTGACAGTATTGATTCCTCCTTTCTAGGAAGATGATACCTTTTTCCATACATCCAAGTTTTCTTTTATGTCTCCTGTTGGTTTTATTGTTTTCTTCATACAGAATGTGCATTATCACTCAGTAAGTTTATTCTTAGATCATTTATATTTTAATACCATATTGAATGATTTTTATCTTCGTATTTTCTAACTGGTTATCACCACTATGCCAGAAAGTTGTTAATTTTTGTGTATTTGTTTTATATTGAATCAACGAATTCAACTCTCATTTTTTCTAACAGTTTTTTAGTTTTTCTAAATATCTTTGCTTTACTATGTAAACAATAATTTTAACTGATATGGTAATTTTTGATCTTCTCTTTCTATATTTTACTTCTTAGTAGGTTGGCATGAATGGAATCACAAACAGTATTGTCATGATTCTGGTCTTAATATAAATACCTTTATAATAATAATAATAATTGCTAAGTTTTACTGAGTGCTTTTGATATGGTAGCCACTTTGCCAAGGGATTTGGGTAGATTATTTCCTTTGATTTTCATAATTATTGTAGGAAAAAATTTACTATTGTAATTCCATTTTAAAGGTGATGAAATGAAAAAAAATATAAAGGTGATGAAATGGAGGCTCTACAGCAGAAATATATCCAAGGTTAACCAACTAGTCAATAGTAAAGCAGGATTCAACCTCACATTGGTTTGACTTTAGAGCTCAAGCTTATAAATAATATAACTAACATTACATTCTAGAATGTTAAGTAAGTGTGAGTTGATAAGCATTTAAAAAATTTTTTATTATACTTTTGGTTGAGAAAGGAGATGGGAGAGAGAAGAGTAGGCTGCCTCTAGGCAGATGAAACACAGACATGAAGAATACATTAATGATGCAGGAAAAGTACAGCATAAGATGCTTCTCCATAGTTCTTCAAGCAATGTGTGAACACCAAGATCAATTACTAAGGAAAAGAATCTATTTCAAAGACCAAGGCATCTAAGAGGTTATTATTATTCCCACACAAATAACAAAGCTGTGTCATGTGACCTCTTGGTCATTTCAATTTCCAAAAATTTCTCAAGAAAATATTTTGGTCTCATTAATTCAGATTTTTGATTCACCGAAACTTTGATTCAGCCAAAAGGTGGGGTGGAGGTGATTCATGCTATTTAAGTCACATCTTGGCAAGAAGCAGAGTTGCGGGAGATAGTGTGCCTCCTTTTCCAGTGTGAAAAAAAAGAAATTCAGCAATGCTGAAAATAAAGTCTCTTAGAGTGTTACGCAAAATTATGTATTTCTGCAGCATACCCTGGATTACTGACTGTGTAATAGCCCTGCTGGACTCCCACCACTGCAGAAGCCCATGCCTGAAGCATTATGATCAGCATGGAGAAACATGAACATCTTGCTTTTTCACCAGACAATTTCATTGTTGGTGTTAGGGAACGAAGCTCTTCCTCAGAAACAGTTACATAAAAGTTTTTAGCTTTAAATGTCACACTTTTTTAGGAAGGGGACAATTGATTGGGGCTAATTAGGTATTAATTTAAGAATGCAATTTTTCACAAGCTTCAGGAAAGCATACCCTTGACCAGTGAACAGAGAGGCAGCTTGATCTGAGTGAACAAGCACAGGATTGCACTTCATACTCAGGTTCTAGTCCTGGTCTTGTTGGGCAAGGCTCTTAACCTATCAGCCCTCAGTTTATTCATTTGACAGTTGGTAATAATAACATTGCTGCCATTTCCTTCTTAGGGCTTCTAGGAGATTGAAAAAGGAGTATAAATGGAAAAGTGCCTTTGAAAACTGAAATACAATTGACATGTGTAAGGAAAGATCCAACAGTTTCTAGGACGCTCTCCCTAAAGAGCAGTCATATTTATTGCTCACCCAAACTCCTCTGAAAAAGACAAATAGTCATCAACAGTAATAGAGTTCTGCAGAGCCAGCCTGTTTCCATTTCAATTCAAAGCCCTTGAGGCAGCAAACTTTCAATCCAGGCACTACCCCTGAGTCTCCAGTAAATTTGTCTGTTTCCCCAGTATATGTGGTAAACACTTGAACAGAAGCATCAGACTATGCCTGATCATATTATCCTATCAGGCAGTGATAATCACAATTTAAAGGCTAAAGGAGAAATGACCTATTTTACATGGACTTTCTGAGAGGCCTTGGAGAGAGATGCCACGTGATCCCAGGACCACTTGGTAACTCAAGCCCTGGGTCACCACATGGCTCCTTCTTCCCCTCAGTCCCTTCAGCCAGCCATTTCTTTATACACTGTACAGTGGCTCTGTGTACTGGGGACTGAGCTTAAATTGAGCTTGAGACAGGGGCCATGGAATGATTGAGTAGTGAATTAGATAGAAAATTGTGGCTTTTGCGCCCTAAGTGAGAGAATCACTGCATTCAACCAGCTGCTACAACTTGAGTATTTCTCACTTCTTTTGACATTTTTTCAACAGGGGAACTTGATGTAAAACATATTTGTCTCTTTAGATGCTCAAGAGCTGCCTTTTTCCTTCAACCTTCTTTTAAAATCTGCCCTCCACATTGCGAATGTTCTTTAGCCATTGTCAGTGTAGACTGTGACCTATGTAAGTCACTGCTCAAGAAGGAGTTCAAGAAGGGAAAAATGTAAATCTTAAATTCACCCCAGGGGCGCCTGGGTGGCTCAGTTGGTTAAGCGACTGCCTTCGGCTCAGGTCATGATCCTGGAGTCCCTGGATCGAGTCCCGCATCGGGCTCCCTGCTCAGCGGGGAGCCTGCTTCTCCCTCTAACCCTCCCCCCTCTCATGTACTCTCTCTCTCTCTCTCATTCTCGCTCTCTCAAATAAATAAATAAATCTTTAAAAAAAATAAAAAAAAATTCACCCCAGGCTCACCAGGCCCCAGTCAAAATAATCAGCCAGGAACGCAACATACAGGAGTATAAGAAACTGAATGTAAAAGGCAAAGACACCACAGGGAGGATTTGTTTCTCATATTGGTTTTGGGGGTTTTACACCAAACTATTCCCTTCCCAAGAGGTGCTCAAAATTGAGTCAAATTTGAAAACTGTAAAATCCCTGGATTCATTTATTTGCATTTGTTCATTCATGCATAAACACAACGGGCTGTCCTAGACCAGGCAGATGAGGGCACTGGTTATATACAGCAAACTTTATTTCAACACACATGACTTAAGCCTGCTCCATGCCTGGTACTATGCTAGGACCTGAGAGAAAAAAGGAAATGAATAAGATTCAGATTCTGGCCTCCAGGGATTGACACATAACTCTGATCCAAGACAGAGTAAGAAAACTACTAGAAGAGAAACATGAAATGCTTTGGCAGCCTCCGTAACTGATCTACAGCTTTTTAAAATAAAGCTTCATGAGCATGGGTTAGGTTAAGAATAAGATAGCCAAAGCCTCCAACCCCATTCACAATCTGATGCCACCTAGATGGAAGACCCTCTTCTCAGCCTCATAGCCCACCATGCCCATGACACAACTAGCCACTCACCGTTTTTCAAACATGTGCCAACATTTACTCTTTCAGTTCTTTGTTCACAAGGCTCTGTCTGACTAGAATGCCTTTTCACCTTCTTCACCACCTAGAAATCCCTTACTCTTCCCCTAAGATCCAACTCAGTGATCTGCAAGGTGAAAATGAACAATGAGATGTCATCTCAAGGTCTCTCCCAGCCTATAAGTCAATGATATGTGAATTTAAGAAGTCTATCAAACAGTTTACCTTCCTTGAACCATGAAGCCATTCCTGATGCCCTGAGACATAACTCCTCTTGGTCCTCATCCCACATGCTGCTAAAGTACTGAACATACCAAATTGTAATTAGGTGCTTATTTATTAGTTTATCCTTCCAACTAGAGTGGGTACAGCTCGAGGGCAGGGTCTACATCTTATTTAATTTTTATTTTATATAACCAACAGTTACATGGCCATAACTATGTGCCAAACACTATTCCAAGTGCATTGCATGTATTTATCTATTTAATCCTCACAAAAACCCTATGAGATAGATACCACCATTATCTCATCTTGCCCATGAGGGAACTGAGACACAGAGTTTAAACAACATGCCCAAGGTCATACAGCTGGTAAGCAGTGATCCATGATATGAACCTGGCTCTTAAGTGCTACATTATGCTGTTTTTACTTATCTTTGTACCCTCAGTGCTTTGCCCAGAGGTCTAGTATTTAACATGTGGAGCTCAATAAATGTGTCTTAGCTGACTAAATGAATGAGCAGATGATCACTACTGGTTAGCCCTAGCTGGATTCTCTTGAAAATTTCTAGGCTATAGAAGTTAAGGGTAATGAGCGGACTTGGAGAAGGTTCAGAGAAACTCAAGAAGATGGAAATGAAGAATTATACCTAAGGATTTAGGTTGCTTAGCCTTGAGAAGCAAAAGCTGAGGGCTGCTTTCATGATTATCTTCAAGGCCGGGAAGGTTGATTCCTGAAGACAGTGACTGAGTTGTTTTTCTCCACCTCCAGGAAGGATGAAGAAGCAGAACTGGTCCTAAGCTGCAAAGGGTGCCATTTAAATCCACCACAAGGAAGAATTTCCTTAACCTAAGAATTGTTTGTTAGACCTAAGAATGAGCTATGGAGAGAAGCCGTATAAGGTCATCTATCTTGAGCCCTTGGACTTGCTTCTGCTCAGAGTGAAGAGCATGTAGGGTGGAAACAAACAATGACAGGTTACCCCAAGCTCTCTTCTAACTTTATGAAGCTATGATATTTGAATCTAAGAAATACATCAAACACTTTACTTTCCTGGACCAAAATGAATGAATGAATGAGTGAATGAGTCCCACATAATTTAAAAGGCAACAACAAAAAAATGCAACCAGCAAGGAAAGGAGTCTTCCTAAACATACCATTGTGTCAGAAATGTAACAATGAAGAAGAAAAGGAACTTGCTTTCTAACTAAACTCTTAGATGTTCTAGGTTCAAATGTTTCTTGCTAGGTCCATTGCACCTTTGACATAAAGTTAGAACTGGTCAGTCTACATTCTCAGATGCCAACTTTGACCCAACATCACCATTTAATCACCTGATAGATTACCTTGGTATCTTGAGGCAGATTTCTCTAAACAAGAAGTAAACTCAAAACGTGAGTCACTATTCCATTTTGATCCCAATGTAAGGTGCTTCAAACATTAAAAAAATGAATCCTTTCCTGAGAACAGAAAACACCATCAAACCTATTTATTTTCTTTCCGACATGGAAACCAAATCACAAATAGTAATGGAATTTGAAGGGAATCGGAAGAGGGAGAGAGTACACAAAATTATTTCTGTATTTGGCATTATTTCAATGACATGATTCTGCTTTATTTTCAATTAATGGAAATAAAATCTTACACTCATGTGATGCTTTACAGCAGACGAAGTTCTTTCAAACACACAATATTTCACTGTATTTTTACCTGGGAGGTAGATCTTTTGCTTCCCATCTTACAGAGAAGAAAACAGCTCAGAGAGGTGAGGGACTTGCCTGAAGCCACACATCTAGGACCAGTAGACTTTCCCTAGTTAGACCTCCAGCTTCCAGGCCTACCATTTCCCATACATCATAGCCTATTGGGCACAGTACTGCTGAGTACTGGGCGAGACTTGTTAGAAGCCTCCTTCACCATGTGCAACATTTTTGGGAGCAATGGAGTTGGCCTGCACCACATTGAGAAACTCAGCTAATCCAATAACCTTAGGAGACCTATTGAACTCAGAGAGAGACAAGTACAAGAGACTGTTCTCTCTGCCTCATGTAGAGCATATCCACCATTAGTGAAGTAGGAGAGCTGGGATTCTGATTTTAACTCAGGCTTTTACTGCTCAAAAATTATGTTCCTCCTCAGACTTCAGGCTGTATTACAAAGCTGCAATCATCAAGACAGTATGGTACTGGCACAAAGACAGACACATAGATCAATGGAACAGAATAGAGAGCCCAGAAATGGACCCTCAACTCTATAGTCAACTAATCTTCAACAAAGCAGGAAGAATATCCAATGGAAAAAAAAAAAAAAAGACAGTCTCTTCAACAAATGGTGTTAGGAAAATTTGACAGCCACACACAAAAGAATGAAACTGGACCACAGTCTTACACCACACACAAAAATAAACTCAAAATGGATGAAAGACCTAAATGTGAGTCAGGAATCAATCAAAATCCTAGAGGAGAATACAGGCAGCAACCTCTTTAACCTTGGCCACAGCAACTTCCTGCTAGACACGTCTCCAAAGGCAAGGGAAACAAACACAAAAATGAGCTATTGGGACTTCATCAGAATTAAAAGCTTTTGCACAGCAAAGGAAACAGTTAACAAAACTAAAAGGCAACCTACAGAATGGGAGAAGATATTTGCAAATGACTTATCAGATAAAGGGTGAGTATCCAAAACCTATAAAGAACTTATCAAGCTCAACACCCAAAAAACCAAAAAATCCAGTCAAGAAATGGGCAGAAGACATCAACAAACATTTCTCCAAAGAGGACATACAAATGGTCAACAGACACATGAAAAAATGCTCAATGTCACTCAGCATCAGGGAAATAAATCAAAACCACAATGAGATATCACCTCACACCAGTTAGAATGACTAAAATTAACACAGGAAACAATAGATATTGGCAAGAATGTGGAGAAAGGGGAACCCTCTTACACGTTGGTGGGAATGCAAACTGGTGAAGCCACTCTGGAAAACAGTATGAAGTTTCCTTGAAAAGTTAAAAATAGAACTACCCTACATTCCAGCAATTGCACTATTAGGTATTTATCCAAAGGGGCACCTGCACCCCAATGTTTATAGCAACAATGTCCACAATAGCCAAAATATGGAAAGAGCCCATATGTCCATCTACAGATGGATGGATAAAGAAGATGTGGTACATATATATGCAATGGAATATTATTCAACCATCAAAAAGGATGAAATCTTGCCATTTGCAATGACATGGATGGAGCCAGAATGTATTATGCTAAGTGAAATAAGTCAGTCAGAGAAAGACAAATACCATATGATTTCACTCATATGGAATTTAAGAAACAAAATAGATGAACATAGGGGAAAGAAAGGAAAAATAAAATAAGATGAAAACAGAGACGGAGGCAAACCATAACAGACTCTTAACTATAGGAAACAAACTGAGGGTTGCTGGAGGGGAGGTGGGTAGGAGGATGGGGTGCTTGGGTGATGCGCATTATATAATGAGCACTGGGTGTTATATGCAATTAAAGTCTACCCTTGAAACTAATAATACAGTGTATGTTAACTAAATTGAATTTAAATAAAATTTTAAAAAATTATGCTCCTCCTTAAAAACCTGGCCCAAATGCCATCTACTCTGTAAAATCATCCCTGCCCCCAGCACCATGTAGATAGACATAATGCTACGGTGCTTACAAACCCTGGATCCAGTCTGCTTTGGCCCAGGCCCCATGTACTAATTAAGTGCTCCTAACCTCTCTGAATCTTCCTCATCTATAAAATGAAGATAGTACTCATATCTCCCTAATGCCACAATAAGGATTCTATGAGTTAATATAAGGAAAATGCTTAAAACAGCTCTTGACACAAAGTAAGCTCTTGATCAGTGTATTCCTGATATTATTACCTTCTGTGAAATTTCTGAGCCCTCACAGGGTTTTGTTTATCCTCTAAAATACTATATTACTCATATATATTATAACTCTTCTCCACTATTTTGTTAGTTATTATCCACCCCATCATGAGCCCAGAGACCATCTTCTTTCTGGTAATCTCTTTTCAGATAATGCCACCCATATCCACCTAGACACCCTAAAGAAAAACCTGGGGGCCATTTGACTCTTTCCATATCCTCAAACCCTACATCAATCAATCACCAAATCCTGAGGTTCGTATCTTTTAGATATTTCTGAATTCCTCCTCCATCTCCATCTTGTTTCCATGATCCAACCAGCCCTTACTAAAATAGTGAAGCAGCTTCTTAACTGGGTTTCTGGCTTCTACTCTTACCATACCCCAATTTATCATCCACACTGAAATCAGAATGATCTTTCTTTAAAAAAAAAAAAAATGATCCTTATGTCATACTTCTGCTTAAAATCTATCCATGGCTCCTCACTGCCATTTGAAGCAGTTTGGTCTGGCCACACAGGACCTTTCTACTCTCTCCCTCTTTCGACTCATCTCCCACCAGTCCTTCCTCACCTTGAAAGACTAGAACCTAGGACAACTCGCTGCTTAACACCTATCTTAGAGTCTCTCCCTTTCCTGTCTCTGACCTGTTCTCTCTCGGCCTGAATGCTCTTCCCAGTTCTTTGTCTGGCTTAAAACCTTCTCTTTGTTTAATTAGCTCCAGTATTACCTCCTCCATGAGGCTATTCTTCAGTGTTTCCATGATATGGAGCATTTTATGGTTATTCTATAATTATAACCACCTGCTGCGCTTGCCCCACCATGACTTCAAGTTCAAGGGCGTTGCCTCTAGCCACTTTCTCATCCACTTAACTGTGGATATGCTTTGCACATAGTAGGTATCCAAAGAAACACTGAATAGCTGAACGCATTACATAGACAATAGGCAGACAGTAGCTGACACATACAGTGTGTGCTGTGGGTCACTTAACAGTACTTACTGAAGTGCTCTTCTAAGCACTTTCCATAAATTAACACATTTACTCCTCACAACAACCCTATATGGTAGCTAGGATAATTATCTCCATTTTACAGGTGAAGAGAGGATGAAACTGAAGTACAGAGAGGTTAACAACTTTCCCATGTTACATAGTTAGACCCTGATGACACCAGGTTTGGAATCCAGAAGACTGGCTCTGAATCCCATGTTCTTGACACTTACGCTGTAGCACGTCCCGACAGGGGTATCATGATAAATAAAGATACCTAAACAGACACAGATAGTATTGTCTAGCTCCAATTTTATGGATGAGAAAGTTGAGACATAGGAAGTTCGTGGAGAAGTGGTCCAGAGAAAAGAAAGCCAAAGCTCAGAGTGGTAATCCCTGCCCCTCACTAACCAGCTGTGGAACTCGGGGCAGTCACTCCACCTCCCTGGGCCTTGGTTCTTCAAGTGCAAAATCAGGGCCAGATCATGTCTCTGCTTTCTTCCAGCTCACATCTGCAATTCCCTCAGTTCAGCAAGCTTCATCAGGGTTGAGTGTGTGCCAGGCTCAGTGCTAAGTGCAGAGGCACAGAGGAAAACAAGATGCATCTCTGCCCTGAGAAATTTATCATCTTGTGGGGTAGACAGGCACAGACACACAGTATTGACAGACAAGTTCAAAACGGCCACACTGCAATTACGTCGGTTATTTTATTTTATTTTATTTTTTTAAAGATTTTTATTTATTTATTCATGAGAGACAGAGAGAGAGAGAGGCAGAGGGAGAAGCAGGCTCCCAAGGAACAGAGAGCCCGATGCGGGACTCGATCCCAGGACCCTGGGATCATGACCTGAGCCAAAGGCAGACGCTCAACCGTCTGAGCCACCCAGGCGCCCACGTCGGTTATTTTAAAGGAAACGACCCCAACATACAATGTTATCCAGAAACAAGTCTTTTGACCCTCCATAAGGTCTTTCAACTGACAATTGCCTAGAACAGGAAAGTAGCAGCATGTCCCCTCCCACCTTCCCTTCAAGGCCTCACTCAAGCATAATCCCCTCGTTTTACAAGTGAAGAAGCAAAGTCTCTGCTTTAAGTAAGTTTGCCAGTGGTTAGATGGTTACCTGGTGGCAGAAGCCACTGTCATTTCTGTCCCCAAGATTCTCCCATAGCTGGGCTATAACAGGTAGGAGCATTAACTTTGACACAGCCACTGCTGGTTTTCCAGGATAGGTTATATGCTTAAATGGATTTTCAGGTTTACAGTTGATTCTAGAAATTGCATCTACTTCATTTCCAACTCCATGGGTAAGCTGGTTCATTTAAGGCAAACAGCATCCAATTAAAATATATTCTGAAGAAGTGAGTGAGCAAGCCATTTTTGCTCAACTCTTAATTTAAAACACAAACACAAAAACAAAAATAAAAAACTATCAGGGGGACTTCTGAAGACCAAATCCCATCACATCATTGTGAGATGAGATAGTTAAAATATGGACGATCAAATTATAATTTGAAAATACACTCTGAGAGGAGGCCTTGTGTAAGAGCAGAGGCCTGAGGGCCAGTCTCAGTGGATCCACATTTCTTTTCAGCATCTTAGCAGCTGTGTGATCTTAGGCATGTTCCCTAACATCACTGAGTCTCAGTCTCCCCTCCTGCGCAATAGGATCAAACAATATCTATCTGTCAGAGTACTTGTAAGAATTAGAAATGTAACTCTGTGCCTGGTATAGAATAAGGGTTAAAAAATAAACTATTACAAAACATTTTATTAAAGTCTTAATGATTCAGAGATTGATTATACTATTAGAAGATTGTCATGCTTTCTCCCTTTCTTCCTTTTGCTTCCTGCCTGCCCACGTCACAGCTGCTCATAAACTATTATTCTGTGAGATAAAAAATGAGATAAAATTCAATTCAGATCACACAGCAACGAAAGTAGAATTGGCATTGGAGTCAAACAGGCCTGAACATGGCACTGGATGGCTTTTGACAGGTTATATAACCTCCTTGAGTCCTCATTACTTCATCCATAAAATGGAGGCAATCATATAAACCTTCTAGGCTTCTTACAAAGATGTGAACAACCACACACACACACACACACACACACACACACACACACAAAACCCCTAGCACTGTGACTGGTAAATAGTAGGTAGATAGGAAAGTATTGGATCATTTTCAGTAAGAAATGGAGTACTTGGCTAAACTAAACCTTCAACATCACTCACAATTTGTTTTAAAAAGCCAACTTCATCACTAGTATGGATGGCTAAAGGAAGTCATTCTCACAAAGCTCTTGCATCTGGTGCCATCAGATTTCATTTCCTCCCTTGGGGACAGCTTGACTGTCAGCAGAAGTGGGGAGACTCTGTGCATATGGGGACCTGGCCTGGCCATACTGATGACTGGAGGGTGGGGGCAGAGGCAATCCTCAAAGGGGGGAGGCAGGTGAAGCTGGAGCTGACACACTTGACATCTTTTCCATCCACTGCCATGCATTACCAAGAGTCAGGGAGAGCAAACCAGAGATTAGGATGTCCTTTTCATAGCACTACTTCCACTACAGAAGAGCTTTGGTTATCAAATGACAGGGCTTGACCAGCTCTACAGGATCACCTCTTTGGAAGCAAGTAGCAAAGAGAGTATGTTCATTATTCGCCTTTGAGAAATTACTAAGCTAAAGGTTCATGAATGCTGACATTATAGGACATGTGCTTTTTTACATAAACATTTGGATTTCATGTTTCTAATTTAAATATTTTGTCTACAGAGATCTCTGAGTCATCTGCTCACATCCTTCTTCCTTTAATCCTCCCTTGAGGCAAAGACTATATATAAAATGCTAACTTTCTAAAGGAAAACACATAAACAAAAGATAAAAACCCTAAAGTCACAACTACCTACCATAAAATATCTGAATATTTGTCTAGGCCCCCTGGAGACCCACCACATGACATTCTCAAAGTAGCATGCAGAGATTCATTCTGTATCCCTTCCTACTTCCTAAATAATGCTCCCACTCAAAGTGGAAGGATGCCAATTTCATGGCAGGCTGGAGGATGTTTTTTTCCGGAGCTCCTTACTTAACATCACATTGCTTAGAACAGAACATACCTGTCAATATCAGTGCCACATTTCTCTAAAATTTCTCCTGCAGAGGAGAAATTTTATGAAAAGTTTCCCTCTTTTTACAAAAAGAGAGAATTATTTTTTATAATTGATGTTGAAAATCAACTAATTCCTGAATCACCATTTTTTTCTGTGAAACTTTCTGCTATAGACAAAATGGATAATCACAGTTTCACTTTATCCAACACCACCCAAAAGAAATGCTTCATGCATGGAAGTGTTCTTTCTCCATAAGGCAGCGGCATTTAAGAAAAAAAAAAAAAAAGCTCTGGCTTCGCTCTTCAATATTGTTGTCTAATTAAATAGCAATGCAGTGGATGCGTAAAAATATGCATTAGAGGTGTGTAATGTGTAATGTGAAGAAGGGTAATCAAAGCCATTCAACAGGATTTAGGAAGGGATTTCAGTTGGCAGCTTACGAGACAGGAGCATATAATTTTGCTAATTTGAAATAGGTATTGTAACGTATAAACATTACTGCTTTGCATATTTTAATGAAAACTGCCTCTACACCAAAATGAATCCTTTAGCTTGAACTCTGCATACCACAGAGCTTCTACCTATTATGAGTTCAGCATAAATAAGAAAGGCACGCAAGCTGCATTAAAAGAATGGTCACCTCATTAAAATAGGTTAAAACCAAGCCCCTTATTCCAAGCTACTATAACACCATAAAGTAAGTCTGATGGCAGGTGTTGTATTAAATTTTTATATTACAATGAACTTGTACTCACACAAACCAAATCTGCATGCTTCCTTTGATATACACCTGCAACTTGTTAATTCAAGGGTCTTTATTAAGAAAGTATAAATTTAGCAACATCTATAGATTTGTAAAACTCTATTAGCTTGCTTGAGAATGTAGAGTAAATGCATTTGGAGTCTTATTTGCATGGTTTACAAAGAGATGGAAATTAATGAGGACTTTTCCCAAATGGATGTGCCTGCAGATAATGCAGTTCTGCAAACAGACTGATGTGAATTACCTACACTTGGGCTAAAGAGTTGAGAGAGAGAGAGATCTGGGTCCGTCCGGAGCTGAGGACATCACTTACCTGCCAGCTCGCTTCTCGCTGAAGGCCTTTTTTCCAGTCTTCTTCCAGCCTGGGGGAGGTCTCATCCATTGCTGATGCTGCTTGCGCAAACTGGATCCGCCAGTGGCTGTTCCTCCCTTTCGTTGCAAGGCTTTACCAAAGCGGCAGCGAGGACAGTTCAGGGGCAGACTGTCATGGAGAAAATGCCAGGCCAGAGGATGAGGGATCGGGCAGGAAGAAGCCACACGGGAATAAATCTGGGATACATGGGGCTACCCTGACAGCTGCCAACTGGCCAGGCAGGAGGCCAGCTCAGCCATTGAGCGTCCAAAGATTAGGAACAACTAAGCTCCGGGACCAGCAGACAATGGGTCATTCTTATGCTTCTGGCATAAAGGTCAGAGGAGGGAAGTGTGAAGGCATGCTCTACGCCCTAGAAATATGCATTTCTATGTGTGCTCCCATCGTCTCCTCATCCCAACACACACACTCACAAACACACACACACACACACACACACCAGAATTTGCATCGTTCTGCAGGGTTGTATCAATAGGCTGGAATATCATGGAAGTAATAAGCTACTTTACATAGAAGCAACACTTTTCATTTGAACACATCTCCCCCAGCACCATATGAATCACTCAGCAGCCAGTAAACATGAAAAATAGCAAGCTCCCTTGGGTGAAAAATAGACTGATCCCTATAGTTGAATCCTGAGCACCTACAATCCCTGGTTTCTCCCCATGGGATGTTTTGCCACAGACACTCAACCTTGACCATGGACCTCAACCCTTTTCCCAAATGATTATCCAAGAGGATCAGAGGCTTCAGTTTGGACAGACTCCTCAAAATGTGGGGCTAAACCAAGCCAAATCCAACCAAACTCTGTCCTGCTTCAGTGGTTTCTCACACAGAATGACCCTCTCTCGCTATTCAGAATTGATTACCTACAGTTTTAAGATGGGTAGCTGGGGCTACTGTCAATAGCACCTACTTCTTTTCAGTTAGAACAGTGGTTCTCAAACTTGACTGCACAACAGAATCAACTGGAAAGCTCTGTAAAAATACTGTCACAAGGCTTCATCCCCTTGAGATTCCAGGATTAAAATCACAGAACTCAGTTTTAAGTATCATTTGAGGTTTCTCTAGTCTAATCACTCTTCTGATGCTTGAATCCCCATGACCCTGTCAATACCCCTCCAAACAATGCTTAAACCACCATAGATGGCAAACTCACCACCTCTTGAGACTTGAGACAGTCTTGTTCCATGGTTGATAGCTTTGTCCCCAAATAAATCGATATCCTTCCCCTTGTCACTTCCATAGCTGTACTGTTTTTTTTGGTTTTTTTTTTTTTTTAATTCCATAAGGAATAAGACTAAAACCTATTCTGTAGGACAACCCTTCAAAGATCCGAGGACAATAGTGGTCCCTGCCTCAAATCTCTGCTGAAGTGTCTCTTTTCCAGGTGAGATTTTGCTAGTTCCTTCAGCAAACCATGTGAGAGGCCTTTGGGTAATTTCCCCATCCTGGTTACTGGCCTCAAAATACATTCCACTACCTCTAGTGATAGTGATTGTAATATTCCAGAATCCAGTGTAGTATTTCTGCTATGATCTATCATTGTACACAGAGCTTAATTATCACATGCCTTATTTGGAAAATCCTCCCAATAACAACCACCATAATAATAATAATAACAGCAGCCAGCATTTACTGAGCTTGGACCTAGGTACCCAGCACTGTTTTAAGTGTTTCATTAGCCTTACCTCATTTATTCTTTACACAGATTCTATGAAGTCATCATTATGCTCCTGATTTATAGGTGAAGAATTCAAGAGGCAAAGATATCTGCCCAGGTGATGGGCCAGGAGTTAACTCAGATCTGGCTGCAGTGTTCTAGATCCCTCCTTCATGCCAGTCAATGCTCTTTTATTTGCGCAGTCTCGGATTGCATTGGCTGTCTTGACAATCACACCTCACTGATATGATGTCACTGCCAATTAGTACACGTAGGTTTGCTCACACCTTCAGATTATAGATGAACATGTTTTTTAGACTAGAAATTGCTATACAAGTCTAACTTGCCATTACTATCTTTTTAATAATCACAAGACTATACATTGCACCTCACCTCTAGCAAAGCAGATGAATGCAAAATCCTTCCTTTACTTGGTTGGCTTCTCTCTTTAACTGAGAATATTCAGATGCTTCTTCAGAGGTTATCCTGAGGTGTAAAAGGAGACAGGCCAGAGGAACAAGGGTCCAGAATATTTTCCCAGACCCTAGACTCAATGGCAGACTCACCAATCATCAGTTCTTCCCCATCTCCTATAAACACTTAGCAAGAGGACCCCATGAGGAGATCTGGGAGCAATCAGTTTTACCATTTGAATCTCACCATCTGCAAGGCAACTCAATTAATTGTTATAGAAGGTGGACACAAAGTGGTTGACTATAATCTTTGAAGTCAAACAGACCTAGGTTTGATTAGCAGCCCCATCATTATGCAGCTCTATGTCCCCAGCCAGGTCACCCAACCTCTCTGAACCCTAGTTTCCATGCCTGCAAAAGGGAGGCATTATCATCTCAGTTAGGCATATTATTGTTCATTAATATCTGGTTCTCTTCTATTCCAGTCACACAACAAGATTGCATTGCCTTAAACCCCTTAAAATTAACCATAACCACATGACTTATTTTGGCTAATAAAATATGACAAAAAGGATGGGTATCACTTCCCACAGGGATCACTGGCACTTGACTGTCAGCCCACCATTCCCCATAATGCAGTGATCACGAGGCATGTGTTGATAAGGCGTGCCTTAATACCAAAGCAGACTGGACTGCTGAGCCGACTCATGGAGAACGGTTGCCTTGGAGAGTAACCTGGACCAACAACAGACACTATGGGAACAGGAAATAAACTTTCAGGGTTGTTTGTTCCCTCAGCATAACCTAGCCCACCCTGGCCAATATACCATTCTTGCTATACAGAATTGTTGTAAGAATAACATGAAACAATCCAACTAGAGCATTTATCACAAGCCTTGAGTATGTCTGCAATATTATTTTAAATAGATTCCATGACAAGCCCAGTCTGCTCTACATATGTCCCTCACACTCCAGTATTTCCCCTTCTTTTACAGTCTGCATTTCTCCGCTCATAAGTTAGGAGCATTAAGTGTGGCAATTTTCACAGATGATGTAGAAATATGAATTTTAAAAAGAAAGGGTAAAAGTGTTCAATAATGCAGTGTCACTCTGTCTCAGAATGCAAATTCAGAATAGCATGACTTTAAATGCTACTTATCATTTAATAAGGAAATTAATGAAAGCAAAATGCAGCATCAAATAATAAACGTAGCTCAGTATAAATTCGCTACTGATAAAGTACATGTCTCCAAAATGTAAACATAATGAGAACATACATGAATAGAGAAGCTTATTAAATAACATGGCTTTTATTCACTATTCTTAAATCAAGCAACCAAAAAAGAATTAGCTCTGTTTCTGTCTTTGTTAAATGTTTTCATTAAAGGAAGTTTTGACTGAAAATAAAGTATAAGGAAAGTACAGATAACACTCTGGCCAGATCACAGCACTGACATTTCAAGACACAAACTGCAACCTGCCCTGGGACACCACTGTGAGAGTCTTTTTTTTTTTTTTAATGGTTTTCAAATGTGAGTGCTAATAACTCTGACCCATGTTATGCATTGTATTGTGTCCTCCCACAGAGAGATGTTGGAGCCCTAACCCTTAGTACCTCCGAATGTGACCTTACTTGGACATAGGGTTTTTACAAAGGTGATCAAGCTAAAACAAAGTCATTAGGGTGGACCTTGATCCAACGTGACCAGTATCTTTATTTAAAAGGTTGAAATGTAGGGGCACCTGGGTGGCTCAGCCGTTAAGCGTCTGCCTTTGGCTCAGGTCATGACCCCAGGGTCCTGGGATCGAGCCCCGCATCGGGCTCCCTGCTTGGCGGGAAGCCTGCTTCGCCCTCTCCCACTCCCCCTGCTTGTGTTCCCTCTCTCGCTGTGTCTCTCTCTGTCAAATAAATAAATAAAATCTTTAAAAAAAAAGGTTGAAATGTAGACACAAAGACACACATGGGGAGAAGCCACGTGAAAATGAAGGCAGATACACGGCAATACATCTACAAGCCAAGCAACACCAAGGATTGCCAGAAAATCACTATTTTTCCCTCAAGATAAGCAGCTTATTAAGAATATGCTGACTAGGGGGCGCCTGGGTGGCTCAGTTGGTTAAGCGACTGCCTTCGGCTCAGGTCATGATCCTGGAGTCCCAGAATCGAGTCCCACATCGGGCTCCCTGCTCGGCAAGGAGTCTGCTTCTCCCTCTGACCCTCTTCCCTCTCGTGCTCTCTGTCTCTCATTCTCTCTCTCAAATAAATAAATAAAATCTTAAAAAAAAAAAAAAAGAATATGCTGACTAGGGGCACCTGGGTGGCACAGTCGGTTAAGTGTCCTATTCTTGTTTTCAGCTCAGGTGGTGATCTCAGGGTTGTGAGATGGAACCCCATGTCGGGCTCTGTGCTCAGTGTGGAGCCTGCTTGGAAGACTCTCTCTCCCTCTCCCTCTGCCCCTCCCCACTGTGCTCACTTGCTTGCTCTCTCTCTATCTCTCTCAAATAAATAAATAAATCTTTTTAAAAAAAGAATATGCTGACTAATAGGAAATAGAGTCTTAGAATTTGTAACATTTCCTTATGGAAAAGTTATATAAAAAATTTTAAAAAAGGAAAAATCTATACAAAATGCATCATCAGTCAGTCTTCCCTTGATTCTAAGGAAATTTCTTTTAGCTTATACAATAAAAATGGGTTAAAACTTCATTTTAAGAATCAAAAGAGCACTGGGTGTTATACGGAAACAATGAATCATGGGACACTACATCAAAAACTAATGCTGTACTGTATGGTGACTAACATAACATAATAAAATTAAATTAAATTTAAAAAAAACACTCAAAAGTCTAGAAAATAAAGTTTTCCAGGTGAATTAAACCATGCATTCCACAGTGTCAAATGGGGGTATGATATGGCCATGAACATATTCAAGTAGATACAGATACTCTGTCTAAAGGAGAAAATGAAAGGAAGTCTCGGCCAGGAGAGCAGCAGCACATTGATGAAAGTAAGTAGGGGGCCAAGGAGTCTCCAGGCATGGAACAAATGAATGGTCTTTTACCCACTGATAGGATTTTGCACACATTTTCACTTAACAGCTGGGCTAGAATTTTTATGAGTTCTTACCACCATTTTATTACCACCTTCACATCCATTCTCACTAAAATTTTCCAAGATATTTCTTTATAAACATTTACTTCTGTTTTTGCTTTTGTTTTAATGGGAAGCTAACAGTAAGGTATTTTTTTTTTTAAAGATTTTATTTATTTATTTGAGACAGAGAGAATGAGAGAGAGCACATGAGAGGGGAGAGGGTCAGAGGGAGAAGTAGACTCCCTGCCGAGCAGGGAGCCCGATGCGGGACTCGATGCGGGACTCGATGCGGAACTCGATCCAGGGACTCCAGGATCATGACCTGAGCCGAAGGCAGTCGCTTAACCAACTGAGCCACCCAGGCGCCCAACAGTAAGGTATCAATCTTCAGAAATTTCCTTCACAAAAAAAAGCAACTATAATAATGTATCAAATCCACAACACCAGAGGTGTCTGTATATTAACTCTAACAAAACAAAACAAAAACAAATAAACAAAAACAGCTATCATAAGAATGATAAATCTGAAATGGATGGACTCTGGTCCCATAGTCATATTTTGAAAAGGGAGAAAAAATAAGAGTATTGGTCTCGAGTTCATTGTTTCACTGGAGTAATTAATGTTTACCATTCCCTGAATAAAATATCTAAACTGAACTACAGTGATATCCACAGCGGAACACTGTAGCTCTCTCATATACCATGTACTTTGGGTTGTACGCTTACCAAGATTCACTTGTGTTTGTTCCCAGCCCTATTTATGCCAGTTGTGCCTGTTAATGTAATTACATAATTTAATTAATAATATTTCTATAAAATGTGAGTTGCAATGGAAAGGGAGTTGTTGCTTTCCTGAAACTAGTCAAATGCTTTGGAAAGACCCAATAAAGAAAAAATGCTTTAAAAAATTGCCATTGTGGGGCAGGGACCATAAAAATCTATACAGACCTCTCTACTTGGGTTGCTGGTCACTGTCTTTACATTCTTAATTAATGTGGAAGAAATTGAAACTGGAATTTGTAGAGGTTCCTTTAGGGATACAGCTTATACAAAAAAAGACACCCCTCCAACTTACAGCAAAGTCCTTGGCTCCACAGCAAAATAATGGTGAATAAACGTGCATTTATGGATTTTAAGCAAAAGTCAAATGTTTTGTGTAAGTGTATGATTTATGATTCCCCAACTTAATCAAATTATGTGATCAATCAGTCAACAACCATTTTCAATTGTATGGAATAAGAAGTCTTCTATGATAAAAAAAGAAAATGGTAAACCAGGAAGGACTTACTCTTAACCTGCATATAATGAACAGGGATAGAAAGCAATAGACTCAAATATTCAAACCAAGAAACAGAATCCATTTCAATACCCAAGTCTACTTATATCACTTAAGTGAGAAACAGCCTAGCTATAACTATAAGCATTAAATGTTGTATAAATCTAAGCCACATAGACTCTAATTAATTACTGCATGATATTACTGTGTCTTCCTATAACTATGTAATAATACCAACTGCCTATAATCAGAAGGATTTAGTAGACATTTATTGATGGAAATCAGACGATTTCATCCACAGTGTCTGAATTACTTTGATATGCTTGAGCCTGAAGCAAAATAATGTAATAAAAAACAACATACAGATGAGAACCTCAATTTTTCTCTACATATGAATCTGTCACTGATTTGCGAAGAATCAAATCTAAGTCCAACCAGGTGAAGACGTTCCATACATTATCCTTCCCAATTTAATATAAAAATAATATTTCCCTTTCCAGTATGTTTATATACTGTTCCTGACTTTGTGGTATCCTGGACATCGAGGGAGCCCAGAGACACAGATGTTAGCAAATGTTAAACAAAGCAGAGATGAATTACAGAATACTTTCTTAAAGGAGATTACTTGAAAGACCATCTGAAGTCATAAGCCTTCAAAATAATAACCAATAGACTAATAAGTAGAGTGGGAAGGTGGATCTTATGAGTCAAATGAATGAGAAATAGGCTACATGCAAGCTGGAAATTTCTTTCCCTCTTCCCCCTCCTCCTGCCCCCCTTCTCCCCTCCACCCGAAAAGTCCTCCAGTACTCTGTCATGGAGCTAAAAAAAAATTCTACCAGTCATACCTTTTGGTTTTAAAAACTTCCCTATCACTATCTATGAAACAGCAAATACTCCTAGGAGGGGTAGCCCAAAGCTCTATCTCCTAACACTTTGTCTCAAGTTTGGCTTGGAAGAGTAAGACTTCGCAACCAGGTAAGGAATGAGGATGGGGACAAGGGGAACTTCAGAAGAGGAGAAAGGCTTGGATCAGAAAAGGTGACCGACTGCCAAAGTCCCTCAGGCACAAATAAATTTCTGAAATAGGAATTCAAAGACTCATGAAAATTGACTTTATCAACCACCAAGTTCTTTTGATTGAAGATTATTAAAAACAATCCAGCTGGTTTATATACTTACACACATACTTAGGTTCTCATTGCTGTTATGAAATGTAAGTTGGCATGGGCCGGAAGGTGGGAGGGGGGTGTTGGGATCTCTTCCTTCTTCATTTACTCTTAATAGTAATATCTTAACACAAGGGGAACCTCAGATACTGTTTGAGAATTTCAAAATAGGGTGAATTAGGATGTGAATTGGGTTGTAAGGTAGGCTTGTTCCTCCAAGTATACAGACCAGCATCACCTAGGAGCTTGTCAGAAATGTAGAATCCTGGGCCTCGCTCCAAATCTACAGAAGTTCATTTGCATTTTAACAAGTCTAATTCATTAAGTTTAAGAAACAATGGGCTAGGAAGACATACCTTGAACGCCTATTTGCACATCAAGCTTTATTATTATTATTATTAGCACAGGTTTAGAGTAGCTTAGGAACAGAATGACTAATCAATGTTATAGGTTGGGGCACCTGGGTGGCTCAGTCGGTTAAGTGTCTGACTCTTGATTTCAGCTCACATCATGATCTCAGGGTCGTGAGATCTAGGCTTGCATCAGGCTCCATGGTCAGTGCAGAGTCTGCTTGAGATTCTCTCTCCCTCTGCCCCTCTGCCCCCATTCACGCACAAGCACACGCACATGTGCACTCTCTCGCTCTCACTCTCTCTAAAATAAATAAATAAACTTTTTAAAAAAATGTTACAGGGAAGAGTTTAGTCCCCAACCAAGAAACTGCTTGGTGCTACCTTGGGAGAACCTTCTCAGTGATCTCACTTTCAAAATTATTTAAGAATTTTTATAAGTCTGATACAATTGGTGTGAAGGGAAGGACTCCTGCCCTTCAGTCATTCAGCAACCTCAACATACATGACTAGTCTACTTATTAGTTCAGAAAAACAGCTGATGACAAGTGAAAGACATCTCCTCTGGACATTTAGATGACTGATTTTGTATAAATCAATTTTGAGTGCCACAAAATGTCAGCAAATACCAAATGAGGAAAAAAGAATCAATAGATAACCTTGGAATTAAATGAGTGATGAATAATCTTTACCAACTAAAATAAATTAAATCATGAAAACCAAGTCAAAGTAACATCAAGGATTTGACTAAAAACCACAGAAAACAATATACAGATCCTCTTTGACTTATGATGGGGTTACATCCTGATAAACTTATAGTAAGTCGAAAATATCGTAAGTCAAAACATGCTTAATAATACACCTACCCTAACTTTATCATGTGCTCATAACAAATTAACCTATAGTTTGGCAAAATCATTTAATGGAAAGCTCGTTTTATAATATAGTGTTGAATATCTCATGTAATTTATTGAATACTATACTGAAAGTGAAAAACAAAATGGTTATATGGACACAGAATGGTTGTGTCCGTGGTTTACCCCTATGATCACATGGCTGAGCGGGAGCTCAGCTCACTGACGCCACGCAGCACCATGAGAGTATCCTATGCATATCACTAGCCCAGGAAAAGATCCAAATTCAAAATTCAAAATACAGTTTTCTACTGAATGTGTATCACTTTTGCACCATTATAAAGTCAAAAAAATCTCAAATCGAACCATCGTAAATTACGCCTATAATTTAGAGGTGAGACCACTTGCTACAAACATGGCTGTTCATTCTTCTCTTCAGAAAAGCATTATGACAGGAACTACAAAATAAGAGCTGAATTCATACTTTTTAGCTGCTATCTGAACAGCCATAATTTTTAAAGGTTCTACAACAAAGAAACCAATTTGCGGGTGCAGACCAGGTATTAACCTAGCAACCATGAAACTAAGCACACATTTGTTTAGCACTTTCAGCATTTAGAGAATAGGAGTAGGGGGACAAACTCTACAACATATTTCATTCACTTTATTTTATATTCTAAATGTGCCTATTACAGCTATCAAATAAACCAGAAATTTATAGACAGACCAAATGTCAAAATTCAAATTCAATGTTTTTCTGAGTTCCAAACTGGCATCAGAGATAAATCCAGTCCTATAACAGAAGTCAAGACAAATGTCTTTCTCTGTAAGTAAACAGCTGCAAAGTAGTGTCTTCGTATCATTCTATTACTCAGGGATGCTAAAAGCATGAATCGGACACCTACTATGTGCTAAGGTTGGTGCCAGTTACAAGTGATTAAGAGATAAAGAGAACAAGTCCCTGTCCTCACTGTCCTCTGGGGAAATAGCTAGGTAAACAAATCATTTCAGCTACAAATAATATCTGAGCCATGGAGAAGGAAACATGCTTGCACTAACTACCTCAAGGATCCATTCCATCCCACGCCCCTACCCCAACATAGTTCAACTCTAGAAGTCCCACTCATATGTCAGTGTCCTTTAAGAAGAGCAACAAGGAGACCCTGCCCCAACCCTCGGTATAAAATCTAGATTTAAGGGTTTGGGTGGTAGTGTTTTTAAATAAAAGAGTTTATGAAATATTTCCACAGTAATGTAGACCACAACACCAGGACTTTATGGTACTCTGACCTATGGAATCTTTTATCTTTTTAGACGCATTTCCAAATCCAAATATCCATGGATGCTGACAAGACACCACACAGACAAACAAACTCTCCTCTGATAGATTCTAGTTAATGATTTGTATACACAGAGAAATTTGGGGACAAGAGTCCTTCTGACCTAAGAGCCCTGAGGCCCTGTTTCCCCAAAGATCTCCTTCAGAGGAGGAACAACCCAAGATCAGGAGAGATGGTCTTTTGAATGGCATTTAACAAAGGCATGCTCCTTTGGAGAGCTGCCATTCTTAAAGACAGAGGGATAAGAGTACGCCCAGCAAAGAGTTTCAAAAATGTAGCCTCTTTGGGAAGGTTTAGGGAGTGGGTGGGGACTGTATTTCTTGGACTCAGGCAGAAAGAGTGCTCTCTAGGACCTTTTTATTTTCACCTCATTGGAAGAAACCATCCAATGTTTCCAGCTTCAGTTCCATCTCTCAGGAAGGGGGGTTATGGGCTGCTCTTGTTTACTGAGGAACAGCAAAGGAAGCAGAGGCTGGGACACCTTTTCTCTAAGAGGCAGCCCACATGGAGCATAGATCTAACACTTGTAGATGCAACTTCTCATCTAAAGCTGAGTCTGCCACCCTACCTAAAACAGCACTGGGAATCAAGACCGTGAACAAATTTAGAAACCAAATTAAGCCAAGACCATCCTGCAGATGGTGAAGACATAGTAAATATACTAAACCAGGGGCCTGAATCACGTCCCTGGTCTAGAAAATTCCCTGGCACCACCCTTTGTTACAATGGTAGACTTACAGGCTAAGGGCTGTTGAGTACTTACTGCATGATGTGCACTTTAATCTTTACTACAATTCTGTAAGGTGTTATCATTATCTCTTCTATGGAGATGAGGGAATGGAAGCATGGAAAAGTTCAATAACTTTACAAAGTTCTCACGGCCTTTAAGAGGTAGAACCCGAACTAAGTGGTGATTCCAGAACCCATTCTGATAGCCACACCTCCATTTGCTTTCCCTCTTAATCAGCCTTCACAACAACTAAAGGCCATGATGGCATGTGCCACCGGGTTGAAGACACACCCAGGGACTCTTCCAAGCCACATCCCAGATCCACTCACAACAAATGGAAATGATGGATCCTGAGCTGTGTGGGAAATGCAAAGGCATGAAAGAATACACAAGACAGAGAGCAGAGCCCTCCAGCACAGATTCCCAGGCTTACGCTGCTTTAAGAAGCCCTAGTCCCTCCTTCTGGTTTGATGGGTACTCACACAGTTGTTTGCTTTTAACGTGAGTTTAATGCCTTCTTTAAAGAAAGAGGAGGAGGAGGAGGAGGGAAGGAGGAGGAAGAATAAGCCTCGTAAGTATATAATGAACCGGAATTATAGCTGCTGCTCTGAGGCCGTGTGTTATTTTTGGCTGAGTGTCCTACTCTTCTGGATTCCGATGGTAGGGTGCTGAAGCTTGCTCCAGTAACACAGGCTGACTGCTGTCCCCAAAGGACCCTGAGGAAAACAAGAGGAACTATCTCACAGTCTTCAGCAGACAGGGGAGGTTTAACATAAAGAAACTCCCACTTAACGTTTTCTCCAAAAAGAATCCATTCATTATCTTTATTTCCAACACGGTATTTATGAATTTCCTTTCAGCAGGGCCCATCAGGGCAAACATCACAACTCTGTGCTAAAATATGATGTGCGTTTTCTTTTCCTCCTAGGGAGATTAAGGCCAATGAATAAAAGAAAGGGGGATGTGGCCCCTATATTTAGCTCTCCTTACAACATCATGTCTCACGGGTATTAAAAATAGACCCAAATCACTTGAAGACATTCTGAAAAATCAAAGGCAGAATAGCTTTCCAAGAGAAAGTTTTAAATGTTTGCTTTCTTTCTAGTTGAGATTTTTCAGGAACAAAAGCAGTTGAGTGGACTCCTCTTCTTAGGAGGCCAGGCCAGGTGGCTCCTGGGGTTTTATAACAGACTCTGCCTCCTCTTGTCATCTCCTCAGCCTCCATTCTTTGTGGTCTGGATTTTAAGAGAAATTTGGGCTGGCCCTTGGCAAAACATGTAAAATAGTCTGTGTAGAGAAATTCTCCTCTGTTAACAACCTTTCCTCCACCCAGCATTCTGACACTCCCAAGGTCCCTGTCAAAGCGAAGTCAGCTCGGATTCAATTCACTGAACAAATATGTGTTATTTGTGATGTGCCAGGCACAGTGCCAGGCAGGGCAAAGGATGCAGAGGGGAGCAAAGGATGGAACGTCCTTGTTAGTGTAGGTGCCAGGTAATTCCACAATTAAGTAAAGCTTCCAGAGGACCACAGGCAACACAATTCAAAGAGAGAGGTGACATCTTGTTGGAAGGTATCAGAATGGATGTCATGCCGGACATGGCATTTGAAACAGACAATGAAGACAAGGATGGGGATGGAGAACTCAAAATACCTGAGCCCAGGTATGAAAGAAGGTCAGGAATTAGCTTAGAGTAAAACCTCTTCTCAAAAATGAATGCCCACTAAACCCAAAGGAAAAAGCCTTTTAGAACCAAAAGAAGGAATTTCCAGTTGGAGAAATCACATAGATTTAAGAATGCAGTCTCTTTCAAATCTTGCAGTTCCCCAGCAGTGTAACTTGGGCAATTTTCTTCCCTTCCCTGAGCCTCACTTTCATCATCTGTAAAATGGGGGTCATGATCCATAGGGCCGATGTGCTGATTATATCGTATCATGAATACCTAATACTTGGCTCAGTGTGTGGCACATGGTTCACAGAAACACTCAATGAATGGATATAACTCACTCAAGTGGGAGCTACTTAAATGAGATCATATTTCTAATATGCCTCCAATCACAAGCAGTACCCACTCTGCTAACATTAGGGACCCACAAGGGTAAGATGGTGTGGTCTTTGTTTTCATAAATGTCTAATTTTCAGACTGTTTTGTGACTCATACCACTCTACAAAGGAAGAAGGCCCCACAGCCATTTCCAGTTTCCAATTACCAAAGCAAATACAAAATCTTGAAAAAAAATATTTTAATGGGCCTTTATGCCAATTTATGCTAGTGTAGCTCATGACATTTTGGAATCATTCATATAGAGGTTAATGAAAAGTTGAGGAGTCTTTTCTAATGTAAGGTAAGAGAAAAAAAGGGGCCCGAGGGAGGTTAACAGTGAGGGAACAGAAAAAGCAGATGTGAATATCAATGTTTGTGGAATAATGTGGTGTTTATTAAATTTTTGTGAGCACATGAACCCACTGGGGAACTTGTTTAAATGAAGACTCACTGGTTGATCTGGAGTGGGGTCTGAAACTCATGAACTTCCAGGTGATATCTATGCCATTGGTCCATGGACCACATTTTGAATAGCAAGAGGCAGTATTTCTTTAGGGCTTAGGAAAGAGCTGAGTGGGGAAACCATGAGAACCCCAAATGAAAGAAGGTCAACCCAAACAAGATGGCAAGAGTACTGGATGATTTGAGAGGCAGCCCAACCGGAACATAAGTACAGATACACAACGTCCAAGGGGAAGGGTTTCAGATAAGGAGAGGTCCCAGTTCATGAAGTTCCAGTGCGTTACTCACATTGACTGTGAGTCACTCTTAGCCTTTTAGAATTGTTGATGGCAAACATTCTGGAGAGTGCTGCGATACAGGAATGTGCTCACAGCCATTAACTATGAAGCACTAACTCATTTCAGCAGCCTGACACAAATTATGCTCCGTACTTGAAAAATAGCTATTGATCAGTCCCTTCTTTCTCATGTCTTCCAATACTCTGGATCAGCACTTCCATTCACTGACTCCCTACAGATGCCTTTACACACCTCGTTATATCCTTCCCAAACCAAAAAATATCCCCAAGACTTCACTCTACTTTCTTTGAGATTTTGCCTTTCAAAAACAAACTAAGAAAGGGGCAAGCCAAAAATATCTCTTTTCATTTCTCCATGTATCTGCTTCCTATGAACTTCCCAAAGTCTTTTATTTTCTCTACTCATTATAGATACAAAGGCAACAAATCAACTGATCTATCATTTCCTGTGTTAGAAGATAAGAGACTAAGAGGGCATGAAAAGGACAGAATATAGAATTAGCCTTTAAAGAATTAAATCAGCTGCAGGGGCAGATTGAATGGTAAAACTCTGAGCACCTTCAAGTAGCAGCTTGAGTATCAATGAGGCAAAAGCAAGCTCCTGGTCTTTCAAGCTAGAGTAATGTGCATCTTCTCTGGTCCCTTTCTTAATATTAAGAAAAACTGATATGCATGTAGGTCTTCTGTGGCAGACTGACTGCAACATTGGGTGTCCCCAGTTCTCTGCCCCTCACAGTACCCTGTATCCACACCCTATGCCATGTCACTCTGTGGCTTCTCCCATGAGAAGTGGGATCTATCTCGCCATCCCTTGATTCTTGGCTGCCTTGTCTTACTTTACTCAGTAAAATATGGTGGAAGTGTTGTGTGTGTGTGTGTGTGTGTGTGTGTGTGATCTGGTCCTAGTGGCCTTGTACTCTCCTGCTCACTCTCTTTTTCCTCTGCCTTTACCAAGAGAATAAGCCTGAACCAGCCTGAGATCACTTAGAGCAGAGCCGAGGTTATCCTCCAACCTTCCAGCCCCTCATTGACCCACCAGCTGGCCCAGATACAAGTTTCAGCCCGGCCGAGATCATTGGAGCCTGGCTTAAACCAGCACAGCTACAGAGATGACCCTTAGACTCATGACAAATAATAAATAGTGGTTACTTCAAGCCACTAAGTTTTGGAGTGCTTTGTGATGCAGCATTATTTGGCTAAATAAATAAATACACAAATACATAAATAACTGATAGAACTTCCTTTGGGAAAGCTGTGATTAAAAGTCCAGGTATACAAATAATTCCAACAGGACACTGGCTTTCCTCTGACAAAATTATTAATGAACACAAATACACTGTAATAACATAATTGCATCATTTATAAAACAAAAAACACATTAGGGACTTAGATAATAAAAACACATTTCTATATTAGTTTTCATTTTTCAAGGGGTTTAATCTATTCAGTAATTGACTATATTAACTCGAGCAAATTTTTTAAGTTTGCTAGACTTCAAACTCTGTTAGTCATTTCTTCTTTTCAGCATTCATTTACTAATGATTATGATGAACAGAGTTGTGAGTTGGGTACTAGGGGGGCTCCAAAGATGAATAACACATTGGTCCATGATCTCAAATAACTTCCATCTAGTAGGGTTGATAAGAGCACGTACTCACTTTTCATGCACTGCAGGGAACATGTCATGCCCTTGCTGCCGTCTCTACCATTTTAAATCTTACTTATCTTACCAGGTCCAGATGAAGGGTCCTTCCTTTTATATCTTCCCTAATCCCACCCTTATTTTTCTTTGCCCAGCCATAAGTAAACTTTCTCAACTTTAAAAACACAGTAAGGGAGGTCTAGAGCAGGTTCAGGCAATAATCCAGGGCAGTCATAAAATTTAAGGCCTAAAAAAGAAGCTTTATATCAGATAGACCATGAAAGGCCCTGACTATTGATTGCTGAGTATATACTTGATTCCACAGGAAACAGAGAGCCATGGAGGGCTTCTGAGAAAGGGAGTGACATAATCAAAGCTATCATTATTGAGAAATCTCAGGCCCTTACTGCAGGGCCCAGGGTGATGGAGTTTCACAAATGATGAGATGGTCAATTGCAGATGCTGCATAGAGGTAAAGCAGGATGAAAAATTGAGTTTGCCAACTAGACAGCCTCTGGTGACCTTGGAAAGGAAAAGCTCAATGGAATACAAAAGAAGAAAGAGATGGAGCAGGTAGGTGAGAAACCCAAACTACCACTTCCCACCCCAAGATTGTCTAGGGAGGAGGTAAGGTTGACCATTGTTTACAAAGAGAATTTAAGGATGCAGAGTATTTGAGGGAAGATTAGAGTCAGCCTCCCTATGATAAATTGTTTTGGTTGGTCTAAAAGACCCAACAAACTCTAGGGTTTCTCAAAAATGTCTTACAGGCTGTTATTGGGAGAGAAAAGAACACTGAGGACTCAAGGGGCACAGGCTGAGTGGGCAGGATCCAGACTTCTTGTTTTCATTTCAACAAGCTTAATCCCATTTATCTTCCTTAGTACTAAGATTCCATGCTGGATTTCATTTGGAAAATGTAAGGTTCCTTGTATTGATTTTAAAAAATAATAACAATCTGAAAACCATTAAACCAGATGATTGACATGATAAAATACTATACTAATTATCTTCCAAAACTTATAATGAGAAAAAAATTCAGGAGGTGAGCACCTAGTACCTCCTGAGTATATTATAGGTTGGGCAACCTGTTGTACACTTTCCTTAGGTCTTGTCATTTAATTCACATCACATTTTCATACTGCAGGTGAGGAAACTGAGGCCCAGAAAGATCAAATACCTTGCCCAAGATCTCAGTGTTGACCCCAGAGCCTGGGTTCTTGACCACTGTGTCACAGCTGTTCACAGAGTTGTGCCCACCCAATGAAGCCTAAGGCTCCTCCATGTGTTCTCAAGGGCCTATGAATGAGAATGTGAATTTCTAGGAACACATACAGGTATGACTTTGGCCAGAAGATGCCACTAAACTTAAGGAACAGAAGAGATATGTTGAGAGAAAGAGATAGCAAGAGGAAGACTGAAAGAACTAGAAAGAATTTGAAAAAAAATTAGTGAATTAGTGGAGTCTGGAAGAATTGGTGAAAGCAGAAACCCTGACTCTGGAGCTATAAAAAAATCACACACACACACACACAGAGGCACAATCATAAATGCCATCTCTATTTTATTTTATTTTATTTTATTTTATTTTATTTTATTTTATTTTATTTATTTATTTGAGAGAGAGAGCGAGCGCTCATGCACAAGTTAGGGGGAGGGGCAGAGGGAGAGGAAGAAGCAGACTCCCAGCCGGGCAGGGAGCCTGACATGGGGCTCAATCCCAGGACGCTGGGATCACGACCTGAGCCGAAGGCAGATGCTTAACTGACTGAGCCACCCAGGTGCCCATAAATGCCATTTCTAGAAAGAATATCTATGTAACAGAAAATGTATCCTTTACCCTATGTTGAGATAGATTTTAATTTTGAAAATCTAAACTTCTCTGAAAGAAATCATTATTGTCAGATAATATTAATATAGTAAATATTATTATATAATATTAATTATAATATCTAGTCCACCCCATATAAAAATTCCACCTCTCCTCATCTCTTTATCCCCTCCTGGCTTTATTTTTTTCTCCATTGCATTCAGCACCATTTTATAAAACCATATATCTTATTTATTCCTTTTCTCACCGCCTATCTCTCCCCATCAGGACATAAGTTCCTCGGGCAGAAGTGGAAAGGAGGTTTCTTTTTTTTAAAATTTTTATTATTTATTTATTTGAAAGAGAGAGAGAGCACAAGAGGGGGGAGCGGGAGAGGGAGAAGCAGACTCCCTGCTGAGCAGGGAGCCCGATGCGGGACTTGATCCCGGGACTCCAGGATCATGACCTGAGCCGAAGGCAGTCCCCCAACCAACTGAGCCACCCAGGTGCCCGGAAAGGAGGTTTCTTGTTTCTGTGGTTGCTCACGCTGTATCTCTAGCACCTACCATAATGCCTGGCTGCTAGGAGGCATTCAGGCACTCGATAAATATTTGTTGAACAAATGAATGTGTTACTTTGTCATGATTTTTATGGAATAAGTCTTTATATCTATTCATTCCCATCCCACCTCATGGTATCTGAAACAGAAGAGTGCCCATCAATTACAAGTCTATTTAGCATTTATATGGCACTTTATATTTAAAACACACTGTTCAATTATTATCCCCACCATCAACCTTGAAAACAGATGCTGAAAAGTGGGGTAGTTCATAGCTCTTTTCCTTCCTAGACCTCCACAACAGATGTGAGCCATGGGGTGGGAGAGAGGAGCAAGTTCAAGGATGTGGGAGAAGAGGGGAGGGATAAGGGAGATGAGGCACATGGAGCCCCTGTTGTTGAAACTCCATTCCCTGGCGTACCTTTCCCTCCTTAGAAGTGGTGGCACAGAGCCAGAGGTTTGCCCCCCCAGCTGCTGGCAGATGAGTTCAGCATCCCCGCAGAGGAGGAGGAGAAAGATGAAGCCCCAGGAGCCTAGAGAGGAGGTGAGGTGTGAGGGGAGGAGGGACTCCCAGCAGGGGTCTCCAACTCTGCCCTCTGAGCTCTCCAACCTCTTTACAGGTGGTGACTAGACTGAATTCCCTTCCACACCACTTCTCGACTTGCCTGATGCTCTGCTGTCTGCCACCGCAAACCTGAGTCACTAGGTCTGTGTACCAGCGCCCTCACCAAGCCAACTGATCTACCCTACCCATCTCAACCACAGGACTTAGCCTCAGGTGGGAAGACCAATGGGCCACACAGCATTTGGCCCAAGAGTGAAAAAAACAAAAACAGATTTTAACCTAAAAGCTTGTATGTCCTGCTTCACTTAGAAATACCTCAACCCTGTGGCCTTTAGGAAGAAGTTGGCCTGAATATGGCATCAAGCGGACACTATTATGTTGCCTGAACTACACATACTAACCAAACACCTGTCTAAATCCCCTACTTTAGTGCAATGTAACTTTAAGTCTCAGCCCCAAACCCACCAACTCCTTCCCCAGCTCAGCAACAAGAATGACCAAATCATCAGGAAAATAAGCAGGAAAGAAGGTCCAGGTGTTGGTAGCCAGATAGGCATTCTCAGACAAGGCAAGAAACACAGGTAGGAACAAGCAGATCATCTTCATAAGCTTGGTACAGTAATTCTGGCTGCTTCTGGGAAATTCCTAACACTCAGGGTGCAAAAAAGCTTTTCTTCATGTAAAAGTAAAGGGAACTAACCCTTGAGAAGCACATCAAGCATCTCCAATGTGCCCAGCACGATATAAGCTCTCCACAGAAACCATCTTGAACTTCTCAATTACCCTATGAGATGTATGTAATATCTGTCTTCATTAAAAGAGGGAAATTGAAAAAGGCTCATAAATGTCTAATAACTTGTTTAAGGTCCCACAGTTAACAAGCGGAAGAATCAGGTCTAAAAACTAGACCTCCTAACTTTTAAGCCCAATCACTCTGTCTGGTCATTGTATACAAAAAAAAATTATGCTTTTGTTGTTGTCGTTGTTGTTTTAATTTCTCACTGAATATTTGATTTTTTCTTGTTTTAGGGGCTTAAGGGAGAAAGCATTTAAGGTATTTTAATCTTTCTTTAGTGTTACTCTGACATCACCCATCTTGCACGGCCCCAGGGAGATTACTGCAAACGTTATTTATTACAATACTGCTTGATCTCTGGGTATTTATTGAACACCTATTGATTGTTAGGAGGGATTCCTAGTTGACAGAAGTATCAAGAGGACCAACTTTCTTTTTTCATTGTTTTGTGTATTGACTTCATTATTTGAGGCCTTCATCTTATCCTTATGAACATTCTCCAGACATATTTGCGTCAAATACATGTTCACTCCACGGGCATTTCTAATCTTCAGTGGGTCATACATTATGTACACATCAGCTGAGCTAGTAAATACATTTTAAAAGATATGTTTGACACACATAAATTCACATTGCACTATACTTCGTGCAAGAAACTTCCAAGCAGCCAACCTGCTATCAGACCATTAATAAAAATGTTGTAGAAACTGCTTCTAAAGGGTGGCAATTAGCTGCAATGATTAGACAAAACATGGTTTCACATTAAATTAAATTTATATTTAAATGTAATTGTTTTTAGCTCTGTGGTGTCAAGGTACTACATAAATCCATTATTACTACTATTTAAAGCAATAGTAACAACCACAATAACTCAACCAAATTTTCCAAGATTGTAATTTGCTGTGCCCCAATGAAGTTAATTGCATACTTGGGAGGGGGGTTAACTCTTTCAAGCCACTTGGGATAGTTTAATGACAGTTTCTGAAAGAGTTAATTGCCTTCCGAAATGTCTCCCAGTGGAAAGAGTTCATATAGATATACAGGATAGCTCTAAAGAAACATATTAATTTACACTTAGCTAGATTAACTCTGCCCAAATAGTTTTACTCCATTTAAAACTAACTGAAATGTCAACACATTATAAAGAGGGCTATTAGCAATTCAAATATGAAGTTATTCATGACTTTAGACAAAACAAACAAAACAATAAAACCTTTAGAAGATAGTGGTAAGCTTTCTCTGAGGACTTTGAAAAATAAAAATTAAAAAAAAAGTGGAATGATTTCTAACCGGGTAGAGTGTATCTGTTCTGTGTTGCCTAATTCTGAACTGAAACCTCTACATCAGGGATGCCAAATTCCAAAGTATCTGTTCACCACCAGGGAAGACAAGTGACTCAAGCAGCTCCCGTGTGAGGCAACAGGGAGTGGTAGGTATTGTGGCAAACTGAAGAGGTCACGCCCCGTTCAAAGCAGTTGGGCAATTATTACTGTGTGGGCTGTGGACCCAGACTATATCTTTCCATTTTTTAAAGAAAGTCCCCAAATTTGAACTTTTATTTCTTGAAATTTCATGATTTTGAAACACCACATACATCCAACAAAATATGACTGTAGGCTGGATTTGACCTAGAAGCCTCAGGTTTGCCCCTCTGCTCTAAATGGTTTCTGACTTCAAGTCTAAGGTGGCAGGAAGGCCATTTGTAGATGTACACCTAGAAGCTATTTATGTCATTATGTCTTGGAAATGTAGCCAGGTATAGGGCTGTCTGCTTCCAAAAGGAAAAAAAAAAAAAAAAAAAGACCACATCAATGCCATGATCATTCATCACTGTTAACGTGGCTGATGATTTCTATTTCTTCTCCTGGTTTTTGCTGTAGTGATCTTGCCCTGGATGCATTACTTGGAGTCATTGGTGACATAATTCCAATAGCAATCTCATCAAAACCAGCCACCCAATTCATCCACAAATTCAAATGCACTCATTATCAAGTAAGGCAAAAGAACATCAAGACCCATCTCTTGCCCTATCAAGACTCCTTTCCTAACCAGAGACCACTCCACCCCTAGATGTGCCCCTGGCAGCCACAGGAAGCTGGGGCAAGAGAAATCTGTCAAAAATAACTCCTGAGAGATCATGAAAATTTTTTCCCAATGACAAAGCTGCAGAAAGGGCCATTGTGTTTAATATGGATGTTAGATAGATATAAAATGTTCAAATCTCATCTTATTCCAGAAAGCTTCCCTAATTCTCCCACCTCTGAACTCCCAGTTTAATTCACACTTTCTATCTTGAATTACAATTACTTGGGCATATAATTTCCAAAATATATCTTATTTCCAAAATATATCAAGGTTGTTTTTAGAGCAGAATCTCCGTCTGCATCCCACAAAGCAATTAATACATTCCTGGCAAATGGCAGCTATTCTTCAAATACTTGGTAGGTGGAGAAGCAGGTGGATGGATGAATGATGGGTGGGTAGATGGATGGATGGATGGGTGGAAGGAAAGCAAAAGTATAGATGAGAAAAATCTTCTCTGTCTAGGCCCAGAGAGCATGATCACAAGTGTGGACTAGGAAAAATGTTTACTGTGCAAAAAAAATCTTACAAATTGCATTGTGTCAGACAACAAATGTTGGTAGCCATAACCCCACTTTTTCATTGCAGAGAAAACCCCTGATTTTAGGGAACAGGGATCCCTCTCCATGCCCCAGTCCAATCCTGCTAATTTTATTGCTCTGTAGTAATTTGTTTGGGGGAAGATAGGGTCAGATGGACAAGCCCTGGCCTATGAAACTTAAGGAGAAGCCTACAGAGTTTCAGGGAGGAGCTTCTTTTCTATAGAAACAAACAAACAAACAAAATTACAAGACTTTACCCCTTCCTTTTCTGCTTGCAACACTTAGTATGAGGATGTGATGCTTGGAGCTGTGGCAGCTATCTTGAAACTATGTGGCAATAAGCATGAAGAGAAAAAGCTGAGAACGATAGAAAAGAGGGAGGGAAATTCTTAATGACAGAGCTGAGTGAACAAACAAACCCTGAGACCACCTATCTCTCCTGCTAAGTAAATACTTAATGTACTCATATCACAAACAATGGTTAGTTTCTTTCATCTCTCAGCAGAAATTATTCCTTACTGACATAGCCTTCCACCCAAAGACAGATGACAATAAACAACCACAGTCAGGATGACGATGGAGCCGGGAAATTAGTGGCCAGGTCTGAACGACTTCCTGCAGCAAAGCAAAGTCTTAGGGAAAAAGCAGAATTTTAACTGCAATACTCTGGCGTCTCCTTGCTCCCACTCATCAGGCAACCACACACTCCAAATGAGTTCCATTCCTAAGACTGACAACTAAGGGACTCATCCTTTTGTTCCCATTTGCCTCAAATCACAGTCCTCTGGCATGCCTCCTGGACAGTATTTATGCAGGGTGGAATATATGGCTCACATTAGAACAAATAGAACTTCCTAAATTAGGCAATTTGTGACTTTGCACCTCAGGTTTCACTCATCCCTGATTTGAAATGCACTAAAAGCACATTATTACTGTTTAAGATGCAAACTACTGCCCTGAAAAATATTGCTTTTTACCTGAGGTGAAACAAGTTATAAATTAATGGTTGCTCGAGGGTAAGGTATGTGGGTAAATAGAAATTCCTTAGAACCATGTGGAGGCCATTCTGCTAATATGATGAGACTATACTTGCGAGTGGATTAATTACTCTTTTCTTCTAACTTAATTTATTTCATACTTTAAGAAACCAAAATGTCCAGTAGCCACTATGCTTGTGACAGAGAAACACAATAAAAGCAATTTCTCCAGTACAAAAAATAAAGCGTTCCCGGTAATGCATTTTTGAATCCAGCATACCTTCGCCTAATGAGGTTTCAGCATGCTATAAATAACACTAATGAGACTTTGTCTTGCCCATGTAATATATTTCCTTGATATAGCCTTAGATTCTCCGTGTTGCGTGGAAAACTAACAGCCTCAGAAAGAAATGTCGCCCAACAGCACATTAAACCAAAAGCACAATTAAATATAAATGAATTCAGTAATTTAATTGCACAATTGTCGCTTTAAAAAATTCAGAAGAAAAGTAATGATGTCATTTTTTTTAAATCGGTAAATAATAAAAGTGCTTGTGGGGATGGTGCAATATTTAAATAAACATTTTTCTGGTAAGGGTAGGTAGCAAAAGCAGTCATACATGCTTAGGAAAATCCTGTGGCTTGCAAAAAATTGAGTATCTTGGCATACATCATTCTGCATATGTCATGTGCAGAGACAAACACCTCGGTTTCAACTGAAAGCGTAGCCCGTAGGTGGAAGGTTTTCAGATTCTGAACATTACCAACCAGGATTCACATTATTCCCATTAAAATAGGATGCAAAATGGCTGTGTGCCTACGAGATTCTCTAACCAGCTCCCAGTAAGATGAGAACCCTGTGTGGCTACCAGAAATGCGATCGTTTTCATATACCAATGAGGTGCCTTTTTAATGCTGACCAAGTATTAGAAAAATCATTAATGGCTATTCTTGAGTTCCCTTTTATCCAAAGACTGACCCAACACATCCTCCCTTTGATTGTCCTCCCTGATAAGATCAGAGACCTGAAACTTTGTCTGAAGGAAGATCTAAAGGAAGGATTTGGGTTTCACTTTACATTGATTTTTATTCAATTCCAATCAAGAACACATCCAAAAAATTTACTTATTCGGTTCCAGCATTGTGATAAGGAGAGTGGGGCGGAGGAGGCCTTTTAATTTTAAGTTAGCTATTATCTTGCAACCCAGTTATTGGAACAGGCACAAGCAGATGAGAGAAACGTCCTTACGCGACCACCTAAGCAAGTCTTCTGGTAGAGGCCGTGGCTGTGTCTAAATATCCCGAGCAGATCTGCCTCCGCATTTTCCTTGTATTTGTGCTTGATATTTACAACAATTTGTATGTATGATTTTCATTTACTGCATCTTGAACAACGCTCCAACTAGACCCCTCATTTACTTATCTTCTCATTCATTCTTTCAACAAAATTTATTAAGCACCCTCTCTGCCCCAGGCACAATTCTGGACACTGGGATTATGTAGTTAACACTGTCCCTGCTTTCAGGAGCTGACACTCTAGGGCATTTGGGGTCACAGATTATCAAATAAGTAAAAAGATCATTTCTAAAAGCAATAAGCATACTAAGAATGTTAAGCAGCATAATAAAAATGTGAAATAAAATCTTGCAATAGAAACTCAAGAGTAGAGAGCTGACACTTCAGCCATGTGGTCAAGAAAGACTTTTCTGGAAGCTGATTTGTGAACATGATGAGACACAACCAGCCAACTCGAAGATCTGGGAAGAGCAATCCTGGTGGAAGGAACAGCACATGCAAAGGCCGGGAGTGGAGAACAAGCTTGGCAGGTCCAAGGAACACGAGGAAACAGGCAAGATCTGTATAAAAGTCCTAATTTTACAGGGATGACACTAAAGCACAGACAGGATTTTGGGCAAACTCACTGGAATCTCAAACTCGGACCTTCGGACTCCTAATCCCACCTCTCTTCCACACCACAGCCCTGCTCTGCTTAGGTTGAAAGATTCTGTCTCAGCCGTAGGTAGAGCATTCCGGGGGCAGGGGGGCTTGGGGAGCCCACCCTAGGGACTTGCTGCCTTCCCCACTGGGTTCTCATCTAGTCCTCACAACGCTTAGAAAACCAAGTTGATGGCTACGCAGTGAAGTTGGTCAATAGTCTGTACTGAGCGGGGGCGTCCCGGAAGGCTTTCAGAACCCTAAAGTAATGATATCCCCCTAAACAGAGAGTTTTATACTTTTCCACGAAGACCAAGTGGCCTGAATTCGAGTTTAGCCAGAGCCTTTACCAGCTGCATGGCCTCGGGCTCATTCAACACGGCACTTTCCTCTTAGGTAAAACAGAACTAATAGACCAACGTTGTCTGGTGGCTGTGAGCGCTGAACGGGGGAATCTACACGAGGTGCCAGGTAGGACAGGGCCAAGTGCATACTCATGTCCTTGGATGGTGTTGTTTATCAGTGTCATTCCTCCAGGAGTAAGTCCACAAAACCAAAAAACAGACAAAAACAAAACCAAAAAACAAAACAAAAAAACCCTTCACTCCTTTTTTCCTTATTTATAAAGGGCCTTTCGGAGGACAGCTAGTGCCTGTTTAGCATTAGCTGTTTTCTCATTTCTCTGGCCCATAAGTGCCTAGTGGGCAGAGAATGTGTCTTTTTAATTAAGTTTCAACAGCGCCTGGCACACTTCAAAAGGAGCCTGGTGGCTCCCCGGGAAAGAAGGCTGCCCCCTCTATAAATATCTGCCACTTGATATGAGGATGAAATGAGATTTCAGATACGAGGGCCCTGTGGAACTAAAGTCCCCTGCAGGCACAAGACGTCACTGCTATTAGTAATAAATAGTAATAATCAGGAAGATCGATATGTATCGGATGAACTATCCTCACGTCCGCCGCAGCTCTGGAACCATCACTTGCAAGTTCTAAGCAATTCTTACAGCGTCATCACAAAAGTCCCTGCTCTGCTCCCTTAAGTTGAGCCTCATTTCTAATTCTCACTTCTCCAAAGCACCATCTCTTTTTACGCGTCCTCTGGAATTCCACACGACGGGAGCAACAGCTGTGTTGGGCCAAACCCATCATTCATGTTGGCGCCCCTCGCCATAACTCAAAAAGCCTGCGATCACTTGGAAACTACCCCTGATGGTAGCAGGCAGCATGGCAGACTGAATTTACAACAAAGCCCTGCCTGCAGAAATCTTCCTGTCACCTGCAGGCCCCAGAAACCATTAGCATCCCCGCCATCGCGCGCGGTCAATGAGCTACGCAGGCATTTCAAAACCCAGCACTTTGTCGCTATTTATGGGCCAAGTCAGGGACTCCAGCAGCATTCTGATTCTCTTGTCGGCCTGCCAGAAGAGAAGCTACAAAGAACGGCTGCGGTACCCACCCCCCTACAGTTGGAACGTTTGAAGAAAATTAAAAGAAAGATTTCCAAATGTTAAAAGGTGCTGGTCTCCAACGTGGGCTTCTCCTCTCCTGGCTCTGTGCGTCTCAGGCCCTGCAAACATCTTCAGCTTCATTGCCAGCCTCGGCCTTCTGCTCAAGAGGAAATCGGCACCACAACATCGTGTTTGTCTAATTGCCCTATGCAGAGCTTTCACCAAAGGCAAGCCACAGTGGAATATTATTATTTTTAGAACACTACCGGTTTTAACATTTCAGCAGCCACGTGATCTCTAGAACCACAATGGTCCTAAATGAACAATTTTACCCCATTCTCAGAAACAGATAAATATAGAGACATATATATATATTTTTAAATGAGCCCTTTACCCTTACGCAAGCTGATAAAAATAGACTCAAAAGCCCCTACTTGTATCTATTTATAAGCATAACATATACACACAAGATATTTCAAGTGTTGATTGGTCCTCCGTAATAGATTTTTTTTTTTCACTTGCATAGAAAATTAAGTAAAGGTCAACACAATGAAAGGTTTTCTAAGTCACTCCTGTTTATTAGGAAGTTCAGGATAATAGGCTCCAACCTGAAAAAAAAAATGTCAATGCAATCTAAAAATAACAAAAGGTGCATAACAAATTTGTCCTCATTTTGTTCTTAATAGAAGGTGTTTCTAGTGCGTCGGTGAGAATGACCTATCAAACACATCACCTTGTACAGTCAATTTATTCCTTTATCAGGCAGTCATTGGGGAGGGATTTTGTTTTGCATTGTCTCAACATAAAATGGAATGCCAAGCCTGCTTTCCCTGACGGCATGAGGGAGGCTCTTTTGTCAGGAAACCTTTTTAAAAGACGTTTGATCAAAACCAAGAAGATGAGCCACAGACATTTTCCTCCTCCCACCTCCAGACGCTGCCCCCACCGCTGGATGACAAAGCCTCTCAATCTAAGAGCTAAGAGGCAGGTCTGAAATAGAAGCCCTTTTGGGTCTCAGGGTCACCACTTCACCAGAAAGAAGCCCTTAGAAGGTTTCTCCCAAATCAGCTGTTTCCCTAGACCTAAAAGTCCTGGCTTTGAAGGCAGGATTGTACCAAGTTTTCAGTTGGAGAAAGTGAAGGGGTGGGGAGAGGTGTAGGGGCTTCTCTAGGGAGCTGCCCAAGAGGGTCACCAATCCATTTGCACCTCATTATTTTAACAAGCCTGATGAAAGCCTAAACCTGACCAACTTTACAATGGTATAGTATACACATATGGCAAAAAAAAGAAAAAGAAAAAGAAAAAAAATTACAAATAGCAACCGGTTGGAGGATTTTAATTTGGATAATATGGCGCATATTTTAACAGAGAGAGGAATAAAAAGAAGAAATGGATGCTTTCATCCATTTTTATTTATCTGGGATGAGCTGAAGAGACATGAATGTCTCTTCATGCGTAATCCTTGGCCCCGAAACTTCCCCAAAACTCTGCCTGCTCTTCACTCTCTGAAACACATCCCAAACCATCTTCTTATACTTGTAAAAGGGGCTCGAAGTTCCTCCATCAGAAGCATATTTCTGGAGTCCTAAATGCCAGTCCCCTTCTTAGGTTACAGGAACACCTGGGACGGACACCACCATCGGGGGCCTGAGAACAATGTCGGTACCAGGGGAAGGCAGCTCTGGGTAGGAGAGGAATAAAAATCTCACCGGTTTGGAATGCCTGCTATGTACCAGGAACATTACATATATTGTCTCATATAATCTTTGCAAAAAAATTCTTTTAAAGTAGACATTTAACACCACCATCTGGTCCCACCCCAGCCAGGCTTGCCAGCAGGGATGTAGGGAAGGATGGTTCAGAAACAGCACAGAGTCACTCCAAAGACCCTGGCGGAGGCAACAGCATGACGTTCATAACCAAGACTGAGTGAGCACTTACTATGTGCTGATCCCTGCCTACTATGTGCCATCTCTCATTTAATCCCCATAAAGGCTTCTGAGATAAAGCATGGTTCTTATTTTAAAGATGAGAAAATCAAGACCAAGAATGACTGATTTGCCCAAGATCTTATAGCTAGTCAATAGCAAAGTGAGGATTCAAGGTCATCTGACTCCTCTGCTTATACTCTCTCTCTCTCTCTCTCTCCTGCAGCAACAAGGATAAAATAACTCAGCTTGCTGGCCATCATTCCAGCAAGCTACTTAATCTCTCTGGTCCCCAGTTTCCTCATCTGAAAAACAGAGCTAGTAATAACTGCTGGTCGGGGTGACTGCAAGGATTTGGGGTGAACCCAGGGGACCTCCAAGGCAGCTGCATCAGAAGTCCAAGCAGCAAAATGGCCAAAGCTCATGGTTCCATGACAGCACTCAGCCCCTTCAGAGAGACCGCTCTGGCCACGAAAAAGCTAGTGAGGGAGAACACGGGTTTCTAGCTATTGCAATGATGCTTTCTTCCTCTGTCTCTGAGTTTCAAACTACTTGGAACACCAACTAACCGTGCCCTCAGGAACCCTGAGCCTCCTCATAGGTCTTGAGGGTCACACTCACTAGAGCTCCTCTCAGGTCCTTTCCTGCTTCTCCTCCTTATTATCATAGTTGCCTAAGCACAACCAGAGAAAGGTCACTAAGGACCGAGACACCCGCCAGCACCACCTCAGACCCAGGAGCCATCCCTGCCAGGCCTGGGCACCTGTGATCTGCCCCTCCTCCCCCGACTCTTCCTGGACAACACACTGGTGACCAGGGGCGAGCAAAGCAGAGAACACCACAAGCCCCATCCACAGCTCTATATTTTAAATAGCATCTCCTCTCTGCAGCCCTATGTGGGAGGGGAACATATGGTCCTACATTCATTATACTCCTGAGTTTAGGTTTGAAACATCATATTTTCATTACAAGTAAGCTTTGATGACACTGCCTATTGCCATGATTTCAACGCATGGTTAATTTTATCTACGGCAGTGGTGAGAATGGAATATACCAATTTACTGCCAGCGGAGAACAATCTGATTTTAGCATCTTAACCCTGAACTTGAGTTCCCTTTGTTCCTGAGAACATCATTTTAGCAAGACTCAAGACTCAAAGTCTCTGGGAGAGGACGTCACTGACGCTGACTCAAAGGGAGTGGAAAAGTTGAGGGGGTAGAAGCGAGCCGAGGGACCTTCGTACTCATGATGGGGGAGCAGGGGAAGAGAAAGGCCGAGAGTCTGGGTTCGCTGGGACAGTGTGCTTAGAACTTCAATGCATCAAGACTTCTCAATTTGGCCAGGGACCTGGCAAGAGCAGACCTATTTGTGAGGTTCCTTTCTGCTGCATCTGACTTCAGGCCAAGCCAGGAAGCGGCAAGAAAGGCCTCAGTCATAAAGACCTTCATTCTGGGCCAGGAAGTTGAAAGCAAAACTAAAATGTGGAATAATGTTGCTGGTGGGGGGGGGGGGGATGGAAAGGAAGGTATACTAACTTCTTAGCGCCCCTGTAGGAGCCAGAGCACATTATATGTATATGAATATATTAATTTATTGCATATTGTTATCTATTTCATTATTATTATCTATTATCTATTATATAGCATATTCATATATTATACATATATATTTTGTTTTTCAAAAAAATGGCTTCATTCTTACTCGGCACACTTTTCTGCAGCCATTTGGCTACACTTTATTTCCATCCTTCCAGTCATTTAATGAACACTCACTAGTTACCACAAGGTCCTGGGGAAAGAAACAGGTATCAAGAATGTGGTCCCTATGCCTGAGCAACTGAGACCTAACCTGGGACCCAACGTGGAATGAACCAATTACAGAGATGTGATTAGTTGTTCAGATATACCAAGAATTCTGAAGAAGCACCTGGTTCCTCCTAGGGTTGCAAAGAGGTGGTTTAACCTCTTCTCTTCGAGGAGGTGGTTAAATAGAAGTTGTATCCCAAGGACTAAGAAGAGTTAACCAGGGTGATGCCACCAGAGAGAAGAGTCCTTACAAAAGCCCGGAAGCTAAACACAGCGTCGTGTTAGCATTTCAGCAGCTTCAAGCACCGAAAAATCCCAGGGTGGTGTGTCATGCAATAATGTGAATTTGGACATAATTAGGAATTGGCTCCTCTCTCCAGCCCAAATTCTCAAATGGGGACAGCTACGATTCTTGCTCTGTGTGTGTGCACACGTATCTATTGGTATACTTGTGTGTGCATGTGTGCACATGGTGTTCTCCCACACAGAGGGATGTTAACATGGGTCCCACATACCAAGTATTCTCTCATCCCACTTGCTCCTGAGTGGGCCAACAAAACAGATGACATCTAGCTAGAGATTCTTGGAATGACTGCTGCTATCCTGAGAGTTCCAGCCACCCACAATGGTTCCTATCACTAACCAAGCCAGAGTCGACCTTTGCCACCATGTGGTACAAAACTACAGATGGGACTGGGATGCATTTGGATCTTGCAGTGGGGTCTCTGAAGCCCGGGTGCCTAGCTGCCCAAGTTCTCCCCAGTCCTTTCATCCACTTCATAGCCAATGTCCCTGCCCCCTCATTCTCCACAGTCGGAACCCACTCATCGCATTATGGAAGGTTTCATGATAGCTGGTTCAGTGTGAATGGCATAGAGACTAGTGGGAATGGAGTGCAATGCAGTAGATAAGCACAGAAACAAAGCCTGATTATTAAGAGTTGCATATTCCATGCTGAAGAGTTTGGACATCATCCTGAGGTCCAATGGGGGACCAGTGAGTGACTATGAGCCAGGGATTCAAAGTGCAAAACTGTGCAAAAGATGCAATTAGTTTGGCCTATGCTAAGTTTTCAGAATCAAGACATTCTGCATAAACCTGGATCTCTGACTTTCCTTAAGAAGCTGGGCTGACTTTCCCAATAGCTGGCATAGCTTTGGCTCTTTTTGGATGGAGTATGCTCACTTAGTCACCATAGGCCCTAAAGCACCTACTTGGGTCCATGCCTTTGGTAAGCCTGGTCCCTGTAGGAATCAGGGTTTGCTTTAGAAAAGAGAGAGAGAGAGAGTGTGAGAGAGAGCTGTGATGGAATCTAATTTGCATGTTAAACATACCACTCAAGCACCAGTGTCCAGCATGGGTGACAGGGATAGGGAGAGATTGGAGGCAGGAGAACCTACTGGAAGGTTACAATAATCGTCAGGGTTCCACACCTGGGAGGGCTATGAATACACCTCCAATAGCCACACTGCAGCTGGGCGCGCTATCTTCCCAGGCTGGCCCATAACCCCAGCACTGAAATGCAAATGTGGAGACATCACAGCCTCACCCCAGTTCCACAACCCTGATGTGAAACACAATAAATACCGAGGCAAACACACCAGTCAGAAGTAAAGTAAATTAATAGTACAGCTTAGCTGGGATCACAAATGAATCACTCCAAAAACAATTTTGTCCTGTTGTAAAATGAGATAAACACCTACTTGCCAGTTATTTTAGGAATAACACAAATCAGCCCATCTGTCTTAATTCAGTGGTACTCATCATACATTTTTAAAGTTATCACTTCCTAAAGAGTCACGCTATCGATGCCAACAGACACCTTACGTTGACGGTCGATGGCATGACCCGCAATCCGAGTGCCTGTCCAGAGCAGCTTCGAAACCCTGAGCTACCCGCCTTCCCCAGAAGTGACTTGTTTTCTAGAAAGACAGAGAGCAGGGGGCCCTCACTTGCTGGCCAGACACGGGCTTCAAGTGACACTGGAGAGGGAGCTGAAGGTAGAAAGGCATTTTTTAGGAAGGTGATGCAAATGTTAGTACAGAGAACAACTTACTGTGAACTAAGTTACTAATCAATATCTACCGGTGCAACAGAGTGTCCACCGCAGTTGTGAGAATCATTTTCAACCTGTGATGGGAGATGCTAGCAAGGGGGCAGGGGGGAATGCCCTGTTTAAATTGTATCCGTGTTTTGGATTCATACATAAATAAGCTTGCTGATCGTATCACTGTCTCAGATTTATGGTAAACACAGGACAGCACAAGAATTTCAGAAAACCTCCCAGGTCTTGCAAATTCTCAGAGTAAATACTTTACACTCCCTCTTTGAAGGAAAGAAAACACCGGATGAGAGTCCAGAAAACCCCTGAAATTCACAGTTAGGAACACAAGTCTTCCTAGAAAATATTGGATTAGACAGCCTAAAGTTGGGGCAGCACTGTGAAAAGATCTCAAAATATGTTTTACGACCAACACAAACTGCGTGCAGAATAATGACCCCCTGCTACAGAGTCCTACAATGGTATTTTACACATCTTAAATTAATCATGATGGGGATCACATAATTAACTCCCACTTAACACTATCATTCTGGGCTCTCGAGAAACTTGCCAGGTCCTCCCTCCACTAGAGTGCTGACAAAATGACTATAAATTTGTTTTTGTCACACAGCAAACGTGCGGAGGCTCCTTCCCCACCCCCTTCCCCATGCTGGTCCCCAGGTCAATATTCTCTGCCTTACTGATTATATGATATGGAGCTGGGGACTTCTGGCCTCTGAGTCTTCCAGAGAAGCACCAACACATGCCCTAAGGCATCTGCCATTAGTTTGAAGGATACGTGGCTGGCCACCTTCTCTTTTGGCAGAAGCTGTTCCACTCCTGCCCCCTTCCTTTCTCCTTCCCTACACCCTAATCCCCTTTCTTTGTCATTATCTCTATAGGAAAGACCAGCAATTTCCAAATAATGGCATCAAATCTGCAAAGTTGCTGAAAAGTTTTATAGAATATTAGAGGCTCAGGTAAGAAGAATGTGTGTGTATGTGTGTGTGTGTGTGTGTGTGCGTGCACGCACATAGCCCATGTTACTAAATGTAGCATATGTCTTCAGTAGGGCAACCAGCACCTTGGTTCCTTGAGCTGAGGGGTTGTGGCTCATATATCTGTCTGCCCCACCCACGTCTCCCAAGGGGACCCACAGAGCTCCTTGAATAAATCAACTATTACCTCCCCTTGCCTCCATGAGACTGAAACCAAACCAAGGGGACGATGAGCTCAAAGGTGTTATTGTTTTAAACCCTTGGCTGGTTATGCAACGAAGGCTGCTCTTGAACCTCACAATGAGTCATCACTATCCCCACTTTACAGATAAGGAAAGAAAAAGGAAGGTCAGAAAGGTTGGGTGAGGGGCCCACAGGGAGTGCCTGCCCATTGTAAGTGACAGAACCAGACTCCGATCCAGATCTGGCTGGCCCTACAACCCATTGCAGATGCCAACAGCACATCATCTGACAATGACTAACTTCACCGACTTGTGTGAGTGTTGACATAGTAATTTAAATCACTGCCCGGGCCTGGCTTCTCACCACACACAGACACAATCACTTTTTACATGGGTAAATTGACCAAAAAGTCTTCTAGGTCAACTAATCAGTAATGTCCTTTGCAGTCTAAAGTTACACAAGGGACAAAAATCATTTCTCTGGTTCCTTGGAGGAAACATACCTCAAATGGTCAACAGGATGGTGAGTGGCCTAACTGGGATGTGTGACTTCAAGAGGATTGAATAGAAGCCTGGTAGCAGGCTGAGACAGGTACTTTCCTTAGTCATCCTAGGACAAGTGAGTCTCAAGAGATAGTGAGGCAGGAACTAGGTGAGTTTTTCTGGCCCTTTCCCCTGCCTGAAGATAATGTCTCAGAGGCTGTCTAGCTATGATGGTAGGAATCCCCAAAAGGTCACCCATGTATATCAAATAATCAGCAGAGGTGGGGAAAAGGTGGGGGGTCTGACAACAGTGCCAACGTTAATTATGGCTTCCCGAGGGCAGCATTCCAGTTACATTACCTGTAACTTTCTATTCTGGAGCTTTCTCTGCTCAAGTGAATGAGCCATCACAAAAGCTGGCTGACCAGCCAATTTCTCAGATACAATTACATTTTTATGATGAGGTTCAGGAAAGCTCAGGGCATCAGGAGGACTTCTCGGCACCACATATCACACCCAGAGCCCTTCTCTCTAGGTTCCATTTGTAAAAGGACGAGTCAGCCCGGGTGGCCATTTTCCACCCTTGAACCAAACTCTGGGTCAATAGCTTCCATGCCTTCTTTTCGCACTGCAGGTGACCTCCCAAAGTCCTGGATCACAGCTGACTAAATGAACTGGATAATTAAAAGAGGGGATGAGCCATGCCTTGAGATTTTGCCTGCCTCATCAAGAACATCATGCCCTTTTTATCAATCTACTTGGGGTTTTTTGTTTTTATTTCCCCCCCTTTGAAAAATGATTAGCCTTGAGAAACTTCTTAACCATGGCACCATCCACCATTAGCTGTTGTGGCCAGAGTATTTGAAAAGTTTCAAATGCACCCTGCGCTTAGAAGATTCAATTAATAAAAACAGGTGGAAATGGAGGGGATCGGGAGCCTTTCTAAAGGCTTTCATAAACCAAAGCACCAGTTTTTTTCTGTATTTGAAGATTTTCAATGCCATAGAACTCTTTGTTTAGGAACATTTTTATCTAATGGGGAAAAGGAAGAGATGGGGGTGGATCATTGTTTGATTATTAGAATTTCAGTACAATTCTCAAGAATCATATATGATATAATATGATATCAAATAAATATGTATATATATAGACACATGTGCACATGTATATGGATATATATATAATATTACATAGCAAATACAGGTAAAGATAAAGATTCAACTGAATAAAAACTTAAGTTCTATGACAACTTTCCATTTCTTCCTGGAGAAAATTTCCATAATCAAGGATGCTAATTGAGCCCCACAAAAATTGGTATGTGTGGAAGGAGTTATACAAATATGGCTAGTATCAGTATCAGTTAAGTGTGCCATTATGAAAACGAGAAAGGAAGGAAGAAAGGGGGGGAAAGGAAGGAAGGAAGAAAACATATAAAAATCCAGGCATGGGGCTCCTGGGTAGCTCAGTCAGTTAAGCATCTGCCTTCGGCTCAGGTCATGATCCCAGGGTTCTGGGATCGAGTTCCGCATCGGGCTCCCTGCTCAGTGAGGAGCCTGCTTCTCCCTCTGCCTCTGCTGCTCCCCCTGCTTGTGCTCTCTCTCTTTCTGTGTCAAATAAATAAATAAATAAATAAATAAATAAATAAATAAATAAATAAAATCTTACAAAAAATCCAGCCATAAAGGAACAATAAGAAGCCATATTGGACCAAATGAGTCCCCAGAAATAGTTAGACAAAGACTAGATTCCTAGTTAATTTCCTTGTCTATAATAATAGCTCTGTAAATAATGTTTAGACCAAACACAAATTCTGCACACTGTTCTTGACTTCCTTTCACCCAAGTTATTGTGTGTCTGCATTTCATTGGAATGAGCTTCCTTAGCACCCTCCATACAGAAAAAGGGGTAGATGACAGAAAGTCCAGACCACTGTCCTATAGCAGAGCCTTTTCTGTGAGGCATGCTCAGATCTCCCATCACCTGGCAGTCTGGTGTGGTGCTTGGGCATTTAGTCCAAATTCTACCATTACAATTCAACGGCTCTGGGCCAATTACTTAGCTTTACTGTGACTCAGTTTTCCTTCTTTATAGTGAGAAGATGATAAGAGGACATATCTCATAAGGGGTGTTATGAAAATTAAATGAATTGATAAATGTATAAAGCCCTTGGAACAGTGCCCATAAGTACTAAGTACTAAATAAATGACATAGTAGTAGTAGTAGTAGTATTTGGTTGCATGAGTAAATCATGGATCCTGAGAAGTTACACGTCAGTAACAGAAATAACAAATGCTGATCTCAGCTCCCAAAACCAGAATCAACATTCAAACTTGTCACACTGTATTAATGTGTATATGCGTGGACAATGATAGGAAGGAAATAAGCAAAACCAAAGCCAATAGATGTGTGAATATAGGGTTATATGTGGTTCCTACCTATATTTTCAAATTTTTCTTTAGTATCATTGTTAGATGTATAGCAATTAGAAAAACAGAAACAATTCTCTTCCCCATCCTCTCTTACAACTCTTTTGTCTGCCCAGGTGAGAGCCTAGATGATTCCTCCATGCCCCAAATAGGACTCTAATCCTCACCCATAAAGTTGAGAAAAGAATCTGAAGTCTGGGGTAAAATGAACTAGCATCTCCCCTAACAACCAATGAAACCTCACCCAGCGAATGACAGAAAGTGACCAAATACTCCTCACCCTCTAAGAAGGTGGGCAACCCAGAATACGTCACCAGGAAGAATACTTCAATAAGGAGTCAGGGCATTGAGTGACAGGAATGTATCACGTAAGTATGGCAATAATTTTAAATGTATCGCCATATTTTAAGGACTGCTATGTTTTGCTACTAAGGTTAAAATGAACTTACTGGGTGTTCTAATCATTTGAAGCATGTGAATATAAATGGCAAGACTGCATCTAAAGGAACAGTAACAGGGGGTGGCAGGTGGAAGATTTAACCTTCCAGATTGTAATTCTTCGTACAACCACTGAGACTCAAGATGAGGTGATGAGGGTAACTTTAGATAACCCCTTAGTTAGAGCCAAAGGCTTCCACAAACTGCTTGGTAGAGATCTACAAATGGTGCCCAACGTTCCATGGTATAGGACTGAACAGCCAAAGTCTACATGCCATCACCCAGCAAATGGCTCATCATCTTAATGTCCAGAAAACTACATCTGATCAAGTCCAAGATCTCTGTGGCTTTAAAGCTGTCTTGGAGAGGGTCAAAGAAAAGCAGCAGGGTATACTGGAAAGAATATCAGACTAATACTAATTAAAATAATACATTAATAATGGGTAGCATTTACTAAGAGCTTGCAATGTGCAGGGGACTGTGTTTTATATGCATTACCACTTAATGCTCACAACAACCCTTGAGGTAGATATTATTATTATCTCCATGTATAACCCAGAATCAGAGAGGCCAGAGTTCAAACCCAGGCAACCAGAGGCCAAAGACCAAGCTTTTAACAAAATAATGTTCATGTTTCTCCAGCACATCATGCTCTCAAAGGCCTTCACACACATTGTCTCAACTCAGCCCATGACAATACCTGCCTACTCACCCGTAAGGCAGGTGAAATCACAGTCACCATTTTAAAGATGGATAAACAGAGGCTCAGAGAGATTGACCTGTTTGATGACATACAAATTAATAAGATGGCCAGACCCAATTCTGACCACAAACAGTCCCCCTAGAAATCTCCCAATCTTCCTATTAAGCACCATCACCTCCAACTTACTTCATGTCTACAGGCCTGAATTTCCTCATCTGTAAAATAGGTAACCTTTATTCTAAATCCACCTCCAGTCCTAACATTTGATGCTTCCATAAATGAAAATTAACTCATGCCACAACTTAACTCGAGCATCCACTCGCCACCTACGAGATATAGTTCAACTTCCTTAGTCCACGAGACTGGTCCCACTCACCTCTCCGGACTCATCTCTCAAGCGCCTACCTCACTCCTACGCCCAGACCACGCCTGCTGAGTCAGGTGGTCTGTATTTGGTTCGCTTGGCCCAGAACACTCTCCCCCAGCCAAACGTTCTCCTTGCTCAGCAAAACCTGCTGAGATTTTCTCACCTGCTTCCTGCAGGAAGTGTTTCCTGTGCCTTTCAAATAGACCGGGCCACCTCCTTGTCTCTAACCTCTCACCATCCTCTGTAGGGCACTTGTTCCACTTTACTGCATTTCTTTACTCATCCGTCTACCTCCCTCGGCTGCAGCCAGGGGCCATATCTATCGTTAGTATCTAGCACAGGGCTAGGCACAGGGCTTGGTGGGAAAAAAAAAAATGTTGAATGAGCAAAGGAAAAATTTGTAGGCTGAAGAGGTGTTGACAGTGTTTTTAATCTGAGCCCCAAAGTTATATCTAGCACCCAAAACATAATCCGCTGATTGCTCTAAAAGCATTAAGAACTGACTTTACTAATTCCATCACCACTCTACCACTATAGCTATAATCAGCCAACAAAAGATAAATGATTGTCCGAAGTGCCGAGCGTTGTCTGGAGACTATACATTGCACCAGTAAATAAGGCATGGTCCCTGCTCTGGTAGAAATCATATGCTAGCTCGGAAGTTAGGTATGGAGCATACTTCAGTAATGATACTACAATAGGACACGTGGTATGAGAAATTTTATACTGGGCCACGAAAAAACCAAGAAGGTTAAGCATCCTTCTGAATATTTCCCCAACTAATAGGATTGGATAAATGGAAACAAATCACTTACTCTGATTCTATATATTATCCCTCTGCAGTGTACATGACTACCAAACAAAAGAAAACCACATTAGTTAAAACATCACAACTGAAAATATAAACCAGAATGCAAGGATTCCAAAGGTGACCTTGGTTCTATACTTCAAAAAGGAGTTTAATAAACCAATTCGTTAATTGGAAAGAAGATCAGAAAGGAAGCTTACTCTTGCAAGCACCTGAGAAGGAACGATTTTGTACATAAACATACCTCTCATGACATAAGCAGAGGTCAGCAGCTCTGATATGTGAATTACGAATCACGCCGCCGAATCGTTAAGGTAAGACTCTCTAGATGGCATAGCGTCATTCTCAGGCACACTTGAAAATAATGAGCCCACATTTATGTTAAAACATGGCATAGTTTAGGCTTTTTGCTAGTTCACATTGGTCTTCCCCTGAATTTGTTTGGAGCATTTACAGAGTGCTGAGGAAGACATTTTGCATGCATCATTGAATCCTTCCAATGACCCCACAAGGCTGTGCTATTCATGATCATCCCCATTTTGCAAAAGAAGAAACTGAGGCAGAGACACGAAACATTAAACACATCCAACGCTGCGCTCTTACAAGTGGTAGAACCAAACTTCATTCTCTGTTCTTTCTGACGCCTACATCCTCCAGTAATCTATATGCCATATTACCCTCATGGAACGTCACCAGATCAGAAAAAATTCAATCCATTATCAAAATCAATTACCAAACGTCTTTTGGTGTGTTTTGTTGTTGTTGTTGTTGTTCTGTTTTATTTGTTGTTGTTGTTACCGTTTTGGAGAAAGAGCTAACTGCTCTAAAGCTCTTTCTCAGGACTGCCTGAAGTCCTGATGACTTTGCTGGGACAGACAATATGCAGTGTTCCCGCTGGAAGTAGTTAAAACAGCACAGAATTCTCAAGTAATACAGCAGCTGCTAACAACACTGTCACCGTTACACTGTTTAGTCAGCATTTGTACCTCAATGACTTCCTTCTCTTGATATGTGCTTAGGTTACCAAGAGAAAGCTGAGAGCCTGTTAATGCAAAACACATCGAATGCAAAATGTTTTTGCTCCACCCCCTGCTCTCTCAAAACTGACCTTAGCAATGGGGTCTTCATAAGCCTTCCTGCGATTTAAAGCTTGATTCAAAATCTGGTAGGGAGGGGCGCCTGGGTGGCTCAGTCGGTTAAGCGACTGCCTTCGGCTCAGGTCATGATCCTGGAGTCCCGGGATCGAGTCCCGCATCGGGCTCCCTGCTCGGCGGGGAGTCTGCTTCTCCCTCTGACCCTCCTCCCTCTCGTGCTCTCTGTCTCTCATTCTCTCTGTCTCAAATAAATAAATAAAATCTTTAAAAAAAAAAAATCTGGTAGGGATTTTCCCAGGCATTCACGTATTAACATTTGCTGTTCAGATTTGTTTTTTCCAGACAAACATCCTTTCCAAGGGTTCCTCTGGTACCTTCTTCACTTGACCTACCTAATTTAGAGCAGTCCCCAGTGCCGTCTTGGTGGCGACGTTGCCCTGTGATAGCTCATACACACGCATACATTACTACTGACATTTAAAAACATTCCTAACAGTTTGTGCGAGTACATGGTAAACAGATGCTATGGGATTTTTTACCCATTATCAGTCATCTCTGAAGACTGCAGTCAAGTGACAGGTTTTTGAGACTTTTCGCTCTAACAGCAAGAGATTTATTTTTAATAGAATATTGATATTATGGTACAAAATGGCATTTGGTGTTTACTTACCCCCCCGCCCCCGCAATACAGTTCAGCTTCGTGGGTTATTTTGAGGCCTTAGCACCCTCTATTCTGCTGGTCTTTTTTTTTTTCCTTGGGGGGGGGAAGTTGCAGACTTTTATGAACTCTCTGATTAAAGTACCTCCATCTGAATGCAGATTAAAAGTTCCAACACCTGAGAGCTCAAAACCAATGAATATTTATACAGAAAACCAGCAGATGAATATACTCTAAATCTTCAAATGCAAGTCAAGTCATGGGTTTTATCTTATTTTAGGACTTACTTTTTATTAAAATGAACTCTTGCATATTTACACTACAGAAATAAATGTTATTTGTAAGCACAATACAGTAGAGACCTTACAAATGTTTGCTCTGGGGAAGGCAACTTGGCTCCTCAAGCAGATTTTCTTTATTTATCAGGTCTTCGTTGAAGCGGGGTGTTATTGTATGTGGTTGGCATAATTTGGGACAGTGAAAATATATTCATCTAGGGGAGATTATTCATTTAGTGGCCAAGATCATTGTGAGTTCCTCCTTAGATGGAAGATTTCATTGATTTCACAATTTCCCCCTTTCACTGGAAACTTCTTCCTGGACTGCTTTTCTAGAAAGTAGAGATTTGGACAAGCAAGCACAAAGGAACACTATTTGAGCAACAAGTTGATTTGCCTTCTCTGTGAGGTGGCTTCACACACTTTGGTTTGATAGTTAATGCCCCAGTTAACAGTTATTAGGTGCTTCTTCTATCAGAAGAAGAAGCAAACGTGAGGTGTATGCCGAAATCATAATCTGCCTCCAAGAATATAATAGGAGTGAATGACCAACGGCCCTCTGAACAATTAGCTCCAGAGGATGGTTGGATTTGCAAAGTCAGGCCAAAGTTTAATGATGCCAGGACCAGAGGCTTCTTCTTTTTTTTTTTTTTATTAAAGATTTCATTTATTTATTTGACACACAGAGAGAAAGCACAAGTAGGCAGAGAGGCAGGCAGAGAGAGAGGCAGAAGCAGGCTCTCCACTGAGCAGGGAGCCCGATGAGGGACTCGATCCCGGGACTCCAGGATCATGACCTGAGCCGAAGGCAGTCGCTTAACCAACTGAGCCACCCAGGCGCCCAGGACCAGAGGCTTCTAACCTGACTCACTCAATAACACAAGTGAAAGTAAGTATTGTCACCAACCAACACCATCAGACAAGCAATGACTCCAAAACACATTAAAAAGGATGATTTCAAAGATACAGAAATGCTCCATCTTAGGATAACTAAGCTGAAGGTGAAAAATCAGCCCATTCCTTCCCTAATCCCCTTGCAACATCTTGCTGTTCTTTAAAGTGCAATAAACCCCACATAAAAAAAAAAAAAAAAGCCAAGTGGGATTATCAGAATTTAGGGAAATACAAATTTTAATTGAACCCACCATGCATCTTGAGACTTCCATGCCCTCAGAGTACTGAGGACTTAGAATATGCACATTTGCCATCATGTTCCTGAACTTATTCCTTCTTTTTCATAAAGTAAGCTTAGAGATGAATGTTTACAAATCAACCCCGTCATCATTTCTTCATTTTAATGCTTAAACGCTTCATTTTGATTGCTGCCTTTTTGACATTTCACCAAGGAAATATGTTTGCGTGTTCGCAATGCCATTGAATCAGCAATTAGATCTCCATATTCCAGATGTCATGAGAGTTTTCAATGCATCTTCCAATAAAATTTATTTCCGAACTTTGGGAGAAAAACCCCACAAATGTACTTTGTATAAATTAAGCATATTATCCCTATTTTTCTAATTGCTACATTTAACACAGAGAGGGCATCTGAGTTTATTAATTCAAGGATTTCACACCGCTCTACATAATATTTTTTCTTGCAATTAATATAGTTTGGGATTATTTATGGGAGCAACGAAGGCATCTTGATTCACTAATTTTTTTTTTTCCTGGTGAAACAGGAGACATGGAGACAAATTTATGCCATTAGCAGGATGCTACTATACTCTTCATCCTTTTGAGTCTGTCTTGAGCCTTGGCACTCTGGCTAGCACAGGAAATACACTGTCAAAAGTGGACAAAGAAAAATGGAATTCTGGTCTCATTCCTGCCTTCATTAAGACTTCTAACTTCTTAACTCTCTTCCTACAGATCTCACATTGCTCTGACTCCCCTTTAGCATATGAAGCTAGCTTGAAGGTATAGTTTCTGTGACACCTTGGCCATCATGTGTCACCAACACAAACCTTTTCCTTTTTCAGTCCTTGGTGAACTGAATATACAGTTTCCCTGCTCTTTGCAACAGACTCTAATTGACTCTTTAAAAAATACAATACACCAAAATGGCTATACAATGTGCAATATGGCACCACCATAATATTTAAATGGGAAAGCAGAGGTACCTCTGTTTACCCCAGGACTCTTTTCTTCTCCAAGACTCTGTTCACCTGATTTAGAAATGCACACGCACACCAAATCATCATCCTCATTAATGTAGGAGCATAGCCAAGTGAGCAGAGTAATCCTTCCCTATGGCCCTCTTACAGGGCACACCCATCACCACTGAGGGCCCTGGCAGACGGCTGAGGTTCCACTCCCTCTATTATTCTCGAGACAACTCTTTTGGCATGTTCTCCTCCAGTAAGAAAAATGACATAATCCAGTGCTCCTTCCGATGGAAGGATTTTGCTCGGTATTTACCCAGTTCTGAGTGTAACACTAGAAGAGCTTGACTCCCTGTTCTCCTCCCATCCGTAGACTGTTTTGCAGATACCTCCTTCTGGCCCATCCCACCTCTTGAAAAATGTGCCTGAGCAAAAACTCATCTGTTAGTAATAGAACTGAAAAATGCCTCATTCCGGCTAGAAGTGGTATGAGAGCTGCAACTGCTCCAGCAAATTTATTTTGCCTTTCAAGGGTTTAATTGCACACAACATGGTGCAGTTTTGATTAATCCTTCAGAATTTAATATATACTCTGGGGGGGTCAATATGTTGATTCTTCATGCATCGCTATCATGGGAGTAACTGGAATGCGTTTAAACACCACAGGAGGTACACTTCTCAGACTTACCTGGTCCTGCCAAGGGTAAAAAGTGCTCATTAATGACTCCATCCAGGAGGGGAGCCAGCAGAGGGGGTGTGCTTCCTTTCTGACACTATTTCTGGTTTGCTTGGCAGGCACATTTCCCTTGGGGAGGTCCCAGGTGAGGCACACACTGGAATCTTCCAGGCTTATGCCCTGATCATTTTAATGAGAAAGCAGTGTCGAAATATTGGCACCTTGCATCTAGCCAACATATGGAGCCACTGTCCAGGCACTTAATTGAACTGTTTCAGGATTATGAAGGGTAGAGTCAACCGGGTCAATGAGCGTTTATTCTGTGAACTCAGGTTATGAAGAGGTGATTCAAAGGTAATCACAAGTCCATTTGCCATTTTCACAAAGAATGATCTTTTAAATTCTAGATTCTATGTCCCTGTGGTTGGATTTCTAATGGAGCACAGAAAGACTACGAGTTACAGCGTGTTACTAAACATGTGAACAGGTGTAATAAGATCTCATGATTTGAGTGAAGAGAAGCAGACTCTTAAGTTATCTCTGGAAAGTCAGAATCAGAGGTGAAGAACCACAAGAACAGTGCTATGGAAACGCTGCACTTGTGAACTCATTGTACCAACTATTCCCCAGGAGGGAGGTCTGCTTCAACAGAAACAGAGGGAAAAAAAAAATAGAGCACAAAACGTACAATCAGAGGGAGACTCAAATCTTGGCTCTGCTGCTTTGTATAAGGTAAAACAGCCTTTTTCAACCTGTTCTCTCACCTAAAAATTGTAGTATTAGACCCACTTCAGGGGGGTCATGTTATGGGATGAATTGTGTCATCCCCAGAATTCATATGTTGAGGTCCTAATTCTTAGGACCTTACCATGTGACTATATTTTGAACTGAATACCTTTAAATAGGTAATTCGGAAAAAATGAGGACATGTGGGGGGCCCTAATGCAATATGACTTGTGTCCTTATAAAAAGAGGAGAACTGGATACAGATCCACACAGAGGAAAGACCATGTGAAGACAGAGAAGACGGCCATCTATAAGCCAAGGAGAGAGGCCTCAGAATGAAATCAACCCTGCAGACACCTGGATCTCCGACCTCTAGCCTTCACAAGTGTGAGAAAGTAAATTTCTGTTGTGTAAGCCGGCCAATCTTTGGTAGTTTGTCATGGCAGCCCTGGTAGACTAATACAGATTGTTCTGAGTCTCCAGCATCATCCAATACAACAGGTGCTCAGCGAAGCACAGGCCTTCAGAGAATATTAGTCGCCATTCTCCCCAACCCCCTTGTACAGATGCACAAACAGGAATAGATCGATTAAGATGAGTTGCCTAAAGGTGATATAATACGTGAGAAAGGAGGAAGTCACCTTCTGAAATTCAGAGACCCAGAGTGCCAGCTAGACTGCCTCCCCCCACAGGTAATGGGAGTACAGTGGGCATGAGGAATCACACCAAACAAAGGGCCTACATGACATTCCTGGCTTCTGGCCAAGGGGAGATTCCTATCCCAATGTAACCTCAACATTTCTAAGCCACTAACAGGGGTCAGTGGGCCAAACAATTAAGCAATGTCTAGCCCACCCCCCGTATAGAGACAAAAGTACTTGACAACTTTATGAGAACTAACCCAATTCTAACCATCACCCTCAAAAAGGACATCCAACATGATTGTGAAAACTTTTTCAGTCATATTCATAGGTTGTCATGAAAGCATGCGAAGAGCTTCATGCCAAAGAGAAAATCAGAGCACCAGGAGGCCAGGGGTAGTGTGGAAGTCAAGACTCTGAATATATAACTGCCCACCCCCCTGGGCTGAGTGCTCACCAGATTAAACCAGCTACGAGACATCTAAAAGTCAGAACAACAAATGCACTGCCAGGTTTGCAGTTAAGCTGCAGTCGGACAGGGCCACCAAGTCATGTGTGCCCCCCTCTTAATCCCCCCCTGAAGGTCAGGTGATTCACCCACGACCTAAGAAACATGCACACCCACTCACAGCCTGATCTAATTTGGTTTCTCTAGTTAAGTCAGGTCTCTCTCAACCTCCAATTCTTGGCATTTCTAAGAACCACAACCAAAGGGACAATTGGATGCAGGCCAATTGCAGTGAAATTAGAAGCTGCCTTAGATACACCAGGGTATACAGAACAGGGACTTGTTTACTCAACATATAATTTAAGGCCAACAAGGGAAGGAACGCTGCCTGTTCACAAATCCTTTCAGGCTGTTTGTTTTGGGGCCTCTAGTTTGTTCCTGGTGAAATCCCGAAGTACGTGCCTGGGAATAACCAGCTCGGTCACCTGAAATGTATTCTCTTTTGCAAATCGCTTTAGTCTTACCAGGCCTACTAGGATTCAGTTCCTGCTTGTTCTTGTTAAGAAGCAAAAGGGTAGAGTTGTGCCTCTTCTCACAAAAGCAAAGCCCTCTGGCCATGAAAATGGTCAGCTCTTCCTTATACTACCACTGGAAACATCAGGAGAAATCCACCTGAATGCAAAGATCCTAGTGTGTGCATATGAATACATTTCACCCTTCCCGAAAACACAGCAGGGACTGTCTATTAAGCAACAGTATTGATTTAGAGACTTGCTCCTTTAACCTACAAGACACTCTGTGGCCTCTATCCAGCACCTCTTTTAACTTCTGTGTTTGGGGCCATATATTGTGATCTACCGAGGGAAGCTTGTTTCCATTAGTAACGTCTCCTTGTAAACTCCGTGGGGTTCTCCAGGGCAGTTTTTCTTCCTTTGAATCGATGGTGGATGCAAAGTGGGTTAAGCTATTTCAAAAAGAAGCAAGTCACTAAGTTGTTTTTCTCCACCATCAGAAACTTTTAATTACATATGTTTACTAGTGAATATTTGCTAAATGGTTATTTAAAAAAAAAATCAACTGACATTAATGATTCTAAGTGTGAAATACACAGATTGCTTAAGTAAACACCGCTTTCTTTTTTACGGAGTGTAAGTGGAGAGAAAAACAGACTTTTGCTCTTCATTGATGAAATACTGTCTAAATGATCTCACTTAGTGAGAAACAAACAAAATCCCGACACAAAGATCATTGCTGTCCTCCTGACTTGTTTCTTGTGGCCTCAGGGATACCTAAGGACTCTCGACAGTTCATGATAGGACCTTGTGAGTCCTCTACATGAGGGTACACTTCCTTCTTTCCCATATATTGATAAGCATTTAAGTGCAAGCATCAGGCAAACTACACACTCAGTAACTCACAAGGGAAGTGCTCATTTGTGAGCTTAAATACTGGAACTGAGTGCACCAAAAAGGAGATCTGTAAAACTGGTCCATTACGGCTCAATTATCCACAGGATTAAACCTTAAAGGCAAAATCTCTGAAACAAGTTCATCTGAAAACCCAACTGGAAGCCTCTCCAAAAAACAAACACACAGACAAAACAGGCTTGCTCCTTCCCCATGGAGAATGGAGAAGAGCTGGGGTATCTCCAAGTAACAAGCAGAGGGAGGCCCGTCTTCTGCCCTTCTACTCCAGAGATCATGTGGAGAGTGTCACTCAGTCAGGAGCCAAAAACTGCCCACAATGCCTGTCTGCCATCTGGCTGTGTGAGACATTAGACCACAAAGGCACGGGTGGAGAATGATTCGCTCTCAGCATGGCACCAAGGGTAAACATGAGGCATATCATCTTCAAATGCGAAGGACATGCTCAGAGATAAAGGTGGGGACAGTTACAGATAAACTTGACTCACATTCAGCAAGGCATCCATCAGATCACCTATCTGATCATGGGCCCTGTAATCACATTGCCTTGAAACAGGAACAAGGAATTTCTTTTGTTCACAACAATGCCAAGGATCTGCGATTTCGTGGCCTGATCATTAGACAATACTATATTGAAACTTTCCAAAAATAGCATGCTCCTCAAACGTCTGTATTGCCAGAAGAGGACCGAGACAATACATTCTACCCTCAACTTGGTCTCACACCATTAATGGCTCTAGAAATTCCTAAAACAAATGCCAAGACCCTGTTGTAAGAGAAGCTGGATTATATGCCAATGGCCTAAAAATAGGATTCTGCTGACAAAAAAGGAGACAAAGGAAGGTGAATCTCTTTCTTTGTGGTCACATACCTGAGAGAAGCATGACTTAGAAGGATTCTTTCAAAACCCCAGTTCCTGATGAACATACTTATCCTCAAAACCACCGAGACATCGGCTCTTTCAGACAAGTAGGAGACATTGTCCCCATCCCACCCAGAACCTCCCAAAAGAAAGCAAAGATAGAGTCCCATCCAAAAATGATGGAGGGCGATCTTGGCAACACCAACTTACCCGTTTTTTCCTCCTCTGAATCATCTTGAATAATTCTCCGTATAACAGAAGGACTAATAGGAATCAGGAGAACTCTAGAAAGGGCTAATTATTAACTGTAGGCTTCTCAGCCATTAGAGGCACCAGAAGATACTGAGCCAGGATCCTCCAAGCAGTGAGTTAGGGAGAGAAATAGGGAAACAAGGAGCAGGCAAAATCCCTTACTCCAGAAGAACTGCTACACAACTCTGACAAAATGTTTTCTATAATTCACAAGACGGTGGGCACACTGAAGGGGCACAAAGAGCAGAGCAATGGCCAACTGGCCTCAGAGTCCACACATTCAGTCCCCTGCCTATCGTGAGTTTGCCTATCCCTCAGGGAATGGATTACTAGAAGCATCTACACAGATGTCACAGGCGGCTGTGAAGTCCCTCCAACACCTTCAGTGTTGACCTTGTGCTCAAGAACTGCTGAGCTGATAGAGTTTGACCCCAGATCTGGTGTTTTCTAGCCAGCTATGCCAAATTATACATTTCTCAGGGGAACCAGCAGGGATTCCAAGCAAAGTGGCTAGAGGTAGAGAATATGGAATCCAAAGAATTACTTTATCAAGCAAAAGCAGGAGGCCCTGGGGAAAATGGGGCATGTTTTCCCCCTTCCAATGCAGACTTTCTTACTACTAGCTTTCATCTCAAAATGACCACCGAGGCATCGAAAATTCAGATGAGAAACAGTCTGGTGAAGGAAAGTCGCTTGTTTTTATGGCATATCTTACTTGCTTGGAGGCAAAATCTGTTGCTGCATTTGGACTCCTGAGAGAACGGGCTGCATCTCTTGCTTCAGGATCTAAAGATGTGCCCATCTGAAGCAAAGAAAGAAACATTCAGTTTCCTTCAGTGAAAATAAGACACCACAGGTCGACAGGTTCTAAGAACAGCTACCAGGAAAAGGGACCATGCTTCTAATCAGGGCACAAAATCTGCTACCAAACAGTGGCTCAAAAACCAGGGCCTCATGCTAAAAACGATCACCCATAAAACCAATTTATTACCCTTCCCAGAGGAACTCAAAGAACTATTATTCTAACGTAAGAAAGTCAGCATGTAGTATTACATTCACTCAACAAATTAAATCATCATGGCCCACACAGTCCCATCGCCTAAAATGGATGGCGTAGAGGAATAGTTCATTCGGCAAAGATTTACTGCGACCAACACCAATAAATATTCCAGGTACTGTTCCAGGTACCAGGGAGGCAGCAAAGAAAAAAACAGACAAAATCCCCTGCTCTCATGGAGCTTACACTTCAGGAAGGGTGAAAATGGAGCACTGATTAGTAAGTAAAATGTATGTTATATCAGTGATAGGTACTGTGGAGAAAAGGCCGGGAAGAGAGAAGATAGTCAGAGAAAGTCACACAAAATGATAGTTGGACAAGACCTAAAGAAAATGAGGTCATTGGTCATGTGGGTATCCAAAGGAAGAGCTTTCTGGACAGATGAAGTAGGATGTGCAAAGGCCCTGAGGCTGGAGCATGCCTGGGATGGTCCAGGAACAGCAAAGAGACCACTATGACTGTAATAAAGTATTAGTGTGCTTAGTAATAGTAACATAGAGAGAGGAGCAAAATGGAGTGTGTATTATGGGAGGGAAAAAGGCAAGTAAGAAAATTATCAGCATAGGATGACTATGTTTATTTAAAAATAGGTGTATAGGGGCGCCTGGGTGGCTCAGATGGTTAAGCGTCTGCCTTCGGCTCAGGTCATGATCCCAGGGTCCTGGGATCGAGCCCCGCATCGGGCTTCCTGCTCGGCGGGAAGCCTGCTTCTCCCTCTGACCCTCTCCCCTCTCATGCTGTTTCTCTCTCGCTCGCTCTCTAAAAAATAAATAAAATCTTTAAAAAAATAAATAAATAAAAATAAAAATAGGTGTATAATCTGTATCTTTTAAAAATAGGTGAGAATTGGGGCACCTGGGTGGCTCAGTTGGTTAAGAGTCCGACTCTTGGTTTCAGCTCAGGTCATGATCTCCCGGCTGTGGGATTGAGGCCCGCATCGGGCTCTGTGCTCAGTGCAGAGTCTGCTTCAGATTCTCTCTCCCTCTCCCTCTTACTCACTGTCTCTCTCTCTCTCTCTCTCAAATAAATAAAATCTTCAAAAAAAATAGGAGAAAGTACACCAAAAATGTTAAGAGTAGTTATTTGGCGGGGGGGGTGAATTATGAAGATTAAGAGAGTGGTCTTTGTTCTCTTCTTTTTGATTGCTTCGATTGTCCATTCAGCCAATGTTTACAGAGAGTGTGCCCACGTAGCAGACACTGGATGGGTAATGGTGAATAAACAGACAGAAGCCTTTCCCTCCTGAGCTGGTATTCTAATAGGAGAAAGGGATAGTATAAATAACAGGAAATAGGCAAAAACTATTGCAAATTGTGACACGTGCCTGGTGAAAGTGGTGAGGGAAGGTCCCAGTGAGGAAGTGACTTAAGTTGAGCCCAAAAGGATCAAAAGGGGCTGATCATGCAAGAGTAGCTGGAAGTGCTTTCTAAAGGGGGGGCTGGGATATGTAAAAGCCCTAAGGCACGAAAGAGTCCTGTTTGAGCATGAAATAAAGGTATAGTAAATGTGGAAATGTAAATTAGAATAGCATGAGATGGTGTGAATATGAATAACTTGTATTTATATATTTACAAAATATATACTTTATAATGTATATATATAATGCATATTTATAAATGTATCTCTCACTTTTTGAAAGCTCACTACATGCCCCTTCATTTTTATTTTTGTTTTAAAGATTCAAAATACACTCTTTTTAAATTTTTTTTATTTTTTTAAGCAATCTCTACACCCCCACATGGGGCTCAAACTCATAACCCTGAGATCAAGAGTCACACGCTCTACCAACTGAGCCAAGTGGCCTGCCACTTCATTTTTACCAAAGACCTACATCAGTACCTGTTTTCGCTAACTGAAAGAAATCCAAGGAGGGTTTTTGGTTTTACGAAAACATGTGAAAAGTAAAAACAGCTGTCAGTCTTGGTTCTACAGTCAACCTAGCCATAACAGAGGCAGCACACACCCCAAGCAGTGAGAGTGGTACCACCCAGCTCCTTCTCCAGGCACGACACTCAGCATCTCAGCATCAAGCCATCATGGCTTTGAACTGTGTCTGTGAGCATCTGTGCTTTATCTCCATTTATTCTGTGCATCCATCGGTAAGATGTGTCCTGAGGTATCAGAAAACCTAAGAGAGGTTATTCTGGGGGGTCTGGGAACACTCAAAATTTTTCCATATAAATTTATGATAATTGCTTCTTTACATCATTTCGGCTTACAAAAGTTTTCACAGGAATGTTCTGTTTTGGGATAGCAGGGGAAACCTGTGTGTTTAGTCTTACATGGTTATAGGACTGTGCCAAGTATTGTGATCACTTATTCATTCAACAAGCATTTGTTGAACATCTATTATATGCAAGCAACTGTGCTAGGGATAAGGTTGTAAATAATACAGAGATGGTCCCTGCTCTCAGGAAGACTTAAGTGAAATCAGAGGTAAAGCCAGGATCTCAGAACTCCCACTTGGCATTACAGCACATTGGGGAAGAGCCAGTGATGAATTTCAGGAACCTGGCAGTCTTACTCCAAGTATGCCACAAACTTCAAGCAAAAATAGCAGCTAAACTGGTTTTCTTAAGCGTGCTTTTGACTGAACGCGTATATGTGCCTTTCTCTTATTCACATTCATGTTCACATTCCACCAGCCCTGTTGACCACATGCTCTATGCTGATGCTGATGCCGTGCTAAGAGGGAAAGGGATAGAGGTGGAAGAAAGTTTCCCCTGAAGGAGCTAGCAGCCAATCTGATGAGATAGACAGGCAAACAATTAGAGTATACAGAGCATCCCGTGAAAGTATCTGCACATTCAGTCTTGTGATGATTAACATGTATTTTAGCAAATAGGGTGGACAGATGTTAACTGTTTTGACTACCTCAAAGTCACAAATCTTCAAAAGCCCTCACCAGCGCCAGCACACATGATGTACGATGTTAGCTTCACAATGGTGTATATTATCATCAGGACACTCGGTGCCCTAACGAACACTCTGATGGAGCTATACACAGGTCTGTGATTAAGAAACAGGGAAAGGGGGGCGCCTGGGTGGCTCAGTCGGTTAAACGTCTGCCTTCAGCTCAGGTCACGATCCCAGTGTCCTGGGATCGAGTCCCACGTCACTCCAGGGAAAGGTCTGATTTAGAGCTTCAAGGATGGCTTCCCAGGGGACGTGATGCAGGAGCTGAGTTTTAAAAGAAAGCAGGAGTTCAATGGCACCTTGGAGTTTCCATATACAGATATGCAAGGCCCTCAGGGACCCTTCTCCACACGGACACTGACTGTAGGTATAGACAAGGGGACCCTGCTCCCCTCATTAGAGAACTGCATGGAAGGGGGACTGCCATGCAGAATAGGAGCTCCCAGAAATGGGCACCTGCTTCTCCTCCTCTCAGCCCCACCAGCCTGTCTCATCCACCTCCTCCCTTTATCTCTGTCCTCCTTTGAACCTTTCTTGTCACCTCATCCAGACATTAGAAGAACAGAGCCAGCATCCCCATGAAATGGATGTGCTGTTCAAATAAACATTGGCCCTCCTCTGATGTTGACATTTGGCAAAATAACCCAAGTGTTATTTCGCATCTCAGCCAGGGGTGTGTGTGTTTTCACTTCTAAGCTTATTGTGAGGGCAATAAACATGTTTCGGGTCTTCCTTTTTACTTCTAGTCTCTGCATCCTTGAGAGAAGGGAATAATTAGTATCTTGTATGACTCCACATTTTTCCACCCTTTCAAGTCTGTTTTGTGCAAAAGCTAGTGTTTGTTGGATGTATATATATATTCAAACATACATGCACGGGTGGCTGGGTGGCTCAGTTGGCTGAACATCTGCCTTCGGCTCAGGTCAAGATCGAGGGTCCTGGGATTGAGTCCCGCATCAGGCTCTTTGCTCAGTGGGGAATCTGCTTCTCCCTCTCATTCTCTCTCAAATACATAAATAAAATCTTTAAAAATATATATACATGCATGCCAGGCACAGACCTAAGCACTTTACAAGTATTTACACACTTAATCCCCGCAACTCCTCTGTTATTGGCTCCAGTTTACAGAGGAAGGAAGAGATGAAGTGCCTCGCCCAGAGTCCCTCAGCCAGCACCAGCAGCCATGACCAGGCAGCCTGGCTCCAAATCCACCTGCACTTGTGACAAGACGGTGCCCTTTGTACCATCCTGCATGGTAGGTAAATCAGCTTTTGCCATCTCCACCAACACATCATGGCGCAAAGATTCAGCCGGTCTGTGTTTCTTGCCATGGTCATGCCCTCAGATTCGGAACCCACTTCCCTGAATCCTCCGCCCAGTTCTTTTCTGTAAAATCCTGGTGCTCTGAAAGGATTTATGACCAGAATGACAGATGCCACCATGGAAAAGCCAAAGTCTGTCCTCCCCAGCTTTGGAAATCTCATTTGTAGGAGAGGAGATGTTAAAAACTCAAGTCACTCACAGAAAACCAAAATAATACCACATCCTCTTAGGTTTCTAAACACCCAGTATGAGACAGCGAGAGACAGGAGGATAATTCTAGATGCATAACGAACAAATAGCAAATTTAATAGTGTGGGCCTTGTTTATACTTCTGCCATCAACTTTAATGATGAGCCTATTTATGCTAAACTTCACTACATTATCGGAGTCATTAGTGCCTGTAAGTGAGTGATAATGTGCTTGAAACTTCCACAAGGACATGTAGCTTTCTCCAAGTCTTACATTTCAATGTTGTGAGATGCAGGTCCAGTGAGTACTTTTGTTCCTACACCTAGAACAACCATTTGGTACTATGCCCCGGAAAGCAGCCTAGAGGCCAAACAAGTTGGAGGATGTGAGTTAAAGAGAGTTAAATAGATTTGTTTCACCCCAAAACCTCTAATGTGGCAGAAGGTGTTATTGTGTCCTCTGAATCTCCAAGATGGGACACAGTCGGTCAGATTTTCTGAATATTGACCAAAGAAATTTTCTTCAAAAGAGGACCTCTCTAATTATTAGTCTGTTAAAACACTAGTGTAATGAATGTTGAATTCAAAAACAACAACAACAACAAAAACCTGTAGCAAAAGCCAACATTTGAATCATAATAAAATATAAACAGAACATGCATTGATTGGTTCATCACTTAGCATTAGCCATTGTAGGCATGGGCTGAGCAAAGTGGCCCATCCTCAGCTGTAGGTACTCCTGAGGATTTACATGTTACCGAGAATGCACATTTCTGCAAATGTGAAGTCCTAACCGAGAAGCGCTCAATAAAGTTAGAATCAAAGCTTCAACAAAGAACCTCAAAGACAGCATGAGTGTTTCCCTTCCATCAATGTGAGCCAGAAGTTTTATATAACCTCAAGTATTCCTACACTTGGGACCACAGCTTCCTTTGCCCACAGCCTAGGAAAGGCCAACATCATTAGATCTTAAAAGGAGGTACATATTAAAAACTCCAACCAGCATCAGCATTTTTCCCAATGTTGAATCACGTTATTAGGAGACAAGCTACATGCAGCCTAAATTAGGCCCGAAAAATAAAATCAGTACAATGATCAATGCTACACCTTAGCAGAGCTCTGAATGGGGCTAGTGGGAATGGAGCAGAGAGGTATTCTTATGCAACAGACCGCAGCATCTTCTGACAGTGTCCTCTCATCAGAAAGGTCTTCCCCTGACCATCTTGTCTGAAAAAGCACCCTCAGTGCCTCTTCAGCCCATTCCCCCATTGCGGCTTTCTGTAACACTTATTGTCTAATAATATCTTATTACTTTTCTTCCATATTGCCTGCCTGCCCCTGACTAGAATATAAGTTCCATGAGCTCAGGGACAAATTCATCACATTCATCACCATACCCCCTCCCTGCCCACCTGGAACAATGCTTGTCACAGAGTAACCATGCAATAAATACTCACTGAGCCCTGAATGAGTGTTCCACTTTTGGGAAACTTTGACTCAGGTAACAGGTACCCTGTCTTGGGTAGGGGCAGCTCTGGGTTTAATCTCCCGCAATACGTTGACACAACTGTCAGTCCTCCTTACACTCCTATCAGCCCAACCTAACCCAGGGCAAGAGAAGGAAGGAAAACAGGAAGTCTGGGAGAAGAAGGCAGAGCTCTGGTGCAGAGCATCACCTGTGTCCTTGGGCTCATATGCTAACCAGAAGGTCAGGCTCTTCAAGAAAGACTCACAGGGAACTGTTTCTTAGTTTCTTGTACCAGGGTAAACAATTCCAAGCATTGGTACCAGCACTCTGGGCACAGGGGACATGTCAAAGCCTTTGAACACTTGAGAGGACCCCTCTTTGTGACTTTTCTTGCACTGGATATATTTTATGGCCTGCCCTGCCCAAAGCCCCTTCTGAAGAACCTGAATAATTCAAACACCCTGGTAGGGCCACCTGCCCCCTTACCCAATCTCATCCTTGTGGAGGATGTTTCTTGCCACGTGTTTCTTGCCACGGTCATGCCCTCAGATTCGTAACCCAGACAGCTGTGTCAGCTCAAATTCTCCTGACAAAATATCTAAGAGTGACAGAAACCATCATCCCTTGGCCAAGGGCCACAGAACTGTGAGGTCTTAACAGGTCAGGGCATGTAACCATATTGGCCCATAAATGAGCAGAAGGAAACCAATCAAAGTACAGTCAGCTGGAGAGAAGCAGGAAAGAGATGCTGTGTGGCTTCAGTAGTTAAGAAGCACAAGAAGCCAGGCCCCACCCTCTTTGAGACTGGAGAGATGCTTTCACTACTAGAGATGCCATAATCCAACTTGCCCAAGGTCTGAGCAGTTTTCATTCCTATGTGGGTGAGGCTGCCCCCTCCCACAACCCCAAATATGCCCCCTTTACTTCAATTAGCCCATGTGGGTTTTCCTACTTCACAGGCAAATATGCCCTTGGCTGGGACACCTACTTTGGGTCTAAAACAAATTGGCATTCATGATTGGCATCTTGTTCTTTATCTGCATTCTCAGGACTATCTACATAAATTCTGTTTTCCACCCTTCTTGTATGGCTCTGCTCAAATCCTGCCTGCTCTTTAAAGTCTTCTTTGAGCCCCAGCAAAATGTTCATCCCCCCCACTTACAAAATCAGCCATAATCTCGCACTCCATGCGGCATCTACTGAAATTCCTTCTCCTATGTGTTGAGCATCTACCTTGTGCTCTGTCAGGTCCTGATATACAATGACCAGAGAGACATGGTCTCTGACCTCAAGGAGCAACTAGCAAGATGACAGGAAACTAGCACATCAACATAAGTTGCAGCACAAAGTGTTAAGAACTAAATAGAGCAACAAATGGGCAGGGAGCCCCAAGATCTCCTGTGTAGGTTCAGGGTCAGAACTGGTATTTCTGTGTCTGTAATAAATCCTAAGTTCAAACAGGCTACGTCAGTGGGAAAATTTATTTGCTCACCATATCAAAGCTATAGGTGTATGTACAACACAGAAAAAAATGTTCTTAGAAATGCTTCTGTCATGTAGACATGGACATGATGAAAAATATTTCTTCTTCATAAGTGAGGCCAGTCACAAACAGTAGCTGAGACAACCCATTAATGACATAGACTAAATGCCTCCCTAAATGCAGTATAAACACATGTGCTTGATTTATCAGTCAAAACTGTTAACATGCTCAGTAGCATCAAAGACTGCATTCAAATCATGCTGTGTCCAAATATTCATCTCTGGCTGATTTTCCTTTTCACCATCCCCATTAAAATTATTACCACACTTATCTTTAAACGGGGGTGGGGGGCAATCACACTTGAATGAATGACAAAAATAAAATTGACAAAATACAAAGAGAATGCTCACAACAAGGAATTAAAGGATAAAATAGTTTTGATCAAGACTCTTCTATATGAGCACAGTTATTATTAGCTCTATCTATCTTGCATAGTAAGTCAAGAATAATGAAGATATGCCACCTGTATATATTTCCATAATTCATTATTTCCTCCTAAAGCCAATACTTCTAAAAGACAAAACCAAGGTAAGCAGTATTAATGAGTTGTTGGATTTAGAAGTTTTAAAAAGATTTTAATATCTAGCATCTTTTATGACAGTCTGCTAATAAAAAAAGTAAGTTTGGAAGTAAAAAGACAGAACCTGTGTCTACAGAATTAGGCTGGAGTTCAAGCAACAAGGCCTATTATGTTGCCATTTTTATTACTAATTTGCTCTGTTCATTTAAGGAATCAATTTGCTGCCATTAAGGGCTTGGATTTCATATATTTTACAACTAACACACATTTCCTGATGTGAATGAGCTACCCAATTCATAAGAGCTCAGACAAGCTGTCCTCTGGATGGTCCAGTAGCTGCACATGTTCTTAAAATGTGTTTGTAAGTAGAACAGAAGTGCCGTGATGCCTACCACTCAATAAACAGGAAAAAATACTGAGCCGTGTGGAAGTTTTGTTCAACAGTTATATGTATTTATAGATCCTCCCACAATAAGCCAGTTGTGAAATAATAGAAATTATGAGGGGCCTTCCTGGACTTGACTGTTTTCACCTAAATCTAAATCTAATTTTTCCTTAACTTACAGCAAACCTCATGGGAGAAGGTGAACTTCATTGATTTGGAATAGGATGGATGACTATCCTTCCAAAACCCTTCAGAAAGGTGGAGTGCGCCCAACTTTGGGGGAAAAAAAGAGTTTTTACAGATCATAGTAAATCAATAACTCATAGACAGTATGACAGATACAGAATATCCTTACTTAAGATGAAAAACAAATTGTGCATTGCAATCTTTAATCAATGAACAGCTAACAAATCAGCAGTGCAAACAAGATGAGAGAGTCTTATTTCATCCTCAGTCACGAACTGAAGAGATACACCGGGCTGTGTTTTGTGGTTAAAAATTGTTCCCAGGATGGTGTGCTTGTGAGCTATTGAGTAAGAAGGTCAGTGGAGACCAACCGGCTGTGGGATTTGCGATGCAAGTGGGTGGAACATAAAAGGGCACTCTACATAAACGTCAATTAATGTATTATTCTTCTACAGACTTCCTTTAGCAAGGACTGTGGTGGCTTTGAAGCCTCTGTTGTTCTCGTGGGAGCAAGAATGAGACCTCTTGCTTTAGCTTTTGATTAAATGATGTTCAGAAGAAAACCTATCAACATAGACTAAACCATTCACATTTAAACCAGAGGGCTTCACCCACCCTAATTAGCCCAACTCCTTTGAAATGTTACCAAGGGGTCCTTTCTTTTCTTGTGCCAGTTAACTCTAAAGGACTGTTGTTGGAGTGTAGCTCCTCAGTTGCAAAAACTCTAATGTGCACTACACACTAGAGATGTGCTCATCGTAGCCATCTTTTGAGTGCCTAAAGCATTAGGACTTCTATAAGCGATGCTCATTTTATAGATGAAGACTCTGACAATCCGAAAGGTAGAGCGACATGCCCATGGTCATACAACTGAAAGAGGCAAGGTTGGGACTCACGTCAGGTCAATCTGATTCCAAAACCCATTACCCTATGCATTACACTATGGCTGGGGACTGACTACTAGCCACAATGGCCCATTCTGATTTCCAATGCCTCCCCACATACCCTCTCCTCTATCATCATGTATCTCCTTCATGTCCCAAATGTGCCTTGTGCTCTGCCACATGCACTTTTCCACATGTAGTTTCCTGGTTCTGGGATCCCCTCCACTTTTTAAAGTCTACCATACTCCTCAAGGTCCTGCTATAGCCCTATGTCCCCTAAATGCCTCTTGTCTCTTGTCGCTTCCAACAAGGCACTTCCACTGCATCTAACATCAGTTACCTTTTCACGTTTCTCTACTTTGCTTCTCCTCCCTGCCACAAATTATATGTTGCCTGTGGGCAGAAACTATGCTTAGTGTCTCAGTCTGCTTGCTGGAAGTCCAAGATGAAGGTGCTGGTAGATTCAGTTCTTGGTGAGGGCCCTCTTCCTGGTTGGCAGATGGCTGCCTTCTTGCTGTGACCTCACATGATAGAGAGAGGGCTCTAGTCTCTTCCTCTTTCATAAGGACACTGATCCCATCTTGAGGGCTCTACCTTCATGACCTCATCTAAGTCTGATCACCTTCCAAAGAGCTCACCTCCAAATACCATCACATTGGAGATTTGGGCCTTCAGTGTATGAATTTTGAAGGAATATCAGTCCACAGCACCTAGCTATTAGTACATATTTTTGCACCAAGGTCTTTGTATTGATTAGATACATTAATTCACTTATTCACAATAATCCTATGAATAGGGTTATTATCTATTACTAGTACTATCCCTATCCTACAGATAGGGATGTGAAGGCACAGAGTGGTTAATAACATAGCCTAACATCATGGAGCTATTGAATGAACACAGGCCTTATGGTTCCAAATGTTACCCTCTCAAATTTGACACCATGGCATCCTTTAAAAGGGAACCCAGCAAAGTGCCTCAGACATAGAAACAAATAAATAATTGCAGAGTAGTTGGAATCATCAAATTCAATCAAACTCAGAGTCTGTGGTGGCAGGGAGCATCTGGTTCATTTGTTTAAACAATAAGGCACAGGGAGGGGAAATGCATGGCCTGATGCCAGCGCCAGTCTTTTGTTGAGGAAACCCAAGAAGAAAAGCATCGCTCCTCAACTGAGGGAATTGCTGGATGCTTCAAGGTTTTTCTTTCTTCTTTTTAAGCCACTTCCACCCAAAAACATAAAGATAAATTTTAAAAGAAGCTTTTCATTAACTACAAAGGCCTCGTAACTGTCTCACTTTTCTATCTGTACTTACATCTTTAAAAAAAAAAAAAAAGGCAGCACTAAGGACAAACTGTTTCCTGGGTTGGTATTAAAATCAATGAAACTCTGAAAGTCAGCTTTCCATTCATGCAAATGTTTATGGAGCACCTGAAATGTGTGAGACAGTATGAGTTATCATGGGACAATAGCAAGATATAAGTCAATACCCACAGAGAGGGAGGGTAGCGTTTCACATAATGCAAAGGATCCCACCACCATGTGGAAAATATACACAAGGAGTTATGGGAGTTATGGGAGCACACAGAAAAATCAGGGATTGAGTTGGCTTTGAGGTTCAGAAGAGTCAGGAGCTACATTTGTCTAATGCTACAACACAAACTGCAATAGAGCCTTTGCTGAAATATTTTAATCATTGCCATTTATTATTTATTATTGTTGTTGTTACTATTATTAGCCATAGCTAGGAAGCACCTTCCAATGAAAACAAAGGCATGAGCTAAAGTCACTGATTAGCTCCTTGCCAAGCACCCTTACAGTTAACTGTGGAGGTTAAAACACTCCGACCCTAACTTCAGCTCTTCAATGAATAAATGTCTATTTACATATCACAAACAAGGTGGAATTTCTCAAATCTCACCTTGTTTGCCACTCGGCAACACTTCCATGTGCTAACACTCTGTTCAAGACAGAAGACATTAATTAAATAATTAGCCTTGAGCTCAGACATGTAAACAAACACAATTCATGAATTTGTTAATTGTTCTTCCCTGCTGTGGACATGAGCTATTGTTAGCAACAGTAATAATAGCACTGACTCTGTTTTCAGAGAGACACTTGGGATACAGGAGACAAAATGAGCTCTGATGTGAAGGAGGTACTGAAGAGGCGCACAGAGTGTTTGAAAATACTGACTGTGGGGTTGTTCAGTTCACAACGGCCACATGGAAAAGAAACAGGAGTACTGGTCAACCAAAGAAACTAGTTGATGGATTTTAGAATTTGTACCAAACACTAAGAATTCAATTCTTTTTGCCAGGCTTGCATCTCTCAGAAATAAAAATCATTTAGATAAGATCTCAAAAAAGTGACACACTTTGAAAAAAATACTGAGCATTAACACCTCCCCTTCTTTCAGTAACCAAAAGACTTGATCTGAATAAAAATGACACTAGATAGTACAGATTTGTGTTCCAATATTCTTCCAAGATTTCTTTATAAATGAAGTATAAATAGCAATTATCAACAGACATGTGTACACTGGGCATGAAAGACAGACGCCGGTTGACAACGGATTTCCAATAGGAAATCTTAAGGATAACTAGAAAGCACACCAAAATATCTTTCTGCTGTTTGTTAACATGTCAATCACTGCTTAGTCCATACAAAATTTCATAAAATACCATACACATTTCCCCCAAGTTCTTCATTCACATGAAAACCTAATGATATTATTTTTCGTGCGATGTTAATAGGGGTGGATGGTGACTCTGCTAATGAATGGAAGTGGTATGATCTGATTTTCATGAGCTGGACTGTAGAATTTCTATCACTACAAGCCTGGAAACAAGATCAAATTGAAACCAAATTGGGCCATCGGCCCCAGAGAGGAATGCTGAGCTTGGCAAACAAAAACAGATTCTTCCAAAGACCAGGGTCGGGGGTGGGGATAACAGTAGAGAACATATGTGAAAGGGGGAAAAGGAGAAGTGGGTAGAGGACAAATTATCTTGGAAAAGCCAGATGTTCTCACAAAGAAAGATAGAGAGGATCATGAGGCAAAGAAAAGGAACCCTCAAACCCAAATTCAGGAGCCAGCTTTCCCATTAAGACACTTGAAAGTGATAAATGCTGTTATTTTTAATTTTTTTCAAACTTCAAGGCCCAATTTGAATTCCATCTCCTCCAGGAAGTTGCCCAGCGTCACCACCTGCAAGATGTATTTCCCTTCATCCTGCGAACTCATAAGCTGTATTCCACCACAGTGACTAATGTGTCTGTATTGACTCTCCAGCCAGATCCAAGAGCTTCTAGGAGGCAAGAGCTGGGCTTCACACTCTTCAAATTCCCCACAGGACCTGGACATGCCGTCCCTCACATAACAGATGCTCAAAAAAATGCCTGTCAAATAAATTAATCAAGCCAGTGACTTCCGTCTAATATTCACAGAATCTGAACATTTTCATTGTCTGACTGCAGAGCTTAAAAAAAATTGCAGGAAAACTTGGGGCAGATGCTATGGGAAGAGTTTTCTGCAGGAGGTGGTGGTGGCACTTGACTAAAATTCAAAACACATGGCCAGCCAACATGATGAAAGAATTCCTCTCTGCCTTCTAGTATCAAATGTTCCCACTGACTTCAAGCCAGGTAAAGTGCATGCCCCTTTCTGGTCACAATCATGATGGCAATCAAGTCATCCAACCTTGAATGAATAAGTGAGTGAAGGAATAAACAGGCACTGGGAATTGGGAACTCGAAAGGAGTAAAGCTCTTATCTCGGCCCTCATGAAGCACACAATCACCCAGGAAACATAAAGCAAGATACAGATATAAAAACCAACATTATAAAAGCCCGGGTAAGATTAAGTCCCAAAGAAAAACAGAATGACGTTGATTCAAATAATTGAGAGATTTAACAGGTCAGGGCACTAGGAAAAGCCCTTGCAGTAGTTGCTAAGTCTTGAGCTAAGCCTTAAGAAATATATCAGATGCCCATCCATCAAGTGAGAGGCAAGGGTGTCCCAAGCCAAAAAAGCAAGAACCAGTATGACATAGTAAAAGAGCCTAGACTTTGCTCAGATCTATGGTCTAGTCTGAGGTCAGCCACTTATAAGATGGGTGACCTTATGTGAATTGTGCTCTTCTTTGAACCCCAGTTTATCTATAGATAGGAAGATCACCACTAACTTCAATGGACCCTTACATTAAATGTGATAATGTATTTGAAATTGCCTGGCAAAATATTTTGCAAAAGGTTGAAGCTAAATACCTTAAGGTACATTTGAGAAACAAATCAATCAATGGAGTATTTGCAAGAGACATACCATGGACCCAACACTCACTACCAAAAATACAAGGAGAATATGAACAGTGTATTTCACTTCCCATGCCCTCATGAAGCTTACAGTCTAGTTGTAAGAACACAAACACCAAGGTAAGTGTGGCCCAGGGCTCAACAGAAACCAGGGTGACCAATGATCCAGGTCTGACCGAGACTGAGCAAGTTCCTAGGAGATGGGAAAACCGTCAGGAGCTGGTCACCCTCTTGGAGAAGTGCAAGTTACAAGCTTCACAAGAGTTCCACAAAAGGAGCTAACCCTAGGACCTGGATAATGGGAGGAGGATCCGTGCAAAGTAAGGAATTTTTAGACCTCTGCATCCAGCTTCTCTTTCTTTCTATTCTCAGGGTTCTGAACATTATTTTTTTTTGAAAGAAGATCCACCCACCTTAAAACTCAAATTTAAATAGGACCCTGAGCTTTGAATATGAAACCTGGCGTTCCGGTTCTGTTGGGTAGAGGCAAACGCTGTTTTTCTCATTTTGAAGATGGATAAACTGAGCTCCACAGACAGGCTAAACAACTTGTTCAAATCAGCGACACAGCTGGAAATAAAACCCAGTTTCTTTACCTCCTGGTTCAGTATGTATTTTGGGATATATAACATAGGCTTCAAACAGTGTTTAAGTTCTATTTAACCTTAGTGGGGAATATTCCAATTAACATATCCACCCCCGGGGTGTTTCTCCCAGTTGAAATTTTCTTCCTTTTTCGTAATGTGAAGGAGACACTCTCCCCGCCCCCTACCTCTTTTTTTTTTTTTTTTTTTTTCCTTACTAAAGCTGGCAAACGTTAGTGGCTTCTTTGGCTTTCTGTTCAATTCGACTCAAGAGAAGCTTGAAATGTATTCCATTTTTTGTAACAGTTAGGAAGGGACTGTTAAGGGGTGGGGAAGATCAATCACTTGTGAAAAATGCTAGGTGTCCCATTATGGTATGATAAGTTCAGCTGCACAGCATATGCATTTTTTTCTCTCTGAATAAATGGCAGAAGTCAGTTCCCCATAAATTCAAAATGTATATTAGAACATGAAATCATATTTTAAGTGGATTTCACATATTGCTTCTCTTCATCATTCTAAATACCAAAGATTAAGCTTGCCACTCGCTCTTGCAGTCTTTTCTCTGCTGTGTTTTTTTGTTATTTTGTTTTGTTTTTTTACTTTTGTTTAATCAGATGTGAATAGTGGTTGGTGGCCTTTATTGCTCAAATCTACCTGAAAGGGAAGGCAGAAAATGACCCCTACCTGCTCCCTACATTCCAACCAACATTTATTTTCATTATGACTGTTTCTGGCCTCTTTCAAAATGGCGCTGTTACCCAAATGGCAAAGCCGACTCCAAATACCTTTTCACTAAGCCAATCCACATTCCCTATCCTGCTGCTCCTCTGATACAGAATATTCTCTTTTTCCCCCTCCATTTAATTTTAACTTCTCCAAGGATCCCATAGACAAGATAGTCCAGGGGTTAAAAATACAGATGCTGGAACCAAGATCTCTGAGCCCCACCTCATCATTTCTGTCACCTTGGCAAGTCACTTGACCTCTGTGTTTCAGCTTCTATAAAATGAAAGGTAGCTGGTTCCTTTGACCATCATCAATATATTTTTCCCAGGAAAAGTCTCTCTCTACCAGACTCTCATCCCCAAATGGGTCCATCACTCTGCAATTACAATCCAGCCCTCAATGTCTTTAATCCTTTGTTTGTTTTCCCTCTTCTGACTGACGGGCCAAGCTTACTATCCTCTCATGGTATTACTCACTATGGGGGCTCCTTCTCAATCTCTTTTGCAGGCTTCTTGCCCCCCTTCCCCTAAACATCTCAGCTCTATCTCCATTCTCCCCTGGAAAATCTCACCTGAGTTTGAAATCATATCCCAAATTTCCACCTTTACCCGGGACTTCTCCTGTGAGCCCCAGACTCAAATATGTGCCATCTGTCCTCCCCACCACTTGGACACCTGACTGCAGATGTCTCCCTGCATGCACTCTTCCCAGCTGCCTCCTACCTCAGTGAGTGCATGGACCACCCATTCTGCCTTGGAGTGAGCCTTCATTTCTCTCTTTCCCTCACCCTCCCAAATCCATACCCCAAGGCCTCCACCTCCAAAATCTTCCCTGATCTGGCCACATCTCTCCATTTTAATGGTACCACTGTAGATCTGGTCAGGATCTAGTCCCCCTGATTACATTCTTGTCCCTTACCCCCACAATCTTCTTTCTACTCTGTGGCCAGAGAAATCAGAAAAAAATAAAAAGCATGTTAGATTTTATCACTCACCAGTTTCATGACCCACCCTCCTCCACTGGTTTCCTTTTACATTTCAAATAAACTCCTTTCCCCTCTTCCTGGCCTTGTCAGTGTCCACCATGACCTAGCTCCTGCCTACCTCTCCACTTTCCTTCCCATACACTTCTGACATTTCCTATACTCTCCACTTCTTTCTGTTCTGTGAATAGTCCAAGCTCATTTTTACCTTAGGGTCTATGCAAGCACTGATGTCTCTGACCAGAATGTCCTCTCCCCACTCCCACCATTCAGGTCTCTGCTCAGTAGTAACCTCCCCAGAGAAGCTTCCCTACTGTTCTACATACAATAGCCTCAGTGTCAGTCACTGTCTATCTCATTAGCCTGCTTTATTTTTATGATAGACTTCATCACTATCTGAAATAATATTTGTTACCTGTTTATTATCTGCCTCCCCCCAAATTCTGTGATCATAGGCACTTTGGTTCATAGTCCCATTTCCAATATTTGAAAAAGACTAGGCACAAGGTAGATTATTCACAAATATTTGCTGAATGAATGAATGAATGAATGAATGAATAACAAATGTTTAAAATCTCTTAATACCCTGAACTCATTCACATTACATTGGTGAGATGTTTTGCAGGCCTAGATAATTATATTGTAATTAGTCTGAGAGAAAGGCATTTAAGTTGTAAGTTAACAAGCAGATGAATGAGTGGTCTGAGGACAATGACCACTTGTTATCTGCAGAGTGGAATAAATGAGCAAAAGCTGGCTGAAATTGGTGTGGGACAGCTTGACTTGATGTAAGGAAAGTCTTCTGGATTTTGAGGGTTGTGGATAATAGAGAGAGGCTACAAAGAAAAGTGCCAGCACTTGATTCCTAAAGCACTTGACAAACAATACCCAGTGATCTGCCTTAGATGCTCAAAAATTTGTTAATTTATTGTCATTACTAATGGGTTATATAACCTAGAACATACACAATATTTCACCCATTCTAAAAATGCACATTTTCCCACATTCCATCTCTGATATCAGAATGTATCTTACAATTGATTAGTGCATGATAGTTAAATTGGCAGCATCTTTTCTTAGTGACATAAAATAATGGTATTTAACATATGGCATCTTAGACTCAAAAAATATAGTAATTTATTATAATTTACACTCAATGAATGCCGGCTTTGGGCGAGCATTTACAAATGTTATCATATTAATCCTCACAACAGCTTATAGGATAGGTAATATTAGGCCTATTTTATAAATAAGAAACTAAGGAACAGGGAGAGTAAGTAACTCTTCTAAACTCATAGAGATTCTAAGTGCTTGATCCCAGAATTTAATCCAGATCTACCTGACCTCCAAACCAATTCTTGTCACCATTCTGCTATAATAATTATCAATCATTAAATTAAATTAGGTTCTGTACATAAAATACAAAATGCCCGTCACAAATGAGTCACATAGCAGGTGTTCAATTCATGTGAGTTCCCTTCCTCTCTACTCCTTTACATTTGCGTGAATGTGAGAGCATGAACTGTGCTCTGATTCCATGATTTATGTAAAACCTCTTAGAGGGCAAGCTTTGGCAGTCAGAGTTTGAGGTCTGGCTTTTTGAAAAGATCAGAGCCCATATCAAAGGCAGCAAGTTAGCTCGGAAATCAGTGGGACCATATAATGATCAGGCTGCCGAAAGACCACTCCCTGATGAACAGGGGAGAGCAGAACAGCCAAATCAACTCCTTGCCTCAGTCTTGACTCAGAGGACGCTAATGAGATTAGACTTTGGAAGCAGATGGGTCGATTGTTCTAGAAAGAGCAAGGGAAGTAGACCGCAGTGGGAAACGCATTGGTTTTCCAGGCTGACATTCTTGGACTCAAACCCTAGCTCTCCTTAACATCTTTGGACCTTAGTTTTCTTTTTTTTTTGGTTTTTTTTTTTTTTAAAGATTTTATTTATTTGACAGAGAGAGACACAGTGAGAGAGGGAACACAAGCAGGGGGAGTGGGAGAGGGAGAAGCAGGCTTCCTGCAGAGCAGAGAGCCCAATGCGGGGCTCGATCCCAGGACCCTGGGATCATGACCTGAGCCGAAGGCAGACGCTTAACGACTGAGCCACCCAGGTGCCCTAGGACCTTAGTTTTCTAATCTCTAAATTAAAGGAGGTGCTATTCCTCTGCAGGCTTGCAGAAATGATGTGTTTAGTTCACAAATATTTATTGAGCACTTTCTATGTGCATTGGTATCACCGAGATGAACAAATAAACATCCCTGCCCTCATTTGGCTTACATTTTAGCAACTAGTGCTAAAGGATGCGGAGTGCAAATCACTTGGTGACTCATAAGTAATGGTCATTATTTAAGCAATTCAGTGAAAAGATCCCCATCAGATACTATGATTTGAACTAGTGTCCAGTTGAAATTGCCCAGAAATTCTTCATAAAGCACTAAAGGGTTCTACCGTGGGGCCCTCATGCCAGGATCTCCTCTGCTAAGGACTTTCTTGGCCAAGATCATCATATGTCTACCTCCTCATCATGCCGTATTCAGTCCCATGTCACCTCTCAAAGAGGAGATGCTGTCTAAAATAGCCTCTTCCTCCCTGCCTGGCCCCAGGTCTCTATTACCCCACCTTAGTTATTTGCTTCTGAACCCTTACCACAGTCTGATATTTTCATTTTTTAAATGTGTTTGTTTCCTTATTTATTGTCCTATCCTCCATGAGAATGTAAGCTCCCAGAGCATAAGGATCCCTGCTCTTTGTACCTAGAACAGGTAGACATTTAATATTTGCATGAATGAACATCAGTGATAACAGCTACAATTAATAAACATGTTAAACCCAAGAGTTAAGTTGGGGACCCCCTGAACAAAACATCCAAATTTTTGTCACCAGTAGCCAATGTGATGCATGGTTGGCAAAGAAAGCTTACAGAGGCTGACTCCCAGATTCTGGAAAGACAAATCACTCCATTTTATTCTGAGATCTGCAAACCTTAGAATCAAAGTTTTCAGATCACTGAACACTGAATACAAAAAAACCAATGGGAGAATAGGAATGGAATTGAGGTAGGAGGCAATGAATTCAGATCTGTTTGACCAGGGAACTCCTCTGAGAAGGCATGCATGGGAACTAGGAGGAATGAATCCATATGGTTCATTTAGCCTCAAAAAAGACTTCTAACAATATTTCAAATCCAAAGCCATTAAAACACTAAGCCATGCTGGGATTGTGGAAACTAACCTGACAACAAAAGGGGATCAATGAACCAACACGAAATTTATTGAACGTGTACTATATACCTAACCTATGTCAGGTGAGTTGGCATAAAGATACGACAGAGTGCAACAAGAGGGAGCCCCAGTGTCTACACTGATATTGGCCTTCTGTGATACTTTTATAAATGATCTAAATAGAAGTATGCATGCAATCCTCTGGCTTTGCTGAGCAAAACAAACTCTTCAGTTAGTAAAATGTTGAGCTGATTGAATAAAGGGGCAGAAAGAGTTCACAATGCTACCCGATGCTCAGAAGAATAGCAAAGGAGTAGCTTTATGAGTGTTGAACGGGCAGGAGCCCCCTGGGGAGAGTAAACTGAAAGGTTATGAAGGCCAAGGGCCTTCTCTATCTTGTCTGTCACCGCATGCCCAGGTCTAGACCACAGCTAGCATGTGACAGATACTAATTTTGTGAAAAAGATGAGCAAAGGCACTGGGCAGCTAAGATGTGCCTTGCACTGCATTTCAAGGCACTGGGGGGAGATGCATCGGATGACAAGAGACGGAGCTAAAACTCTGCTCATGGCCAGCCTTATTTCTTCATTCCTGACACCTGAGCAGACCACGGTTTGTTTGCTGAGAACAACAGTCAACACCCCTGATTCTCATGACGATGGGGAAGAAGTGGGACAGAGGGAAGAAAGTAGGTAACTTTCATCATGGGCAAAATGGCCAACATGAGAAGCCTTTGTCAGATGAGAACATTTAGAAACTCAGGGCTCCCCTGCTTCTCTTGGCTTAGCAATGCAAGACCCGAGCAGCAAAGGATTTTCTTTGTTGCATGATCTAAAATAAACATTTGACAAGCTTGATATCGCTGGGCTTTCATATTATACCACTTTGTCACGGGAGCTCAGCAGTGACACTGTTTGTGGTCTAATTTCTTAACTTCAAGGGGCTCCCTAGACAAAAACCCGAAACTTCACAACAGCATGAGAGAAGAAAAAGCAAAACGGTTTCATCAGAAATGGGCTTTTGAGAATCTCTGGCTCTGTCAAATGTTCTCCCTCCTAATGCCAAAACCAGGTGTTCACCGGGAGGAGTAGCTGTGGAAGACGTGGCAGGAGGCGGCAAGGATGTTTCAACCAGGGCACTTTGCTGGGCCTTAGAGGGAAAACTCAACGTAGGAACGGAGCCAAATCTTCCTACCTGCCTAGGGGAAGGCAATGACGGGAAAGGTGTGGGTGTGGACCCTCAAACATGAAGGGGGGCAGCTGTAGGAAGAGTGATCTGTCAAAGCACTAGAGCTATGCTGGCTGTCCTAAAGAAGAAAGAGCATCATTCAGGATTGCAATGGTCAGGAAGAGATATAGCACTGTTAAAAGTCTCAGGTCTTCTCTCAGCAAACAAATCTAAAGCACCAGAATCCCAATGACTGTATTCAAGGGTCCCTCTTCTCAGGACTGGCCACAGGCTTTCAAACATCTGAGCTTTGCTCATACTTCTTCATTCTAGCATGCTCCCACCTCAAAGGACCAACTCCACACAATTCCATCCCCACCTTCGAGTCCAGCTCAGATTCCAGGCAAAAGGAACCCAGGCTTTGGAGTAGAGCATATTTGGAATCTAGTGCCAGATGAGATGTGTGTCTATGGAAAGCCACTGAACTCTAGTGAGCCAGCTTCCTCACCTCCAAAATGAAGCCAACAGGATACATCTCATTCATGGGGTTGTAATTAGACACTACAACAGAATTATTAGAAAAGGGAAATGGAGGCCAGACAGGTAGCAAATTATAAGTCAGCAGTACAAGGGGGTGGGGGGGTTATTTAGTTGAGGATAAAATACAAAGGAATAGATAGCTAAGGGAAAGAGGCAGTTTGCCGAGGTTCAGATGGTAAATTCGGAGGTCAGAGAAGGGATCGGCAGGGAGCTATCGTGTCACTGAGTGCCAGCCACTGCATAGAGCCCTGGGAGACGCAGAGGTGAACAAAAATGATATGACCCATTCGCTCATGAAGCTTCCAATTTAATGAAAAGGAATGGGTTTTGGAGCCAGGCCCATCTGGGAGTGAATTCCAGCTCAGCCATATTTTAGCAATTGGTCTTGGGCAAGTGATTCAACCTCACCAAAGCTATTTCCTTAGCTATAAAATGAGGTTAATATTAGCTACCTCACAGAGTTCTTGTAAAGATTAAGTGGGATACATACATAAGGAGCTTTTCCTATAGAAGAAGGCACTCATGAAACAGACTTCCTTTATTTCCTTTTTACTGGGGTTCTCGGCCATGCCAGAAATATCTAAGAGTTGTGTTTCCTCTAAATGTAATAATAGAAGATTTGTGGAAAACTGACATCAAGTGTATTTTTTTCCACTTCTCTATCTAAAAAATAATAGTTTACAAACTACTGCCATATGTGTATTGTTTTGGGTGAGCATCATGGCTCTTATACAATATTCTTTATTTCTTCTTGAAAAATAAAAGATCTAACGATTTGAATGCTTCCCCCACACCATGATCAACGGCAATGCTGATTTGTGTATGTTTCCACTAAATTATGTGCCATACTAGATAAAAGATTTGTTTTGAAAAACAGCCACTTCCAAAAATAAGAGTTTATCAATTCCAATCATTCTTATCCAAAATTAGTTGTCAAGTTTCAATGGCTGAAATGAATTTAACAACATAAATTCGGTACCACTGCAGAATGACTAATACAACCTTGTAGAGAGCAGTCCTGAATTCACAGCCCTGTTGGGGTTCACCAACTACATTTAAAATATCAGCACTTTTGTGTTATAATAGAGCCTATTAACAACAGTTGACTGACACTAGATGTAGTCAAAGTAAGCATCAGTTAAAAAAATATGCTGACCTCCCTCAACATTAAGAAGCAGTTGTCCCACACTCACCAAAGGGAAATCGGAATAACTACTGTGGCATTAGGAAACCGAGTTATTTGACTAGTAGACAGCGGTATTTTTTCGGTGCCACAAAAAGCCAGCAAATGCACCATGATGCTGTAGCAATATTGATATTCATAAACCTCATTAGGCCAACTGGAAGTCAAACATTAGCCAATCATGCTCCCGATTCCTACTTACAGATCAAAGTTAAATACGTGCTTTAGTCAGTTAGAAACAAAATTGAATCTGAGATCCACATCGCTCTCATTAAGTAGCACTCTGTGAGGCTGTGTTTGAGATGAACAGCCCATCGGGAGCTCTTCCCAAACCAATGAGAGGGCCTCCTTCCCACATCAGACTTGAAATACCATGACTATTCATTTAAATGAACACATTTTCAAGCAGTCTGGCTTTCCACTGCCCTGATCTCTCTTTCCTTGGTCATTTTGTCTTAGACTGGTTTGTTTCCAGCAAAACCAAAATCTTATTTGAACCAAATAATTCTCATTCTCAAAATGAGCATCTCTGTACTGTGTCCATAGTACTACAGGCCACTCTCTTCCTTGCATGTTTGTCTTTTTCCTCTCTCTGTCATTAGCTCTTAATGAAAACAGAAAGACAAATAAGCTGATTTAAACAGGTGTTAGCAGCAAGCTGAACTCCATGCAGAGGAAAACGAAGTTGAATCAGGCGGTAGCGGGGTCGAGTGGGACCCCGGTGCAGAAGCAAAATCTCAGGATCGTTGGTTGTGGGGACAGAGCAGGGGATCCTTTCTCTGGATAAGACCATATTTTAAAATTCCAATAAGCAGCACAAACACAGCAGCGCCAGCAAAATGTGTCTCCCTTCATGCTGAGATGGTTCACTGCCTCTTCTACATCATTTATAGCCCACAGCTGGGGGTTATTCCACAGGGTCGCCAGGCCAGGGAGCAAAACCCAGACACTGACAGCTTTGAGCAGAGCCTCACATCCTCAAATTCTGACTGTATCTCCACGGTGCCATATGTGTGTGTGTGTGTGTGTGTGTGTGCCATCTAGTTGGTTTACACAAGGGACATCGAACAGAAAGAGGTTGATTTGATTTTGTTGTACCTTTTCAAATTAGTTGCCTTGGAGAATCTGCTTTAAAATTACTGAGAGCTCTACCACATTACATACAATGCACAGCCTTCATAGCTTGCAGCGCATGGGGAAAGCATGATTTAGCCTTTGCTTTGTTCCTAGTGCACAGATTGGAGGGGAAATAAACCTTCTGGCTATACACATTGGCAGACCCAGAATTTCTACAAGGGGGAGGAGGATGGGCAAGCAGGTTAGAATGGGGGACCGGTTTCAGGGTGACATTTTGCATGGCAAATGCACTGCTTCAACTTAGCACATCCACTGGGTATGGGAGGAGAGCCCCCTGAGAGGGAAGGCTCGAAGTCCCTCCAAGCTACCCTGACACAACTACTAGGAGTAACAGTTCTCTCTTGGTTAGTACCTATCTTACTTGACTCCTTTCTAAGCCTCTTAGAACATGAAGGCATTTGAAGAAACAGAAATAATTTAAGCAAAATATTAGAAAATTTTTTTCGTAACAGAAATTTCTAATGACATACTATGCAATAAATTCTAAGGTTAAAAATTTTAATTTATTTTTCATTAAAAAAATAACTTAAAGCTGGTATTTAGGATCCTACACTCAAAAATGTATGTAATTTGGTCAAACTAAAATTACAACAATGGCAAAACACAATATATGCAGGAGTATCAGGATAATGAAAATAAAACAAGTCTTTGTATAGAACCTTTCAATTTGCAAAACATTTTCAAATGATATGAACTCTCTAGATCTTTGCTGCAACACTACAAAAGAGGTAGGCAAGCTACCAGGGTCCCCCTATTTTATATATGACAGAAGAAACTGAGCCTCACAGGTGAAATGGCTTGCCTGCATTCACACACACACTGACATGGAGGAGTGCAAGCTAGTGCCCCAAAGAGCAGCTTCAAGTTCAGAGGCCCTTTTACCATATCACAAGTCTGTTCCTTCAAAAAAAAAAGGTCTGTGATAAAGATAACCTCTCTGGGCATAGAAGCAATAACATCCCAGTAATAATGAGGACTCCTAGCACCTTCTTTTTGGTTTCTAATACCATTCTCCAATAAAAGAAACCTATGCTCCTTGCAGAAATGGCTGAATCTCAGACTGGGGCAAGAAAGACACAAAATAACCCTGGAGCATCTTGCAGTGCTGGAAAGTAATAAAGTGTGCTCTCTCTCTCTCGCTCCCTCTCTCTCTCTCTCTCACACACACACACACACACACATTCACAATGATGGAAGATGGTCAAAGGGACCCAAGAGCCCACTGAAAGAATTCACAATTGCCAAAGCTGAACAAGATAAATAACAGCACTGGATTATAAATTGCAGTATAAAATAAATATCCATGAGTCCATATGATATAAGTAAATGATCTGAATGAATAAGTAATGAGAGAGAAGAGACAAATCCAAATATTTTCTGTACACATGCTTCCCTCAAAGAGGTGAAACTCCAACTTTTAGTAAGTGTGGCCTGGGCATTGTGATTTTCTTCCAAAGAGTCCAGTATGGAAAAAAGGGAGATAAAAGAATAACTTGACAGTGGAGACACCTGAGGAACACTACTTCGGCCAGAGGAACAAGTTCAACACCAACCGTGGTAAGTCATGTTGATAGCATGCACCCTCATATGACGTGATTAACCTCTGTCCTCTTCTTCCCCCAAACCCATAAGCCTAAAATAATCATGAGAAAAACATCGGAAAATCCCAATTAAGGGACAAACTACAAAATGCCCTGAGCAAACCTCCTCAAAACTGTCAAGGTCAGTAAAAACAAGGGAAGTCTGAGAAACTATCACAGCCAAGAAGAACCTAAGGAGACATGAAAACGAAATGGAATGTGGTATCCTGGATAGAATCCTGGGACAGAATAAGGATATTAGGTAAAAAATGAAGGAAATCTGAATAAAGTATGGACTTTAGGTAACAGTAAAGTATCAAAATTGGTTCATCGATTGTAACTGATGGACCGTACTAATGACAAGATGTTGATAACACAGAAACTAGGTGCCGGGCATATGGGAACTCTATTATCTTTGTAATTTTTCTATAAATCTAAAACTATTCTAAAATCAAATGTTCATTAAACAAAAAAGATAACCTCTCTGTACCAAAATCATATACATGACACATAAACTATTTATACCATCAGAGGATGGGCCTTAATTCAGAGTGAACAGGAAGCTTAACCATGATTTCTATACATTGGTCCTCATGGCAACCCAAATGCTTTAGCCACCTGAATGTTTCACAATGAGTATTAAAAAATCATAAGAGCATCTATAATCTATGGGCCATCCCTCCTCCCCATTGAGCAAACTAGTAACAGACCAGAGGAAGCAGCTGCTAAAGAATCAAAGGAAGCTTTAAAAAACAAAAACCAAAACAAAAAAAGTGTGGCAGGTGGTACCACCTGGACTATCTGATTCTGGCCCCAACAATCCTCTACTGAGTGATGGTGAAGGGTGAAAAATCAGTTAGTCACTCACTATTGGGGGGAGTAAGAGGCAACAGCTTCAGCTTAAGTGTGTCTGTGCCCAGTGTGAAAGAGATCCTAAAATTGCAACTTTAAATGCCTTGGGTATTGACAGAGCAATCCATGTGGCAGCTAAGTGGACATTAATGTACTATAAAGTACCTGTTGGAGCCTCACAAACTAAATTATTTTCCCTCCTCCCTACACACCAAGAGGGTATAATCTACCCCGGCCGGGGGACGGGGCGGGGGGGTGTGGAGAATTCTTGATTTTTAAATTGAGCTAAATGACAATGCCATGGCAGGGAAGGAGCCCAAGTAAGACTCTAGTCGGTGAAATGAAGCATTGTGCTGAGCTCCTCAGAGGCTGCTTCCCACAACCCACCTACAACCAATGCCAGGGCAATAACCCATCAGCTCATTGACAGAGCGGAGGTTTGAATCTTATCCACTCAGACATCCTAGCCCTTTAGCATGGAACAGCCCTTTTCTATCTCCAAGACTCACGGTGCCATCTCAGTTTTGCAAGGGACCTGAAAAGCTATTGTACCAGCTTATTATTTATCACCTGATCCATCACTATAGGATCCTTGCCAAGGGCTCCTTCTGCCTCTCCTTGGGATGAGGGCTTCACTACCTTTCAAGCACATTCCGAGGGCATCTTGGCCCTGCTGGATCCCATTTCTCTGATGTCATCTCTGACTCTAACTCCCTCTACTCCAGCCATCTGACCTCCGCATGGTTGCCTGTATGCTCTATGCACACTCCGGCCTCAGGGCCTTTGCACTCGCTTTTTCCTCTATGTGAAATGCACTTCTGCCATACACTCCCATGACTCGCTCCCTCATCTTCTTCATGTCTTTACCCAAATGTCACCTTCTCAACGAAGCTTTCCCTGACCACTTTAAATTGTCCCATTCCCACATCCATCCCCAATATTCTGCCCTCCTACAGCATTTATCACCATCTAACATACTATATATTTCACTAATTTATTTTTTTATTCTCTTACTCTCCCCTCTAGAGCATAGGCTCCATGAAGCCAGGGTTCTTTATTTATTGATGTACCCCCAGCACTCAGAACTGTGGCTGTCATATGTCACTAAATTCATATAAATTCATGAACTAAATTCTTAACCCTTAAGTAAACTTTTTATTTAATGAGTAAGTCATAGTTATAGGAACCTCATATACCACTCCTATAAAAAATGTTAATTCACAATATGCATGCATATGGCATTCCACTTTTACAACATTATAAACTTTTTATCAACCTGTCTTTTTAAGAATGGCTTTTGGTGTAGAAAATACTACCACCCTGCATGTCAAAAGTGATGACAAAAACATAGGTTTCTTTGTTTATTATTGGGTACTGAGTGGGAAATTCGAAATACAAGTGAAATTCATTCCTCATTCATCTTTCTCCTCCTCTTTCTACCCAGAGCCCAGCACACTGCTGTCCTTTTATGTGCATACAAAGACTTGTACGTGAGTGTTCAAAGCAGCACAGGACTCAAAGTAGGAAAAATGCAAATGTCCATCAACTAGTAAACGGAAAAACAATGTGTAGTGTGTTCATACAATGGAAAACGAATCCGCAATAAATAAGAATGATCTACAGACACATACTGCAACATGGATGAACCTTCAAAACATACGCTACAGCAAAGAAGCAAAAGCCACAAAGTATATGATTCCCTTACATACAGAAAATACAGAAAAGGCAAATCTGTAGAGACGTAACATAAATTAGTGGTTGCCTGGGGCTCAGGGCAGGAATAGACAGTGACTGCAAGTGGCCATGAGAAATCTTTCCGGGGTGATAAAAAATATTCTAAAGTTGAATTGAGGCAATGGTTGCATAATTATGTAATTGACTAAAAATCACTTACTTGCACACTTAAAACAGATTAATTTTATCGAATGTCAAGTATACTTCAATAAGGATATTCCAAAATGGGGGGGGGAAAGTGTTTGGGAATCATCCAGAAGCTATCTTACCACTGTGTCTGGAGTCAATATAGAGGACAGAGGCAGAGGAAGAACAGCCCCCAACAGCCATCCTCTACAGGGCAAGAACTACCACTTGTCTTATCAAAGGGAGAAAAGGCTGATACCGAACCCAAGATCTCCCAAGATACATTACAGTACCACAGCAGAGCACTGAACGAAAGGTTTAAGAGTAGGCCCCGCCCCCCTGGGTGTTTCCCAACTGGAAGGAATGAGATGTTCAGATAAACTCCCAACTTAAGAACATTTTAATGCTTGAGCCCCCCAAAGAAAGAGAGCAATTCATCAAGCATTCATTCATTCACTTTTCAAAACATTCATTCAGCACCTACTTGTGCTCACCCTATAATGCAATTACTTGCTAGATGTTGGCAACACACAGGTGCGTCAGATACAACAAAGCCCAGAAGAGCCCTGATACTGGCACCTGAGGCTCCCTCAGTAAGATCCAGATGAGAACTCTCATCCATCTCCCTACAGCTGAGGTTCCTGGGACGAGAGTAAAGGAGGCTCACGCCAGCCCACAAATCTATCTCCCTCCAGGATTCCAAGAGAAGGATTAAAGCTCTGGGATGTGCTCACGGGGTTGACCCTGAAAGAAGTGAGTGCCTGGGGTGTTTTATTTATAATTCCCTCCCTCCCTTGAAGGGCCATCTGGGTTTCTGCTTCACTGTCAGTCTCTTTCTCTCAGGCAGACAGTTCATCCATTGAAATCAATAGGTAGGAAATCAATAAAATGCAAACATGGCACTTTGCCCTTGCTACTTTCGACTCTCTCCCTTCAATCCTGAAAACACCGCAGTGTTTCCTTTACATCAGCCCCTTGGTGACTTAAAAGCCTCTTCAGTTTTCACCATCTAACCATTTTCCTCAGCTCTGATGCAAAGTTGCTTTGTCGTTTACGTACCGAAGGCGACTATTCCCAAACCCAGGGATCCTATGCTCTGAATTCAGTCAACCACTACTTATTGCAGATTGTATTTTAGTAACTTGAGCTGCCCCAGCAGCCCAACAGAAGGTTGTACACGGAAGTGAACGTGAACAGGTTGTATTGTCAGCTCAGAGGTATTCCGGACAGGTAACAAGTGCCCCATCCCTGGAGGAATTCAGACAGAGGGTTCGTGATGTGTCAGAGACTGTGCAGTTAAATTTCTACCATCGTTCAAGGGTTGGTCTAAAGGACCCTTAAATCCCCTTCTAACTCTGAGATTCTGTTAAACGGGGGTAACAGATCTAGATCATAAAAGCAAAACAGCACTGGTCAGTATTGGACTGGACAAATAAGGCCCTGCCTCATGGAAATTTCCAGAAACATCTGGAGAGACACAGACTGACAAAGACCAGACAAACAGAAGCGAAGGAAGTGGGACCACACCTGTACACGTCAGCTAAAAAAGTCTGAAACGTTGGGCTAAACTACGAGGAGAATATCACAGCAGGGTGGTTGAAAGTCTGAGGTCGGAACTGGGTTCCAGCTTCAGCTCTGCCCCAGAGTGTGGTGGTTTCACAACCTTGTACAAGTTGCGAACATCAGTTCCCTCGCCTGTAAAATGGGAATAACCCAGAGAGTTGTTATAAAGATTAAATGAGACCAATTTGAAAAGCAGGGCAGTCCCTGGTACATACGAAACCTCCCAGATATTGGGGCTCATTTTATTCATTCTTATGTCATTCAAGAGTCTAATTTTCTAGATCATCAGCATGGAAAGGAACTGACAGATGCCCCACAAACTGCTAGAGAGATGTGGCCCCAAATAAAATACCAGGCTGGCTAAAGCATAGACCTAACCCACAGGGCACCTGTTAGGCATCTTGTAAAGATGCCTGGCTGAGCAGACTCCTCAGAAGGTTCATTACGACTTACAGGGACAGCATTTTAATGGCAGCTCCACACCATCAGACAATCTGCACTGGAACTGCCTGCAGTGGGCCGGGTGAGCTCTGAGAGGGCTGTAAAGACTTGTCACTCTGATTTCTATCTCTTTGGGGAATCATGCTTCCTGGATTGATGTTCATTTTTAAGTCTAGAATACATTTGTGTGCCTTGCAATTTGAAAGTACGCAGGAAGAAAAAATTCATTCTGGGGCGCCTGGGTGGCTCAGTCGTTAAGCGTCTGCCTTCGGCTCAGGTCATGATCCCAGGGTCCTGGGATCGAGCCCCGCTTCGGGCTCCCTGCTCGGCGGGAGGCCTGCTTCTCCCTCTCCCACTCCCCCTGCTTGTGTTCCCTCTCTCGCTGTTGTCTCTGTCAAATAAACAAAAAAAACTTTTAAAAAAATTAAAAAAGGGGCGCCTGGGTGGCTCAGTCGTTAAGCGTCTGCCTTCGGCTCAGGTCATGATCCCAGGGTCCCGGGATCGAGCCCTGCATCGGGCTCCCTGCTCCGCGGGAAGCCTGCTTCTCCCTCTCCCACTCCCGCTGCTTGTGTTCCCTCTCTCGCTGTGTCTCTCTCTGTCAAATAAACAAATAAAATCTTTAAAAAAAAAAGAAAAAAAAATTCATTCTGTCAAAGAAATGCAGCCAAGCCACTTGAGATGGTCACGACAGAGTCACGGGCCCTTCTGCACAAGCACCTGAATCGACACGTAACAGACCATAATCGTCAGTTACATTGCTAATTGCGGAAAGCAAGGGCCATGTGAATGGGACAGATAACCAAATCCTGTGACTGATTCAGCCCTATGAACGACAAAAAAAAAACATCAAATCCGTCTTTCACAGGTTCTCCGTCTTCACTACTATCTTCCAACCTAGTCTGACTGTAGGAATCAGTTGGCATGCTTATTAAATGCAGGTTTCCAGGCCACTCTTCCAGAGAGTCTCAGTTAATAGGTCAGTAGGGAGGCTGAAGACTCCATATTTTAACATGCATCCCAGGGGATTCACGGGAGCAGGTAAGTTTGGAGAACACTTGTCTTAGAACCAAACCATTTGTCGCTGGTTTGTTTTCATAACAGGCTTTCACTGGGGGCCTGGTATACCCCAGAACCTCCCTATAATGATGCACATGAGGCATGCCTCTCAATCCTCCCAATTTCTGTGTGATGTAGTGCTGGTTATCCCCATTTTAAAGACAGACACTGAAGCTCAGCGAGGCAGCGACTTGCTTCATAAGGTGTCAGAGCAGGGTTCCCACACAGTCATGACTGCCCCTCGGGGCCTTTTTCCATGATCTCACGGTTGCTGCAGTAATGTAAATCACTCCCCTATCAATGACTCCAAGACCGATGATCCAGGCGGCCATATGGGACTAGTCATGGGATCTTCCCAGACTAATCCTGACATGTCTTTCATAGCAGCAAACAGCAGCTGCACTTCAAATGGGATGTCTCTGGCTGGAAATGGCACCCTGCCCAACGCATGGCCTCTTTACGCAGCCTGTGAAAATGCCCTAAGAATGCTCTTGCAAAGTGTTTATTTTCTCCGGTAATATTAAATACAAACGTTGTCTCCCTGGAATCTGGTAGCTTGGGGCCTATGCCTAAGTTTATCAAAGTAACTACTGGCTCCGCGCAGTTCCCTACAGAGGCCTCACCATATACAGCATTAGTTCACAAGCTTCACCGTTGGGTAACAATGCCATTAGGAAACGTATCATTTACCCAATAGACTGAAATGGATCCCAAGGAGCTATTCCAGTCTATCAGGTAATTATGGGGAAACCCTGTATTATTTACTGGAGAAAATGGAATGCTGCTCTGGGAGGCATGAAGGTCCATCCCTGCTCTCCGTGATAAAGAGATGATCCCATTTTGCGATAACAACCATTGAGCTTACTCTGATTTCTGGGACTTTTAAAAAATCCTTTTGTTGTTTTTCTTTTCTTTTGTATATAGCTAATGGCTCCAAGCCAACCGTAAATAGTGAAATATCTAAAAAAAATTCATTGTAATCCCATTCAGAGCTTTATTTAGCAGAGGGAGCACAAAATCCTCTAAAATCTCATTTACTTCACAACTACAATCACGACCATTTAAACAGGCAGCATATGGCGCCCTCCCATCTCACGGGGCCTTTCGAAGCTTAGAAGCCATGGGCACGGAGTCAACTGACCCATCCTCAAATGCAGCCGCGCTGAGGATTCCAGCCAGAAACACACTGAATGATAACAAGGGCTTCACCTTCACTGTAGTACGCCTAGATCCCCAGGACCTACCCCAGTTCCTGGCACTCTGGGGACACGCGATAAGCACGTGTTGTATAAAAAGGGGCCCTTCTTCCAGCTCTGACGTCCTATAACTCAGCCGCTACTATCCGCTGCTTTGTCCCAGCGACTACAGCAGGGCCGACACACAATCGAACTACCTTTTTAGCTGGTGGTGTTGTAGTTGTTGTTGTTGTTTTCCTTTTTGCCACATGCCTCAGTGGCTTTATGACATGACCTTCAGTTCTTGAGCTTCCATCATCTTTCACTGCCCTGCCAGACAACGGAAGAAGTATAATGGGAGGAGAGGAGCAGGAACACACCATGAGAATCAACCTTGAGTGGGGAGAGGGGGCGGAGGAGAGCAGTGAGATGCTGTTCGAAGGTGTAAGAGGATCAGGAAAATTAGAATAGGGAAAGATCGTGAGGAACTAGAAAACAGCCAAAAACAGAAGACGGAATCTATTTAGTCACTTAAAAATGTTATTTCCTGAGGGGCACCTGAGCGGCTGCCTTCAGCTCAGGTCATGATCTCAGGATTCTGGGATCGAGCCCTCGTCGGGCTCCTGCCCCTCCCCCCCACTCATGCTCCCCCTCTCTCAAATAAATAAATAAAATCTTTCAAAAAAATGTATTTCCTGAACACGTGGAAAGTGCAAATCCCTGTGCTAGATACAACCCCATGAAACATGGTGAAGAGCTATCACTTTTTAGCCAAGGACCCCCAACACTCCTGGTTGTCCACTTCCTCAGAGAGTATAACCCCAGACTAAGAAAATAATAATAATAATTAATAATAATAATGCCAACTCAGAGAACCACATGGAAAAGATAAACCTGGAGATAAGAAGGCAGAGCCAAGGAAGAAAGTTCCAGAAGAGGAGTGCAAGCAACATACCTCAAATCCCTGGTGTGACCCTAATTTGCTCTATTTTACACATTCTACACAGGATTCAGTTAAATGTCATGATTTGGGGAAATGGGTCTTAAAACTCAACTTTTATGACTCTCTGCTGCCTCAACACCACATGGGAAGCTGCTTTAGGGTAAGGTTTGGACAGTGTCTCCAGGCCTGAAGCATTCTTAGACTTCCTCATGCTTAAAAGACACCAGGCATGCTGACAGCTGAGAAGCATACAAAACAGTTGCTTACCCTCAAGGAGTTAGCCATCTAAAGAAGGGGACCCTGGGGCGCCTGGGTGGCTCAGTCGTTAAGTCGTTAAGCCTTCGGCTCAGGTCACGATCCCAGCGTCCTGGGATCGAGCCCTGTATCAGGCTCCCTGCTCGGCGAGAAGCCTGCTTCTCCCTCTCCCACTCCCCCTGCTTGTGTTCCCTCTCTCGCTGTGTCTCTCTCTGTCCAATAAATAAATAAAATCTTTAAAAAAAATAAAATAAAATAAAGAAGGGGACCCACAGGCAAACAGGCCATTTAAATGACATCCATGATGTAATGTTTTAGGATAAAAGTATGTAATAAGTGAACCATCACTTATATGTAATAATACAGATTCCATTTCCGGGAAATCACCTATAATTCTGCAGGTTACCTTTTAAGAGAATTGACTTCTCTGTATGTCATATACAGATTATCTTATGGAAGTATACTTCCGCAAACAGCATGGGGCAAAATGGTACAACTGGAAACATCCCTAGCAAGATGTGTTCTTGTGTCTTTAACCAACGATGTGACATTTTGGTTACAACAGCCTCCTACAGTATTTCATAAGTGAGGTAGAACTGTTCTCCATAAACCACCATCATTTATTCATTCATTTATTTTTAATTGAAACGCCTCTCTTCATTCACTAGGTTCTCTTGTTGGAAGTCAAAGCAGGATTAAAAAAGAAAAAAAAAGGTAGCCAAAGCAGGATTGCATCAAAACGTTGGAGAAACGAGAGAAAATAGCCTCATAAAGCATCTGAAATTCATTTTAATATACACTTACTTTCACACCATGTATTTGCAACTCACCAAGATTTAAGTAAAATTCAACCCATGCCTTCCAGAACCATACAATCTAGTGCCAGAAACAGCAAGCAAAGAAGCCTTTTTGCTACAGAGAGATGTGTGCCATTATGATACCTAGGTGTCTGTATTTTAAAACAACACCTATAATGAATAAGAGCCACAAGCTCTAAATCGCACGTTGCTACTACCATATTGTATTGTATTAGCATTACTCAAATAACATCATAAACACGTGTGAGGCTGGACAGCAGAAACAAGGAAACAGCAAATGTACCAAGCCCTTTCTTAGAAGAGCTAATGGTTTTAAGATCTTTATTCTTCTTTTTAATCTGACTTTGTACAACATCACAGCATGCTTGACAATTTTACTTGAAGCCGTTGACTGTGGAGAGGGGGAGAAGTTGAATATTTCTTGGAAAAGACTGTCCATTTCTACCTGCTAATGCACAATCTAAAATGACCATTTATATGCACAACCATTTACCTGGTGCATAATACTTAACTCGGAAATTACCACTAAGAGGGATAGCCAGCACCAGCATTTGAGCACAGGGTTTGGGTGCAAATGCTAAAGCATTTCTGCAGATAATGAAGCATCCAACAAAGTGCCCTTTGTTAGACAATAAAAATAAATGATTTCAAAAGCCATCAACTGGTGATGAACAAATACATTTTATAGTAAAGCAGTTGGAGATTTGGAGGGTAAGCTCGTATTTCACTACAATGTGTTTGTGTGCCTTTTGTTTCTTTTTTAATCACAACCTACTCGGTATTCTCCACCTATAGCTTATCTTCCATTTTTTTTTTTTTTATTAATAATAAAAAGAGCTGCTGTCATTCATGGAATCCTTCTTTGTGCCAGACTGGGCTAAGCAGTTTGCAGTCTTTGTCTTACTGACTCTTCACGTCACGTCTCCCTATAAGGTGAGGTCTATTATGATGTCCTGTTCTACAGAGGAATTTGTGCAAAGTAAGCAAAAAAATCCCATCTTTTTAAGGGACTTTGTAGCTTTCAAAGTGTTTTGACATAGCTGGTCTGATTTGTGTGGCCTGTTGAGAGTCTGAGAGGTTAGTACATTATCTCTCTTTTTTTTTAAGATTTTATTTATTTATTTGACAGAGAGACAGAGAGAGAGTGAACACAAGCAAGGGGAGTGGGAGAGGGAGAAGCAGGCTTCCTGCGGAGCAGGGAGCCCGATGCGGGGCTCGATCCCAGGACCCTGGAATCATGACCTGAGCTGAAGGCAGACACTTAACGACTGAGCCACCCAGGCACCCCCATTATCTCTTTTTTAGACACAAGGATACTATGACCTACAGAACTGAAGTGAGTTGTCCATGGTGATGTTTGCTAAACGATTATAACAGACTGTAAAAAAGAAAGAAAGAAAAAAAAAAAACTGGCTCAATGCTTCCCTTCCCTGTAACCACTCTCCTTCGCAATGTAACTCTATGGTTCCTCTCATCCAGAGGTAGGCTTTCTTTTCCCTTGAATCTGAACTAGCCTGGGGACTTGCTTTGACCAATCCAATGTGTTAGAAGCAGTAATGTACCAGTTCTCTGGCTGAAGAGGTCTTGCACTCTCTGTTCTCTCTGCCAAGAGAACAAGCCCATGGTAACATGATGGATGATGAGAAACGTGGCCTGGCCACACCCATCGGCCCTTGACAGCCTGCAAGCCCCAAATCAAAGCCACCTAGCTACCCATCAGCTCACTGCAACTATGTGCATGAACCCAGAAGACACAAGCCTGTACAGAACCACAGCATTGTGAGCTAAAAAAAAAAAAAATTAATTCATTTAAAAATTTTTAAAAATAAAAATAACTGGTGGTTATTTTAACCACTAAGTCTTAGGGCAGTTTGTTACCTGGCAAGAGCTGACTGACACAGTGGCATTGCTGGAAACAGAGTTCTAGGAGCCAATGCTGCCTCAACAGGTATGATTTTTATTTGTTACAGAAAAGCTAGATTACTTTTTAGTTAAAAAAGAAATGTTGGGGGTGAGAGGGTTAAAATAACATGAAAAGACAAAAACATGGAATTATTTGATTTAAACAATGAGTAGAGTTAAGTATTCCTATGTCTGTGTGATTCATTACCAGATCCTACCCACCGTTCTACCAAGATGCGATGTCTCTCTAGGATTTACCATCATTACCTTACTTACTTGAACGACTGCATCCACTGTGACTACATGCCCAATTTGAGCTCTGAAAATATAATGAGCATGAAAAACTTTTAGTGGCATTTACATACATAACATTTTGTTTTTAATTAACATTGCATTAGCTCAATATTCTCCAAACCTTATTCATTTACATATCACTTTCACAATCTTTGCTGCAAACTGCAAACTACCTATATTGTTATTTACTGAATATTTTTTCTCCAGTGAAATTCAAATTGACTCACATTTTTTACTTTGCCTAATCTTAAGCAATAATAAGCATGGGATCACATGCTTTATAAAATAATTATCTATTTTTCTACATAACTGTTTAAAATAAAAATGCATATATTCATCTGTGTACCACCTAAAATCATCCTGCTTCCTATACTCTGAGAAACACTGCATTACCCATGTTTGATTAATTTCAAGTCTTTACCTTTGAATACAAGCTATAAGAGAAAAAAACAACTGATAAGGCTTTTATAGGCCAAAGGGAACTCTGATAGAGATGACAGTTCCATTGGGCACTAACTCAGGAAACTCCCTGCCATCTGAAGAATGACACACAAGTGTGTTCTAGCCTTTGGCCCAACAAGCAGATCCTATTTCCATGATCCCCACTGAGCTTTTGACTCTTTTCAGCGCTCATGATCTGAATAAGCAACTTGAGGTAGGACAAGGTAAATATCACCAGGTCCTCAGGTGGCTCTGAGGCCATGAAACTGTTCACGCTCATCCATGTGAACTATAAGATGAACGTGCAAAACCTGCTGGACTGCTCCCAAGGCCCCATACCCTTTCTTAATACTTTTGATCCTCAAAATAAGTTTTTAAGTAAAAGCATTTAAAGCTAGCGTTTCTGTGTCATTTACAAGATCAAGACTCAAAAAATGACCTCTCTGGGACAAAGAAGTTGCCTCTGCCTCATCCAACTAGTTAGCTGCCAGTCCACAATGAACCGGCTTCCAGCCCTGGGAACATATTTTTTGCCCCTTCGATTACTGCTCACAAACAATATCAAGGAAATGCCATAAATGCAGTAAATCTTAACTTAATCAAAACATTGGATAAAATTCTCCATGCTTCCTTTGAAAATAAGATGGTAGACTTACGTGAATTACTAACAGCTAAAAATCACTGTAACCAAGAAGTACTGACTAATGGATTAGTTTCTACAAGAGTGATCATAGGGTAGTTTGTTAGAGTGAAAACCACAGGTTCGAATCCTCTTCAGGTTGAATCCCAGGCGGGGTAAATTATTCAGTTTCTCCCTTATCAGTTTTATTTTGTTGTGTTGTGTTGTGTTTTCTCCATGTACATATGGTAATAATAATGGTGGTTATCTTGTAGGGTCCTTGTGAGGATTAAATGAGCTAATTCATTCAAAACTTAGAACAAGACCTCCCATGTGCTAAGTATTTCATTAACACTAGCTATTACTATTATAGGTAATTCTGATCATTTCTTTTTTATGTCAATATGGGATGTTCTACTTTGGGTGCTCACAGGCTTCATCCAGCTCCACATGTCTGCCAGTCCCTGGAAGGAATGTGTATAAATCATGCTGATTAACTATGTATGGGTTTACGAAGATAGAAAGAGCTCATACGATAGACATCAGAATGAAAGTTCCAAGGTGCTTTGACAATGTTCTCACTGGGCACACAGACAAGAAAATTTAATTTAACAAGCATAAAAGCAAAGTTCTGCATGGTCAAGTATAGTCATGTAAGGAAAACCTTGCTTCTTAAAGTCCAGCTGGTTAGTGGTTAATGTGCACTACACGCCGGAAACAGAAATGAAAAAGCCATTGAAATCTCACTCCGTGAAAACAACATAGAGGCCCATTTTCCCATTTCCACAGCACTCAGAGCGGACAAGATCACATCCAGCGTAAGGTATTCAGTTCTTGGTATGGTGTTTTAAGAGAAATAAGATGCATAACAGGCTGGAGAAAGAGTAGAACCCAAGTCATTAAGAAATGGCTAACAGTCTTGGGAATACCTCCCCTAGGGGGGCAAGAGAACCAAGTTGATCAATTGACATTTATGAGCACCTACTATGTGCCAGGCTGCCCTGGGCACCAGGAATCATATGGTGAACAAGACAGACAGCAACTTTGCCCTCAATAACTCACATCCCAGTGAAGATAGTCACACGATAAACACATAATCAAACCCACAGCATCAATGGCTTCAGGCCCTCAGAAGTGCTGCAAGGAAGAAAAGATGCAATGCCTTTCTATAGACATGACTCCAAGTGGAAATGATATGAAAAAAACCAGATGGAAATGAGGGTAAAATGATATGTTAGCTGTAAAGCATTTATCAAAGTGCCTGGCGCATAGTAAAAGACTCAGTAGCTGGTAGAGTTAACAATAACATGAGCAAATATTTCTACAGCACTTCCTGAGGTGCCAGACCCTGCTGTAAGCAGTTTGCCTATATTAAGTCATCTGTCCGGTAGGAATCCTTTCTACCCCATTTTACAGATGATGACACTGAGGCGCATGGCACTTAGTAAGTTCCATACAACTACACTAGTCAGATCTAGCCTCTGGACCAGGCAGCCTGGCTCCAAAGCCTAGACTCTTCTTGGCTACTATGCCTTCCAGATACTGAAGGATCATCTCATCAAAAGTGAGTGTCTGTGTTCTAAGGTAGACCAGAAGACAGAAATGGAACAAAGGAAGTTTCTTCAAAGAGTGTTAATCAACAAACAGTCCCTGGACACTTGGCTTGTTTCCAGCACCCTGTTAGGCACAAGACTGTGCTAAAAACCTTATGTTATATTCAGAACAGACTTGCAGCAAGTGGGGCCGCATTCCTGTGATGCAAAATAATCTTATGGTGTGCCTGGTTTTCACTCCTTACTCTGCCCTTTCGTTTTCCCTTCAGTGACCTTGTTACCTATATCAGGAACATCCGATCTTGAAAAGAATCTGCTTGTGATAAGAGAAAAAATGCAAGATGCGACTTAGTGCCTTGCCTGGTAGAGATGTTTTTTTTAATAAAATGTTACAGGAGTCTAGTTTCTGGGAAATGATCAGTTTGCAAGTTGAAGGAAAGGTATAAAACTCCATGTATGTAAGACCTGGTGTGAAAAAAACTTGCTTACACACACACACACACACACACACACACACCAAAAAAAAACAACAACACAAACTCTGCTGAATCTTCCTTTGCTCCATGCCTTAAAAAATTCATTTCCTTGACATCTCATGTCCAACTTTCTTAGTTGCACTTCTGCCCCCTGACATCATCAGATGAAGTGTGGTGCTGGAAAACTATTGTGGAACTACCTGGAATTGATGACACGAAAATCCTAGGAAGCACTGGACTATAACAACAATGGTAATAGTAGCTAATAATTATTGAACAAAATAACATGTTTGGCACTGTTCTAAGTATTTCCACCCAGAGTTCGATACTTTTATTCTCTCAATTTGGATGTTAAAAAACTGGCTTGTTAAGGAGAATATGTAAAATTACTGGAAAAAAGAAAGAATATTCTATTTTCTGGTGAGACAATGGATGGTCCAGTGGTGAGCACTGAACTACATTTTTCCTTCCCACCTCCATGGGTCTTTACAGAACTCTGAAATTCACATTGGAGAGGTTTTGAGAAATTAATCAACCAACCCTTAGCAGGTGCTTAATCCATACCTGGTATTGTGGGAGGTACCTTTGTTTTGCAACAACCAATCCCATCATGTTGCCAAGGGCAGAAATGGTGCCTCCCCAGAACCTAGCTGACTGCCTTGCACAAAGTAGATGCTCAGTAAATGCCGGTTGCTTGATTAGTTTCCTCCTCTGTGCCCAGCCTCAGCCTGGGGCAGATGAAAGTGAAGATGCTGTTCTTGGTGTTGGTGATGCTTTTCTGTCCTCATCTGCCACCTCTTTTTATTCCTTCGGAGCCCACTTGAAATTCCACTTGGCTCAAGAAACATCAAAGGAGGTGCTGAATCCTACTGCAACTCAAAGACAGCCCAGCTAAAATCATTTTCTAGGGTCAAGAAACAGCTTTCCCCAGAAAAGAGTGGCAAGGGAGGAAGTGAGGGTAATGAAAACAGGCAGAAGAAAAATAAGAATAGAAAAAAGGAGACAGGTGTGGGAAACAGAATCAGAGACAGGAGAGCTGTGGACCATTCCTAGCCTCGTCCCAGTGATACAGTGAGTTTCTTGAAAGGCACTGTTCTCTGAGAGTCGGATTTTGTTCACAGTCTAACAGGTGTGGAGGCTTAATTATTATTTTAACAGTGTGTTCGAGAGAAGTACAGACACTGATCTATACAATTACTCTCCTCAAATACAGACATTTGCCTCTGTTTTCACACATATAAAATGAAATAATCAGATGTACCAAATGTTGACATTTTCCCTCATGAAATACCAGATATTTCCTGAAACTTGGCTAATTATGTCCTTCACCACCCTCCACAAAAAAAAAAAAAAAAACCTCAGCCTGTCACAATGTAATTCCAAAATCATTAAAATTCTTAAGTCATATACCTGAGAAACCAAGAGAAACCGAGAGGTAGATGATTTTCTCATCTTAAAACTGAAGACTAAATCAGGCTGATATTTACAAAGCAAACCTTTGGAATTCTCCAAAAGAGCTAAGATGAGCATGCCTCCAAAACCCCAGAAATGCTCATCAATGAAATTGCGGTATTCTGAATCCACACAATCAACATGTAACCCCTGATCCCTCTCAAAGGTAGGGACATTGGCATTGTATTTCTCCCCTCACCAGACCAAAAATTAAGTTAGAACAGCTGCCAACTTTCAGTTTAAAGATTAGGCTCTTTGTATGGGTGATTTATTGCATGTTTATAGCTGGAGAGAACAGATTTTTTTAAGTTGGAGGATATTGCTTTCTTTCAGGGCTTCGGGATTTTTCACCTTTTCCTCTCCTTTAACGCATCAAAAACACTCTGTGTATGAGGAGTCATCTCTGGACCAGATTCTATTTACAGATATTTTGGGGGAGAAAGGGGAAAAAAGCGGGGAAAATCTTAAACCAATCTTTGGTTACTCATGTGCAGCAAGTTCAATTTGAATGTTCATGAATTCGTGGCATGTTGATACCTCCACTGAACATGTCAATTATCAGCCAGTGTGCAGATTAGAGACTTTAGCCCCATATGAGGTGGAAGGAGGGTTGGGGATGGAGGGGGGAGGGAGAGCAAGAGAGAGAAGAGAGACACATTAATAGAGACAAAGAGACAGAGACAGAGGCACACACAGTGCCAAATGGTTCATAATGCAAAGAGGACCCTTCTGTGAAACCATTAAGTTAGAGTCAAGCCACCTCTGAATAAGTATTTGGGCTTCAAGTAATGCCACCTTTCGCCTAAGAGCTGTGCCTCCTGAGGAAGGATCACCCAGTTATTAAGAGCGTGGGCACTTCTGGATCAAACCACCTGGGCTCAGATCCATAATTTGCCACATGCTCATTCCACATGTGACCTGGGCAGTTTATTCACACTTTTCATGTCTCGGTGTCCTCCATCTCTGAAACGAAGCCCACCTCATGGGGTTGTCAGAATGACTGAATGCAGGGAAAGGGCTTAGAATGGTGACTGGCACATGATAAGGAAAGACTCAATAAACATCCACTCCTGTTACACCTTATTATCACACGAAGGTCTCTGAAGGAAGGTTACAAAGAGGTTGGTACCCCTTTGGAGCCACTTAGAGCAAGTGCTCCTTTGCATGGGGGCATGATTGCTCTTCTAACCCATTCAGTGCCACCGGTCACCAGAACCACGATGGGACTAACAAAGAAGGACAGCAGCTAACTGCCAGAAAAAAAAAAAAAAATGTGTACCTGCTTTGACCACGGAGGCTGCTTCTGCATGTGCAGCCAGAGCTATTTTCCAGAAAATCATCTATCTGCAGAAAAACTTAGTGTGCCTTTTCTTTAAACACACCTGTTTTTTCATTGCCAAACATGGCACCCCCAAAGAAAGGACCATGCCACCGAAGCTCCTGTTGCATCTTTAGGGACTTTGGGGTTTTAGAACAATAAAATGCCATGGATACTAGTCCTCTTTGTCTATGCATCTTAAGATGAGGTCACTTGTCAGCTGCAAATGCCCTTGTTGGCTCAGGATGATGGTGACAATTATACTGATGATGATAATGACAGTGATGACGTGCTGATGATGGTTAGCATTGACTGAGCACTCCCTGTGGGCTGGCACTTGTCTAAGCACTTTACCCAGATTTTCTCACTTCTCACAACCTCTCCATGAGATGGGTCACCTTTCTCATATCCATTTATATAGAGGAGGGACTGAGGTGCTGACAAGGTAGGTACTTTGCCCATGGTCACACAGCTAGTGACTCCAGAATCTTCACTCTTAACCATCAGAAAAGGCTACCTTGAAAATTGTCCAATAGAAAAATCATTGGTTTGGGATTCAGGGAATCCAGTTGCTGGTCTGGTTCTACCCAACTAGCTTTTCTCCTGCTTAACCTTACCTGGTTTAAGTCACTTCGCACCTTTAGTTTTGACGTCTTCCTTTAAGAAAGGAAGCTTTTACGTCAGTTGTCTGCAAAGGTCTCTTCCAGATCAACAACTATATGATTCACTCCTTCATCTAGTAACCAATATTTGGGGATTGAGCATCTACTATGTTGTAGGCACTGTATGAGTCCTTAGAAAACAGGAGTGAAGAATAAATAGATGTGTTTTCTACTTTTCTGGGGCTCACAGTCTAGCACAGGAGATAATGTGAAATAAGCACACAAGTAAATATACAATCACAAATTTGTATGCGTGCCCTAAAGGGCAAGTGCCAGGGTCCCATTAAAGAGAATGACATGAATGGCCGGATTTAGGTTGAGGGATCTTTGGAAGATGTGATATTTAAAATAAGGACTGCAGGATAGGTAAAAGTTGGTTAGTCAAAGTTACACGGGAAAGGTATTCCAGATTGAAAGGTAAACACATGCAAAGGGCTGAGCAATGAAAAAGAATATGGGATATTCCAGGAACTGAGAAAAGCCAATGTAGCTAAGACACAATGAGTAGGGGAGAAAGTGGCACCAGAGAGAATTGATGAGGCAGGCCAAGGCCAGATCCCTGGTGTCTGTGTCCATCCAGGTCCTGTATCCTAAAGCTACAGGAGAATTCTATTAATCACAATAGAGGAGCCTTCCCTGTCCCCATCTCCAAGGTCTCCACCTCAATGTCAGGCTTTCCCCAAGGAAACAGAAGGTGAGTATAGGGATGAGGAAAAGATATTAACTCTTAAGAAAACCCAGGCCCCATTAGTGCTTTGACATTTATCTACATGATTCTCTTCACCAACAGGGAAATAGAGTAAAGAAGAAAAAATGAACAGTTACCTGGATAACTCAGCTAAAGTCTCCAATATTGCTTCAAAACTGACCTGAGGGCGCCTGGGTGGCTCAGTTGGTTAAAGCAACTGCCTTCGGCTCAGGTCATGATCCTGGAGTCCCAGGATCGAGTCCCGCATCGGGCTCCCCGAGGAGCCTGCTTCTCCCTCTGACCCTCCCCCCTCTCGTGTACTCTCTCTCATTCTCGCTCTCTCAAATAAATAAATAAATCTTTAAAAAAAAAAAAAAACTGACCTGAATGATCCAAATAGCTGATTGGATTCTCCACTTCACTTCACACATGTAGATAGAATTATAAATCCGTAATCAGTGGATTATGACACAATCTTGTGAATAGAACAATAAATCCATCAAGAACTTCTGGTGCACCCCTGAGGAAGCCCTAGCTAAGTGTTTTAGCCCATCCTCTGGTAAGACTGGGAAATAGGAAGTCTTTGACAATTGTCTTTTTCAGGCTTCCAGGTTCTTCTAATGTCACCTCTTCCAGGAAGCCTTCTCTAATCACCCCTGCTAAACATGAGAACTCACTCATTTGACTACCTATAATTCTTGCATCATACCTGCATAGGTGGTTATCTCACTCTGACTTGCATTTACCATTTGTTCACTGGGTGTAAGCACCTTGAGAACAGAGACTGACTTAGTCAAAGGTCTCCTTGCTGGCACTTGACACTGGGGCTGGCACACAGGAACCTCACTTAACATGCATTTGATTTAATGGATTTAATCATGAGTAGCCCTAACTCTCTTTCACTGCCGAGTATGTTCCACAGTGTCCCAATCAATCCCCACCAAAGGATTTCACCTGGCAGCACTGTTCCTTCAACCATCTCCCAGCATCCTCTTCCCTAACACATCTATTCTGTATCCCATTTCTGCATGACCTGCCACTTCCTACTAAGTTATAAGGGATGGCAACTTCTTGATCCAATAAACAAGTCCTCGCTAACATGGTACCTAGCTAAGGAGGTTCCCTCCCAGGTAGCTTCATACCATAACCCAATCAAAATGCCCAGAGTTACAAGAGGCTTGTAAGAATTGTGAACCCCTGGCCAGTAGTCCTCTATTGCAGGACAGTCTTTGGTAAAATCACAACACGTGGGTGGCTACCAACTCCACTCATGGATACAACTGACCTGTAAGTAATCTCATAAAAACAATAAAAATAATTACCTCCATTATTTCCTGAACCCCTACTAATTCCCAGTTTCTAACCCTCTCCAAGCTCTGTAGATTACGTTTTATTAGCCCCTCTCTACAAAGGGGGAAACTTAGCCTCGAAGAAGTAAAGTGACTTCCACATGACATGCAGGCAAAATCCAAAGGCAGGACTCAGCTGCCAGTCTCCGTAGCTTGGGCTGTTGCTACTCTACCACCTAATCCCTCTAGAAATAAAGAAAAACTATAGCCAGTGGCCAGCCCTCATTCTCTTCTCAAGCTCAGCATATTTCCCACTCTTGGTGGAGAGTCATCAACAGCTCCAGCACCTTCAAGAGGAAGATCAGTCCGTCTTTCATCAGAAAAAGAGCTTCCCCAAAAAGAGAGCAAGAGGATCCTTCATGGTTCCTGAACATTGCCCCCTTCTGTAAAATGGAGCAGCATAATGATCCCCAGATTCCGTGAGATGAGCAGAGCCCACAGCTGCTAGGTAAAGACAGCAATGGTCCCTCTACTTGTGTTCATGGTGGATAACAGGCAGGACTCCACAGTTCTCAACACAAACCCATGACACTAACAAGGCTTGAAAAAGTCACATAAATGACGAATTGAGCTGTATGTGTTTTTTGAGCGAAGTTACATCTCATCTAAATGAGGTCAACATCAGCCTGAACCTGAATGAGAGAAGGGAAATAATATCCAGTAGGCACCCAGTGTTGAGGAAATGCATTTTACATACCTTATCTCAGACCCGTCTTTAGAGGGAAATATGAACTAGAGTCTCATTGTGCAGAAAAGTAAACTGAGGCTCAGGGAGGTGATTTGCAAAGGGTTACATGGCTAGCAAATGGCAGATTTTGGACCAATGCCCAGTCTATCTCACTCCCGGGCTGATGCTTTTTCCATTATACGATAATGTCTCGCCTTTGCATGCTTTCTGAACTCCATTTGTTGTGATTTTCAGCTGCTTGGATGGATTGCACACTTGGAAATCCACCAAAAGCAGATCCTACATCTTTAGCAATTCACGTAAACGCTAGGCCAAATTCCAACCATCTTTTTAACAAGAGAACTCTCCAGCCTGAGTAATGGGGCTTAGAAAAAAATAATAAAAGGAAAAGGAGAAAGGCAAAAAGTAATTCCACCTCGCAGGGGAGGCCTGTGGGATTCAGAGGGTGTGGGTGGCCGAAACTGGCACAGATACAATCACAGCCCATCATGGGAACAATGAGGCTATAACTCCAACTTCTGGAGAATGCCATTCATTCATTCAACAATTATTTTTGAGTGCCTCATTTGAACATGGCAAAGCATTGTGGGAGTGAAAAAGAAGCAAAAAGCTTAGCCCAACCCATAGGGAGTACACAACATTCCCAATCAGAGTTCTCAGGGAAAGAGAGAGAAATGGACAACTGTACCAAGGAGCATTAGATTTTTCAGACACACCTAGACAGACACCACTGACATGAACGCATCCCCTGTTTCTAAGCTTATGTGTTTAGTCCACGGTTCTACTAGTATTCCTTCCGCATTTTCCTATTCTTTCTTTCATATTTGTCTAGTCCTGTTTCCTTACCTCTCTGGTGGAGTGTGCACTGCAGTGGAAAAAACCTGTCCTGAAGACAAAAGAACTATGTCCCATTCCAGCTCTGCAACCTTCTAGCTATATGACCTTGGACCAGTCTTCATGCCTCCCTTAGCCTCCATTTGCTCATTGGTGAAAGAAATGTAACGATCCCTATCTCAAATATTACATAAGGATTAACTGAAATAATCATATGTGAAAGTCCTTTGAAAGGGGCTTTTCTAGCAACCTGCTAGAAAAGTATATGTTTTATCACCAATGGTAAAATTTATTAGATTATTATGTTAATGGTTAATATTTGGCTAGTCAGAAAAGCCTGCCAACTGGCCATTATTCCTTTTAGTTTTCCTTGGGCAAAGCCCGGCTAAGCAAAAGAGAAAAGCAAGACAAAGAGCACTATTTTGTGAATTCTTCCCCAAAAGGACAGCATTGTAAGTCTGCCATGAATAAAGAGTGTAAATTATATTCAGCATGATATAAGTAATGACATATCAATTAACTGTGTCAACAAGGTCTAAAAATATGCAAATTACTGTACTTCAATTAGAAAAATCTACATCCTTAGAGAATATTGTAAATCAGGAAATTTGGGAGACATTAAGAGTAATCAGTGAGGGAAAGCATGTACTTTTTGCCGTATCCTATTTTTATACATACATAATGAAATAATTATAGCTACACTGTATTTATGCCTCTGCAAAAATATTAAAATCTTAAGATCTTTACAATGATAAGTTAAATCCGTATTATGTTTTCAGACAACATTAATTATAAGAAAAAGAAATCTATTATCATTCAATATAAGTAAGTTGAAACTAATTTGGACATGTAAATTAGAAATGCTGTTTTTCTGAGCACCAGAACATTAGAAAAGAGAAAGAAAGAAGAGCTATCTAGATCAATTACTGGGTCTATAAATGCAAAAGCTTTAGTGGATTTAAGTTTTAATGCAAATTTAGGAGTGGTTAGTAACTTTTCTCAAAATTATCAAACTATATGGTTTTTCAATTTTTTAAAGGCCTTCCTGGTTTTCTTTGTTTAAAATGCATTAAGCTATCTCTTTGGGATGTATTTGCCTTTATCTGAGCTGTCCCCTAGTTGTAAGTCCCAAACAAATAGCAGGAGGCAAAGCTGGGAATGCATAAGGTGACCCCAGTTTTCAGTGACTGGGATATTCAGCCCTGTAACAGGGGAGTAGTACATTTGCTTTGAAATGCAGTGACCATCAATTCTGAAGATGCCAGAGGGATGCACAGGAAAGGGACCCAGGACTCAGATCAGCAGCAGCTCCCCTCTCCCCAGCCCTCCAGGGACGTGCATTCTGGCTGGCAATGTCCTACAAGGAGACTGCCCGGAAACTGATCTGTTTTACCCTTACGAATTGAAAGCTATAGGAGGCTTCGTTAGGACCTGAAAATTCTGACTCCAGAATGCTTCTTCTCTAAGAAGTGTCCACACCCTGCCTCCTTTCCACATGCATATTTCAGGACCCGGAGTTCAACAACTTCTTTAATAAAATCAATCCCAACTCCTCCAGACTGAGTCAGTCCCTGCCTGAGCTTTATGCAGCATAGGGCATGTTGACTCCTCTGGCGTCCACCCAGGCTAGGGGGCTCCATGAGGGCAGACAGTGTGCCTATTATTCTCTGTTTGTGCTCCGCAGATGCACAGTGTCCCCCACAAAGCGGACACTCGATCAAGATGATACCAATAAACAAAAGAAAGAAGAAGAAAGACCATAGACTGGGCAACTCTTGACTAGGAAGAATGTATTTTCTTAGTGCTAAGTATGCAAACTTCCGTTAGAGTGGCCACACTGTCTCAACCCTTTCTTCGGTTAATCCAATTAACTAGAGTTCAAGCTGGTTTAATGAAAAACGGAGAAGTAGATGAAATTTGCCTTTACATGCCTCGCCATCCTTCTTCTACTCCTCAACCCAACTGCCCCCACCGATGCCTATGACACTTCCACTCTCCTCATGCTCTCCTCACCTGCCTCATCCAAGTCAGCTTCTCTGGAAAACACGTGGTAAGACTGCTTACAGTAAGTGGCAGGGTTTACCGTAGCACCCTTCCTGCAGTTCTGTCCGTGAACATAGAATAGCATGTTACTCCAAAAGAACGAAGATCTGACAGAGGAATTTCAGACACTGGTAGGCCAGGAATGTATTTTAGGGAGTGGAGCACGTTTTCAGTCTGCCTTAAAACACACACACACACACGCACACGCATGCACACGCATGCACAAGCCCGATTAGGAAGCTACACAGTTTGCCTGTTTGAATGTCAGCTCTGATGGGTGCAGACATTTCTTAAAACGGGGCGCTGTGTAATGCTCTTAAATTGTTACTTGGTGGTGGGAATGGAGCAAGAGAAGGGATGCTATTTCAGCTGGTGACAGGGTAATCTTCAGCCTTGCAAATATATACTAACCACCAAAATGTATTCCAGGATACTCTCTCCACTAGAGAAGAGAATATGGTCAGCGGCTGAGATTTTTCAAAAAGAAAAACAAAAAACAAAAAAACTAGCATCCTTCCTAGTTTGCCCAGTATAAATCCTGGCATATATAAATCTATAACTGGATCAATATAGATGTAGTTATGGATATAGACGCAGATACCTCATCTAGTCTGCTAGATGAATAAAGGACATCTGCCATATGTAAGTAATTAACGGCACAGACTCTTAGACCAGCTCCACTAACTAATATGAGTTTAGACAGTTGCTTAAACTCTCTAAGGTTTAGTTTCCTCATCCGTAAAATTGAAAGGATAATAAATTTACTCATAGGGCTGTTGTGGTGTAATTAAATGAGATAATGCTAATAAAAAGTCTACTATGCGTGGTGGCACAAAGTCACTCTCCAACGGTTGCAAGTTTTAAGTATCTTCAAAATAATAGTTATTATGTCTGCCATAAGTTTTCTCTGCAAAGAGGAGTTTGGGGACTGATGATTTTTACAAGCTAGTACTTACCCCAGATTTTGTGAGCATATGGTACCTACTCCTTGAGTCCACATGGCTCAAAGTAATTCATCTGCCTTACTTGTTTAAGAACTTAGGGAGGTAAATATTTGGGCCACATATGCTAATTCAAATGAAATTCCAGAAAAACGAGAATGTCAAGCAGCAAGCAGAATTTAAAATAGCAATTTTAATAAAATTGTACATTCAAGACTGTTCCTTACGCCAACCATCATGATATTGCTATCCTTTTTTTTTCTCTGCATTATCCACCAGTCCATATTTTTCTCCCCATGTTCTTCGTTGTCCCCATTCTCTTCATCATTATGCCTCGCCATCCAAAGTTTTTGTCTGAGATACTCCAGGATTTATAGCAAGAGCAGCAGATTCGCATGCGGCTCTAGGTCTGCTGATGGATCGTGCTAACAAAGAAAATACGCTCAAGGTTTAATCACCAAACTGTAGCCAGAAACTCAGAGCATCACAAGCCACAAAGAAAGAAGTTCCAATTAACAACTTATTGAAAAGTTAAGGAGTCAGGAAGGGATGCCACCAAATCTGCCTGCCTGATCCAGTGAGGCCATGGGGACTTTCTGTAATCCATCTCTGCTTCCTCCCATTCGGACCCCGGGAATAGAGAGAGAATTTACCCGTCATGACTTCTGACTAACGGAAGTTAACTTTATTGAATGCCACAATCCACATCCCGCCCTTGTGTAGGATGGATATCAGATCGGGATAAGGATAAATTCTACAACATTGACTTAGTCATCAGTCTGCCTAAAAATAAAGGGAGGGCTGGGGAGGCAAATCAGTCACTCTTCTATCACTCCCAGGGAAAGAAGGAAAAATAAAAACAGGAGAGAGAAACGCATGCTATAAACACAGCCCACCTTTTATTGCTGCGCTCCTGCTACGTGTCCAAAGGCTTTGCAATTATTTGGCTATTACTTATCTTTAAACATCAGCTAAAGAGATCTAGCATTTTGGAAAGGTAATTATACCGTAATGCAGATGGCAGTAATAACAATTTACCCAAGATAAGCCCTTGCAATGATCTTTACAAAGCAAAGCAAAGCAAAAGTAGTACTGACTCATGAAGGACCTCCAGTGGAGAAGGATGCAATGCAGTAGCCAGACCGTCGTCCCTTGCAAAATGGACACGCAGGTGTTATCACTCTCACCCCTAGAGGCAAGACTAGGCGGAGGTTAAAAAAATCCTTGTCTAAGTTTAAGAAATTCCTGACATGGAGATTGCTCTCAAGAGTCCTTATCTGATGTGACTCCTACCCACTTCAAGTGCTAGAGGAAAGGATCTCTTCCCCTGCCTCTTGGGTCCCAACTTAGGCCTCAATTCCCATATCCGAAACTGCCTGCCGCATGCATTTCTGTAGAGAAGGATTTATCCTACAACATGATAGTTGTTGAAACAGGGGGATCTAATTGCTTAGAAATCATTAATTGCTATAAATAGATGACTTCTGGGAGTCAATGAACTATAAGCAGAAGAGACAGTGTGTTTGAATGTCACGCTTGTGCTCTGGATATTTTTATGACTTGTCAGTGGTTCCATAAAGAACTCACACAGCAAAAGGTGCCTAGTCAACCTGTACTGATTGAAATTGCCAGTTAGAAATAGATCATTCTTGTTTTAAACCTTGACCACCCTTCTAACAAATCAGGGTGTGCATTTATGATGCATTACTAAGAAAAGTTAGTATCAGCCATCCAAGAAGAAAAAAAAAAAGGAGGACACAAAGGAAGCACTATCTGATCTTTGCTATTTTCCAGGGCATAAAGTAACAACCTATCATCTACCTTTTGCAGGTCATTTTTATCACATTGTAGGCCAAACTGAAATTTGACCTCCATTTTCCAGCTACTCCAGTGATGATAAATTTAATGCGCACAGAGCAAATGAACAGGAGGCCCAGAAGAACTCAGATTAGTGAGGGATTATTCATTTTTGAGTTTCTACAAGGAAAAGGGGGCATTTCTTTCCTTAGAACCTTCATCATGTTCCTTCCTCTGGGTGGTAGTTGGTGCCCACACCTTGACCACTTGGCCTGAGTAATTCCACAGTCTCTTCTGCATTCCTACACTACTAGGCCCTTTTGCTCCTAAGCCTTAAAGAGGAAGGAAAATCATTTCTCTGAGTCATATCATTCTGTGATCGAATCTGGGTGCTCATTTTTCAACAAAGCAGTAAATAAATACCATAAACACCTCTTACAAAAATCCCAGCAATGAAGCAGGAAGGTGCCACCTTGCAAAGGAGGAACGGCTATGGACCCCAACGAACCCACATGGCTTTGCCGTGGGGAACGCAAAAGCGCGCTGCCAATTAGCAGCTTCTGGCAAACCTGACGAATTAGTTAACATGCCCTTTAGCTGTGGAGTTGGGTTTCATGAAGGAAGCTTACCTTTACTTGCAGTCCACCGGCAGGAAAACATTGCCAAGCAAGCAGGAGACATGCTGACTTCAACCCACCCATCCCAAAACAACAAGTCATCTGTGACCCTTTTTTGCAGCTTCAAACATCATTTGCCAAATCCTCAGTACCCAGGGAAATTCCAACTGTCCTCAAATTCCTATTGCCCCCTTCCCTGCTTCTCCCTTCTTTACAGACCTACCAAAGCAAAGCAACTTGTGACAGTGGCTAAGTTCAGGGAATATCTAAGTGTGGAATCCATAATGGGTCCTGACTAGAGTAGCTGGTTGCGACTCAACACTGTCTCATGAAGTACCATTGCCCCTCAGATCTGCATGAATTGGAATCTTGAAATAATCAAATGATTTGTTAGGTCTGTTTCTGTCTTAAGTGCACATGCATGTATGCATGCATTCATTTAAAACCTCAGGTGCATCCTGCCTCGCCTGTGATCAAAGCCATCCAATTCATTCATTTGGAATGAACTGTAAACCCACTCCTACTCTGATACCATGTCCTGCTCTCTCTCTTGCTCACCTCTGCTTCAGCTGCTTCCCCTAGCTGTTCCTCAAACACCCATGCACACGCCAACCTCAGAGATAGGGCTGGGGTTAGACTTGCTGTTCCTTCTATCTGAGACACCTTGCCCGCTGGTGTCCACAGCTTACTCTCCTTTCATTCACATCCCCACTCAATGAGTCCTTCCCTAACTACCCTCTACTAATTAGCAGCCCCTCTAGCATCCTCTGTCTTCATCTGGGTTTTTCTAGTCTCAGGTGAGGACTTGCAAGCAGAATATTATTTGAAAGATAATTCTAGGGAACCAGAGTGAACGAGTGGGGAAGTCAAACAGGGCAGGAGAGAAAGCCAATGAAGCTAATCCTAGCTGACAGAAGGCTTCTCCTCCCAGGACAGCCAGCTTCACTCAGCTTTGGAGGAAGTGACAGAGATGGGAAATTGTCATAAGCAAGGGACCTCTTCCTCAGCTGCGGCTGAATCAGAGGTGGCCTGAAGGGACGAGGTGTAGGGCAGCATCAGCATCTGCTACCTCTCTATCACCTGCCTTGGATTTCTTCTCCTGAAGCTTCCATAGTGTATATGATCTGTTGATTTATTTACTGTCTATCCCTTTTCCCTCCCCACTCCCATCCCAACAAACACATATGTGTACACTCAGTGAGGACACAGAGATAGCAGGTTGGATCTCTGCTACAACCCCAACACCTAGGAAAGTGCTTGGCAGATTTTGTTGGATGAATTAATTTATTTATTAATTTATTTCCTCATGTATTTATGTAGTAAACATTGACTGAGCTATACCCGGGCCAAGTGCTAGGTTGTCAGAAGTGACAGGAGCTCAATTCTGTACAACTGGGTTCTGTTTTCTAACTACTCTGTAAATTTCTGCCCTGGGTCCCAATACAAGTCAAACAATATTCCGGAAGTGGAGACTAGGTCCTATATTTTTGTTGTTGCTGTGGTTCCACAGACCCAGGCACATGCAAGTTACTCAAGAAATTCTCTTGCTTTGACCTCCACGCCTATCGCCCCTGCCCTGGAGAATCTCATAGTCCAGCGACAAAAACAGCTACAAAAAGTGATAATAATATAACATCATAAATGCAACAAGTGAGATCTGTACAGAGAGCTATGTGAGTGAGGAGAGGGAACAGTTGATCTGGGGAAATCAGAAAAAGTGCACAGAGGGTGCCTGGGTGGCTCAGTTGGTTAAGCGACTGCCTTCGGCTCAGGTCATGATCCTGGAGTCCCTGGATCGAGTCCCGCATCGGGCTCCCTGCTCGGCAGGGAGCCTGCTTCTCCCTCTGACCCTCCCCCCTCTCGTGTGCTCTCTGTCTCTCTCATTCTCTCTGTCTCAAAGAAAGAAAGAAAGAAAGAAAGAAAGAAAGAAAGAAAGAAAGAAAAAGTGCACAGAGGCAGGAACATTTTAATTGGGTCTCGAAGGAGTAGGAGTTTGCCACTCGAGGGCAATACACCCACTCCTGGGAAAGGGAATGGCTTTTGTGATGTTCAGATATCTGTGTGACATTACACAAATCTGGAGCTTGAAGCGTGTTGGCAGGGGTTGAACTTTGTAACATAGCCTTCATCAGCCAGACATAAATTCCTTTAAAAAAATCTAACGTGAGGAGCGCCTGGGTGGCTCAGTGGGTTAAGCCTTCAGCTCAGGTCATGATCCCAGGGTCCTGGGATCGAGCCCCACATCGGGGCTCCCTGCTCAGCGGGGAGCCTACTTCTCCCTCTCCTTCTGCTGCTCCCCCTGCTTATGCTCTCTCTGTCTCTCTCTGTCAAATGAAGAAATAAAATCTTTTTTAAAAAAATTCAAACGTGAAGGACTTTGATACCAAGTATTAGTGAAAATGTACAGAAGCAGACATCATCTAATACTGTGGGTGGGGATGGCAATTAGCGCCAACCTTTTAGGAGGGACAATTTATTGATGTCTAATACAGCTGGAAATATCATCCCCCCAGAGTTGAGCCATTTCACTTCTGGGTATGCACCCAAGAGGACTTACAAGCCAAAGGAGACATCTATGAGGATGTAATTAACAGCACTATTGATAACTGTGAAAAACTGGGGGGAAATCTAGGTCTCCATCAGTAGGGGAATGGGTTTCTTCAGGCAGTAAATAAATCATGGTATTTATTTATAAGGGAGTTGAATGAACTTGCTTCACATAATCAACATGGAGAAATCTGATATAATATTGAGAAAAGAAAGCAAGTCACAAATGAGTACCTGCATCTTGACACTATTGTAAATTTTAAAACTCACAAAACTCTAGACTGTTTGTGTAGTATACTCTTACATAAAAGGTAAAAGTATGAAAACAGGAATAGCTTCCTGTGGAATAGTGGTTACCTTAGAGGCGAGAGAAGCTAATGAGATTAGAAAGGGGACAAATGGAGTTTTAATGTAACTAAAATGTGTTATTTCTTAGGCAAAAAAAAAAAAAAATCAGAAGCAAACATGACAAAGCGTGAGCATTTGTTAAATATGGATGTTGGACACATGGGTGTTTCTTAGGCATTTGTTACATTAGTCTCTATGTTTTTTACTGTTTAAAAAGATTTCATTTTTTTTAATGGCCAAACAAATTTCACTTGAAAGATAGACTTATCTAATAGTTTCCAGTCCACAGCCTCATTTTTTTTTGAGTCGACTCTGTTTTCTGTATTAAAACAAAAAGTCAGAGACTATTTACTCCATTCATTAATTCAACCATTTATTCCACCAACAAACATTTATCAAGTGTCTGTTACATAGAAAGCTACCCTTCTATGTAACTATAGAGGATACGTATGAGCTCAAAAGACAAAATCCCCAACTTCAATGAGTATACAATTTGTCAAGAAACAAAGGACATATACATTCAAATAGCACCCAATCTCTAATATACAGAGATTAAATGCCATAAAACTACATCACCATGATGCACCTTATTTTTTTTTTTAAAGATTTTATTTATTTATTTGACAGAGACAGCGAGAGCAGGAACACAAGCAGGGGGAGCGGGAGAGGGAGAAGCAGGCTTCCCGCTGAGCAGGGAGCCCGATGTGGGACTCCATCCCAGGACTCTGGGATCATGACCTGAGCCGAAGGCAGCCGCTTAATGACTGAGCCACCCAGGCGCCCGCACCTTATTTTTTATTAGCATGTGGCCAGTATCAGTGTAAAATAAAATCGGAGCCCTAAACACAATATCAGCTCTTTCATATCTCAGCAGTTGTTAAGATCTAAAAAAGTAATGGCAGAAAAGGATCCTACACCTCAGATTCCGACTTTCTTGAGGACAAGGAGCCAAAAGTCACGTTGCCAAACCTCGCTCCCATTAATACCAACACATGGGATGGAAGGAGAAAATGAAAACACATGGTGGATCCCTTCCCCTGGGTGTTGTTCACATGCAGAGTCAGCCATTTTTTATTAAAGTGTAATTGACCTGTAACATTATGTTAGTTTCAGGTGTCCAACATAATGATTCGATATTTGTATACACACAAAATTATCACCACAATAAGTCTAGTTTGCCATCTGTCACTATACTGAGTTACCAAAAAAAATTTTTTTCTTATACTGAGAACTTTCCAGATCTACTCTCATAGCAACTTTCAAATATGCAATACAATATTACTGACTATAGTTACCATGCTGCATATTACATCCCCATGACCTATTTATTTTATAACTGGTAGTTTGTATCTCTTGATCCCCTGCCCCCATTTCACCCATTCCTCACTCCCTCCCCTCTGGCAATGACCAATCTGCTCTCTGTATCTTTGAGTTTTGTGTTGTTTGTTCATTTATTTTGTTTTTTAGATTCCACATATAAGTGAAATTACAGAATATTTGTCTTTTTCTGTCTGACTTATTTCACTTAGTAAAATACCCTCAAGGTCCATTCATGTTGTCACAAATGGCAAAATTTCATTCCCTTATATGGGTGAGTAGTATTCCATTATATATATATTCTATATATACAAGATATTCCATTATATCCATCATATATATATATATATATATATATGAAAGCACAGTGAAGGAAATCATTAACAAAATGAAAAGTCTACCTACTGAACAGGAAAAGACAAAGTCATATTAATTACTGCAGCTACTCCCCAGGCCGGGACTGAGAAGAAGGAGCTCCAGCCAGGCCCTTGGTCTTCTGCTCAAATAAGACAAAGGCTCAATATTCACAGTCAAGAAGGAGTGAACTCTTACTCCGTCCCTCCTCTCTTCTGATCTTGTATAATCTAGTAATTGCTTCCTTATGAACATTTTAAGTTATATAAGAAATACATAAATACATTATCCTTATGAAACAGAAAAACAAAAGCCCACATGTAAATATTATGGAAATCTCCCTTCAATGCATTTTTCTACATTCATGAACATATATATATGCATTCTTGATATAAATGGCTTACAGTGAAAGTAGATTTTTTTTCACTTAACAATACTATAGTCTTGGCGCCTGGGTGGCTCAGTCGTTAAGCGTCTGCCTTTGGCTCAGGTCATGATCCAGGAGTCCTGGGATCAAGCCCCACATCGGGCTCCCTGCTCAGTGGGAAGCCTGCTTCTCCCTCTCCCACTCCTCCTCCTTGTGTTCCCCCTCTCGCTGTGTCTCTCTCTGTCAAATAAATAAATAAAATCTTAAAAAAAAAAAACAATACTGTAGTCTTGGCAATCTTTCAATGTCATTGCTTATAGTTCTATTTATAGCGTTCTTTTTAACAGGTGCAGAATATTCTACAGTATGGTTTACAGTATGGTTATAGCATCATTTTTAAGCATTCCCCTACTGATGGACATCAAAGGTGTTTCTAATTTCATTGTGATTTTATTTTTTTATTTTTATTTTTTTATTAGGTTATGTTAGTCACCATATAGTACATCATTAGTTTTTGATGTAGTGTTCCATGATTCATTGTTTGCGTATAATACCCAGTGCTCCATGCAATACGTGCCCTCCTTGTGATTTTAAATAATACTGCAATTAATTTCCTTGTGAAGCTCAATTCTACAAAGCCAGACACCATTTTCTAACTGCTTCATCTCTGCCTTGGGCCCCCATATGATTCAAACAGGAGGGAGTGACAGTGTCATGTATGGTTGTATTATGGATCCACTGAACTTAATGCAGAGCCAGGCCCATGCAAGGTATTCAAAAGATGCTCATGAATTGAGCACACTTGTGACCTTAGCGTTCCCACTGCCTCTACTCCCCTGATGAATGAAATGTGCTGGGGTAAAAGCTGAAAACTGGCATCTTGTGCATAGGAAACACTTTAATAAATATTAAATGACCCTGACAACTTGAATAAACAAAGCATTGTACCAGAAAGTTGGAAAACTGTCCATGTGAGTCAATTCTCTTCCTCCTTGGCCTCTAAGGGCAGAGAAGACACAGTCCTCTCCCCACTGGGTAGACAGTCAGCCCATCCTAACTCTGCCAGGCCCCTCCAAATGAGATGCCTGCCAGGCTCCTCTCCTGTGGGTCCAGGCAAGGTCATTACCTGGCAACATGAACTCTCATTATCTCCCTTGCCCTGTTTCAGAAGAGTCATTGACAGCAGGGATTCAATCTCCCTTCTAAAGCCCTTTCCCAGATAAACAAGCTTTAAAGAATCCACCATGTGCACAACATTTTGAGAGGCCAAGTCATCAAATCAGCAGGGAGGAGGCCAAGGAGGTATCTGCCCTCTCTCCAGGAAGAGGTTCTCTCTCCAAAAAAGGTTTATGGCCCTAGAAAGGGCTTACAAGAGAGACTGGGGATCCATAACCACAGAGGCAGCTCTGAAAATGAACCATTATCAATTTAACAGGGCACAGCTTTTAAAATCCAACCTGTGGTCCACACACAGGAAGACGTCATGATCAAAGGGAAGGGCGAATTGCCAGCCAGTGGGGGCCCAGAAATCCCTCCTGTGGCTGTTTTTCCTTAAGAATGGGCAATACTTGAGTTCCATCCTTTCAATAGAGAAATAATGAACTATGCAAGGACAGTAAAACAAGAGAAAGACAGTCAAGAGAAAGAAAAAGAGAAAACAGAGAAAGAATAAAGAAGTATTTGTGAGTTTGGCTTTAAAATACAAAAGCATAAAATGTCTTTGAATATAAAAATCTATCCTTTTGCCTGCAGACTCACAGAGGGTAAGGCAATGATGAAACCCCATCGTGAACGTCTGATGGATAACAGGAGGATCAAGGAGATAAAGCAGGCAAGTTGCTCTGAGCTCTCCGAAAGAAAAGGAGTGTGCCAAATAAGTGACTTAGAGTGGTTTAAATTCTGGATTACTTGAATGCAGTGAACTTCACTCTACGCCTATGGGTGCTCTGAAGTGTTCATTGGAAAATGTATTGTTCGTTGTTACTGTGAAATTAAGTTGCTAGAGTAGAGCATAACCTCTAAAAATAAATGTTTAAGGGATTTGCTTATTATAGATGTAGAACTGAGACCATCACTGAGTCAACTCCTGCAGAGACTGCCTGGAAGTGACATAAATCAAAGATGTAGAAAACTAAATTTTAAAAGAAAACTAGAATATCTATTAGGAAATGCAGAACTGGCCAAGTGCTGATCAACCGGTGTTTAATGAAGGCCTGCCATGAACTCAGTGTGATGTTAATAAAACTCACACTGGGCCAACAAAGAGTTAAAGAACTTGAAGGGCCCAAAAGGAACTGTCCTGCTAAGACAGACAGGTTTGATTGCAGTGGAAACATCTGCATATAGAGCACTGTTAGTTGGTCCTTTGATGGGTGCCAATAGGCTGGTCTACTGCAATACCAGCTTTTTGAGGGCAAGAACCTTGTCTGTATTTGTCATCACTGTCTCTCCATCCTGGTAAACAGTAGCTGCATAAATATTTGTTGAATAAATGAAATAATAAATGAAAGGAAGGAAGGGAGGGAGGGAGGAAGGAAGGGAGGGAGGGAGGGAGA
>NC_138370.1:161131432-161174855 GCF_054177405.1 Leptonychotes weddellii | reverse complement strand
GGGGTCCCACCTTTAAGGAGAAGTGTTTTCTCTCTTCAGGCCAATTTTCAAAATGAAGTTTGAAAATTTCACTCCTTGGAAATAAGTCCACTAAAAGAAATAGCATATCCTACCTCCAGACTCAGGGGGAAAATGAGGACATCTCTAACGCTTGAAAAAAAAAAAACCTGCGGAATTACTTAAAATTTTTTAAAAAGTTCCACAAAATAAATCTTTTTTTTTAAAGGTTTTATTTATTCATTTGAGACACAGAGATACAGAGAGAGAGAGAGAGCATAAGCAGGGGGAGAGACAGAGGGAGAGGGAGAAGCAGGCTCCCCTCTGAGCCAGAAGCCCAACGTGGGGCTCCATCCCAGGACCCCGGGGTCATGACCTGAGCCGAAGGCAGACGTTTAACCCACTGAGCCACCCAGGCGCCCCTCCACAAAATAAATCTTAACTCATCCTATTTTTTTTTTTAAAGATTTATTTATTTATTTATTTGAGAGAGAGAGAATGAGAGAGAGCAAGCACAAGAGAGGGGGGAGGGTCAGAGGGAGAAGCAGACTCCCTGCCGAGCAGGGAGCCCGATGCGGGACTCGATCCCGGGACTCCAGGATCATGACCTGAGCCGAAGGCAGTCGCTTAACCAACTGAGCCACCCAGGCGCCCAACTCATCCTATTTTTTAGAGAAAATTTTTTGAGGGGAGGGATCACAAAATTAAACAATGAGAGAGGCTGAGAGTTATTCATTTAGAGAAACAGGAAAATAATGAAACACTTCCCAAAAGAGTTCTGAGTTTGGACTGTACCTAAAAGTTTATTACTGTTTATGAAAATTTTATTACATATACATTATTATAGCTAATTTATTGAACACAGTATGTACCATGTACTATCTGTGTACTTTATAAGCATTAACTCATTAATTTTATTTAATCTTTACAGCAAACCTAAGGAGGTAGGATGGTATTATCCTGGTTTCCTACCTGAAGAAATTAGACGACTTGTCTAGGTCACAGAATGAGAGAGGGCAGAACTAGGATTTTATCCAGGTCTTTCTGACTCTAAAACCTGTGCTCTTAATCACCAAGCCAAATTATCCTCCAAACAAGAAAAAAATTTCATATAAATAAGACATATTACTAATTCTTGACAACCAAGCGCAGAAGTGATATTTGCATATGACATAAAAGCACAGAGGAAAGGCATAAAATGATAAGCTTTGAAGAGCAATGGAATGGTTGTCATTCAATTAACTAGTTGAAATGATTTGTTTGCTCCAAAAACAAAAGACCTCTCTGCTCAAAGTTCACCATTCTGTCCAGTAGAGAAATAAAATGTTCTAGAAACATCGCAGATGCTGCAGCATTTGGAATGTTTGCATTAATTTTAGCAAGTCCCAGTGTTTCAAACATCTGCCTCACTGAAAGACACCCATTGATAACACAGGAGGGAGAGTAAGGGGTATAAGAGAAGGGTATAATGCAGGGACCATCTCCAAGGGCAAAAGACATCATGAGGGTGTTTGGCTCTGGACTTGAGTCAAAAAGCAGAGGTGGCTAGAAAATGTGCTTTCGGTTGGCAAGAGAATAAATCTCATCCTCCCATCCTAGACATGGAAAGTGGGCCTGTTTGCATAGAGGATCTAGCATGTACATCAACCTCTCCAGCCTCCCATCTATCCTACGGCGTGCCGTGCCCGCGGAAGGCAGTACCTTGACATGGTTTACAAACTAGGCTCAAAGCCAAACTGCTTGGCTTTGTTTCCCAGTATTTTACCTTACTAGATACATCAGCTTCTCTGTGTCTCAATTTCCTCATCCATCAATGGAAATAATAATAATATCTGTCCCACGAGGTCATTGTGAGAATTAGATGACTATAGAAAGTGATTGGAACTTTGTCCAGCAAATGGTAAATGCTATATATAAATGTTTATCGCTATTATGATCATGTGTTTGAATGATGCATTCCTTACCTTCTGTAACAGAAACAAACCGCATCAAAGTTCCCAACAGAAATTTTTGAAAATTCCAAGGTTAGACTGTAGTGTAGTACCTTCCTTTAAAGGTCCTTGGGATGGGGCGCCTGGGTGGCTCAGTCGGTTAAGCGTCTGCCTTCGGCTCAGGTCATGATCCCAGGGTCCTGGGATCGAGCCCCGCATTGGGCTCCTTGCTCAGCAGGGAAGCCTGCTTCTCCCTCTCCCACTCTCCCTGCTTGTGTTCCCTCTCTCACTGTCTCTCTCTCTGTGTCAAATAAATAAATAAAATCTTTAAAAAAAATAAAGGTCCTTGGGAAACGGCAAAAGTCTAATTAGATTTGTTCTCAGAGACAAAAATTGATTTTCTTTTTCAATAATTCTATTAATTGAATCTTCTCCTCCACCCCAGCCAAAGGCCAGAACTTTGAAGAACAAATTTGAGTCCCTGTCACCTAAATAAGATAATCTTCTACCACCTTGTCAATAACAACACATTTTACTAGCAGTTTAGACAATCACTAAAGTTGCTATTAATGTATTTTATGCCATCTCCCAAATAATCAAAACAATGCAAATATAAATCATCTACATATAAAACTAGCACAAGACAAAACCAAACAAAAAATGATAAAACCTAATGCTGGCAGAGCTGCAATTAAGCATAAATACTCAAGCATACATTTTGGGTAATGGGCTAAAATGTTTTAACCCTCTTGAAAAACATCATGGCAATATGCTCCAAAACTATAAAAATGTTTGCTTGCATCCCTATAAATTTATACCAAGGAAATAATTCAAAGATAAAAGCTATAGGCACAAAGACTTTCCTAACAGGGTTATTTGTAGTAAATTACAAAAATGTAAATGCCGATGTAAAATAAATATACATACTATGAACTATTTTATTTTTCTCCATTTTAAGAGAACTTTTTTGCTAAATTTTCCACATTTCTGGAATTAGACTGCATCTTGCATTCAACATAGCATTTATTTTCTTCTTTGAAAAGCCGTTATGAAAGCAGTGGTGCATTTTAAAATCAGTAGCATCTTATGATCAAGAAAATGCAGTAGTGTGCAGTCATTAAAAATAGTAACTATGGAGGTTATATAAAAACATGAGAATATAGAATACAACCACATTAAATTTTGCATGACTGGGGGCTAGGGTAAAAAGGAAATGTAGACAAATGCAGTTTGATTTACAAGTAATATTTTTCTTCCTTTCACTTAGAGTTCCATTAATGTTACTATGATATTATGCATGTGTTAACATTTCTTCTTCTTCTTCTTCTTCTTCTTCTTCTTCTTCTTCTTCTCCTTCTCCTTCTCCTTCTCCTTCTTCTTCTTCTTCTTCTTCGTCTTTTTTTTTTAGGAAAGAAATATCTACTCAGAGACTCAATTGCCATGAAATCCTGGGCAGAAATACCATAAACAATATAGGAGTGAAAGCCGCCTAAATGCAGTTTGCTGTAGAACCAGAAACTTAAGAGTTTTTAGCCTCTCCTTACATTCCAGTAGGGGTTGTGTAGGGACAGGGATGGGGAGGACCAGAGCAGCACGATCACTAAGTACATCCACCCATCCCTGAAAGTGGTGGGTTGGAAGGACACCTGAGGCCAAACCAAACCCCTACAAAAGGTTAGGGGACATGTTCAGACAGTATAATGTCTGTCACATCACACCAGGAAGTCAGGCTCCACAAAAAGAGGAGGATGAAGATAACGTGGTAGGAACAGGGCACGTATTTGAAAATAAGAAAGATATCCGGAGGTTGATGTGGAGGTGGGAAAAAAAAAAGCAGAGCCGTGGAAGGAGAAATAAGTTAATGGGAAAAGAATGTACTAGAACATCCTCAAAACACACACACTTACAGGTCTTCAATGAGTATCTGTTAAAGGAATAAATAATGAAGAAATGACAGATATGCCTGAATGCTGACACCATGCCTGGGCCACAGTAGATGCTCAACAATCCATTCAATCACTCATTCATTCATTTATTCATTCATTCAACTAAAAGTACCAAGCATCTGTTATGACAGGCAATTGTCTAAACAAGGGAGAAAAAGCACTGAACAAAACAGACAAAAATCCATGCCCTCAGGGAGCTTACATTCTGATGGGAATGGGGCAAGTTGGAAGAGTGGTAGAGATGAGTGACTATAATAAACAAATAAAGTATATAGAACATTAGACCGTGATGTGTGCTGCAGAGGAACTGCAAGAGTCCAGTGGATGAGAGTGACAGGCAGTGAGAGAGATGCTTGCAACTTTAAATGGAGTGCTCAGGGAAGACTTCACTGAGAGGTGACATCTGAGAAAAAACTTAAAGGACCACAAGAGTGATCCATGCATATAGCTGAGGAAGGGAGAGGAAATAGCACGTGCAAAGGCCCAGGGGTGGAAGTGTCTAGGGCATGTTGAAAGATGAGCAAGGAGGTCAGTGTAGATGGAGCAGAGTGAAGAGCTCAAAGACAGAGCGGAGACGTTGGGGACTCAGAGACCATCTTAAGACCAAAGCCTTTCTTATGAGTGAAACTGGGAGCCAGTAGAGTCCAGAGAAGGGCAACATGATCTGACCAATCTTAATAGAGTCTGCTGCTGTGATGAGGACAGTTCATAGGGGAAAGGAGAGAAGCAGGGAGGCCAGTTTGAAGCTGATTTTAATAATCCAGCTGAGAGACTTGGACCAAGGTGATAATTGAAATGTGCTAAGAAGGGATTGGATTCTGGGGATGTTTTGAAAATGGGTCCCATGAGGTTTGCAAATGGACTGCATATGCTGTGTGATAGAAAGGGAGGGGTCAAGGGTGACCCCAGACTTTTTGGTCTGAACAAATGGAAAACGGGGCTTCCGTGCACTGAAACGGAAAAGGCCACCGGAGGGGTAGGTTTGGGTGGAGAACAGCAAGAGTCGACTTTGGGGATGTAATATGTTTGCGAAACGATCACACGTTCCAGCAGAGCTGTCCAATGGACTGGGACTTAGATGAAGCCAATATCTAAACAAATGGTCAAAAAAAAAAAAAAAAAGAAAAATGAGAACTGGGAACAGGACAAAGAGAACGGAGAGAGAAAGTTTAAACAAAATAATACTACTAATAAAATAAAAGAGAGGGAGTCAAAGAGGAGGACACAGCCTATAAAGCGGGGAAGAGAAAGAGCGAGAGAACTGAGGCTGGAGACCATGTCATCAGGGGTCTGTAACCCCCCATGGCCATCAGGGGAGGTTCAAGTGTCCTCCCAACCCCACTTCTGCCACTCCTGTGAAACTAAGGGCATGTGTCCGAATCTGCCATTGTCTGACACTGCACGTGCCAGGGACAAGATGATTTCCCGCACGTCTGTCTAAAATGGGCTCCTTCCGGCCGGGCTGCAGGATCACTGGGAATTGGAAAGCTGGTAGTGGGGCAGAGGAACCCAGCCTTCTGCATCACAGGCTGTCAACTCAGCTTGGGTCTTCTTCAGACCTGTGTGCCGTGCAGTCGGAACTGTTCTGGGGTCCTTCCCCTGCATTCCTGGCTGAGGCAGGCTGGAAAAGGCTGTTCACCATTATTAAGGAAGATGAGGACGACACGGGCTGAAGGAGCGTGGATGAGGCTGAAAACTGCCCGGTCAGAAGCTCTCCCTGCTCTTGCCTTCAGCCCAGGTGGGAAAGCTGATGAAAAGCACAGAAGTAACTCCTCTGGAATGATCCCAGAAAAACTAGCTCACAGCCATTTCTTTTGTTGACTTCTTTGGCTCTTTTGGAGAGAGCTGAAGTCACACACACCCCAGAAGTCCCAGGGCCTGAGCCTGCACTATGCCTTCCTCGCTGTGTCATCTTGAGCGAGTCACACAACTTCTCAGTGCTCAGCAGTCTCATTTGGAAAAATAAAGATAATTAGCGGTTGCCTGCCAGAAGGCAGGATGCCAGGCCAGATGATCTGGCTCAGGCCCTCCCAGCTCTAAGGTCTGTGATTGTGTGATGTTTATAGACAGTGAAATGCACAAGGGCAGGTGTTTAGAGATGTGTGCAAGGAACAGATGTGCTCGGTCACCCTCCTGCCCCTTCTCAGAGTGGAACTTCTTATGAGATCTTTAACAAAAAGAGAAAACCCCTATCTTGGCTCTTTAGTCTGTGCAGAGTAGTAGAACGCGAAACAACAGGAAAGCCTTCCACTTCGCATTCAGCCAGAACTGGGTTTGAATTCTTGGTTCCAATGCTTCTAGAAATAATTGAGCTAATTATTTAAACTTTTTATGTCTCCATGGACTCATCTTTAAAAGGGACATAGAGTAAGACAAAGATATCTGGGTTGCTGAGAAGATGAAATAAGATGATAAACGTGAAACACCAACTCTATCAGTCATGGTCCACTCACAAAGCAGAGATCACTCTAGCTGCTTAAACCTTGGGGATTTAATACAAAGGGTTGGTTATCCCAGTGATGGAAGAGCATCTGCCTTCCCCCAGCCCCAACCTCAGCTCAGGCTCCAGATATCCAAACCCCAACCTGGATCAAGCACTCCAGGATCCTCCAGACCTGGGAGAACAAAACGTGGCCAGGAGGCAAAAAATAACACACAGGGTTGCCTAATGAGTCAAAGAAACACCTTTTCCCTTCTCCCAGTTTCCACGAGGGAAAGATCTCCCTAGGAAACAGCTACCTTTCCCCATTACAATGGGGCAGTGGAATGATTCATTTGCTTGAATTTGGTAGGAACTACTGAGTATGCTGAGTTCAGCTCAGCTCCATCCCTCTCATCATGGGCATGAGCTACCCTCAGGAAGCTGGCATTCCCAGTTATTCCAGCAAGCACTGGTGGGATCTGGAAACATCCTGTGATGACGAGATGGATTATCTGGGTTACAGTGATGGACCATTTGCCTCTCTTGGCGAAGCCTAGTATCAGCTCCAGTAGAAATAAAGACGAGCTCTAGCCTCCAATTTGACTCCTTTATTTCTCAATTTATTCAAAACTCAGGTAGGGAATAAAGGTAGGGCCCCTCAGCAGCCCCCAACAATGAAAGTCAGCCCTGGCTTTTGCTCTAAGGCTGCCTAGCTGCACACATCACCATTAATAAGAATGATCTCTAAACAATTAAGATTATAATTATTTGTGTCATCAAAAGTAGATATTTATCATCAAAGTTCCTCTCTTTGTTTACCAGTGGATTTATCTTCCAACTCTTGTTGTTGTCAGGGTCACCTGGAGAATTTGTTTAAAATGCAGATGTCCTAGCTCCAACCCCTGGGATTCTGAGTCAGTAATTGTGTCTTTTCTAAGCACCTCAAAGTATTCCCACACTTTGGGAAGTAAGGTCAATGACTAATGGTTCTCAACGTTGGCCGCACAGTGGAATAACCTGAAAAGCTTTTTTAAAATACTGATTACTGCTTTCCCACTCCCAGAAATTTGGATTTAATTGGTTAGTGAAGCAGCCTGACTACCTGGGCCTTTAAAAGCTCTCAAGGTGATTCTAATGTGCAGCCTGGGTGAGACCCACAGGTATATCCCTTCAAAAGAAAGCTTCCATAAAGCGTTTATTGTTGTTGATGGCAGGGAAAGCTTTCTGCTCATCGGATGCCTCCCAGTCTGTGGAATTTCCATTTCTCTGCAGGGGACAACATGGTAGCTGAAGGCATTTTTTGAAGACGCAGACTAGAATCCCAAAGTCGTAGGCCAACATCAAAGCTCATTACTGTAAGGCAGCCCAGCGCTTCATCCCACCTCGCTCCATTGTGGTTTTAACTCACTTTTAAATGAAGCACAACTGACATCTCTTTAACTAGACCTATTGGTGTTATTACCATTGCAATCCTATGGATTGCCTTGCTACTCTTAGCACCCCACTCTGATTTTAACATCCTTACTTATTCTTGCATGACTGCATGTGTATAAACAAGCCCCAGTATTTAAACTAACACACATGTTGGGGTGAGAAAGATCATCTTCAAATGTCGAACTTGCCTGTGAAATGAATCCAAAACAGTAAATTCCTCCCCCTTCAGGGATTCTTTCTTTTGGTCTTCTAGATTTTCCGTCTGGGGGGGAGGCACGGGTAAGACAAGGCTCTGAGACCCAGTTGAATGGAAGTCAGTTCCCATCTTATAGGGACTGCTCCATTTTAAAGATGAGAGATACAAGGACCAGAGATATAAATTAATTTGCCTAAGATCATCAGCTGGTTATGGGTGGGGCAATGAGCAGGTCACACACTTTCTTAATCCCTACCTGGACCCACCCTATACAGTGCCTTCTTTTGTCATAAGATCTGGTCTCTAACTTGCACCATGAGGACCCCAAGAGAAGGAATGAAATCTGGGACCCATAGGCTGTGTTCCGGAGTAGAATGATGCTGGGCAGTGTGAGAAGAAAAAGGAGACTCGAGGTGGAAGCCAGGAAAGGTCTAAAAGTGGAAGAAAAAATAAATAAAAATAAACGTGGAAGAAAACAAAGAAAGCTCTTTGCATCTTGCTATCTTGAGACAAATGTGGTTAGGCTTCACAGAGATACCTGCCAACTGTACCTATCAAATAGATCGGCTCAGCATGAATTTCAAAATATGATCTAGAAACATGGGGAAGGAGCATCGAGCAAGGGGCTGTAGCTCTCGGTGAGAGGCATGGGAAGGACTGAAGGAAACATACAGATCATCCAACTTCTAGAAAAGAAGGGAAGGTGTTATTGTTTGATAAGGGATGATGTCGCCTAAACTTTATCATTGGAAAGCTCTCTTCAGATATGGAAGCAGAACAGACAACAAAGAGTAAATGACCCAAAGCAAGATGTAGGTAAGCAGTTATGGGGGAAAAAGAGCTCTACAGTGCTTTCAAGAGGAAATCCAAAGACCAAGACCATAGCCTAAAACCCACATCCTTTTATGACTCAGGCCCTGCCTAGCTCCTTAGTCTCCTGTTCTGACACTCCACAAGCCAAATTCTCTCTGCAGCTACGGACCAGGACTGAATGCCCGAAATGAAGCAGAAGAGTCGGGTGGTTTCAAGCAAAAGCCACAGGGTTGAAAACCGGGTTCTACCATTCATTCATTTTGCAACACCAGGTTGTCTGCTACTGCCCTATACATTGTATCTCTTCAGATCTTGGCCTACGGATCCCACTAAAGATTCCAGACCATTCAGAGCCCAGATATTCAACATTTCAAACTCAGGTAAGGCATTCTCCAATCTGATCTGGTCTCTCTCCTAAGGGTTCCCAGTAAGGAGGATCTGCCATGATACACCCACAGCGGCCCATCCCAAAGGGCTCAATACCATGTATCTTCGAAGATGGAGTTTACATTTGGGGACAATCTCCAGGCTACAAAAACCTCTGGAGAGGGTACTGTAATCATCCCCAAATTAGCTGTCAAGCAGCAGTTTGTAGGGGAAGTCAGGTATCTATTTCCAGAAACTTCCACTCAGGAAAAAATTATATTTCCATAAAGAAACACAAAGAATGAAGGTGCCACTAAACATTATTTGGGTATTTAGGGCATGTGCTTTTTATTTTTTATTTTTTTGCCAACTCAAAATCCAGTCCTTTTCTTGTCAAATATAATTCTGCAAGAGTGAAATTGACAAGACATACAATAAAGTTGAGGAAGAGAAACACAAAGACATAGATGGTAACCTATTTATTTTCCAGAGGAAAAAAGTAACAACTATTCTAGCAAAGAAAATAGCCCTGCATTTGGCCATTTTTTTTTTCCTGCTTCCCCCACAATTTAAGAGAAAAACTTTTCAAATTCACACAAAATGGTATACACTGTCTGCTCTTCTATGGCCATCTTCAAATACATAACCTTTCAGGTCACCATGAAACACTTTTTTGAAATCTGTCTCAATCTTTCAGTGTGAAAATGAAATTATCAGACAGTTCAGCATGGGATGTGACAGAATTTGGCTGGGGCTAACCAACCACTTCCATTATCATACTCCATTCCTTACTTCCTGAAAGGGAGGGGGGAAATCACTGAAAAAAGCCCGGAACAGAATCGCACCTGATTATTTGTACAAGTGAAGTGACCCAGTGGAGTCGCATTGTTCCCTTCTCGGAGAGATTTCAGGTCAGTAGAACTATTGATGCAGAACCAGGTTTACTTAGATTCCTGTGGTACCACTTTGCCCGTCTCCAATTTGTGACTCCATTACTTACATATACCTGTCCAACTCCCTGTGGACTGGCAGGCACCATGTTGGAATGTCTTCAGACTAAAGTTATATAGAAGTACTTGACCTTTTTAAGAAACACAGATCAAATCTGCCTTGAATATTTCACTGTATCGCAGGAACAATCATAAATGGCATATAAAAATTCAACAGCTCCTGGGATCAATAAGGTATCCACTCAGGGGAAAAAAAAAAAAAATATATATATATATATATGTGTGTGTGTGTATAAGTATATATAGGTATTATGTATGTGTATATATATACACACACACATACATATACACATAATACCTACATATATAATACATAAATATGCTTTTTAAAAAAATTCACAAAGATTTGCTGCTACTAAGAACTGGTTTATTCTTGTGCTAATACAGAGACGCTGGCTTTGAGCCTGGCCTGACTGGGGAATACTCACAGGATCAAATGAAATCCATACCATGAGTACCATCTTTTTGATTTAGGGCATTGTCTCTAGAAAGATTCTGTTAAAATGCAAATGTTTTATCTAGGAGCGATGACATACTGAGTAATTAGTAGTTTTGAATGTATTTGCATGGCTATATTTATTGAGTTAGCTGACAGAAAGAAAAACCTCAAGGACAGGGGTCAGAGACAGGTACGTGTGATAAGGAAATGAACGGAGGCGGGGTCTAGGGCCCACAGGAGTTGACCAAGAATGCCCAGTGGTAGCGAGAATACCCACAAAAGGTGCCCCAAGGCTGCATCCAGGCCCTGGGGCTAGAGGGGCTTGACATTGTCCACTTTTCATATTGCCTTGGGTCCGCTTTCTTCTTGAGGAAAGCCTAGAAATAATGTGTATCCAGTGTTTCATTGGAATTTGTAGGCACAGCCCAAAAAGTCTCACTTGCAGGCAAATGCAAATAAAATGAGACTGGAGAATTTCCTCTCCAACTCAAAACAAAGTAACAAAACTATTCTGAGAAGTCACCTAATAAAAAAGCAATTACGATGTGATGTGTTGGCCTATTCATGTATCATAAACCTTTCACCACACAATTATACTAAAGAGCATTCTTTCTCCCTGTCCCCCTGCCCCCCTCTCCCTCTCTCTTTCTCTCAGTTGGATTCAGAGGACACTAAGACATTGTCCCAAAGAAACTGTAGGCAAACACCCGAAGAAGTGGCTGGAGGAAATGCATAGATGGAGAATATCCTACACATGCCAAACTCAGGAGACTCTAATAGCTGGAGGTTCCAGGGGTGACCTGCACTCACACACACACACACACACACACATCCCAAGTCTGGCAAATACTCCCGTTTGAAGACCTCCCAAACATTTCTCTTTTCTCTCCAGAATGAAGCTACCTCATTGTCAATGAGATTTTCCATAAATTTGCTTCAATGGTCACACAGGTTAGAAAAAAAAAAATTAATAGCCTAAGAAGCTGGGGCTAAAGTCCAAAAAGTTAAAGCACTTACAAGGCAAATAATTTGAGGATAAAATCAAAAACAGAATTTAAATGGTCCCAGCCTAAGAATTTATGAAAGACCAAGTCCTGACCTATGACAGAAATGAGAACTTTATTGGGCAAGTAATTCAGAAAGGCAGGGAAGGCTGATACACAGAACACAATGAATGTCAGGTTAAGGATTTACATCTCAGTCTGACAGGGTCGGGAAAAGCAATACAGTAACGCCAAGGAGAAGAAGCGAAGGAGAGCCATGCGGGGCAAAGTTAGTGCCGGTCAGAACTTCGACTGCATAATGAGCCCATGCGGTAATTAAGAATCTAGAGGGCCTATGGAAATGAAAGCACAACAGGCAGATTTGGATTTTGCTGCGTTGAGCCAGAGTACTTAATGCAGTAAGAGTTTCCCCCGATTTTGGCTGGGCACTTTGGTAGCTGAGAGCCGGCGAGGCTGATAAACATCTTTGCACTACCTGTTTTCTAACAGTTGTGAGTGACCCAAGGGAAACATCTTAAAAGTCCTTTAATGGTGGTTTCAGCTTTGGGTTTTTCGATCTAGTTAGAGGAAAACGTATTTTTTGGTTATGATTTCACTATCAGATCATAGGAAACTGAGTTCATTGCAGGCATGAGGTCAAGGCTGAGTTGGTCCCAACGCCAACGATCAGCTGGCATCACAGGCTTGGTTTATTTATAGAGACCCATGATATCAAATTAGATGAAAAGGAGGAGAGGGAAGAATTGAGCTTTATTTAGAATAAGTGTCTCTGGAAGGCATCTACTACCAGTTTTCTAAAGATATAAGACAATGTCATGGGTTCTGTCTTTGCCTTTAGAAAAATCAGAGGAGGAAAGTAAGATGCTTACAAACTACTGTGGTTGTGAACTAATTCAAAGAGCCCCATCTTCATCTGGAAGTAAAGTAACCTGAGGAAAATAATGCATTTTGTTCATTTCCACTGCTCTTTCATACAATCCAATACACAGACCCTAGGGGTCACTGACTCAGCTTGCCATACTGATTGGGCAAAATGAAACAAAGAAAGGGGTTTTTTTCCCCTTTTTTTTTTCTCTTAAGGACAGGCCTTTATTACAACTATTTGCAATATAAAAATAAAACATCACATGCTAGAGGAAGAGTGGAGAAATGTAAGCCTCAGCAAGAACCCCACAACACAAACTCCTGGTTCCTGGGGTTTCTGCAATGCTCACTGAGGGAAGATCTTTTAAGGAACTATAAGAGCCTACCAATATGCTCATTATGATCCATGCAGAAAAATCCCACCGGCCACTTGACACCCACCTAGGTACCAAGAATAAAAAGAAAGGATGTCAGAAAAGCATCCACTTTCGGGTTCAGAATCCTTAATCCAAGAGAGGCGGTGACTCTAAGAAACTCTTCGGTGAAACTGACATTTATTAAGAATCAAGAAAGGGAACCTTCAGTAAAAATGTGGTGAGCAGAAGCTCTTGGGCCCTTAATATAGTTTATCTTTCACATAAAGGTATCTTGAAAACCTTTACACAAGTCCTTTATGAGGGAATAATTTCTGAGCTAGGGCAGACAATGGTCTTTCAAATCCATTCTCAGTTCAGAACACATTTGTAAGGAGGATTTTTTCCCAGCCACCACATGAGAAGTGTGTGATGCCCTTGGAAATCTCTGTAATTAACAATAAGCCTCTTTCACAATTGAAAGTGGACCCTCATACCCTAAAGTAGCCACTGATGCTTCTATTTCTGACCTACACCCTTCATTTTATGCAATGTCTTTGTAAAAACCAAGGGCAAGAACAACCTGGAGAGAAATTTTCAAATTTTGGACCAGAGCCACCAAATCAATAATGGCGGAACAAAATGAATTATCAACCTCCACTGCTTCAATCACAGGGAAAGGCAAGGAGTTAGCCAAAAGAGAAACTGCGGTCAATGTTAAGAAACAGAATGAATTGACTTTGAGGTAGGCTTATATCTAATTAAATGAGACTGGGGGCAAAGTCAAGGTAGACTCATCCGCAGCTGATAAGGAAGTGATCAGAGGCAGGTGACTCAGCTCAATTGAACTGCGTTTTCCAACCTGTGAGGGAGAGCAGAGAGTGTGACAGGGGGAGATGGAAGACACGGGGAAAACGGCAAGTTTTTCAGAGGTGTGTCTTCCTTCATCCTGGGACTGTCTGCATTACATATCTCAAAGTCTCACCACTAGCAATTAAGTTGCCATCAACATCCGAGGGTTCAGCAGGGCCCAAAGGAACAAAACCCTGGCTGTGGGGTGACATACCAGTTAAATGCAGACCTGGTAAAAATAAATAAATAAATAAATAAATAAAATGCAGACCTGGTGAGATATTCCTACCACTGGTTTCTAGTAGTGGAGCCAAGACTTTTGAAACGTTGGCCATGCACCTAGATGCTTTATAGTGAAACTGCACTTCCCAGCTTGGGTCATATCATCAGTATATGATATCCTGTGAGTCTGGGAGGGGTACACAAGATATTTCTAAAGGCAGAAGATACTCCTGGTGGCTTCTTCACGTATTCCTTCGAGACTTGGCATTAGGATAGTCATAAAATGAGATCCAACCTGACGTCTGCCCCAGCGATGATGACACCCCTTTTTTCGAAGAAAGGGGATTTCCAAGCATTCTGGGCACTACCCTGAGTTGGAAATAGATATGCTGCAAGAGCCCAATTAGCATCTGCTTTTAGCCTGGAGGCCTCATCAGGTACCAAGAGCCTAAGCAGGAAAATGAAATCTCCCCACATCCACCTCAAACCTGTGGTTACACCTGTAACCTGCACGAGGGAAAATTGCCCTGAACTTTCACAGCAGACACTCAGATCAAAGAAGGAGCAGCTTTCTTCCACTGGGCCCTGAGCCTTACCAACACATTAACAGCTCCTGCTCCATTTGCAAACACACAGTGTTCTTTAAATGCGTGTAAGTGACACCCCGTACTTTTGAACACTCTTAAATAAGCCCAGGATGACTCATCATTTTCTGGTCCTGTACAGCTAATTATATGTTCAAACTCCCTTCAAAAGTCACAAAACCTATCTCAGTATTCTCGATGCTTTTAAACAGCAAAAGGGTTAGCCACAAAGAGGTGGGCCTAGCAAGACCACTAAGAAATGAATGTGAACACTGAAAACAACCTTTGGCCCTTCTCTAGACCTGAATTCACATGAGTTGTGCCCGCCCTTATCAGGAAATTATAGATCTTATTATTGGGGAACTGGGTGGCAGGTGCCAAAAACATTTAAATGCGCTCCATTTCCAATTCATGAAGCCCATTGTAGCTTGGTATTATGGTTTTATTAGATTTGTGCATTTATCCGGGAACCTATTATTATAATAAAATACAAAATACAATTATTGTTTTCTTGCAGTGAGAACTTCACAACTATCTAACACTTTATTGTTCCCCCATCAAAAGAACTCCCAAGTTTGGATTTTTTTTTTCTTTTTTAGAGTTTTAAAGAAATGTCGCTTCCTCTATCTACTTTCCATAATGGTTCCTACTTTATGCTGCTTAACAGGAAAAGAAAAAAGGAATTGAGAGGGAGGCCATAAGTCACATCGGTTTTCCTTTAATTACAGTATTATCCTTATATTTCTCGTATTTTCTACCCTTATCTCTGCCCAGCCAAATCTCCATTCCTCATTCAGTGCTCATTAATTGAGATGGTGTTTGGGGAAAGTTGATATATAGATATGAGTTTCATATGGCCGAGTGCTCACCTACTATTACACACCAAATGGAGTTCAATACCCGTAATGGTCAATTTAGCTACTTGTCATATGATACCCACTCCTTCACCCATCCCGTACCGAGGCTCTCACAATTCCTCTTTTCTCCTCTCTCTTTCCACTTCATGTTATTATTTTCTATCTTTATCGGAGAATGAAAAACGTTTTAGAAATACTGAGAGGAATCACATCAGATGTGAGACACCACAAAATTATGCTCGAATCACTGATTTTAGAGTTGGAAGGGGCCTTATAGATCATGTCATCCAGCCTGTCATTTTCCAGATGAGGATACTGTGACCCAGGAAGATCACACCACAGTTAGGGACAGAAGTCAGGACCTGTCACCTACTTCTTTTTTTTTTTTTTAAAGATTTTATTTATTTATTTGACAGAGAGATAGAGAGAGAGAACAAGTACGCAGAGAGGCAGGCAGAGGGAGAGGGAGAAGCAGGCTCCCCGCTGAGCAGGGAGCCCGATGCGGGGCTCGATCCCAGGACCCTGGGATCATGACCCGAGCCGAAGGCAGCCGCTTAACCAACTGAGCCACCCAGGTGCCCCCTGTCACCTACTTCTTAGGTAGCTACCAGTAAGCCCTGACTCTGTGCCCAATACCCAGCTTGTGGCAACATCTCCCACAGTCCTTGAGACATGAGGTAGGTGCTAATACTTCTTCCATGTTAGAGATGGGGAAACTGATGCACAGGGAGTTTACATAATTTGCCAAAGACACACAGATAATAAGTGGGAGAATCAAGACTCAAGTCTGTTTGTCTGACTACAGAGCCTCAGCTCTAACCACTACACCAAACTATCCTCACAATATTTCCATGAGCTACCCTTACGTTTAGTTAGCACACACCCAAATAAATGAATAATACATTGTGAGTGGTGCTATTTCACAATAAATAAAATAAAGCATAGACTCTGCAATGGAAAGGCATGGGTTTGACACTTGGCCCTGTCATCGATTATCTAGGGAACTTTCAACAAGATCATTAAACTCTTTGAGAGTACTTCATTGGCCAAATAGGGGTCATAACAATGCCCAGCTCAAAAGGTTATGGTGGAAGTCAAATAAGATCATTCAGCCATTCATCAGCTATACACAGAGCTCCCACTGTGTCAGGTGCTGTTAAAGTGCTGGGTACCCCACATCACTGCTCCTGAGCCCTGCCCTCAACCCAAACCCAAAGCAGCAAAACAGGTGCCTAGTGACAATGGAGGAGGGGAAGGAAGGAGACTGTAGGTATGCATTAGCTATGGAGGAAGAGGTTATCTTGGTCTGTCTTGCTTTTTCTCTCTCTGATTCTCCACATCTCTGTTTTTCTGCATGTATGTGAAATATAAAGAGCCTTACAAAATGTACCTCATTATATTGGTTATTGGAGTGATTATACAGTACAAGAAGGTTTCCCTTTCTTTTTTTTTAAAGATTTTATTTTTATTTATTCATGAGAGACAGAGAGAGAGAGAAGCAGAGGGAGAAGCAGGCTCCCAAGGAGCAGGGAGCCCAATGTGGGACTCGATCCCAGGACTCTGGGATCATGAGCTGAGCCGAAGGCAGACACTTAACCATCTGAGCCACCCAGGCGCCCGAAGGTTTCCCTTTCTTAAGAACCTTTTACCTAAACGCTCCACGGGGCATTTTCCCAATCCAGATGACCTCTTGAGTGAATCTGACCAAGCCAAGGTGTGTGTGTGTGTGTGTGTGTGAGAGAGAGAGAGAGAGAGAGAGAGATTACTGATTCCTCATATTTTATCGACTTTGACATTCTTTGAAAACTTCTACCCTATACTTTCTATGGAGATTTTCCCTGTAATTTACTTAAGAAAATGATGATCGTTAATGCTTGAGCCCTTACTGTGTTTCAGGCACTGTACCGCCATGGCACGTGGAGTATTCTTAGACACAACTATTAGTAAAAGGAGTTGAACATCAAGTACTTCATCAGAAATGTAGACTCTTTACTCTAAGGAAGTTTGCATTGGAAAGTCAGATTCAACTCACTATGGCTTTTTTTCATCCATGCAATAATTCTTTATTGAGCACCTACCATGGACCAGGCACCATGCTGGGCACAGACTGTGCTCTCCCAGAGCTCACAGTCCCATGAGGGGAACAAACGTGTGAGTGAACTATGGTGAGAAAACTGGGACCATGCTATAATGGAGGTGAAGCGCTGTGGGTACCCAGAGAAAAATAGTGTGCTCTCTCATGGAAAATAAGGTGAGGTTCTCCAAGTGTTCTTTCAGAAAACAGAGCCCAGACAGGTAAGAGCTGAGTATGTGTAGTTCTGTCTGCCTCTTCACCACTAACTTTCTGTGTGATCTTGGGCAAATCGCCTGACTCTTCTAGCCCTTAGTGTCCCTATCTTTAAAGTAAGGTGAGGGACACAAAATAAGGCTAAGGAGACCCACCCTCACAGGGTTATGAGGGTCAAACACTTCCACAGGAGTTAGAATCTAAAATCCACACACGTAAGGGGAAAAGAGTCGCGTAGGCAGAATTCATGCTGAGCTCCACACTAAGTCGTCGGCTTGCCTTTGGGAGTGAAAAATGCAGTGTGGAAAACAAACCACTTTTCTCTGAACCCTGGAATCTCACTCACTGTGGCCAATGAGTGCACACCCCAAAACAACCATGGGAGCACTTGAGCCTGCGCCCTGCCCCGCAGTGCGTCTCCATCTCCACCATGCTCCCCACCCTTCTCATTGTGCCGAGGCCACCCTTGAACCCAAACCCAAGGCAGCAAAATAGGTGCCTGGTGACTGACAGAGAAGGAGCAGACTGTGGGTTTGCCTTCGCTCTGGAAGGAGAGGTTGTCCCTGTCTCTCTTGCTTTCTCTCCCTCTGACTCTCCATATCTCCGTTTCTCCACATCCTCTGCCCCCACATCTCCCCCGCCCCTGCACTCCCACTCTCTCCCCAGTTTTAGTCGTGAATTCCAGTAAGCTAAATGAACGGAAGGTGGCATGCACTCTACATTAAAATGCTTTGCATCAATAGGAAGTGTAGTATGAATGCCAGTGACTGTTAGTAGTAGTTCAAGTTAGTGCCATTAAAAGACTCCCCATAATTTTCCAGAAAGGTATGTCTTATGCTGAGGCCCACAGGAATATATAATAGACTTAGGAAGAACGAAAAGCCAAGGGGATGGAGTCTTAAATCAGAGCCTGGGAGATACAGAAATCCTTAAGAAGTTCTGTGTGTCAGGTGAGAGGGTTTGAATGCCTACTTCTCTTTTAATTATCTGATGCTCACACCACCCTCCTTTGTTGCCTTCAGCTAGAGCTGATAAGGAAAGACACCAATAAATATCTTGGCGGTCTGAAGGGAGAAGCCAGGTTTCATGGGACTCCCTGCTTCTACAGCTGTTGTTAAAATATTACTGCTAATTAGCTGGCTAGTTATATATAAACCCTTACAAAGGAGTATTTTTACACAATCATAAAATAAATTAAACTACCAAAAATTCACGCTGTTAATTAAAATAACCCCTGTAGGAGGGGGAAAAATCGCTACAAGGCTGAAGTAAACAGGAGGCAATTTCACAAGCACAAACTGATTAATTTTATTTCCCATTACGTGTATTTGCTAATATCATCAAAATTAGAAAATAAAGCAATTTTGCCTTGATAGTAGTTCAAACAGAGGTGGTTCTAGCAGAGGAATGTAGCTAGTCAGATACAACCTTGGCCCTAAGGCAGGTCCCCTCTATCTGGAAAGGGTAAGCGGTTTCTCAGCAGAAACCCTTCTCAGGAGGGACACCCACGAGGCAGGTGAGAGGGAAAGGGACATGTCCTAGTCCACGGGAGCGGCCTCCTGGAACTCTGGGACCATCGACTTGTCACATCACATCTCCCGTCCATCCAAAGATACGAACATTTGAAGACACAAGAGAAACTAGGATGCAGAGGGGTGATGGGAGGGTGTAGAAAATGTATAACCTACCCCTAGTTCCAGGAATGGCCAAGACCATTTCCTCCCAATTTGTTAACATGTTTGCATATTCTCTCGCTCAAGGATCCTGCCCCAGTGGAGCTGTACTTTTCTAAAGTTTGTGGATAATTCGTCTTGAAATCATGACCCAAGCCCTTTGTGGATCATTCTTTTACAACAGATCACAAGGGGTTAATCAAAAAGCCTAGAAATTACTTTTGTAACAAAAAGTGCTATTTAGGAAAGAATGAACTCAACCTTCCAGTTCTTTGGCTCTTTGTCTGCCAGCCAAGTTAAATGACAGACTTTAATTCAGCTGGAGAACCCCTCCATATGCACAGCATTTTAATCTCCCCTGACCACCCGACTCCCAGTTGCTCAAAGCAAATAATCACCTGAAAATATATTCCTACGAAACCTAAATACACTCTTTTATATGCCTTTTGGTCAAGAAAAATCCTCAATTGCCTTGGATCCATAGTGAGTCTGGTTATTTTATAGCACCTTTACGTGGGGTGTATTCATCCTTATACCCCTTAAAATTCATCTACAGGCTCCAGCCCTGTTTAGCACCTAGTTTTATGAGATGGCTCTTCACACTCACCGGCTTTGTCAATGGGACCCCAAACATCTGGAAGAAGAGGCAAAACTTCAGGCCTAAATACAGATGTTTTATCTGTGCGACTCCAAACATCCAGATGTTTATGGGGGAGAAACAGCATTTTATAAATAATACTCTGCATTTGACAAAGAAAATGAACAGGTGCATGAGCAATCCAAAAGAGCAGATAAGATGGGAAATACTAATTGTCGCCTCTGTACGTGCTGGAATATTTCTCCGCTGGAAAGTTGTCCTCCAAAGCCACATTTGTGTACATATCAACGTTAACATTCGCCAGCATTTCCCCAGCTATCAGGGAAGCAATAGTCAGGGTCTCTGTGTCACGTGAGTCCTGTTGATTCTCTCTTCTTCACAGCGCCGGCCCATTCCTGCTGCCCCGGTGAAAGATCTTGCTCCTCATCTGGCCACCGCACAGCCCTTCCATCAGAAGTTCTGGCTTGGGCTCTCCACCTCCCCACAGCAGCCCCGTGAGCCTCCTACAACTCCAGCTGGGGATCTCGATCTCGATCTCCCTCTCTATGTTTCCCTGATGCCTCATTGTCCGAGGGGCACCCAGTACCACGGCAGAGTCTGCAGGGCTCTTGGCCAGCCAGCCACACCCAACCTGCAGCATGTCCTGAGGCTCCCCACTGACACATGGGCTCCAGCCTATGAAGGAGAACATGCTGTGTTCCGGAACATTCCCGCCTATCTGTGTAGTTGCAGTTTCCCTACCTGGCACACCAGTTTGGAAGACGCCCACTCTTACTTCATGAGGATTCAGATGTTACCGTCTACATGAAGCCTACATATGGCCTCACCAGCCGGTTCAATGGCTCCAGCTTCAGGGCCCTCCTGGCCTTTATCTCATCATCTCAGTGCGTCCTCTCCATCCACGGATCTAATTCCGGTCTACATCTAACCACAACCAAGTCTGTCCATTTTGCCCCCTAAATAGCTCTTAAAATCCCTTCAATAGCCTTGATCTTAAGGAAAAGGCCAGAATCTATAGCTCCTGAAGCCCTGCTGGCCCCACCCATCTCGGCTTTCTGGACTCCAGGCCTGCTGGCCTCCATCACTCCCTGGGGCCTCATGTTTGCCCCATGTGGCAGCCCTTGCAAGCCCCCTGATTAGGGTGCTAACCCCTCCACTCCCCTTCCAACCTCAGGACCTTGTTAATGCACACTCCTCCTTCAACAGCTCAGAGAAAACCATCTGCTCGATGGAGAAATATTCCCCAGTCTCCTCTTTCCACCCAATTTGAGTGGTTTTCATGGTTACATACATAGAACCAAGCTCCTTTCCCTCACTGTACTTAGTGCAATCTTATATATTGATTAACGTGAACTTTTGATTCATGTCTTTCTCCTCTATTAGACCTCAAGCTCCATTGAAAGCAAGGATGGTGTTCTTGCCCCATCGTATCTCCAGCTCCTGTCGAAGTACCTGGTTCATCATAACTGCCCATAAGTGTTTGCTGAATGAATAAATGAATTATTTGCATCCATGCAACACATCACCATGACCACAACTTGCTCCTTAAGGGCAGAAGCTAGATTTTACCCATATTCAGGTCCTGGCACACAGGGCATCCTCAGGATGCACTTGTTGAAGGAATACTGACTGCAGATCCAGAGAGGCAGATTTCTGTGCCTCTAACAAGTAGAGTGGGCAGGTCAGCGTTGGAGCATCCTCATAACAATGAGCTCCCCATCTCTGGAATCATTCAAGGAGAGCACAGATGGAACATGTCAGGAACGGTCTAGAAACAATTCAACCAATGGACTCAACGATCTCTCCATCCTTTCCAAACCTCATGCTCTATGGTACAACTAGAAAGAGCTAGAAAGAGAAAGAGAGGTCTGCAGAACATGAGTCAAACTGTAACACTCCCCAGAAAGGAGAGTTTCAGGACAAATGGGAAGGGGAGGTTCTTGCCAAAGTTTCTGTAATTGTTGGCAGGTAGCAGACTGGAGAGGCTCTGGAAAACATGCATGTGATGGCTGGAGGACAGATGTCAAAGGTTACTGTCTTAACTCCCTTTCTAACTACTTCTGTCTACTTCTTCCTTCTTAGCCTGGCCCTTCTTTCTAGATTTAGATACAGCTCAAAAGGGACTCAGACTTTGAAGACCCAGGCAGAAAACTGTGCTAGTCACATGGAATCATTTTGACTGTTTTCTCAGCTGTTTCCCAAGAAAACAGATTTAACATTTGTCACCCTCATTCCTGAATAAGGAAAGCGATTTCACTTTCTCCTCAAGCAAAAACCACAAGGTGGATTTGGCATTTGTGGAGTGCAGAGTAGGGGTTTGGATTAATGGCGCATAGAAGGTTTCTTTGTTTTTACAATCTTTCTGTATTTTCACATTCAAGAAGCTAAATGAGTTGCCCACGCCTCTTCATGGGGCTTCGTAATAGAATGATCCCACCAGGAAACTCTTCTCATCCACCCCCCTTCAACACGTCTCTCCATTCTCCCAATTTCACATCTCTGGCCATAATTAGTCACTTTCTGGAATATAAGAACAGCTGGGGCATAGAAGGAGAGGGGAAGAGGACAAAACACATGGCAAAAGGGGTTCACAGGATGGTCTTTTCTGTCACGGCACATCTATGTTGACAACCACAATATTTCACTGATCAGTGTACGTAGTCGGATCATCAATTCTTAAGCATGTATCATATGCCATATTCTTTACACATATTAGTTTCACTGATTTTCAATTACCTTATTAGTTAAGTATTATTATCCTTACTTAACAGGACAAGAATTTAAAGCTTAAATAAGCTAAATATCTTTCCCAAAGTACACTGATTAGTGCCAGTTAGTGTTGGAGCCAGGATTCACACCCAGCTTTTCTGCCTCCCCATCCAGATCTGACCACCACATCCGTACCTCCTCAGAGAGAGTCGCCGAGCTCTTTCATTAATGAAGACCTAGTTAGCTGTCACACTAGATCAACCAGGCACAGTTTTGCTCCTCAGGGGGCACTTGGGAAGTCCTGGCGACGTGTCTGGTTGTCACAAATGGGGTGGGTGCTACTGGCATCTAGTGAATAGAGGCCACGGGGGCTCCAAACATCCCATCATCACAGGACGACCAAACAACATGAAAAATGACCAGGTCTGCAATGTTCCTGGTGCCAAAGGTGAGAAACTCTGCACTAAGGGCCGCCATTATGAGGTACAATGGGTTCTCTGCCACCAATGTGGTAGGTACAATGCGCCTCCGCCTTCTGTGTTAGAAAGGGGAACAGCCTGTAACTTCCTGACACACAGTTATGTGCTTAATGATGTCTGGAATCGGCCAATTCTTTTTAAGAACGAAAAAGAAAGGAGGAGGAGGGAACAGAAAAAAAAAAGAAGAAGAAAAGGGAAAAGAAAAAAGAGAAGGAGAAAACTAACATTAGGAACCTCCACTGCAGTATTCAACAGCTGGATCACATTACATGGAAATCAAGCCCCAGTGACAGCACAACAGGCCGCTTTTGTGTCTTCATGAATAACGCAATGTGCTGGGTAAATGCTTTTCCCCATTTAGAAACAGGTAGTTAATGAGAATTGAAGTGATCAAATGCTGTGTACCTCAAGGTTACTTACATCACGGGCCTGGGTGGCCCGGAGCTCATAAATAAAGCATCGGAGCGTCTTATTTTAGTCCCGGTCAGATAAGCGAAGGCATCATGTAAACAGAGCCCACAGCGCGATATGACACTGAGCCTGCTAATTCCAGGACCTCTTGGAATGTGACATTTCGAGAGCAGTACACTGAGTTCATGCCCTGTGGAAGCTTCATGGCCCACCATGCCTTAATTTTCCATCATCTTGATTCAGCTGCTGCAAGAGAAGGCTGTCACTGAGCTGGGCTTTAAATTATGTCAAGCCCACTCCCTACTATGCAGAAGTTAATTTGAGGCACATTTGCAACTTATAACTCTGATTTACTCATTTGCTGGCACAAGGACCGCACACAGCTTGAGAGCCCGCCAGCCCGCCAGCCTGCACAGACCCTTCCCTCGGAAAAGGTTGGGCCCAAGTTGCGACCGAGCTTGGTAGCTCAAAAAACAGCTGCTGGACAATGTCGGAATATGGAGTTGAATATAAAAAAAAAAGATCTACTCTTTCCCTCAAAGTTTTACGTATAATTATGTAATCATATCCCTATTCAGGTACTTTGACATAAATTGGGCTTAATTAAATTGTTGCTAATTTGTTGTTTTAATATTAGTTCCTGGTTTGTTTGCTGTTATCTACCCAACAAGGCCCGGGAGCTCTCACACATACACACACACACACACACACACACACTTATGCTCAGTCATACTAGTCTTGCTTTGAAAGTCATGAAAATGGTTTCTGTGAATAATTTCTCTATTTGACAGAATAATGAAAGATTTCCAAGAGCACTTACTCATATGGGATACAAATGGTTGGATGAATAACTCTAATGTGATAATTTGCTGGTGTTATTGTCTCTTTTCTCACAGACTTCCTATAATCTGATAATATCAATCAAATAATATATTCTTTGCATGAAATAAATTCTCCTTACTACAAAAAACAAAAAACAAAAACTCCCATAATAAATATATTTCCCAGTGATCTGGATTTTACTCCTTCTCATCCAGATCCTGTGATCCCAAGAGAATGTCTTCAATAAACGTTTGTAAAACTTGAACTTGGGGTAAGACAGATGGTCTGAATTTCCTACAAGATTGTGTAACTAGTTGGTCCTTGACTAAAAACTACAACAAAGTCACCCATGAAACCATCTTCTGGAAAAAGGGACACTCTCCTATAATACTCATCTTCTCTCCCACTCCACCTGGGACCTCCTCAGGAGCCAAATCCTCTGCCTCTAACCTGTTTCTCAAAGTGGGGGCTTCAGAATGCCTGCTTGTTAGAAATAAAGATCCTTGTCAGGGTGCTCATTAGAAATGGAGATTCCTAGCTGCCATTCCAAACCAATGAGATCTGAATGTCTGAGGGAATCTGCCCGTCTAACAATACCTTCTGGTGAAAGTGGTTTTCTGAGTCGTGAGGAATATGGATTGAGAGGGTAGAAGAGAGAAAGCAAAAACATACTATTACTCAAGTCTCCCTGGGACAAGGGATGCAAATGAGATCATTAACTCACTGCATTTGAAATAAACTAAAGTCAAAAATTTCACGCTAAAGATCATTAGTTGGCTAATGCCCTACATCCTCTCAACCTACAAAATAAATTCTGGTCCTCACAATGACTACCCTGAAGTTCTCCAAAAAGAAAAATTCAGTGATATTGTGTACACAAAGGCATGAAAAGAGACGTAAGCATGTTTCCACGATATACTTTAGCATAAATTTTCAACCAAAAAGGTTTTAAAAAAAAAGTTTTCCTAGATAAAACTCCACTAACCTACAAAATATTCTGATTCTTAAAGGTTTTGCTTAAAGGTTATTTGCTTATTTGCTTATTATCTCTTTGGTTTTCTATCCCTCCTTATCATCATTGTGATGACAGAGTAAAGTGACTTCAATTCAAAGTTCCAGATAAGGCTCAAAAGTAAAACAGTAACATAATTTACACCAAAGAGATCAGCTATACATTCAGAATTATACCTGAACCCCCCATGGCACACAGAGGGACTGCCAACTCCAAACACCTTTGTTAACCTTATTCCAGGTAGTTGCCAGGATTGGCTGAGTAAGTGTATGCAGAGTGTTCATTTAGCACACTGTACTCATTCATTATTATTCTGTCCATGGCTGTGGTCATGTGAATGGACTCACGGGGCCTGTTGCACCTACCAAAGACTTCTGCCAGCCCACAGATGAAGGGATTTGGGGACACAGACTAGAATTCAACCATTCCCACCAACTAAAACATACGCACTTACGGGGGAAGAACCGTGGCTTCTGTTTCTATATACCCCCCCCGCCATTTCACCTAACATCTAGTTGGGCATCTAGCTAGCCCCTGAAAGATACACGTGGCATGCCAAGAACCATGTCCTGAGGGTTAGATCCAACCTTGGTCTATGACTACAAAGGCCAAAAAAAAAAAGCACATTTTGAACCCTCCATTTCCCACACAGCACCATGGATTTCTTACCCAAACACTCAGAAATAAGATGGCAGCCTCGCCATACGTGGAGAGAAAGTGAATCATCAGCAAGCTCTTTGTAAATTCAGATCCTTTTACTTCGTAACCACAAAGAAGGAGAGTGTCCCATCCTCACCCAGGAACCATGACACCTCTGCCTGGAACCCAGCTGTATTCGAAATTTACCGTGTGGCCTTGGGCAGCTTATTTAACCTCGAAGTGTCTTAATTTCTTCAGCTGGAAAATGAAGACGCTATCTACAGCACAGGGCACAGCGTTTCAAGGTTAATGCGTGAGGCTGATACCGAAATGCAACATTGTGGGGGGGAATGTCTCATTCGGGGGAGGAAGTCAGGCACGGCAGTGCCCTTCTGGGTGGTTGTAACATATGCAGGATTGCAAAACTGGGCCCTAAGATCAGTAGCACACGCGAGGAGTGCAAAAAGCCATTCGCCATACACCACCTGGAGTCTTTTATTGTTATTGCCAAGAGGAGTTGATAAAGCAAACAAAGCAAAGGGTTGGGAGTCGTAATTTATCAAACATATTGATACAGATCTGATATTGACAGGCAATGGGCCACTTTTAGATTCAGATCAGTAAATCCATCTCATAATACAGTACAATCCCAACACTTCACCCTCAAATCCATCCATCCAGATATTAGAAATCCATCCTGCTTTGCCTGCAGTCTGTCAAATGTCACCACGGAGCGCTGAAGCCACCCTGCCAAGTCTATATCCTGAACTAAATCCCAATGGAAACTTCCCAGATATAAATAACCACTATGAACATACAGGGAAGAAAAATAGCTATGAAGTTTCACTCTTACTTTTTTTTTCCTTTTAGCCTGTGACAAGTAAAAATCATAGAGTTACTCACTCTCCAAAAACAATCTAAAGCCAGAAGGTTTAACCAATTCAATTTTCTAGTCACTGTGACAACTATTTTCAGCTGTGAAACAGCGTTTGTGGCACGTCTACGGGCCTAATCCCGTGGCGCTTTCACGGGCAGCCCCTGCTGGAAACTCTGACCGCAGCTTCTGTTCCTGGACTCACTGTGGGCGGTGGCATTTGATGACACCCAGGGTCTCATGGCACGAAGACAGATTCTTTATTTACAGTCAGAGAGGGAGAAAGCTTCCCTTCTACTTGCGGCTGAGATCCTAGGGAACCGGCTAAGAGGAAATTCTAGTTTAACAGGAGGTGGGGAAACCCACCCAACGTTTGCAGGGCCAGGGAGAGAAGCATAAAGAAAACAGAAACCTGAGCTCGGACACTGGAGTATCTGGACTGAAACATGCAGAGCCGAGAGTGTGCAGTCTTAGCTCAACCGTCTCACCTTCCCGAGCCTCGATTTCCCCACTGTCAGGTAAAGTTGGCTGTTGTAAGAATCAAATGCCCCTAGCACAACACCTATCACAGTCAGGGCTCAGTAACTATTTGCAGAAACATAATCTCAAACAAGAAATGCTGAATTCTTGACATCACTCATTAACCAATGGGCAACGTGTATTTATGAATGCATACCATCTGCCAAGCACTAAATGGTGGGAATCGAGAGGCAAGAGGGATGGAGATGATGCTTGTTCTTATTATAAGACAGAGCAAATGCACAGGAATGGATTAGGAAACCAGTCATTTCTAGACAGGAGACCCAGATCTGGAGCCCGAGGGGCAGGCATCCACACCAGGTTTGAAGGACTGCAGAGTTATCCAAAATTTCTTGCCCAGAGGTGGCTGGTTAGATTCTGGTCTCCTGCAGTTTAGAGACTATCGCTTGGACTCGCCTGCCCAGGGAATGCAAACTCACTTTAATATTAGCCTCAAACAGGTTGTTAGGAAGGTAAATCTGCTGCACACATAAAAGCCTAAGCGTGGATTGGTTTAGGATTATCTGGGCTTTTAGATTTTTCTGACCACAACCAAAGGAGAGATACAGGGGCAGATGCAACTGCCATCCTGGAAAGCTGAAGATAGATTAAAATGCCAGGTAGAATATTAAACTCTGTCTCCTATTGAATTGCATCAGGCATTTGCATCCATGGGGCATGGCCTCTTTGAAATCTGTCCTCATGCACAATAGAAAGAAGGAGAAGAGGAAGAGGTGGTAGAGGAGAGAAGAAAAGAAGGTAGAGGAAGGACAGGAGACAGGGGGAAGGCGGGGGAGAAACTGAAAACTTCCAAAATAGCCGAGAGCCCAGGCTGGCCCCACCACAGACCCTCAGGGGCAAGGGGGAGTTTTCCCCTCCCCTCCCCAAAGGAACTGCAAGAAATGGGAGTGAACTTGGCAAGCTACACTTCCCTTCCCCTGGCTCCCCACCTGAGGGGAAGCCTACCTGCTTCTTCCCTAGAGCTTGAAGGTTTTCTTGTGTGTTCCACAGCAATGATTGGGAGGCCAGGGTCCCCCATGGTGGCTCCAATCTCTCCTTGCCCCAGAATTCCCCAGGCCAAAATCACCTGGGGACCACCTACAGGGCTGTTATCATATTAGATGCTGTCCCTACTATTATTCCTTTTATGTGACTCATTTAAATCAAGGTACTTTTTTAAATTTTTACTATTGTTCTAGGCAATAATATCTGTAAAAGCATGGTTTTTACTGTGTTAGTTGTATTTTCCTAATACACATTAACTAAATAGTTATTATTACAATAGCATGGTGGTTAGAAGTACAGCTGCTGACTGTTTAAATCCAGGTTCTGCCACTACCAGCTATGAGACCTTGGACAAGTCCATTAACCTCTCTGGGCCTCAGGTTCAGGGTCTGTTAAATAATAACACCTTCTTCATAGAGTCGCTATAAGGATTAAGTTAGTTAATATTTGTAAAATATGTGTACCATCTAGAACCTTCTACACGAACGACACTTTTGGGAACGCTGAAGGCATGAAAGTGTACACCACTGTTACCTCGAGGTGGGCTTACACACTTCCTCTTCTTTGGAACGCTCTATTGCTCCCCCTCCTCCCTCCATCCAATGTTTGTTCCTCCAGAAACAAGACCAATAGATACACACTCTCTCATTCCTGCCCTCTTGAAGGCCGACCTGTCGTAAGGTCCATCTTAAATGGCTATAATAGTCATTACAACCACTTATTGAGCATCTATTATTCTGCAGGCCCTGTGCTCAGTACTTTGAGCACAACTAATTTCATCCTCATTCTTCCTCTACGAGGAAGACCCAGTCTTAAAGAGATGAGGTGATTTTCCTAAGATCCTACAACCAGTAGGTAGGTGAGTTGAGATTCAAACCCAGGTCTACCCGCCTCCCAGCCTACACATATCCCACTAAGCCATGAGGCCCCACCCCCAGAGCCCCTCTTCCAGGCCCCATCTCAGCACCCAGCCAGACTGAGCTTTCTTTCCCTTCACTGATCTCCTCCACTGGACTTAGGCACCACTTTATAATATAATTACTTACCTGTTTGTCTTTCCCCCTCTATTATTCAGGGTAATCTTTTCTATTTTAAGCATTGGGGAGGAAATCATTCTAAAATGTCCCTAAACTTGAAAAGGGGTTATGTTATCCTGAGCTGAGATTAAGAACATTTTCCCTACAATTCCAGTCATCTTTATCAACACCAAATATTATCATGTTCTTTGATATAAGTGTGACTTTAGGGCAATTTTTCTCTGCATCTTATGGGGTGTCTCTCTCGGGAGCTACTGAATCAGAATCTCAGGGTTAAGGACCAGGACTCACTCAAGTTTCAGAACGACTGCCTTAGGCAATGGCTGGGCATTTGACCCTGCTTCAAACTTCTAGGCACTGAACCGTGTTTTAGTTCTTGTGTCTGTTTTTCATGGTGTTCCTGACCTCTCCCACCCTGCAAGCTGACAGCTATCATTCCTTACTGCCAACCAACAACATTGCATGAATTTCTCCTGTTTTATCTTCTAGCCCCCAATGCTGTGGTTTCCAAACTCTTTGTGTTTAGCTCTAGAACACATTCCTGAAAACGGGTTTTTAGGCAGATGCCAATAAAAAGCATACAATCTCAGAGCCATCCCAACGGAACATGACTGACTGAGGCCCCGGCCCAGATTCCTAGGCTTCGTGGAGAGCATTTTCAAAACCACTGAAATAATGCAACCTTCTGGCAGATCTTGCCACAGTTATCAGAAAGGGATTTTTTTTCCATGAGAATTTGTCAGTGTAGTCCAAAGTCAAGTGTATATTCCTTTTTATTTGAGAGGATATCACCAGATTTACAAATAACCTCTATATTATATTTGCAAAGTCACCCCTTACAGTGAATATTCTTAACGTGGAAAAGGATGGTCTCATTTTATTAGTAATTGGACTACCGTCTACTTTTGAAAGGCTCTCAGAAAAATAATGGTCAAGGGAATTTGCCTTTTCAAAAAAATATCTCTTCTGTGAAAGAGAATGTCAGAGCATCCAGAAAAACTTCCTAACCTTTAAAATTTTAGGTATCTTATATTGGCCATGTTCTAAATATGTTAGTCTATTAATAGCCTAAAAATTAATTTCAAGCACTAGTTTTTAAACTTGAAAAAAAATTAAGCCAAGTTTTCTTGCTGCTCTTTTCGGGTTTTTCCTCCAAAATTTATAATTTTGAGGTGCAGAATTTAGGAAGTAAATCTAACACATGTGCACTGGAGGTGGGAGGGAGGATGTTGTTTGGATTTCTCTGCTAAATTAGGACAAGGTTCCAAGTCATGTCTATGGAGAGAGATAAACAATGTGACTGAATATTGATGATTAATTCATGTAAGTACAAAAGTATGCAGAGTGTTCCTTATAGTAACTTTCAACTTTTTTTGTAGCTCTGAAATTTTTCAAAATAAAATTTGGGGGAAATGTTCAAAAGCATGTACAAATAAAGCACAGTCGTACACGTAAGACTAATGTAGTCAACAGGCCTGGACTAGGGTGAAGAAAGTAAGGCATCTGAGGTGCAAAATTTAAGGAAGTACCTGTAGGAACCCTGAGAGTGAGTCCTCCTCGGCACTGGCACAACTCTGAGAACAAGTGCCTCCTTAAGTTTCACACCCTAGGTGTCTTTCTTGTTTTACCTTGTGTTGGCCCTAATATTTTCACCTGCTTTCTCAAATTCACCTGCTTTCTCAAAGTGACTGTAGCAGTCCTAGGAAGAGAAACTTCCAGTCAATTTCATCCATGCGTTCCTTCACTCCTTTACCTTCCAAACATGTATTGAGTCCCAGCTACGGGCTCCGTGACTACTCAGCTAGGAACCCACTCTGCTAGTGGCACTCAGCCTCACCTTACTCTTCACCCATTATAACTTAGAAAGATCTAGAGGGCACCAGGGACACTCTCCGCGAAATGAGCCTCAACTCCCACCACCTGGGCAGGCAAGTCAGACTTTGGGGGACTTCCTGCTTAATTTCACCTTGTCTAAATATAACCAACTAAAAATAACCTGAAAGCAAAATGTCTCAGAACCGCCAGAGAAGCGGCAGAAGGCTGCAGGGGACGTGATGTGAAAGAATGACCTCAGCCTCCCTAAAACGCTGCGATGCTTTCCAACATCAGCAAGTTGCATATTGTGATGAGAAAACAAAGTTTCCAACTATTGAAATTCCATAGTGTATTTAATTATGCAATTATGTATTAACAAGTGCTAGGGCTCAGCAGCAATTGCTGAGATTTTTGCAGTGGGGAAGTACAGAATTTATTCTTTCCCACAGCTGATGACTTCTCATGAGTCAGTCCATTTTTCTGGGATTTTGGAAATGGTCCTACTTCTGACCCGCTTCATTCAGAAACCCAACGCAAATCACACCCCACTTTTGCCACTCCAACTTTGAAGCATGACCCCACTACAGACTGAGCATATTTCAAGGGAAAATGTCTGCAAATTCACATCCCTTTTGTTTTCATTAATCACTTCAGGCTCTTTCCTCTTTTGAAATTCAAATAAATATAATGTAAATATAAATAAAAAAGCACTTGTACAAATTACATATTTTCAGTGATGCGAACACAAATACATTCTTGTTCATTTGCTTAATAGGGACTTGTCCCAAAGGATTCATGTATCAGGCTGCAAAAGCCGGAGTATTTCATCAAAACATCTAAAATAGGTATGCTGTGATATTATCATGCACTTCTATTTGCCACAGTTACCCCAGAAAATATGAAATGTAATCATGCAAAATTAAACATTCCATACATTTTCTATTCATCTCTTCTACTCCAAAATAGGCTATCACACTTCCAAGTTTACAGGGACAAAAAGTGAATCAAATTTCTTGTTTCTGAAAGCATTACAGGTAATAAGTCTTTTCACTTAGGGCTTTTCATCCCCGAATCACCAGGCTCTTTACAAATAAGACGTAATTAATCCATACAGTCGGCTACATCCCTACCCATTGGGAAACCTCCTTGCTGATAATCACTCACGGAGAAGCCATACCTGCATTTTCTCAAGCTAAATTTGGTCCAGGCTATTAGGAACGATGTTTCATTTACTTGAGCATGACCAAGAGGCACAGTCATAGGTAGGAAAACCTATTCTCCCAAATAAGTAATAGTTAAGAACACAAACTCTCAACCCATCGATTCTAACCTGGGGTTTGAATCCCAGTTTACTACTTTTTAGCTATGAGGTGATGGAGCAAATCCCTTCTGTGTGTCAGTTTTCGTAATGGTAAAATTGGGATGATAATAGGACCTATCCATAGGTTTATGGGGGGAATGAAAGGAGTTAATGCATGTAATTCATTAATAGCATTAATTGTTACCATCTTGTCCCACCTGATACCTTTCAAAGCCATTTCACAACAATGACTTCATTGGGGTCTCCATCTTCCTGTGAAGTAATGGAAGCAGATGCTCTTATCCCCATTCAATAGGTAAAGGAAGTGAGATTCAAAGAGGGTTACTGGAGGTCAGACTAGAACCCCTGGAACCTAGTCTAGTATTCTGCTTTGTCTTTATATCCTGAACAAACTATGACCCAGAGGGGTCCCTGCTTATTTTGGGGCAGGGGGATGGGGTCTGATTTCAAACAAGGCCTGGGAAGCATCTTGTTGCCAAGGCTTGTCTTGCATAGCAAAAAAAGACCCAGATCAGCAGAAGACACGTCAACAAGACTGCCTTAATCATGATTTCTGCTAACTACGAAATGTAAGTTAATTTCATGCCTTGCATTCACAGACAAAAAGGTTCAGAGCTGTTTAAATTCTCTTCAGCCCAATGACAGTTAGTAAACAGGAGGCTTCCTGTTCTAATGCTTGAAATCACCCTTCGTATCTCAATATATTATTTATGCACTCGGCTTAAAATAAACAGCAACTCTGAAGTAGGTGAGTGGGCTCATCTAGTACGAACTTTTTTTTTTTTCACTCTGACAGTTACTTTAAAACATCGGTAAACAACCTTAATTCACTTCTAACGAATTAGTAGGCGACTGCTGTGTCTCCAGGAGGCAAGTAGATTGTATTATTAACCAAAACAACTTTCTCCCTGTCAATCATCTGCACCTCACAGAGGGATGTGGGCTTTGCTGTCTCATTACTCAAACCAAACCATGGGCACATTCAGGCAATTTCTTCGAGGTCATTCTCTTCTGTACCTTTGATTAGATCTTTTGACTCTGGGATGCAGAATGGGGCCTGGAGAAGGTAGATTCTCAGTGCTGCTTATTAAGAAAGATATAGAAAAATGAGAGCCTTTCCAGAGGGGTAAAGAGTTGGGAAGTCATGGTATGCGAGGTCCAGTTGTTGAAGGAATGGAAGCTAACAAAGAGGCCAATTTTGGGGGGACCCTGATAGTGCCACCAAATACTTGAAAGGGTGTCACTCTGGAGGAGAAAGTCTTATTCCTTGTAGATGCAGATAATAAAATTAGGACCCAAGGGTGGAAGATACATGAGGGTAGGTCTGGGTTCAACTCAAGAAAGAATCCTGTAACTGAAAAGAGTTGCCTCTTGAGGTAGTAAATCTGCCCCTAGAGGTTCTGGGGCACCCATCAATGGAATCTTTAGAGCTGGCCAAGAAAAGGCACCAGATGAGACGTGTAAGGACCCTTCCAGACATAAGATCCCACAACCCCATGAATCTCAGTAAAAACAGGCTTCAGTAAGCAGTCACAACCATTTTTAAACTCTCTATGTGAGGAGTATTTAAGGCATGACAGCTATTCTTAAAAAAAAAAAGAAGAAGAAGAAAGAAAAATACCATGGATTAAGCACTGGGCATGTCCCTGGCCAGTCTACTCTTGCACAACGCCAGGGCATTGGCTGACCTAGCAAAATAAAAAGATGTACCATTCAGTGGGGAAAATCAGATGAGGCAGTTCCTTCAGTATTGTACCATTTCTGCCTGCCCTTTGGCTTTGTGGCTTGCAACCCTTGACCATTCCACGGACAGGAGGCCACTCCCAAGTCACCTGGGCTGTCACGTGATCCAGAAGAGGCGCTCCACACTTCACTCACCTTGCTAGTTGGCCTGCTTCCTTTATCCCAAGTCTGGAAACACAACACTTCGCAACTTATCTAAGGGACATCTAACTTAGTTTTATCGTTAACAAAACATCGCTCACCTCAGTGAAACATTCAGTCTCTCCCCGAAACCAATCATTTCTTTGATACACGCACTGACTGCTCAAAACACAGAGTTAAATGCAAATTAAAAAAAAAAAACAGAAAAGAAAGAAAATGAAGAAGAAAAGGAGAAAGGTGGTGAAAGAGAAATAAAGATACCTTGCGCTCATATCCAGAGTTTATATCAACATGTTTACACAATTTGCAGACATGTATTCTTCCAAACTGTCTGGAAAACATTGCCAAAATATTTGGGGGAAGTGAGTCAGGCTTTTCTACATCCAACATATTGACAAAACATTAGAGACTAGTTCAGAAATACTAAATTCCTCAAAGGAAGTCAGATTATCAATCTTTGGGTGTGAAACTTGGTGTTACTGATTTCCTAATATGGCAGAGCAGACATCTGGTATTTGCACTTTGGAGTAATAGAACATAACATGACAATAATGTGTTATACTTACAAAGTACCCTTCATCCATGGGGCTCCAATTTTACCAATATTAGTTCACTGATTTTCGCAAAAAACCTGAAAGGCAGAGGGTAAGTTTGTGTTACCCCCACTTTGCAGATGGGGATATTGAAATGCAATAGGCGAATAAATTATTGGTCCATTATAATGAGAGAATTCAGTAATGGAGGACAAGAATTACAATTTTCTCCTTCACCATCCCAATACAACTTGACCACCCATCTTCCCCTTTGGGGACTGTTCTTTCCCATGTAATTTCCACCACAATCTCAATGTATTAAACACATTTTTGCCCACAAAATACAGTGCTGAATGTAACCCTTGGTCTTATGAGCCCAGACACCAATATTCCTTTGATAACAGAGGAAAGGTTCGAAAAACTTCCCATATCCAGTTTAAAACATGGAAAAAAAAATTTAGATTGACAAAATACAACCATCCAACTAAAATTTGGCCTGAAAATAATGTTACTACTGTTCAGTTTGTTACATACTTATGTTCACATGTCAGCATATGGACTTGTCTTTAAAAATGATTCCAAGGAAGTCAGAATGCTTCTGAAGTAATCTCGCCAACAGCGTTTTTAGAAGGGTGTATTTTTAACAACCCTTTCTAGGACACCCCATCCTTTCTACCACTCTCTGGCCATTTATTCACGCACTGAACAAATAATCGATATTTAGTGCATTCTTACTATGTTTAAGTTTAGCACTGCATGTGGTTTCTTGGAGGACACAAATATGTGTATCACACAGGTCCTACCATCAAGAAACTTACAATTTTATGGTGTACTGATTTTAGTACAGTGACAATCACTCTGTTCTAAAACTCTCCAGAAAGATCTGACAGTTTCCGGACACTCTTGGTGAGTCATAGACACCAATCCCAGAAGGAATGGCTCCTTCGGGGAATATTCTCAAAAAAGATGAGTCTGGGTTCTGTTTATGAGCCATACTATTTGGGACTACAGAAATGCTAAAAGATATATCTTCTTCAAATGTCTGACCCAGAGTCTTCCCAAAGCCCATGATTTGAGGGTCTTGGTGTCTCACGGTCTTCACCTCTGCAGCCACACTGACCTCAAATACCCAAGCACATTCACACTTCAGGACCTCTGCCCTTGCAATTATTCTCTTTGCCTGGGACAATCTTGCTCCAGACGCCTGCATAATCTCTGCCCATATACCGCCTCAATGAGTCTCCCCCAAACACCCGTCTAACATAGCTGCAACTCACCCCACTCTGTCCCCTTACCACCTTCTCTCTCTTGATGAGGCTCACCACCACCTAACAGCAAACGGTTCATCTCTTTATTTTTCTGAACATCTCTTTATTTTCCCGCCCCACCCCCCAACCAGGATATACACTCCTTAACAGCAGGGCCTTTTGGGTTCACTACTAAATCCCAGGGTCAAGGCACTCCATAAATATTGGTCGAATGAATGACTCATAAGGCTGAACTGTGTGCTGTGCCCTTCTCTTGTATCCTCCTTCACTGGCTTACTGAAATAATTACTAATAAATGAATTTCAATACTGAATCATAATAAATTTTTTTCACCCAAAGGAAAAACAAAACAAAACCCACATTCAGTGAAATATTCCTGAAAAGTATAATAAGCACCAGTTTTTATCATTTTCCCTTCCTTGATTGCTCGAGAGCTGGGCCAAGGGTCAGGTAACCTTATTCTCTGGCCAGTGCGCCTGTGAGCTGCTCCGTGAGCCTGACCTCGTCATCCCCCTGGGCCTTTCTTTCCCAGGGGTAAAATAAGGAAGCTTCAGAAGCTCATTTCCAAGGTTCCCTCTTGTTCAGAAACTCTGGAGATCAACACATAGGTGATGGGCCAAATTAGATTCATGTTTTTACATCTTCTGATTTAATAGCACTTTCTACGTGTAAGCTTATCTCAAAGGTAGCACGGTCATTTCATACTAAGTAAGCAGGAATCCCAGAGGGAAGGATTTTATTATCTGACTATATCTACGAGCATGCTGATTTAGGACAAACTCCACGGATATCACTGAAAACCTGTTTCCACCCCCTCCCCCTTACTATCACACCACCAACATGTGACAGACATGCAAAGAAAGACGCCACATCAGCTGTTTATGACATCTTGAGTCACCGACACTTCACTGGGGTCTCTAAACAGATTTCTTGTTTACTTGCACATTAATAAAACTCGCACCTTCGCCAGTCAGAATTTTTTTTCTCCCCAAGCATCTGAACATCCAAAGAGATTTAGAAGCAATTAACATTCACGAGTAACAGAGCAATCAACATGGGAACTGCTAATGGGACTGGACAGAATCCAAAAGCAGATATTAGGATAATAGTGAGTCCCCGACATAGGTTACGGTGTTAATTCTGGAGGGCAGGCTCACGGTATGTGTTCAGGAGCTTTGAAAACCTGCTGGCACAGTCACATCCGCCTCTTCTATATATGGTTCCTAGCACCCTACAACATATATTTTTTTTTAACTGCTATCGAAAAGAAGGCATTTTTGCACCGCTATAATACAACCCCTAGCATTAATGGTATATACTGAATTCAAGTTTATTTTTAAAATTGCCTACCTGACAAAAATGTGAAAATGTCATTTTTTTCCCACTTTGGGTCTCTAGACTATCTTCACCTGTTAGCTCTTGTAGCTAGAGACCACAAAAATAATAGCTATGAATTTCCTCCTTGATGCTTTCCCAATAACTTTTGCCACTTCCTTGTGTGCATGCGGGTTCATACAGCCCTTGTACATAGAAAGACACGGACATTCCTATCCCGGCAAGCTCTATGCTTGCCTCCTTGTCAGTGTCCCTGACCTGTTTTCATAAATATCACTCCAGAAATCAGCACCCTCCCCCTCTTCTTCCCCCGCCCCCCTCCCCCGCCCTATGGAGAAAGTCTCTGCATAACAGAGAATGTTTCCACTGTTCCTCTTGCTGATTTCCATTTTCCTGCCTTCATCTTTGGTCAACTAAATGCATCTAAACTGCTGATGCTAAGCACATCTATCTTTACCTCCCCGTGGACCACATTCCTGCATGCTGGCCCAGGCTCTCCTTCTCCCTCAAACGCAGATGACTCCACCTGCAGAGCCTTGACCTCCCCAGATCCACACATTCCTCTGAATCCTACCCTCCCAGGTCCCCTCCCAGCCCTTCTCCTGGGTCATGTGGTCTCTCTCAGGACGGAGACCTACACGTCTAATCGCAGGGCACCTTCCCTTACATGCGGACACTGGACCCCATGCAGGCAGAAAACCCGGTTTATTGCCATTTCTTATAACTTAGAATATAATTAATCACAGCCTATTATGATTTGCTTCGTTTTGTGGGGCCTAAGAAAATAAATTTGTTACAAGGCAAGGCTTTTTTCAAGTACTTTAACATTAGTTACGGGTATTTAATGGGATAACACCATTCATTTTGAGGAGACTCCCTTTCTGGCTATTCTATTCTATTCATGCTCTGTTCTGTTCCTTCCTCCTTCTACTTTGCTGTTTTTGGCTATTAAAGGGTCACTTTTTTCTTAACAAACCAGCTTTTTTTTTTTCCTTCGCCTCCCCACCCTCAACACATACCCATTTGTGCTAAAAGCCTGTTTTGACAAAGATTTTCTACAACAGAATCCAAATTAAAGGCAAGTTATCAACAGACGCATACTTCAGAATCCCTTACTTTATCTCTGTGGCAAGTAGTTTTATATTCCCAGCGCCAGCCCCGAAGTTGGGGGACATGAGCCTCCAAGAGCCTCCACAGCACACACATTCAGCTCTCAGTCATCGCCTCCCCGACCCGGCCTCCCTCCCCACCCCGAGGGGCAGCGGTGGAGATTAAAGTGCTTCTGGGCTGTAGTAATCCAATCAGGGCTGGGCATGCTGCAATCTCTACCCTCTGGGCTGCAGGAAAACATTCTGGCAGAATGCCTTTCAGTGGCGCTCCACATTCCTGGCGGATCCTGTGTTCCTGGGTTACCGAAGACATTTGTGCTGTGACAGCGATGGGCTCAGAGAGGCGACTTTTCATACTGTCCCTGTGACTCCATGCCTGCCTGGACGCTAGACTTTGGAGCCCTTTCTGCCTTGGAAACAGCCCAGTGCCCGTTAACCGGGAGGCCTTCAATATTTGCTGCGCTGGAGTAGCTAAGAATGCAGACTTCCTTTATTTACAGCCCTAAGTAGATTTTAACTACTCCTGAGAGAGAAGCAGATGAATAAAGAAAGCAACCTGAGGAGTTCGGGGAAAGTAGAAGCAATGGTAAAAACTTGTATTTGACCATTTATTCTTTCACCAAATATTCACTGAGCACCTACCCTAGGTTCACGGTAATGAATAAATGACCTGAAGAACTGCCTCCCTGCCCCCCGCCTCCCACCCCCACCAGGAGTTCACATCCAAAGGTGGGGAGACACCCTGGGAGTAAATAAACAAGTAAATAGAGATGTCCAGGCGTGATAAATGCTATGGAGAAAAATAAAGCACAGGAGGCCAGGGAGTGTAAGGACAGGAACCCACACTTCACGTAGCGTTCATTTCCCCATGTCATGTCAATAAACATTTGTCACCAAGCACCTGCTACGTTGCAGGCCCTGGGATGGATTCTGGGGAAGCTGGCATATTGATGGAAAGAGAGAGATGGATGTGGACATCGATATATACACACCACACACACGATTTCCAGTTAATTTGCATGTGAAGGGTGCGCAGTCTTCACCAAAAGGGGTCCGCGTGTGATGCCACATTGCCAACAGCAGTTTCTTTTAAAGGGCCCCCAATGAATGCCATTAGTGGCCCCCAAAGTGGGCAGGGTGCACTGGGGTCCGTGTCTGATTTGCTGAAGGGCATGCATGTTGGAAGCATTGAGAGCCCCAGCATGGGGTGGGCAACCATGGGCCTGGCTCAGCTCCAGCTCTCACCTTGCTGAAGGGCTGGAGGCAAGTTGCATCGCCTCTTTACCTCTACAAAATGAGGATCACAGGCTGCTGTGGGGTTCAAAGGCGGTAAGGCAAGGAAAGTGCCCGGCACAGTGCCTGGCACTAATCTGACAGCTGAGTAATTGCTTCACTTGGCTCATCCAGAAGGAAAAAGGACACCAGGAACGCAACAGCTCCGAACAGACTGTGTGCCCAGAGTCAGTACACAATAACTGCTTTTGCTTATCTGTTTTCTCTGGGTTGTTGGGGGCTTTTTTGTTTTGTTTTGTTTTGGTGTGTGTGTGTGTGTGTGTGTGTGTGTGTGTGTGGCCAAAGGGTTCTAGGGAATATAAGCAGATATTAATTTTACTTTAAAAAAAAAAAGGCCTCAATCAAATAAGTTTTAGAAACAACAAATAAAATGAACTAACACAGGTCTCTTTACTTCAGACCCTCTTATTCTGTAACGTGCTAATGCGCCTCACCTCTCCCAAGAAACGGGAACAATGGGAGGAGTGTTTCCCAGCTTATGTGACCATGGAACCCTTTGACATGGAAAATCACATGTGACAGTTGTTCAATGGAACAGACTTTGGGAAATGTGGCTTTGCTATAAGAACAAATGAATGCAAAGATAAAGAATATATACTGTCTTTGGTTTTGATGTGGTCTGATGGCTTTCTTTGAAAAGGCAGACTTTGGCATATTTTCTGCAAACTGAGAAAGCCCAGTAGCAGTGCTTCCTATCCACTGGACCACAGCAACTTCTCCTCTCCTATAAAAGAAGTCATTATTCTGGGGCCACAGTGCATAGGAGGGAAGTGTCGGCAACATCTGAACACTTCTCATTCCCTTGAACAGGCAATTCCCCTATTTTCTGCAATAAACAGGCTCTTAAATCGAGTTTTGTTAATTATTCTCTTGAAAGCCAAATCCTCTTCTGGCTACACTGGGGAAACCTGCTGCTTAAAGTCACCCTGGGTTTTCTATATCATCCAAATGCTTCACAGTGAGCATGCATTACTTTCATAAACAGAAAATCAACGGTGGGGGAAAAAAAGAAAAGAAATTCTATAGGGATGTGTTGCTACACCATGATTAATGCAAAAACTACCTACTTGTACATGTAGGTTTTTATATATGGGGCTTTTCATGAAGATCTTACTTAATATTAGAACCCTAGATAGATCTGAAGGGGAAGCGGTAGACAAAGAGGACAGTAGAGCCGAGATTATTCCTCACAGGCTTAAAATTCAACAGCAGAAAGAGAGAATCCACGTGATTCACCCACATCCTCTGAGGCAAAAGAAGAGAAAGAGAGGATATTGCAGGGAAGGAAGGAAGGGAGAAGGGGAGAGAGAGAGAGAGAGAAAGAAAGAAAGAAAGAGAGGAAGAAAAGAAAGAAAGAAAGAAAAAGAAAGAAAAGAAAAGGAAAGAAAGAAAGAAAGAAAAGAAAGAGAGGAAGGAAGGAAGGAAGAAAGAAAAGAAAGAGAGGAAGGAAGGAAGAAAGAAAAGAAAGAAAGAAAAGAAAGAAAGATGGGAGAAGGAGGGAAGGAGAGGAATGAAGGAAGGATAGAAGGAAGGAAAAAGAGAAAGAGAAAGAATTAGAGAGAGAGAGAAGGCAAGAAAGGGGGTAAGCAAGAGAATTGTTGAGAAGCCTAAGGTGGGGGGAGGGGAACACAAACCCAGAGATTAAGTTGACCCAAGTCAATACAAAAGGCTTTGTGCAAGGGCTCTGGCATTAATGGGATTTGGACTGCTAAAGCCCTTCGAACCAAGTACAGAACATAACCATAGATGCCGGAGTTATTTTTGAAATGGATGTCTTAAGTAATAGGAAGCTTAACTAGAAGGGACACTCACAGCATTTTGCATGGCTGTTGCCAGCTTGAGACCTGGCTGGGAACCTGGCTGGGAACAAACCAGAGCTGCCCAATTAGCAGCAGCCTCCCACCTAGGACAGAACCCACTAGGTGGCTTTCAGCCTTGGGTGTGCTGCGGAGGAGCTGCTCTGTGGCATGGTCGCAGGGAGAATGAGCCGCGCTGTTGAATCATGTAGTAACGCAAATGATGTAAATGGAGGGGGACCCTCTGAACCAAGGAATCTTGGGGCTTTCATTTTAGAGTCAAGCATTCATTCTTTCAGTCAGTCTTTCATCAGTGCCTCCAAAGTGTCTGGAACCGTCTGGGGTCTTGCAGATACTGCGATGAACAACCAAGTCCCTGCTCTCAAGGAACTTACATTCTCCCGGAGGAGGGGAAGCCAGCAAGTAAACAAGAATTTATGTTGATTAGAAGAGCCGGGAAGAAAAGCAAAAAGGAAAGAGGGAGAGAGGGGGTTTATGCTGGGGGAAGGGAAAATGTGCTCAGGGAAAGCATCTCTGAAGAAGGAGCATTTAAACAAAGGCTTGAAGAACAAGGAGGACCCCCACCCTACAAGTCTGGGCAAAAACAGTGTAAAAGAAGGGAGTGACTCCTCCTCTTGAGGACGGCGTGGGCCACCATCGCTGGGGCCTCACTTCCAAACAACTCAGATTTCAGCCATGCTCAATTCAAAAGCACACAGGCATGTTTAATTTTAAAATCTTAAATTGCATACTACGCCTGCTAGGAAAAATACCTCCGGAAAGTTGGGTATTTTTAGAATGGCCCATTTCAGTTTCCTCAGGGACTTTTCCCTGTTCAACCAGAAGACCCAAAGAGTCCAGGTCCATCAGCCTCCTCTAAATACCTGAAACTGCATTCATCAGCGACTGTTTAAAAATTGGATCTTACTTCAAAGCTGAATGACTTGATTACTCCCATAACAGAATACATTACACTGATTAAGGGATTATTCACATGCCATTTCCAAGAGGTTGGGCAACATTTCTCAACATTGCACCCACCAACAAACAGAGTAGTGAGAGTGGAAAATGTAATGGTAATATTCAAATGCCCTCCTTGTCCTGATACCATGATAAAATTCCTCTGCACTCCTTGTTAACTGATGCTTGCAAAGGAGGGGGTTGATTATTTTGGTACAATACAGCTCAGAGGAAGTGCCAGGAGGGGCCCAAGGATGAGATTGTTTCTGTGATCTGACACATCAGGCACTCAGTAAATATAAGGGCCTTTCCCCATCCCCTCCACTTTGCCTGTCAAAACCCTGAATACTGATTTTTATATCAATAATTTGCCAATAACTTATTCATTGGCTCATTTTTTATAACTGTCAGTCTAGTGCTGTTTTCAGCCTGCTAGCAATTGATTCATAAGAATGGCTTGGGGTGAGAAGGGGCGAGGAGGTGAAAGCTTTACAGCCATGATTCACTACTAATCGACGATTAGCATTTTATGCTCAAGACAATCAAGTTCATATTATTTTACATTTTAAAAGTTTTAGGTCGGGAGAAAGATGGCGGAGGAGTAGGGGACCCTATTTCAACTGGTCCCCGGAATTGAGCTAGATATCTACCAGACCACTTTGAGCACCCACGAAACCAGCCTGAGATGTAAGAAGATCTGGATCTCTACAAACAGAATATTGCAGGCGGTTGGTTTTGAGGTACGTACAAAGCG
>NC_138370.1:161103101-161130932 GCF_054177405.1 Leptonychotes weddellii | reverse complement strand
CACTTATTTGTGGAACATAAGGAATAACATGGAGGACATTAGGAGAAGGAAGGGAAAAATGGGCGGAGGGAATTGGAGGGAGAGATGAACCATGAGAGACTATGGACCTGAGAAACAAACAGGGCTTTAGAGGGGAGGGGGGAGGGGGGATTGGTTAGCCCGGTGATGGGTATTAAGGAGGGCACGTACTGCATGGAGCACTGGGTGTTATACGAAAACAATGGATCGTGGATCACTACATCAAAAACTAATGATGTATTGTATGGTGACTAACATAACATAATAAAATTTAAAACTACAAAAAAATAAAATAAAATAAATTTTTACTAAAAATAAATAAATAAATAAATAAATAAAAGTTTTTAAAGGAACACTTATTAAAAGCCAAAATGAAAACAGGGCATCACAAGTTCAAATAAGCCATAAATTAGACACAGAAGCATAATTCCACTGAACACCATTTTATTAGCTAATCAAAGTGTCATTTTTTTTCTATTGGCATCCACTTACTATCATGTAATTTCCATAAGGGCACCATCTGTATTTATAAAAGAATTATCTTTGTGGTGATCTAGCAATCTACAAACAACAGTGATATTTAACTTTTCTTAGGGGATCAATTTTGGAATTGGGTTAAAGGATTTATAAGTCTCTTTTTCATGATGAACCTTTCATAATGAACTTATTCATACATCTCTGTGATGTTGGAAGCACTTGAAACAAAAAACAACAACAAAATGTAACTTCAATTTATCGAAATGTAAGGTTCTGGGTCTTGACATGTACATTTTTTAATCAAGTAAGATGAATCTCTTACTATAAGGTCCAGTAAAACAATCATAGACAAACTACTTTCTTTTTTCCATTTTGGCTGTAAGGGTAGGTTAACTTTCGGTGTAATCTGATTTGATGCCCTATGGGTCAGACAGAACCCTGTAAGAGCCAAGGTCACCGCTACGCATTTCATCAGGATCCAGTCCACTCACTCATTTATGACACATGGTCAAACCCTGCCTTGTCCGGTTCTTAATGCAGCCTAGCAAGTGCGAGTCACTGCCCCAGTGATGGCTAATCCGGCTTGTAGGAATGAAGCGGCAATACTCTCACCCCTGGCAGAAAAAAACTCATAATAAATGCCCTTCTGTTGGGTACAAACTTCACTGATGAGTGACAAAACATGGATGCAAGGAGAGATTTGTTTAGAGTGTTTCTAAGAATACCAAATAGAACCCCAGAGAGAACAGTCTTTGGTTTTACAAGTTATATATTACTTCAGCTTTGAGTCAATCCAAAAGAGTAACATGCAGTTTGAGAGAATCAAAGACAAAAATCTCACTCTCGGTTAGGATGCAAATTTGTCCACTACCAGTCAATTACTTTGTAAATTTAATTTTAAGCAGGATTTAAAAGGATTATGATTTAAAATGTATGTGACATACTAACCAACAAAATTAAAAAACAAAATACAAACTAATATTTAAACATCATGGATTGATCCCTTAATTTGCCGATGTTCGTGGATCCTACCATATTTTAAGTACTATATTAAGTCTCACGCACGGTGAACAAAACAGATTTAGTCTCTACCCTCATGGAGCTAACTGTTTTTTGGGGGAAAAAAAAAAAAGGTATGTGTGAATGAACAATTGAGTGAAAAAATCACCAAATCACATTAGTGATTGAATTGAGATATGTAACTATACCATTTTCCTCTCTCTCTAATATAGTTTTATTGTTTTTTAAAATCCAAAACATTTATTGCCTTTAAATAATTTGATTATGCACTAGGACCAGGAAGGGATCTTTCTGGATTTTGGCTTTTGTATTTGCTGTTGGTTTGTTTGTTTGTTGATCACTGAAATGTTAACACTCAAGGAAATTTTGATCATCAAATTTTTGAAATATGTTAATAAAATGGAGAGTGTTCAGGGAAACACAGCAAAAAATAAATTCAGGGGTGGCAAATGGGTCTTCTTGGGAAAGGATAAGAATGAAAGTCATTCATCCCAAGAAGTAACTTGATTATTATCTCTGTGGGGAGCTAACATGTGAAAAAAGGAACTCTGGAATTAGTCAAGTTCTATATTCAAGTCCTGGCTCCATCACTATGTATTGAGAACCTCTCCTACAACTCCGTTTTGTTATCCATAAAGAGACTCATCCACATCACAAAAATTAAATGAGTATAATAAATATGAATAGCTTGCACGTAGTCTTAGATTACGGTCAGCTGCCGTCATCATCACACTCCACCATCATCATCATCATCATCATCATCATCATCACAAAAAGAACTCAAGGTCTGTTGTATGAAAAGCAACTTTAGAAACCCTGGCAGAAACCACAGAGGAAGCTGGTAACAATCTCTCCTGAGAAAACACTAGGAAAGAGAGAGACCTAGGTCCTAGCTCTTCTTGTGTTGACTTGTGCAATCTCAGATAAAACTTTTAAACTCCCGATTTTCAGTTTGCCCAGCTCTAAAATGGACCTAATAGAACTTATCTAATGAGATAATATATAAGGAAGGACCAGCACATATATCACCTTATTAAATACAGAACCCTACTACTTTTATAGGAAAGCACACTCTGATCATAATCTACCATAAAAGGATCTCTTCTGTAACCACCCAGAATAAGAACTCCTAGGAAGACCATGAACTTGAATTTCAGCTCCATGATGAACTAGGTAGATAACATCTCTTAAATTCTCGGGGCCCCGGTTTTGGTCAGGAAAATAGTATACTCGTTTTGAGGACTGGAAATTAGACGTGCAACATGCCCAGAAAAGGGTCTGGCACATTAGACATATGGTGGCTCCCATTTCTCTCTGTTAAATAATGATCCAGTATATTCCATTTTCAGTGTGCATATTCCCACACTCTAAAACTCTTTAAATAAAAAGCATTATAAATAACCTTTGGATGGTCTTTAAATAATTCTTTATGGTTTGGAAGAAAAACAAATCTATAGAAACATAAAAATCCAGTGTGTCAAATACACAGTATAATCATTTTGTATGATCACTGCTAATACAGTTCAACCTAAATTGCAGTCTTGTATTTGACATAATTACACGTAACCAAACACTAATAAAAATTGCTGCCTTATATTTCAAATTAGTAATTATGGTAGTAAACATTAACAACATGTCAGATATAAGATGGTGATTTGTTCTGAAATGTATTAGAAATCATTATACTGTATGATAAGTTTAATTACAGTTGGGTAGCAAGACGGCTCGCAGCAGACCACGGCTCTAAGTTCATAGGGGAAGCAGTAGCTCTTCAGTTCAGCCCTAAATAGGACTCCTATGGCTTGAGTTCAAGAAATGGGTGATTCTTTCACCACCTTTAAATGGTGAACCCCGTTGCCTCTGCAGAATCAGTATTATCGTAAGACTTGGAGTTATCCTTCCAGGGTTTAAATCCTAATTCTATCGCTTTCTAGCCATATGAACTTGACAAATGGTAATTTCTCAGTCCCCCAGTTTTCTCATCTTTGAAATGGGAAACAGGGCTGCCTGGCTGACTCAGTCGGAAGAGCATGCAATTCTTGATCCTGGGGTTGTGAGTTTGAGTCCCACGTTGAATGTAGAGATTACTTAAAAATAAATAAATAAATAAATAAATAAATAAGATTTAAAGCAGAAAAAAAGCAAACGAACAAATAAATAAATAAATACAATGGAAAACATAGGAGTACTCAGAGAGTGATAACAGGCAGCTAACCTAGATCATCCAGTCTGTAGCACTTAGCCTAGCACCTGGAACCCTGAGTCTTCAGTACATACTACTGGTTGTTACTATCATTTAACATTAATAACCAAGTCAATCATTCTCCTAAACTTTTCAGACCATGGTCTTAATAATAGTAACCAGATGTCCTATTTAAAGTAGAAATGTGATGGGGCGCCTGGGTGGCTCAGTGGGTTAAGCAGCCAACTCTTGATTTCAGCTCAGGTCAAGATAGCTGGGTCCTAAGATCAAGCCCCAGGTCGGGCTTCCAGCTCTGCGGGAAGTCTGCTTGAGGATTCTCTCTCTCCCTCTGCCTCTCCCTCCACTGGCATGCTCTTCCTCTCTCTCTCTCTAAAAATAAATAAATAAGGGGCCCCTGGGTGGCTCAGTCAGTTGAGCGGCCAACTCTTGACTTCGGCTCAGGTCATGATCTCAGGGTGATGAGGTCGAGTCCCAAATCAGGCTTGGCGTTCAGCAGGGAGTCGGAGCCTGCTTGAGATTCTCTCCCTCTCCTTCTGCCCCTCCCCCTGCTTGTGAGCTCTCTTTCTCAAAAATAAAGAAATAAATCTTTTAATAAATAAATAAGTAAATATTTAAAAATAAATAAATAAAAGTAAAGTAGAAATATGCCAAATGTTAGCTTCTATCCCTCAGGACACTACAGTCTTGAGAATTTCATCATTGTCCTTTCTACTTTCCTTCCATGTTTTCTGCATTCGTCTTCACTCTTGCACTCACTCAGTGTTATGAGTCATGGGGAAGACCCTGTTCTTTATAATTTCACCTCTCAGGAAGGTCTGACTTTGGCTCATCCTTTCTTGGCCCCTATCTCCATGTTAGCTTTAACCATGGCCCCTAAACATGGCTCCAGCATAGACCCCATGCTCCATTAATGACAACACCCACCAGAGAGCTCCACTCCCTAACAAGTGCATGTGTAAGAGCCATGAGACTCCCAACTCCACCCACATGACTCCTCGACATACCTAAAATCTGATCACCAGCCCCTAATTTAGGAATTTAATGCCCCTCCTCCCCCTCCCCTGCCCCCCTCACCATGTTTTTATTCTAACATATAAAAAAAAAAAATTGTTCAATCCGAGCTACCGATTTCCATCCCTTTCAAAGACCTCTGGGCCTTGCAACGTCTCTGCAGGACTCTCCCCGCTCCAAGATCTCCATGCATTACACGGTCTCCTGCAAAGTGGGGAAGAACTCCCAGCATTATGATAAAGCACCTTTCCTGTTCACATTTCCATACTGTTTCAGGTAAAACATTCAGGGGAACAGACTGGACTGCTAATTAGAGAACTGTCTGAAACCACCATGAACCACATTTCCATCGGTGCAATAAGCAAAGACTCTTCATTAAAATCACTGTCCTCTGTAAGGGAAAACTGTTTCAAGTGCAATAGATCTAATTCACAGGAGTGATCATGCAGGCCCAGGTACAGTATTCATTATTAACTTAAAAAGTATGCCAAATCAATTAAAAACCATTTTAAAGGGAAGGAATAAAATTTAGTTCTACCTAACTGCAGCTCAGCTCTAATTTATCTTCCAGCCAGTTTCAAGGGATTTTACTTGGTTCTTAATCTAACATTCATTGGAAAGGGTAATTCTCATGAAATTACAACGGCATCTCTTGCATTGTTTAATGCAAATGTTCCCATTCTTCAGAAATGGAGAGCAGCTTCTCCAATAAAGACTCCCTTCAAGGTGTAAAGTGGATGAGCTCAGGGATCTGCTTGAAAAGAATAAAACATGCATCTCAGAAGCTGCTCAAATTTAAAACCCTGCCTGCATCCCTATGACAAATTGTATTCCAAATATAGGTTATTCACAACATGTTTGTTGTAAGGGGAGGCATATGAATTCCTGCCGTGTCTTTCTTTACAAACATGTCAAGACTTGTGAACCCTTAATGAAATGCAGCATTTTAGAGGCAAGAGGAAGCTACAGAGATGCCAGAAAGAAGAGGCTCCTTTCCTGGGACTGGGGCCTTCCTGTGATGCTGATTGTTCCCACTGTCAGGGACGCCATACAGTCATCTCGGAACCAAATGGGGCTTCAGCGGTCACCGAGACCAGCCAGTTCAGCTTACAGAGGAAGAGACTGAGGTCTGAGGGAGAACAAGATTTTTCTGGAGGGTCGGGGCTGCTGAGGGGCAGAGACAACAGGCCCACCCAGGTTGTCGACGAATGCCATTCACTAGAGCCGCCCTGTTGACGAGACTCTAAAATAGACTTTGTCCTGTTGGGGCACTTTCGTAAATCCCATAGGGCACCAACCTTCTGGTATTCTGATAAAAGTTCCATAAAACTTGGAAGTGAGCTCATCCCAGTCGGATATTTTTAGTCATGCCACAGAAGTAAGTTAGTTGGATTGATTTTACATTTGGCAGTTTTTTAACTAGGGCCCGAGAGTACACTCCTTCTCATTTGTTAACTCATTTTCTCCCTTTTAAGTAAAGCACCACTGTTCACTAGTGATTGGAGTCCCCAGCAGAAGAATGGCCACTTTCTACTCCTCTCCTCCTCCGTCCCCCAAATAGGGGGCTGTCTAAGACGATGACAGCATAGCAGTCTACCCTGGTTTTGGTTTAAGGCAGGGGTCAGCATGCTTTTTCTGGAAAGGGCCAGATAGTGACTATTTTAGGCTTTGTGGGCCATTTGGTCTCCGACTACTCAACTCTGCTGCTGGATCTCAAAAGCAGCCAGAGAGAGGATGCAGACAAATGAGTATGGCTGCGTTCTGATAAAACTTTATTTATCTACATTGAAATTGAATTTCATATGACGTTCCTGTGTCACGAAGCATTAGTCTTCTTTGGATTTTTAGTCCACCATTTAAAAATGCAAAAACCATTCTCAGCTCGCGAGCTATACAGACGCAGGCAGCAGGCTGGATGAGTTTCGCCCCTGCTACAGTTCGCCAACCCCAGGTGTAGAGTTACGGAAACACTCATTGACAGAGACGAACCCTTTTTGTTACCCAGTTGCCCTCCTTCTAACTCGCTATTGGCACTCACCTGGTGAATCCACATTTTTTTTTATTAAATGTGCATGCTTTTCATTAGCGTGCAATGGACATCAGCTCAGTAAGGTTATATCCTGCTTGCTAGCAACTTCGATAACCACACGGTGGTCCTGGGTCGGGTGTCTTCCTTGATGTGAAATATAACTGAAAGTACTAATTGGTCACCAAGAAACAGCTGTGAGATTATGTCGTTATTTTTTGCCAGTTAGACAAAAGAAGCATCTGTCCCTGGGACGGTGGATATGAGTGCTGCTAATGGATTTTTAGCCTTCATGTGTAAATGCTGCTTTAATTTTGGAAAGAAATATCTTAGTTCCACTTGTGGTCAATATCAGCACCAACAAATCAGCCCCTGAAATCATTATCAATCTTTTGCCTGTACAAGGAAGTAAGGAGGAACTCTCCATTTAAATACTTTTCCACACAACACAACTCCACGGCATCAGCATATTACAAAAACCAATTTTCTTACATCAACTTCTATCTACTTCTAATTCTGTAGCATAGCTCTGGGGAGTTGCTACAAGGTCTGTGTAAACTGAAAATCTAAATAACATTATGACGCCTATTACAGAACTAATTTATAATCTAATACCCTGGTTGAATTTAATATCCTATTTATGTATTCAAGCAAAATATCTGGAAAAAATATGTCACATCATAATGTAGTTGTTATGAAAATGGAAAAATAAAACAGAATTTTAGAGAAGGCATGATAATTGCTAGGGGCAGGTATGAGCAAGAATTTCAGAGCCCCTCACACGAAGGAGAGACGGGAGCCCTTTAATAAATAGAATTTTTGCTTTATAATGCAATTAGTGTCAAATTTAGTATTTTACATCAAAGTTACAACTTTAAAATGTGATTCCTATTAATGTTATCTGCTCAGAGCTACTGCAGCATAAAACTGTTGGCCAACAGATGCCACCACCTCAACTGTCTTTAACAACTCCATTCCCATCCTGGTTGGAAGAACTGAGTTTATGACAGCATTTATAAGCACACACTGCCAATACAAATGCACAAGTGATGTGCATGTATATAATACACACGGACCAATGGAAAGAACCATGGAAATGCTTCTCGGAACACTAAATCTCATGCTGATTTCCTTATCTTGAAACAGACTGAGGGAAGGAAGGAAGGGAGGAAAGAAGGAAGGAAGGAAGGAAGGAAGGGAGGGAGGGAAAAAGAGAGGGAGGGAAGAAGGGAAGGAGGGAGGAAGAAAAAGAAAGAAGAAAGGAAGGAGGGACAGAAGGAAAGGAGTGAACGAAGATACTTTGATATTTGAAGAAGCAAAGCTACAGAGAGCATAAAATAGGGGCGGCTATATGTCTCAGTCGGTTGGGCATCTGACTCTTGATTTTGGCTTTGATAATTGCTAGGGGCAGGTATGGAACCTCAGGGTCCTCAGATCAAGCCCCACTTTAGGTTCTGAGTTCAGTAGAGAGTCTGCTTGAGATTCTCTCTCTCTATCCCCCCCGCCCCTCACCCCCACTCTGAAATAAATAAATAAATAAATCAAAAAAAAAAAAGGCATAAATATAAAAATACCACCGGGCCATAATTATATCTTACCACTGGACGCTCCTGGACTTCTAGGAGCCAGGAGAAGACTTGGCGAAGTTTAGTGAGGCTTGATGGGACATATATAGGAGAGTTCTCAAGACTCAGAGAAAGGGCAGCAGCACCTGAATCTCTCCAGGAAGTAGGAGAAATGCCTACTGCTTGCCTTTTCTTGAGATAGAAGCCATGTTTAGAGCTTAAGTAGCAGCTCAAAGTCCCATGAGCTCCAGGACCAGGAAGTAAGTGTGCACCCAGCTGCACCCCCACACAAACACATGCATGTCCCCCTTCACAGTGGTGACTTCCAATCCTCACCAAAAAAGCAGAATAAGCTGCTGTTCACATTGCAGAGTCTCAGCTATTGAGGTCTTTGGGTCCTATTCCAAACCGGCATATCTGGATTACGAGCCCTACTCTAAGACCTCCTGTATTTTTAATAAGGTTCCCAGGTTATTCTGATGCACTTCAAAATTTAGGGACCAGTGGCCTCTGTGATCATATTTGAAAGGCATCAGGGAAGAGCCTTTTGCCCCAGAAATTATTATAACACTGCTCTCTCAGTATCCAGGAATCTCATAATTAGTGATTCATTCTTTTGCCTTTTAAAGGTTTCCTGGTCTCCAAGGGTCCTGAAATTAAACTGAAATATACCTAGGAGAAGAAATAGCTTAAGTCCTCTTACCAGCTGATGAACTGGTTAGATACTAAAGCCCTGTAGAAATTAAACAAAAGCTTCCCCAAAAGGGCAAGAAGGCGATCCATAAAAGGAAGGCATCAAAGACACGGAAGAGACTCCATCCTGCACATAATAAATAAACACACATGGGTTACGTGATCACATGTCACCTCTGAGAAATGCATGGGTATCAAGGACCAGGCATCCCAGCTTCATCTAGTTTCTGCTGAGTACAGTCTGACACCAAGAGGAATTCACATTCAGATCCTAGTGTGTTCCAGGATGTACTCAGCTCCAAATGGGCATTCCTTCATGGTATCCATTTTCAAAAACATACACATGAAGACTTTGGTGTGAGAGTGTGCTCTCTCCTGACAGACGGGGCATCCTCTGAGGGTCGGCCTCCTCCAGATATGGAGCTGGACCCCCATATTTCCTCAGCATCCCTCCTAGTGTGGATTCTGCCTCCCTCCCCACTCCACTAGGGTCGGCTTAGTTAGGATGCCTGGGAGGTAGGAAGACCCTCCCTCCCCTGAACCATTTTACCTGCTCTTTGTGAAGGGTATACATATGCAACAGAAACCCAGCTCAGCACTCTATTGATTATTACCTATAAATCTAGCTCTTCATAAAAAGGTTCCATGAAATACAACCCAGGGACATAAATCTCTCTAAGAGAGATGAAATCCGATGGGAAATAAAAGTCCCTCATTTCATTTATTCCCTTGTTTAAAGACTGACTTTCCAATCAGTTATGAACATTAACATGAGATGACAGGCGGATGGGAACAGAGCACAGGTTGGGGGGTCAGACAGCCAGGAGAGCAAACACTCCCCGTGCCAGTCACTCGCTGTGTGTCACCAGCAAGTGACTTCTCTCTGAGCCTCAGTTTTGTCATCTCTAAAATAAGGATAATACACTCCCTTGCACGGGAGCTCTAAGAAATGATAGCTGTTACACACAGCCCCTCTCTTCATTTAAAATTCTTCTTAATACAAAAAGAAAAACAAAAGAATTAGCTACCACCACCTATAAAAATCCATCCTTGCTTCCCACAAGTCCAAGTGACAGCCCATGAGATCTTATCCTTCATTCAACTGAATACCAACTATGTGTCAAGCTTTGTCCTGGGTTCTGGCAATTGTCCAGGCTCAACTTCTAACTTTAAAAAGTTATAGAACCAACACTTAAGATGGCATGCAAGATAAAAACAGGTGGTGGGGAAAATCTTTTTTTTTTTTTTTTTTGCAAAATTCCCTACCCTGCACAAGGGCCTGGTCCTCTGTGCTGTTCATGCATCTTGAAGAAGTGTGTCTATCCCCTCTGAAGCTTTCAGAAACCTCCAGCCAACTTCTCCCCTGGGTTCCCTTAGCTCCCAACTGAGGGTTGGTCTCTGATTTTCCACACTGTGTTGCAATTTTGATTTAACAAAGTAACAAATCCCCACACTGTGCGCTTTATCAGGAAAGGGACAAAGTCCTTTAATTTTTTTTTTTTTTTTTTACTTCCTTCCCTCACCAGAAAAGTGTCTGCATGTAGCAGTCAAACCACACCTCTGAGCCTCTGCTTCCAGAACAGAAAGCCTCACCTCCCCTAGGGCACTCCTGGTGACCAAAAATCCTCCCCCAGGCCACTCCTGGTGATCGGAAAGTCAGTCCCTGAGCTTAAGCAGCTGAGTTCCAGATACATTTTCCCACAGCAAAAAATGACAAATAGAAACTATTTGTTCCTAGAACAAGAAGAAAAGCTTACAGGGCTGAGAAAAATGTTGGTGTTAGCATTCTCACTTCAATCAGCCGGCAAAATCTGCCATGGCTTTTCTCCATCTGATCCTGTTGGCCTTCCAATCCTCTACTTCTGTGATCTGACCATGTGGCAAAAACCACATTCTGTTCCCTTCCCACATGCTGGAACAATGAACTGGGCTTTGGCTTGACTTGAGCCAATAGTCTGTTGGTTTTGTTTTTCTCCCTATAAATATGTGGTACAGAGGAACCAGAAGCCTTAAGTTGACCAAATGTTGGACAAAGAGCAAAGCAAGGTTTAGTGATTTTCACAGGCATCTTGAGGAAGACAGAGCATGAGCCTACTGAGTGGTCCTTGTAGCCCCATTCTTGGGTCACGGTGGCGGGGGGGTTGGAATTTGGAGGTGAGAAAGAGGACATGGAGGTATTCAAGATGGCGGAGAAAGTAATGGGGGAGGGGGGGAAGAGAGAGAAAAAACCCTTATCCTGTATAGTTAGGCCAAGCATTTGTTATCATTATGTCTAGCTCTCCAAAGCAAAAAAAGTAAAATCAAACAAACAAAGAATTCACCAGCCAGAACCAGGCAGACTCTCCCGCCTTGATTCACACATGGTCTCCTCACTCCCCACTCTTGCCACAGATGGTGGCAAAACTCCACTGACACACGCAGCACCCCGAGGCACTGTAATTTCCTCTGCGTTCCCTCAGCAAGGGTGGCTGGCCACTTCCGCTCTCAGCTGCCAGGGGGTAACCTCTGCCTCCCCTTCCCCTTCTCTCCACTCCCCATCAAAACAGCACATTGTTCGAAATGTGCTCAGGATGTGTGATTTGGGGCAGATAGTTGCTGGAGTCCCCATATGCTTAAGGTACATAACTGGGCCACTGAGAAAAAGGAATTTAAGCATTCTAGAAAACAGCGGGAGAGCAAATTGGCCTTTCCCTCGGAGAGCTATTATTAGAGAGACCCAGCCCAATTCAGCCAGAAAGCCAATATCTAGCCCATCCGCTCTTCCCCTGCAACAGTGCCCCACACTTCCCACCCCCTTTCAAGCAGGACTACCCCGATGCATCCCAGCCAGACGCACACCTCATCCTTAAGGCTGACCACCGGCTTGCACAGATCAATGGAAACATTCCTTCTCACATGGCAATTTGGCAGTCCAAAGGTTAATTTCACATAATACCAAGAACTCACAGAACGTGGCAGTACATTTTATTTGTCCTCGTGGAATTTGGCAACCTGCTAGCTCTTCTCTCTGTGTACCTGCTGAAGTCACAGCTGCTGCCTAAACTTTGTAAATAAATGCTAAACAAATGCCAAATAAAGAAACCAACTTCCCAGGAAGCAGAAAGGGCAGGAGATCACAGTTTCTGTTCTCAGAAATATGCTGCGACCTGCTTCAGAGCTGCATCCTGGCAGCTTAGGTGTGTCTCTGTTCTCTTGTGTCTTTTTTCTTTTTTTTTAGATTTATTTATTTATTTTAGAGGCAGGAGGGGCAGAGGGAGAGGGACAAGTTCAAGCAGACTCCTTGCTGAGTGCGGAGCCCAACATAGGGCTCGATCTCACAAACCTGAGATCATGACCTGAGCTGAAATCAAGTCGGATGTTTAATGGACTGAGCCACCCAGGTGCCCCTGTTCTCTTGTGTCTTGAATGCTCTTCCACCTTGAGGGTGGGGGGTACGAAGGATGGAGGGAGGGACGTAGGGAGGGAGGGAGGGAGGATAAAAGAAGTGAAGGAGGGAAGGACGGAGAAACAGAAAAGCCTTTCCTATTATTTGTCCCCCAATTAATGAACAGAAAATGTTGGCTAGGAAGACAATACACAGCCTTATTATTTCTTATAGCACATATTTCTATGGAAATTAGAGATTTTGGAGTCTATTTTTTCAATGGATTTAATCTCCATTCATGCAATGAATTAATGAGAAAAGAGGTTTCATTGCACTTGATCCTCCATTTTGCCCGCATGTGTCCATTGCCTATATGAAGACATCGCTGGTGGGGCCTTTTTATTGCTCCTGGTCCTTTGGCCTCATGGGACATGTTTCTCAACAGCAACTCCGTGCTGAAGGATTGTGGAGTTAATCATTCAAGATACTCTGGCATGTTGCACTCTGTGTTCTCTCCAGCACAGGTAATGCACAACTGAATCAACCCATGAGAGATGGAGAAGCCCAACATTTCTCATTATGGATAAAAATACACTTTATAAGTGGGCTGTCAGGCAGCCACCTCTATTTCCCTGCCTATATCAAAGGATACGTCCATCCCATATGCAAGATGAGGAACTAGAAGTAAGCTCAGACATGATGTATGGATGAGATGTGACTTACTACTCATCTCTGGCTTTCCAATTCAGCTGATGACTCAAGCCAAGTAAATCAGGTAGTAATAATGCTACTTACAGCTACCATCTACTCAGGACTTAAATGCCAGGCTCTATACCAGAGCACTTCGGGTCTTGTCTTCTCCCAGTCGGCTAGGGGTTCATCCAGGGCAAAGATCTTACCTCTGTTGTTTTTTCTTTTTTTCTTTTGCTTTGCCGTTGTCCCCACCACATAATGACTAACGCTGACATAGCACTAACTAGGCACCAGGCACTATTCTAAGGGTGGTATATATAAAAACCCATCAAATCCTCACAACAACCTAGGAGGTGGTTATTCTAATAAAAGTATCTTAATATCCCCATTTATTTATAGATGCAGGAACCAAGTCTCAGAGGCTTTAAGTAACTTGTCCAAGTCCAGTGGTGAAACCAGGTTTCAAGCACAAGTATTCTGCTTCCAGAATCTATGCTTTTGCAGGATGCTTATTGCTCCAATAAACACTTTGTGAATGAATAAAGGGTCTCATGTAAGCATTAAAACAGCTTTAAGGGATAAATATGACTACCCTTATCTAAAAGGAGGAAACTGAGACTCAGACTGGTTAAGTAATCTGCCTAAAGTCACACAGCTAATTGTGCAGAATGAGGACTCAGCTCAGGTCTTCCCAACATGGAGGCCCATGGTCTTGAAACCACTGGAGTATTTTCAACCGTGTGACCAAGCAACTTCCTGCTCAGTGCTTCCGTTTAGCGGCTCCATTTTCCCCATTTTTGCAATAACAGCATCTCTTTTGCACACAAAGAAACTTGTTGACAATACAGCAGATTTTTCTCTTTATGGATCTGTCTGTGCATTTTGTTTTTCCTCAGTAAGTTCTATAACAAAAGAAAGGCTGATATTTCAGATAATGAGTGAGAAGGGGATCAGGAAGCTCTTTGATCTCAAGTGAGCCTGTCCATCAGAGCTTGCCACTGGCAGGACCTCACCCGTGTGGTTAATTCGGTCCCCACATCAGGCTCTGGACATTGTTTCCTCAGTATTGGAAATACTTGATGGCAAGTAAGACAACCCAGTGGCATTGGTGACACACCTTGGCTACACCGAGGACCTCTCTTTCGCTGTAAGAGTCAGGCAATGAGCTTCTCGTCAGCCGGGGAAGACTTCTACTTTTTTCCATCACTTGCTCTGACCGCTTGCTCCTAAATGACTGTTCTTCCACCTGATTATTTTTCTTCCATATACACCTGCCACCCAACTTTTCATTTTTTAAAAAGTTTTAAAAATTTATCACTCCTAAAGCGAGAACCTGAGAATGAGCGGGTGATTAACGGAATCCCTTGGCTGACCTTCAGGAGACCCAACCGGCGGGTGATTGATGAAATGACCAGAGGTTTAAGCAGAAGGTCAGCTTCAATAATACGGCTGCTCCTTCCCATGGTCCTTACAAACCAACTCGGTCGTTGGCCTTCACTTCTCCTTTGCAACAATTTTAAGGCCAAGACGTATGACTGACTCCACGACAAGCCACCCTTTCGTGACGCTCATTGTGTCGTGCCAAAGGTATGGCTCAGGTGTTGGATCCAAAACGATCATGATCTACCATCGGACATGACTGTTCTCAACCACGGAGTTTCCCCGTTCGTTAACTTTCCCACCAGATCCAAGTTAGCCTCTCGCTGGGGCCCGGCCGAAGGTCACCTGGATGGCACTCCTCTCTGCACCACTTACTGGCCCTGAGATCCATCATTACTTCCTCTTTCTTGTGTTGTAAAATGTGGGTCATAAAACCTACCTGCCAATCTTCCCATATTTAAAACATTAAAGTTTTCCTTTTAGCTGGTAGTATTTGAACTTGGAAGAGGGAACAAAAGGGGGAAAAGGACTTCTTTAAGTTGTCCGTTTCTTTCCTGGCAACTTCTAAGAATCAGTAATAGGTAATTCTTTAATCTCATCCACACTTTAGAACACACGTCAGATTTTCTCTGCAAAGGAACCCAAAAAACAGAAAACAACAAGCTAGAGGCTGTTGTACCACTTTGCCTACACCATCTCAGTGAGTCCTCAAAAGTTTCCTATGAAACCAAGGCAGCGGGGTGATTGGGAGCAGGAGCTCCAGACCCATACTACTCAGTTCTTGCACTGACTAGCTGTGTGACCTTGGGCGAGTCATTTAACTTATTCCACTCAGCTCTGCACCCACAGAATGGGGACGATGATACTTAGCTTTTAAGATTGCCGTAAGGAAGGGTGCCTGGGTGGCTCAGTCCGTTAGGCATCTGACTGTTGACTTCAGCTCAGGTCATGATCTCAGGGTCGTGAGATCAAGCCCCACGTCAGGCTCTGGGCTGAGCTGGGAGTCTGCCTGAGATTCTCTCTCTCCCTCTCCCTCTGCCCCTCTCCCCCTTTAAAATAAATGAACAAATCTTTTTTTAAAAGACTGCTGTAACGATTAAGCTAGACAATGATTGTAAAGTGTTGCAACAGGTCTGGGCACAGGAAACATGCTCAGGTAAGCACTGGATATTATTACTGTATTAATCCAGTTTTATAGATGGGGAAACCGAGGCTTTGGGACGTTAATTAAATGGCATGCTTAAGACGGTGACCACTGAGTGGACGTGTGGGGATTTGAACCAGGCAGTCTAATTTCAAAGCCCAAGTTCTTAACCATCCCATTAGTGTCCTCCTGGTGCCAGTTTTTAGCTGTGAGTTTCTGGCCCCAGGGTCTTCCTTAGCCTTGTGAAACCAACTGAAGATGGACACTTTGAAGTGGGAGAGAGCCCACAACGGCGGCCGAAAGCCATGACAAGAATGGAGGGGGGTGTGCTTCCTGGTGACCCAGAGGGCCAGCAGGGAGGGGGTTCCCCCAAGTGCTGCAAACACATTGACAGCTCTGCCCTACATCTTCTCACCCTTTACAAAGAATGAGCGAACTCACCCAGTCTGTTCCTGCCCCGAAGCAGGATGTGATGGGATAGTTCACACCCTCAGAGAGGAAAGAAGAAAATACAGATCATCCACTGAGGTGGACTGGGGATAATCCAGGGTTGTGCGCAGCCCCTTCATCCTATTGGGAACTTTGCATTTATAATGTCGGTCTTGGGCAGGGGAGGAGAGGTTGTTGCCTAAATGGGGTGACTTAAGATGCCAGAGAAAGACACAGCTTCCCCAGATACGTTTACCCACTGATGTTCTGGCCTTCATGATTTGAGCTTTCACATTTAGCCTGTATCTCTGTCCAGTCCTCCTCTTTTGAAACGCAAATATGCCTGTGATGGGTAAGAAATTCAATTCTTGCCCCCAGAGGTGCCAGTGTTCCTTGGGACCTTTTCCCACATGGTGAGATACCATGAGCACACGGAGGTCCTCGGGGAGGGATGAGGAATGAGGGCTCTGATAAATAAGTTGGGAAAGGAAACCAAAATGAGAGAAATATGGTGCATACAACTTCGGGTGCTTTTTTGTATTACAGATTATGGCATCGAGCCTCAGAGAGGTTAAGTAACTTGCCCAAGACCACACAAGAGGCAGAGCTGAGATTTGAATATGCTTATCTCCAAATCTTATGTTACCCCAGTACCCTCTGCCTCTCTATATTATACAACTTGCTCTTGAAACTCAGATATGGCCGTGAGTCTGTTTCTAAACCAGAATTGGGACTCAACCTTTCCCTGGCAGGTCATTGTGTTTACAAACTTTTACCCCTCATATGTATTCTTCAGCTCCTCACCACTTCCAATGCAGTCATGAGGATAAAATATGTGATTTTGTTTCTCTCCATAATTTCTCCTCTAGAAGGATATGGTCATAGTCAGAAGCAGCAGGGGTTGCACTAAAGCTTAAGGAAAAGCAAAACTATTAAACCACAGTCCATCCCTCTTCAATAACTCTGGTCAAACTTTGAAAGGGAACAATGCTTCCTATTACAGCAGCAGTCCCCTGAGATTCAACCAGTGCCAAGAGTAAAATACCTGAGCCAATCCCTGCCTTCTCTCCCTTCTTACCGATTCCCTGCATGCAAGCATATCTCAGTGGGAAGAGATCAACTACAAAAAGGAGAGGGATGAATGGGACATATAATTGCCCAAGTAGTCAGTGCCCAGAGACCTAAACAGAGTCCTGGACTGGAGATATGGCTATTGCCACCACCAGAAAGTGGCCCAAAGCTAAAGGTTTTTTTCCCAGACGGAAAGATACAGGACAGTCTCTTCTATAGGCTTGCTCTTCTTTTTTTTGCGATAGAGACCACTTCCCAGCACAGAGGCTGCGAATGTGAATATTTATTGTCCCAGCCTGCCATACAATTAGGACATAAGTATACATTTTAATCATAACCACAGGGATCTGAGGGGAAAGTCCTACAGGTGGCTCCTGAGAAAAGCTTTCATCCCTAACAAAAAGAGATGCCCTAGAAGTAACTTTCCTTCCTGCCTTTGGATTTGAGTGTGTGATGCCTAGAGTACCATTTTATGATCCTAAAGGAAAAGCCTGAGGAGCAGCCAATACAGAGAAGATGGCTGGGTACAGGCACAGAGAGAACCTGGGTCTGAATGATGCCATTGAATCTCTGATCCAATCCCAGAACCACCTTGCCTCCAGACTTCTTGTGTATCAGTTACCTATTGCTGTGTAACAAATTACCCCCTAAGTTTAGTGGCTTAACATAACAAACATTATCTCACAACCCCAGTGGGTCAGTAATCTGAGAGTGGTGTCAGTGAGTGATTGTAGCTTGGGGGTCTTCCAGAAGGCTACAGTCAAGGTGCTGGTCAGGGCTGCAATCATCTCATGGCTCAACCAGGGAAGGATTTGCTGCCAAAGTCACTCTTGTGGCAGCTGGCAGGCCTCAGAAGACTGACTTCCAAGCTTACTCACAGAGGCCACTCCACCGGTTGCCTTACAACATGGCCGCTGGCCTCCTCCAGAATAACTGATCAAGAGAGAGTGAGAGAGCGCACCCAACATGGAAGCCATAGTCCTCTTCATAACTTAATATTAGAAACAACATCCTATCACTCCCTGCTATGTTCTATTCATTTAATGGAGAGGTTCTCAGCCTTGACACCACTGACATTTTCGTTTGGACTGCTCCTTGCTGTGAGGGCTGTTCTGTGTATTATAGGATGTTAAGCAGCATCTCTGCCCACTACCGCCAATGTTACCACCATTCCCAGTTGTAACAAAAAAAGGAGTCACTAGACATTGTCAAGTGTCCTCTGGACAACAATCACTCCCAGCTGAGAACCAATGATTTATAATAAGTCGCGAAATCAAGCCCACACCAAGGGGAGAGGATTATACAAAGGCATGAATGCCAAGAAGCAGGATCACTGGGAGTCATCTTTGAGCCTGCATACCTGAACTTGCTTTATAAAATGACCAGCTTCTTTAAGTCCTAAGTCATTTGAAGTTGATCCTTTGGTTATTTGAAACCCAGAACTCCCTAAGTGATACAGAAAGACTAGCCACTTATTTCACCTATTAATACAACTGTTACTTTTCCCATCTTTCAAGAGTACTAAGTAAAAAATTCAAGCAAACATGATGCTTACCAAAGAAATGATTCAATACTAGAGTCCTGAGAAAGAACCAATATAGCCCATTTTCAGAGCAATAAAATGCTCAACACCACACACACACACACACACACACACAGGTACGTGTGCGTGCACACACAAGTCTCTAAAGGAAAAACATCAATTGCCCCCTTTTCACTGGATGGAGAGAAACAAACGTCAGAAAGTAAAAGATAGCAGTAAAAACAAAACGCTACCACTTCCAGAAAGGAATGACCATATTATACCAACTGGGATTCTTTTAAGTACTTAAGAAATGCCATATCCTCACCTGTCTGAATGTGGAGTTGGAATGGAAGACTGAGGAGTTGAGTGAATGACAACCAGTGGATCCTGCTGTGACTTTTCTCATATTTGTGCCTATTCACCACACACACACCCCACCTTTTCCGGGTGGCCTCCAAGTGAAATACTCTTCAAGGACCTTGAAACTCTTAATTCTTCCTCAACCCATTCCAGTTCCGTGGCTAACCTCACTGCTCTACCCAAACCTGAACTCTATGAACCCATTCCACTTACCAAGAGCCCTGGTTTTCACCCTTCAGATCCCCCAGACCATTCTTCACAGTGTCCCAGGGGCAAAGAGCTCCTTTCCACCTTATGATGACCATGGCTGCATTTCCCAACCCCCCAGGCTTTGAATACATGGTCCTAGGAAAAGAACATATGGTGATTTTTGTTCAAAAACTAAGGGTCTTTTTATTGGCCTAACCCATCCCTTTGCAGAGCTCCCTTGGGAGATTATAAAGTCTGTAACAGGCATCCAAAACCAATTATCAACTAAGGGCCAATAGTCCCAGGAATAACCATGGAGTTCAAGATGAAAGGCTCAAAATGAAAGCTATTTCCAACACAAATATCTCTTAGAATGGTAGAAATAAACCTTGGGGGGAAATAACATTATTGTAAAATGTGTTTTATGACACTGTAATGATTAATGGCATTTCACACTAATAAAGTTGACAGGAAGAGGATGTGAAAGACTAACGAAAGTGCAAATACAAATTTCCTTTTAATATCACCAGCATTTTTCTGTAAGAACAAGACATGCGCCAACAGGATAAGAGGAACAGCTATTTTAAAAATCCAAAATAAATAATAAAACAGCGGTAGACATCAACAATACAACCAGTTTGAAGAGTAAGTCCATGTGATGAGTTTCCCAGAGAGATCAGTGAAAATATTCCTCTCTCTTTGTAGTCCCCAGTCCTTTCCGCTGACCAGGACTTGTGCCCGATAATATGGAATCTTCCTGTTGGAATAAAAAGTTGGGAGCAAGAGTCCCACCTATCCTTACACAGCTCCATTTCAGCAAATCCACGCCTTACATCTTTCTTATCCTTCCCACACTCTTCAAGAGCTGAGCCCTCCCATCCAAGGCTGTCCCCTCCACCAACCCTCTTGATTCCATCTCCTCCAGCCACCTGGAGCCTTTCCTCTTCTTTACTCATTCTCTCTTATTCTCTCTTCTGTGCCTACCCTCAAAGGAAGTTGTCTCCATGTAGAAAATAACTTCATATGGTCGTGGTTATTAACTGCTAGTTTATCTTGCTACTTTCTCTAACTCTTGGGATGAATGGTCTATGCCCATCTTCCAACTAGACATTCCTCAGTCTGGGGAGAAATCTGATATGTAGCATCTATTTGTACTACTTGGAGAAACTGATCACAGGGGAGTCAGTAGTATCTTTCTGGCTAAATCCTGAGATCTGTTCTCATTTCTTAGTCTGCTTAACCTACCAGGGCACTTAACATGATTACTGCTATGATTCACTTTCTGTTTCTCTCCCGTTTTTCTGACCCCTTCTTTATCTTCTTCCCCATTTCCCCTTTTTCCCTTTGCACTTCACTGGTCAATAGTCTACAAAGCACGGTCTCAAACCTTCTGCTTTTCCTCCTGCATTAGCCTCCTTTCACTTCTATTTCCACATCTATAAAATGAGATCATAGAAATATCTATCTCACTGAGTTGTCTTGAGAAATAAATAACATAAATAGTCCAAGTAAAGTGCTAAGAAGCATGGTGCCATCCCCAAGTCAATGTGATTTATGATAATGACTTCCTTGAAAGTCCACTCCAGTCTCAACACTGGAATGTAAGTGGCAGGAGGACAGGGACTTTGTTTTGTTCCCTCCTATATCTCTAGCTCATAGACTCATGCCTGCACATACTAGGTACTCGATGCTTAACCTAACTGTGTGTTGAACTGACGTGAAAGAACATTTCAATCAATGGCTCAGTGCTAGTGATTCCAAAATACAGCCCCTTATTTCAGACTCTATTTGATTTTGATCTTGAGATCCGTTTGAAATGACATTAGAGTTACAGTCTGCCTAAAACTTAATTTGGTGTCTCTTTTCCTACTGATTCCTCTATGTAAAGTTCTCATTTTTATTAATTTGAAACAATCATTTTCACAATATCCTATGGACAAAATCTTGGTTGGTATTTTACTCTTTCCACCCCTCCACTGCACCCCCACTCTCTCATGTACCCCATTCATCCTCCCTCTTACTGTCATGCTCTTCTGAGTCTTTAACTCATTTTCTCCCTCTCAAATCATCACTGTGGCCTCCTAAGTGGTCTCCCTGTCTCCAAACTCCCTAAAGTATTCCACCCAGTTGCTAGATGAATTCCCTGGAAATGGATGCCCAGTATCACCCTTTTGTTTAAGAAATGTGTTTCCTTTCCTTTTTATAACAAGTGCAAACCTCTGAGGCTGACAAAACTGCCTATTTAAAATTCTCTCTCTCTCAACCTCTCTCAGTGACATAGTAAATTAACTTTTTCCCACCGTTTCCCCCATCCCGGTTTTGCAGTAGACAAGAGGCCATAGGCAGCCATTCTATGTCAAAATACATGTACAACGTAGGTGTTAAAAAGCACTCCTTGAACTTGAGCTAGGGTGGCATTCAACAGTAAATAATAGCTGTGGTTGCCATTCTTTGGGTTCTTACTTTCTGCCAGGCAGGACCCTGAAATCCTGCAGTATCACATTTAATCCTCACAAAACCCCTAAAAGCTAGGGATTTTGTCCCCAGGCATAAGAATCCCGAGGCTCAGAGAGGGAAACAACTTGTCCCGAAACACACAGCCACTGAAGCAGTAGAACTGGTGTCTATCCCAAGTCCAGCTGATCCCAAAATGTGTGCACTTGAACGGCCTGAATGTTTCAGCTGAACTCAGGGGCCAGGGTGCCAGGGGTGGAGACCAGCAGACATGGAGAATAAATAAATTAACTAAAAGAGAAAAGGAACAGGAAGAAAGCAGTAAGTCAGAAAGAAACATCTGGTAGGAAATCAGTGAGGAGTAGAAGAGCTGGAGAGAGAATTCATTGGAGAATGTGAGAAATGAAGACAGAAGTGAATTTGAAGAGAAAATGGCTAGAGCGGCTGGAACAAAACATCCAGGGTTCCTGTGGAACAGCACAAAAAGGGTTCTCACTTTGGAGGTGGGGCAGCAGTAATGTGCAGAAAACTGGTGAAGGGGGCCTACCTTCCTCAGAGACAGAGAGCAGTGGATGAAGAAGGGGAGGGGAAGGTGCAGAGACAGGCCAAAACGAGGACACGGGGCTGGGATGACGAGGCAGACACGTCAGCATGCGGGCTTCTCTAAGATTTTTACCTCCTGCATGAGAATTGTCCTAAGGATTGAGCCCCTATTCACACCCCTGCATACAGACCATCCCCAGGAGAACACAGAAGGCTCCAGGCACAAAATAGCCACTCAACAAACACTTCTTGCACTGAAAGAGGGGACTGTTAGGAATTGCTTTGAGTGGCCTAATGTTGATGCTGGTCAATTTCTAGAAAGGAGGGACTACAGAGAGAGAAGCAGTTAGGACTGCTGCCCACTATCCTATGGAAACTGTCAGCTACAAATAAGCAAGTAGCAAGACGTAATGTTCCATCTGCTAGACATGCCCTTGCCCAGAGAAGCTTCAGAAATGTCACCCCGTCATGCCTGTCCTGCTTCCTTACCAGGGTGTGCCCTTCCACCTGCCACACCCACCTGCTGTGCCCCCATCCTTGCTCCCACATCAGACAGATCCCCACCTTCTTTCCAGGCCTAAGTCTGGGATTATAGTTTTCCTCTGTGCTTTTTAGAACAATCTGATTCCCCAGCTCCTTCCTCCTTGCTGTGGATTCTGGTATGACGAGTCACACTAAATTGTTTCCTGATTGTTACAGGTATGGATGCTTTCTTTTTTGAACTGAAACCCGGGTCTTTGAGTATAGAATTATATTTTGTCTCTTTCTTCTCTACTGCATTTTCTTAGAGTGGGCCTGGGCCAAAGCTGAGGCTATTTTCATGGTGTGAATGAGATGAGATAGATAAATACATAAATGCATAAAACTTTTAGAATAGAACCTGGCAGGTAGAAAAACTATATAAGTGCTGGTGGTTGTTGTTGTTTTATTATTATTTTAATAGCTACAGTGCCTTGCCTGGTACATAGTTGATGCTCAGAAAATAGGATTTGAATGCTGCTTCAAAGTCCATTAATACACAAGTAATGCCCCTAAAATGTATATTATAGCTTCTCCAGAAGGCTTAATTTTTATGAGTTTTCATTTTTAAAGTCTCTGGGAATAAATATTCTATATTGCTATAAATTCTCTCTTTTCTAAAATAAATAGGAAGCAATTCAGAAGCATAGTTAGGTCACACATTAAAAATAAGTGGGAATGATCATAATCCAGCTGAGTTGCCACCAAAAAAGCCTATTGAGATCTAAGCCCCACCCCTCCCCCAGGACTAACATTCTGTGAGGGAAGACTCTCTGGCCTTTGGAGACTTCTAACAAGAGTTGGTGTTCATGTGGATCTCCTTACCCATGGATACCAGATCACTATGCGGTGATTGAATGACTGGAAACCAAGCAAAGGATTTCCTCCTTTTTTTTTTTTTTTTTTGCCATGATCCCATAAAGATGCAAGGACAAGGCAAAAAGGAACTCTCAGTTCTTTGACACCAACCATGCCTATAACTCTAGGATGACGCTCATTAGGCTTTTTGAGGGCGGCAGCTCTCACAAGAATGCCTTTGCAAAAACAAAGCACAACCCTGGGCCCTTGCCCTCCCTGCACCCTCCCTGGGCATCCCTTGCGCCAGCAAGCCCATGGTAAGGCTCATGAGGAGGCAGTTTCATGGGCGACTAGCCATGCCGTGGTCAATCAGAGGCATCAGTCATCGCTCTCAACCCAGCTGCCTCTCCAATTAATGCAAAGCTGTTTAGTTAGCGCCTTGAGAGTTGGGACTGAGAAGCTGCCTCCAAGAATATTCTAAAAGGATAAAAGCAAAACCTCTTTCCATTCCTTATCACGAGATGTTTTCATGTGTTTGTTTTCATTTTTTAGGTTTACCCAAAAAGGAAGAGGATGGTAATAATCCCCTTCGCTCCATCACAACTTTTAGAGATGTTTATCGAAGCCAAACCTCTCTTGACGTTTGCCAGTTGCTAAATAGGAGTTATTTTGCCTGCCAAATATACCCTCTCTTTTTCAGTGCTTATAAATAGATTATATATAAATAGGATGAGTTAATGCTATTCATATGATGAAACGAATTAAAATAGATGAACACAAAATTGAGGTAAAACAGGGTTCTCTTGGAATTTGTGGGAAAAGCATCAGAGCAAGCCTTATGCTAGAATCCAGGGCAGCAGACAGTGGAGAGAGAAATCTAATTTTATCCTGAAAGGCCCATTCTTGACTTCAGTAGCAAGATTAATAGGAGTAGTTGCTGTATGGCCCCACATAGGGTTGCCAGATTTAGAAAATACAAATATGGAATGTCCAGTTGAAATGCAATGCCAAATAAATAACAATTTCTTAGTATAGGCATGTCCCAAATATTACATGGGTCATACTTTAGCCAAAAATTATTCATTGTTTATCTGGAACTTAAATTAACTCGTTGTCCTATAGCTTATCTAGTAACGCTATCCCCAAAGAATTGAAGTTGATCCTAAGAAGATGAGGAGTTAAGTCCTGTCGGTAAACTCACTCAAAGGTCAGCCTCTTCATCTAAATCAATTAGGCTGGCAGAGACTTTGCTTGAATTATACACAAGTTCAGGACATAGCCTTCACAACAACATGGTCAGTGGCCATCACCTTTGTAAATTTTACCATTTCAGCAATTCTGGCTGTGTATACCTGTAATGAATCCTTTAAAGTGGTGACCCATCACATTTTAAACAAAAAATAATGTTATTATCAAGAATGTCTCAATTTTTGTGCCCAGCCTCTGTGCTAGGCTTTTATAACTCTAGCTCATTTAACCCTTGCATCTCCGTGCAGCTGGTATTATCTACCACCTAATGAGTTGCAGAAACCTGTCCAGGGCCACATAACTGGTAAATGAAGATGCCAGGATGCATGTCAAGGTCTGCCCTACCCCCAGACAAATGTCCTTCAATCTCACCATTCAAATCAACACGACATTTTTTCTCAACTATAAACATATAATGAGTGGAGGGCTGAGCTGGATACTGAGGATTGATCCAGGTTGTTGGTGGAAGAAGAAGACAAAAGACAAGGGATTTGTGTACTGTTAAGAAGACAAGACAGATCCATTGAAATAAATAAATAAAAGATAGTAAAGAAGTGTCAAAGTGACTCTCACTTGAAACTAGAAAGCATTCTGGACATCAACTCAATATTATTAATATTAAGTGTCATTTAAAAAACATCTACTAGATACCAGGCACAAGGTAAACATTACAACTTACTAGTACAAATGGGTGAATGAGGCAGATACTAACTAGCTTTCCCAGAGATGCCAAAGAGTAGAGCTAGGAGAATTGAGCCCACATCCCCATAATCCCTCCCCCAAAAATCCCATGCTCTTAATCAATAGGTTGTGATGCTTTGATATATATCCTTCTCAGAAATGTACTTTTAAAAGCATCTCTTTTCTGCCCATGAACTTCTCACAGCCTTCAATTCACTCCAAAACACAAACACATGATTTACCTTCATGAGTCATCATGGAGATATATAATACTCCAACAAAGCCAATGAACAGATTACATTCATCCATATGTAACCTTTATATCTAGACAAAAATGGTCACTGCAAAAAAAGGATTCATTACCATAAGGTCAAAAAAAAAAAACAAAAACCAATCTCAATTGTTTGTTTCCATCCCAGAAGTGAGAAAATAAGTAACACCTGGAGCTCATCATGAGCTTTGAGAAAAGTAGAAGTGAGATTCCCTTACATTTTGAGTCAGTTCTATCGTCATCGAATGAGTATCCAACCAAAGTGGCTGAAACAGGCCAGTCTGCCTCTGTCCACCAGCCACTGCTGCTCCATGTCCAGAAAGGAGACCAAAGAGAAATGTGTCACTAAGATGTAACAACTCTCCTGTCAGCTATGTCCTGGGTCAATCAGGGTTCTTGGGTTGTAAGCAACCGAAACCATCTTTGGCTGATATAAGCCCAAATAATTTTTTACAAAGAGAAAATGAGTGGACATGTGCTTACCAATAGTACCAAAGAAAAGACTATACAGTCAGGCTTCAGAAAGAAGGGATCTAGATAACAGATGATCTACGTAACAGGAACGAATAGACCTTTTTACCAGCCACCTCCATGGAGACATATTTTAGTTCCAGTTACAGCCATTATTCTAATTCTGGGGAGAGAAACTCTGATTGGCCCAATCTCAGTCACATAGCCAGTTGGGGGAAAAGCAAAATTCAGGTTCTACTACCAGAAAGAGAGAGAGAGGGAGGAAAAAGAGAGTAGGGGGTAGAGGGAGGATAGATGTTGTCACAGACAAAAGCATTCAGTGGTCACAAAAATATTGTGTAGTGGTTACAGGCTTGGATTCTGAAACCAGATTTCTAAGGTTAGAATCCTGGCTCTGAGACTCACTGTGTAACCTTGGATAAGTTGTTTAACTACTCTGTGCCTCTGCATCCTTGTCCACAAAATAGGAATAACAATAGCGCACATCTCACTTAGTTGTTGTGAGGATTAAAAGAATTAATCTAGGTGAGCTATTTAGAATAGTGTCTACTATGTTGTAATTACTCAAGAAACGTTGGTCATCATTCCTATTGATACATACGGTCTCCATTTTCCACCATGATTTGAGGATTGTTTGTTAATGCAGCATGACCTACACAGTCCTGACTAATACGGTATTTTACCTTAATAACAGTTTAGTTCATTTCAACCAACACATAAGAATCACCTACAGGTACCAGATTCTGGGTTAGGTATTGAACATTCATCTGAAAAGGCACTGCCTGAGCTTAAAATGTGGTAGAAAATGTATAGTGTCCTAGTAAAAACATGGCTTTTACTATGCTCCATTCTACACCAAAAACAAAACCTGGAAACAGATGTCCGAGAGGCGCAGTTCCTATAAAGTTCTTGGGTTTTACTGGTATCTGTCGTACAAATTTACTCTTCTCAAAATGTAAACATCTAGAAGCATGTGTCCCTTCTGTGAAACGGCATTTATACTACATATGTGTTTAATAAATGTGCTTCCTAAATGCTTAATGATAAGAACCTAAACGACTCCTCTCACTACGGTCATATAACAGCTAATAGGCCACTGGTGGACTGAGCAGTAAAAAGAAGTACAGAATTGAGTCAACTAAATCCATAGGCCTCATTACCAAGAAGGGGATAAAATATTCTATACCAAAACCAAGGCACAATGCTGCCAAAAGTCACAGCCAAATACACAGATTGAACACAAAGAACAGCTGCAGTGAAAATTTTATGCTCTTTATTACACAACTTCTCTAAGGACCCGATTTTAAATTCAGTCACTGATTTCCTCATTTGTCAGCATGGATCGCCACAGCTGACCATGGATCCTAGTTGATGAATGGGACTTTTGCTATTAAAAATTATTCACTAAAGCCACAGTTTCCAGAGTAATAAAAAATATATTGACATCGCAACATGAAAAGTCTATGTCTTGTGCATGAGCATTGTTGCCTAAGCAGTTGTGACATAAGGGACTGAGTTCTATCTGGGGTGTAGGATTTTACACAGAAGTAAGTATATAGGCTTTTTAAGGTTGCAGAGTGCCCTCCGGCAGTAATTTACAAAATAAGGCTCCTTCCGGGGGCTGAAATATTTAATCACTTTGCTCAGATCTGGGGCGGCGGGGGGGGGGGGGGGACGG
>NC_138370.1:161059125-161103001 GCF_054177405.1 Leptonychotes weddellii | reverse complement strand
TTTGGGACTGTCACAAGAAGAGCATTGAACTAGGCTGTTTGCATCCTTCAGGAAAAAGCCCAGCTTGCACTGAATTATGAGTAGTGTCACTGGAGTTGAGACCCAAACCAGAAATTCCAGGTGAGAAAGCCCCTTTTTAAGAGATGCAGAATTTTTGTATGTTAATTGGATATTAGTCAACCTCATCTATAAGAGCCATGTCTGTTGCAATTATAGCCTGCATCAAAAATCATGTGGCTTTTTATTTGTGAGGGGCAAATTAAACATTTCCATATTTGCAATTTAAGCTTTTACTTAATTCTTCATTTCCCACCTGATGAGGGTCCCTCACATCGAGGCCTTCTAAAGGTCAGGTCTGATTAGGGGGGAGCAGCATGAAATAAAACGTGAGGATCCTGGCTTTCCTGACTTCAGTCTCTACTCTCAGTTCCTGTACCAAGCAGCGTGCATCCCCTTATTTGTATCCTCCTCACATTCGTATACAACTGTTCAATTTGCCACATTTTGTTATATAGGACCTCATTATCTAGAGATAAGGCAAAACTACCTTACGACTGCTTCTATGTTCTTTTTCCTTTAAGCAACAGTGTTTTCCCAAACTGTAGCATTAAAAACAAACACACTGTAGGCATATTGGCATATTCCATATCATACTTGTATAATGCAGCACTGCAGAAGCACACACCAAAATGCATGACTGTAAAAATAAGTATGCACACACACACACACACACACACACACAACTACAAATGCATAATAAATAGTTTCCAGCTAGATAAACTTATTTGCCTTTAGCATCTGGCAATAAGCTGACATTGCAATAAACTTGTTATTAAATTGATCCATCAGCTTATAAACTGGTACATGGATACCACAAAGAAGGTCTGCCTGACATCTATTTGGGAGGCTGCCTATCTAATACTCATTCTTCCCTTCTCCTTAATGATAAAGCCCCAATTTCCTTTGAAGTGTCCCAGTGTGCCCAGTTGATTCTACATTTCAAAGCTTCCCTTGCAGCTAAGTGAGTAGAGGTCAGTAAGTTCTGGCCAATGAAATGAAAGCAGAGGTCATTGACTGGGATGTCCAAGAATTCCTTAAGCAATGACAGAAGACTAGAAGTCACCCCGTTCTGCCCCTTGCCCCTCTTCCTGTCTGAAACATAGAAATAAAAGCTGGAGATTCACTAACTGTCTTTCATCTTGGAGAGGAAAGCCCATTCACTATAAGTGAAAGAACAGAAAGACAGAAAAGACCTGGGTCCCTAATAAATTCTGGGGGCTACCATAGCATTTTTGACATATCTTACGATACCCATGTTAAAGGGCCTATTTCTGGCCTTCAGTCTTAGAGAAAAAAACAACCCCTAATTGGTTTATCCACTACCTAATTTAGTATGTATAAAGGGTACCACACTGAAAGTCAAAATAATCATTTATGAGCCCATTAATGGTGAATAAATGAATATTATTCTGATTTTGCCTTAATAAAAATTGATTTGCCTTCAATATTTATCATAAAAAGAAGCACAAGATCTTTCGGACCCCATGATTTGGAAGGATTTTATCTGGCAAAACCATCCAAGTCCGGGGTTAATGAGGTTCATGTTGATGAGAATTGAACTCTAGCTGTTAAGTAAATAATAACACCAGTAGTGATTTAGAACCTTTCATCCCTAAAATTTGTAGCAAATTGCAAATAGCCCCGTGGGGTGGGTAATATTACTGACTTAATTCTATTGACGGAGAAACTGAGTCATCAAGTCATTAAATAGCCTGGGGTCTATTTAGTGAATAGCAACATCAGTGGAGATTACAGTAAGCTTCTAAGGCCATCAAAGAGGATTCTTGAAGGGTCAGCATTTAATGAAAAGTTTACAATGCACCCTCCTCACCCCCATCATTATCCAAAAAAAAAAAAGTGCGTGCATGTGTTTTGAAGCAAGCAGCCGGGGCTTCTCTGTTCTTAGAAACAGGGACTCCCTCAAATGCAAAGATCTTGCCTGAAGCAGGTTTTTTTGTTTGTTTGTTTTTGTTTTTGTTTTTGTTTTTGTTTTAATCATTTGCCTCTTAATCTAGCACGGTGCTGGGCACGTACCAGATGCCCAATAAATGTTTGCTGAATGAAGAGGCATTTTCTAAAATCATCCTGTGGGGCACGCTACTGCTGACCGTCAACATTCACTGGGAAGCAACACTATCCCCGCATTAGGAACAGCTGCTTCCGTTCTCTCCATTACGCCCCCAGTTGTCCCTCTCGAGGCCGACACTTCGCATGCTCATGAGGCCTTTGCCACTCTAGATTCAAGCCACCTCTGAAAATCCATCTTCCTTCTTGATTCATTTTTCAGCATGAACAAGGAAATGGTTTGATGATAGAATAATAATTGATGGTTATGGTATCTGATGTTGTATATAAAAGGCTTGATTTCATGGTTGCATAACTGTTTACAAAACACCGCATACCAAAAAAAAAAAAGTGTCCTGAGTAATGAATGTCCTTGCTAGAATACTCGGTTTCCAGAAGAGAGCTGTACTGCCCACAGAGACTGATGGGCAACTTTTAAATTCGTAAGAGCCAAAATGTCTGTTCTCCCCTTGCAGGCTGTTGTTATGAATGGTCAGCATCTGGTCATCTCTTCTTTGCCCCTGCCCTCCAGGCCATCTTGGCTACTTGTCTTAAACTTGGGCACTTTGACAGGGTGTTTGATGGAGGTGGCCCTGAGGCAAAAGGCTGGTTTTATTGAATCAAAATGCTATCGCTTCACTGAAGACCTTTCATCCAACCACTGTTGAGGGCCTTTGAGGCCCTTGTTTACAGTAGGTGGATGAAGTGAACTTCCCATGGTCACTTAGTAAGTCAAGGGCCAGGCAGGCCATTCCATAATCAAGCCCAGTGGCCGTGAAACCTCCTTTCCTGCCATTTGTCATGCACCCTCAGTGTTTCTCAAATGGCAGTCAAGAATTATCCATCCAAAGAGGTTTCTGGGAAAGCAGGGGGTCTGAAGAACAAAGTTATGGGAAGACAGATGAACCTCTGCTGAGAGGAATCAAGATTTGATTCCAACTTCTCTAAATGAAGAAGAAAACCATCTTAATGAACATTCATTCCCATTTTCAGTCTATTTTAAAAGTCATTGTAGTCTTGCCCCTCTCAGTCTGGACTCAGATAAGGAAAAAGTGTAACATCAGGTCAAAAAGGAGGCATTCCTTTCCCTGACATGAAAGCCCAGCCTCCTGTGTTGAACAACTGCCACATTCAAAAGTCACCCTTCCCCACGACATCCATCTCCCGTACACAAGGCACCCAGAAATGGCAGCTAGACAGGAACAGCTGAAATCCTCGTGGAGAATATTCACTTCATTTCTAAGATAGAAGTTATTTTTGTTCAAAAGGGAGGGGGGAGAAGACAGAGGAGAGGTTATTTACAGAAATTAGTTGCAGGGAGAAAAAAAAATATGACTCTAAATGGAAAGATTATCAACATAGAAAGATGTGTTAAAGCCTAATAAGAAAGACATGCTGCACGCACTGCATCTGAATATAACCATTAGCAGCATGGAAGAGAGGCTGTTTACTGTATTAAAGCTACCTTTACTGGTTGTATAAAAACAAAAAAAGGATTGTATTGGGGCCATCACACTCCCATCTTTTCAATTACAGAGATAGAACAATCTCAGATTCCGAAGCTAACTACAAATCAAAATTGTGTTATGTTATCTGCTGAGACACAAATGGAAAATAAATACTGTTAACTGTCACTTTCCATTAGGTAACAGAAATTCAATTACATTTCAAACAAGCCTTCATGTCAACAGAATAAATCTGTTTCATAAATGAGCAGGTAACCATTTTTGATTCCAACTTCCCAAAGGGAAAAAATCAATTTTAATCATAATTCTTCAATTTTTTTCCATATGAAGGTTTTGGAGTCGAGTACATCATCTGGTCTAATAAACAGTGTTGTACAGAGAAAGGGGGAATAAGCTGAAATTGGTTACTGTTCATTTCTGGAGCCTTTTAAACCAGAGACTCGTCATGTCGGACGTAACTGAGCTCTGCATTGCTCAGATGCTTTCACTTTAAAAGCTAATGCCAGAAAGCGGGGGAAATGTACAAAGGGAATTCTTCCTGCCATGGAGTTCATCCCAGTAAGAAATGTGTATGAGAATACGAACTCTTCTTCATGGTAGACCTTGAAAGGGGACACCCTTCCACAAGACCCCACCCTAATTCTCTTGAAATGGAAGGAGAATCTGGAGAGACAAGTTTCCATCCTAGAAGATTCGGTCAACCAGAGGACAAGCTGACAAATCCAGGGTGACTGGGAGAGCTTGAAGTAAATTGCTCACTCAGTACAAGGTATTCTGATCTAATAAATACTCGCTGGTTACCTGCTTGTTGCAACGGGGCAGCCTTTTGGAGGGGAGCTTTATATGACTTGTTTGAATTTTGGTGAATGCTGAAGGATACAGATTTCCCAACAATGAGCCCCCAAACTTATTATAACTTCTCAAAGACAGAGTACTCCTAATAACTATGACCCAGGCACTGCTGTAAGCACTGTGCAATTATTTCTTTAACTCTCACCAGCAACCCTGTGAGGCAGGTCTTAGTCTTATCTCCATAAGAGAATGGAAGCTTGGAGAGCTTAGGTTACTTCTCCAACTGGCACATCAGGTATATGGTTGAGCTGGTATTCAAACCCAGGTGGCCTGGCTCCAGAGTCTGTATTTACAATCCTCTGTCCACGAGGCTTCCAAATTCAACCCTCCTGGGCTCAGCAGTGCTTTAAGTGTTTAAGTAGGTGACCATTTGATTCCTTGACTAAATCAGAACACTTTTGAGAGTGAAAGTCCTATTAATTTTGCCAAAACTCAGGAGCAAACTGGAACTGTCTTAGGCAAATAGGGAAACATAGTCCCCTTAATTGTAAAGAAGATGTACATGTTATAGTATTTGAATGATGAAGGAAAACCTAAGCAAAAGTCATGTATTATTGGCTTTTAAGAAAAGGTAGAGGGGAATAGTGAGCATACCCATTCAATCAAGAAAATATTATTGGGATGTCTGGGTGGCTCAGTCAGTTAAACGTCTGCCTTTGGCTCAGGTCATGATCCCAGAGTCCTGAGCAGGGAGCCTGCTTCTCCCTCTCCCCCTGCTTGTGCTCTCTCTCTCTGTCAAATAAATAAATAAAATCTTTAAAAAAATGTTATTAAGCACCTGCTCTATGTTAAATAGTGTGCCAGGTGGCTAAAATTGTGGCTAAGAATAAGTCAGACAAAGTCCTTGCCCTCTTGAAGCTTACATTCCGGTAGGTTGTGGTGAGGCTCAAAATCAATTAAATGAGGTAATATACATAAGAATCGTTGTTTGAGAGCACTCTAAAGTGTAATACATATACATCGTACTGTCACTAAGAAGCAGGGCATTATGGTAGAAAGTACACGGATTTGGGAGTAAAATAGACCTAGAGTCTAATTTGGCCTTTACCACTTAATATTTGTGACTTTGGGCACATTAATTAACCACTTTGAGTCTCCACCCCTCTATCTATAAAATCTGAATATCTTCATTGCAAAGTGGTAGTAAGAATGGTACGTAATGCATTTTACACTCCTGGCACAATGTGTGTCATTGTCATGGCCGTCATCATTATTGGGATGTCTGGGTCCTCATGTCCTGGGTAGATTCGCCATCCAACAGGTATGTAGAATTTAAAGGATAGTTAGCTGGCTGAATTTGTACAACATTTAAAGGTGATCTGAAGGAAATAAGCATAGTGAAATCAGGGATATGTCTTCATCCTATGGAAGAAATCTGAATGACACCAAACACAGAGAAGGTGAGGAAGAGTCAGTGCCCAGAAGTTAAGAGAAAAGAATCCACAGGAACAGATGACTAAGAAGGGAACAAGGTCAATATGCTCAGTGGGTTCTTAGCGAGGTCACAGATTTACCCCTAGACCATGATCAACATAGTGAACATCCAGATACTAGTTCTCTTATCTGCAAATTCTGAGTGATCATCTAGGCCAGAGGACAGCAAACTTCTTCTGAAAAGGGCTCGGTAGTTAATAGCTTAGTCTTTGCAAGCTACACAGTCTCTATTGAAACTGCTCAGATCTGTCATCATAGCACAAAAGTAGTCAAAGAATAAATTTAAGATCTGGCTGCAGCATCTCTGAAAGCTAGAAATATGTCTTATCATCATTTTCTCCCAAACACCTAACTCAGCGCTCAATAAAACTCATTGAATGAATGAATGAATGAATGAATGAATAAGTTGAAGGTCCCAGTAGCACCAACTGAAGTAGTAGCTGGCAAAGATGGAGCAAAGAAAAGGAGAAAGAGTCAGCAGGATTTAGCACTAACAATAGGAAGGTGAGTGTGAGCCAGACTGTAGGAAGTGGGAAACTAGCAAATGTTTCTGAGGAAAGGTATGAGATGGTTGGATCAGTATTAAGGAAAGAATACTCGTAAGTACAATACAGGAGGAGAGCAAGCCTAAGACAAGGAGACTACTAACCTAGGTAAAAAGGAACAGGAGCTTCACCCAGAATAATGGCAGTGATGTGGAAGAGTACAGAGTCAAAACGTTTCAGAATTAGAACTGACAGGACTTAATACAGACAATATGAAGGAACTTTACTCTCAAGATACTCCGGTGATTTTTAAGTGTTAGCATCTAGAAAGGTAACGATGACATCAACCAGAGGAGGCTTAAGGAGTGGCAGATAACAACCTGGTGGCTATGTTAAGTTTGACAGGTCAAAATCTGGGACATAGTTGTTGATCAGCAATAAATTCTTCGAAGTATTACCCTCCAGTTCTTTACCTCAGCTAGTCTCTCCCAACCAAAAGAAAAATAACCTTAAGAGTCTTGATCAAATACACTGATGAAATCAATATTCACACTATCTACAACATGTCCTGATTTATCAGACTAACAGTCCGCCAAAAAAGAAATGGGGTTAGCTTAGCTTTCTTTCCATTGACTTTAGTGATCTTCCTTTTTTTCTATGTTCAATAACCCACTATTCCATTCTCCAGAATTTTACTAGAAGTTTTCTGAAGATTGATAGAATAGTCACTGGTTTGTAGGATTTCCAAAATCCACTTAATTCTTCTTTTTTAAAAAAATTAAGTGATCTGGGGCGCCTGGGTGGCTCAGTCGTTAAGCGTCTGCCTTCGGCTCAGGTCATGATCCCAGGGTCCTGGTATCGAGCCCCGCATCGGGCTCCCTGCTCCTCGGGAAGCCTGCTTCTCCCTCTCCCACTCCCCCTGTTCCCTCTCTCGCTATGTCTCTCTCTGTCAAATAAATAAATAAAATCTTAAAAAAAAAAATTAAGTGATCTATACATTTCCAGTCCTCTGGCCTGACTCCCTTTCTATGGGATACTCCTATCACCACCAACAGCAGCTCTGCAATATATATCCAAGTCTTTGCACTACTGTAGGGTGGCTCAGTGGCTGGGTCACATCTACAACCCACCCCAACTTCATCATCATCGAGCAACTGGTTTCAGTGTGAAGGTCATTGCCTTTGAGGGCAACAATAAACGGTAGTGAGGATGAGCTTCCTCTTTGCACACCACCCGACCCAAGCAATAAGTCTATTCTTTCATGATTATTCTTATTTGCAGATCAAGAAGTTGGCCCAGAGTTCAAATTCTACACTTTCCCTTTTAAGAACCACCTCCTCCCCCAACTGATGCTCACTGGTCATAGCACACTGTAGCTTCTGGTTGTTGTAGCATCCAGGATGTATCCCTTAGAGTCCTATTCAAAAGCTGTGACTTTGCCTGTGGTGGGAGAAAAATGATCCCCTACGGATGTCTCCATCCTAGTCCCCAGAACGTGTGAATGTTAGCATACATGGTAAAGAGAAATTAAGGTTGCAAATGGAATTAGGTTGCTAATCAGCTAATCTTAAAATAGGGAGAGTATCCTGGATTATCCAGGTGTGCTTACTCACAAATCATAGTGCAAGGAGGATTTGGAAGAGAGAACCAGAAAAATGGCAGTACAAGGACTCAGCTCCATGTTGTTGGATTTGAAGATGAAAGAGGCCACAAGCCAAGGAGTGCAGACAGCTTCTAGAAGCTCAAAAAGGCAAGGAAACAGATTCTTTGCTAGAGCTTCCAGAAAGAAAACAGTCCTACCCAACACCTTGATTTTAGCCCCAGCAGACCCATCTCAGACCTCTGGCCTCCACAACTGTGAGATAATAAATTCGTGTTGTTCTGAGCCATTGAGTTTATGGTAATTTGTATGGCAGCAGTAGGAAACTAACAGCTGCTGAATGATTGTTACGTTGTCATTATTTCTACCCAGTTATGCATATCAAAGCTGCTTTCAAGCACTGTCCATACTGTAAAAAAAAAAAACAAAACAAAACACTTCAGTGACTTACACTGAGTGGTAGGCACTTTAATTTTTGTTGCTTTTTCTTTTAAAAATAAAAAAGTATAGAATAAAAAATGATTACACCAAAATGTTAACAGTGGTTATCCTAGTGGGGATATGCTGTGTGGTTTTATTTGCTTTTGCAGCAAGGCAGAAAAAATATTTTCAAGATTCCCTTTAGAAAGGGTGCTGTTTTCATTTGGGACTATTCCTAGATGTCTCTTGGGGCAGAGAGGAGACATAGAGGGGATGCACCAGCAAGATCCAAAAAAATCAAAAGGACTGGTGAATAACAGCCCTGCTGCTGCTAGCCCGTTTCCTACACCAGTGTTTTCCCTCTTCCCCACCTTTGTAAACAGTCTCTCTACTAAACCCTGCTCAAATTAGTCTAATTTAAGTATGCTCTCTGTTTCCCTCTTAGGACCCTGACTGGTACAGTGACGTAGTACATGTACACACACACACGCACACGCACACACACATACACACGCGCACACACGCGCGCGCACACACACATACATACACACACGCACATATACACACACGCACACACACACATACACACACATACATACATACACCCACAAACACATACACACACATACACACACAAACACATACACACACGCACACACATACACACACATACATACACCCACAAACACATACACATACACACACACAAACACACATACACACACGCAAACACATACACGCACGCACACACATGCACACACGCACACACGCGCGCACACACACACACATACATACACACATACACACACGCACGCACACACATACATACACCCACAAACACATACACACACATACACACACACAAACACATACACACACGCACACACACACACATACATACACCCACAAACACATACACATACACACACACAAACACATATACACACACACAAACACATACACACACATACACGCACGCACACACACATACATACACCCACAAACACATACACATACACACACACACACAAACACATACACACACATACACACACACAAACATGCACACCTGAAACAAAAGTTTCAAGAAAACTTTCTATTGTCATGCCCTACCCTGCCTTAAATGTGCTCTGTATTGAAAAACAAAAACAGGAATTTGGGTGTGGGAAAGAGAAAAGGTGGAGGTCAGGTGTGGGGACTGGGCAGAGAAGAAAACAGAAACTGGTCAAGGAATACAGGGTCGTCAAATGGCTCTGAAGAACAGGCCCATCTAATACTCAGTTTGAGCTAGTTTTGCTCTGACTTCAGCTTCTTCCGTTTCCCAAACCTCAAGTGAAGTGTGCTCTAAGGACAAATGTCTTGCGTGCATGGATGTGGGTTGTTTGTTTGTTTGTTTGTTGAAAAGCATAGAGAAAATTGAGGCAAGGAACAAGAGGTTCACTTCCGGGTCTATGTAGTCCAAAGTAGGAAGACACCCGTAACGCATGCCCATGATCTGGAAGCAAAGGCACCACAGAAAGAGTGTCAAGTTCCCACAGGTTGTTCATCGGTGTTTCATCCAACCTGTCAAGACACTGGAGGCAGCTCTCCCCAGCCGACACTTAGATATACTTCTCTCTTTCTGCATATATTAAATTTTCTACAATTTCTAAATATACATTATTTTATAAAGAGAAAAATAAACTTTTCTAAACATTTATTCAAATTGAACAATATCAAAGGTATATGCTATATGCCTGGTGTTATGCTAGGCATTCTTGTGAGCTTGAGGCAATTCTAATGTCCTTCTTTGGCCTCAAGAAACTTATATTTTCTATGGACTCTGAGAAACAAACTGAAGGTTTTAGAGGGAAGGGGGGTGGGGGGATGGGTTAGCCTGGTGATGGGTATTCAAGAGGGCACGTACTGCATGGAGCACTGGGTGTTATACGCAAACAATGACTCATGGAACGCTACATCAGAAACTAAGGATGTAATGTATGGAGACTAACATAATAAAATAAAATTTAAAAAAAAAAAAAAGAAGCTTATACTTTCCCCTAAAACAAGGGGAGGCAATTGTATTTTGCTACTGGACATGGTTCAAAAGAATCAGGAGAGTCAAGAGTCATTGTGAGGAGTCAACGGTAAAACACTAAAAGGTAGTGTGAGTTGATAAAGGAAGATTCTCTGAGATGTGTATATATATGTGTGTATATATATATGTACATATGTATATGTACATATCTTGACTTAGCACCAGCAGAGGGGCTAGTTCAGAAAACCAAGTTGTTTGAACCAGTAATTAACAGTAACCAGAGTCCCAACTGACTCATAAGCCCACCCTCCTGTCGTGTGGCTCTTTCGACTAGCCTGCCCTACCTGTTTTAATGAATACCCAAGGCAGCACTGTAACAGCGATATTCCCCACCTCATCCTTTAGAGAGTGGGCAGGGACACAGGCCCTTGCTCCAGAGCTCTAATGCACAAATTCCCTGCCTTTTCCAACTAACAGGAAGTATTTGTTCCCTCAGGAGGAAAGGGGGGAAAAAAAAACCAGCATCTTTGAAAGCATATCTTCTCATTTAAATCAGGTTAACTTTTATTTATTTTGCAGGATTTCGGGTCAGATTTTCTTGCCTTAATTTTTTAACAAGTGCCAATGTTTTTTGAGGTATGTAGTACAGAGGGATTAATTATACTCTTTACCACAGTGGACAGTAAGGGATTTATTGACCTGGAATTCATCTCAGAAAAATTGATCATGTTATAGAGTCGGAGGCTGCTTGCACTGAACAGACAGTGGTTTCCAGGCTGCATTCTGAAGACCTCAGGTTCTACAGAAGCATCTCAGGGTCAAGTGTGAGAACAACAGGAAGGGCTGTAGGCCCCCTATCTCACTTCAATTGGAGCTATTTGAAGTTCTCAAGAGATTTCATTGGAAATCAAAGAGGGGTAGGTTTCCTGCTGCTTAAAAAACCTGTAAACCACTGATTCTCACTTTACTTTCTCATTCCTCAGATGGAAAACATTGGGCCCCAAGAAGTCAGGAGACTTACCCAAGACCATCCAGCTAATTGGTAATGGAATGAGGGTGAAATCTCAAAGGAGATCGATACAAATAGAGAAAAATCACAGTCATATCAGTGATTTTTTTTTCAGCCTTTGAGCATGAGGTATCAAAAAAGGGAAGAGACTTAGATGAGTTAAGGAGTTAGTATATTAAAGAAAGAAAAACCTCAGTACTCCTGGTTTCATTCATTCACTCAACAAATATTATTGAGTACTTTCTATACACCAGATGCTGTGCCAAGCACTGAGGAAGAACGGCAATTACAAAAGAAAAGGATTTTGTTGTCATGGATCTCACACTCCAATGTGGAAGGAAAAAAATTACAAGCCAATAAATATGCAAAATAATTACAGATATGATCATGTGATACACACCATAAAGGAAAAAAAAACAAGGTAATGAGATAGAAAGTAACTCTACAGATTGGAAAGGTCACTTTAAGGAAGTAGTATTTGAATTTAAGCAGCAGGAAGAGAAGGAGCCAGTAATGCAAAAAACGATAGGAAGAGCATTCCAGATAAAAAGAATTCAAAGTGCAAAACTGCAGAGTCAAGAGAAATTGGGGTCTATTCAAGAAACAGAAAAGGGATCAGTGTGGCTAAAACCTGGTAGAGAGAGTGGCCAGGATGAGGTTGGAAAAATGGACAGGAACCAGATCACACATGGTCATGTGGACCATGGTAAGAAATTTAGGTTTTATTCTAAGAGCAAAGAATCTAAATCACTGAATGTTTTTAGCCAGAGAGTCACATAATCTGATTTATATTTGAAGAATACTCTGGCCAGTATATAATGACTAATTTGTAGGGGATATGGGTTAGATGCAATAAAGACCAATATGGACAAGCTTTTGCATTGGTCAAGGAAAGAGATAATGGTGGGAAAGGTGATGATATTAGGAATGGAGAAAAGTGGATTAATCCAAAGAACATGTTGCATGTAAAGCCAATAGGATTTGTTGATGGGTTGAATGGGATAGAGTAGTGAGGGAAAGTGTATCTAGTGTGACTCTTAGTTAAACATCAAGGAGGATGGTATTCCATTTATTCAGAATGGGGAGGGGAAAGGGATATTTTGCATGGAGAAACCAAAAAAAAAAAAAAAAACATTTTAGGTATATTGTGCTTGAGATGTCTATATTAGATATCCAAATGGAGATGATGAATAAGCCACTGGATATTCATAGTTGGAGCTCAAGAGTGTTCAGGGCTAGAGTGTAAAATGTGGCATTTGTAACAAGGAGGTGGTATTTGAAACCATGACTTGGGAAGATTCACTTTTAGTATGGCTGAAAATGCTCTATCAGATGGACCATTCCAAAGATAACAACCATAAACTTTGGACAAAATGCCCAAAACAACTCCATGGAGGCTCTGAAAGGTAGATAAAAGTAGGAAGATTCTGGAGAGGGATTCACACTTGGAGAAAAAGATTGTCACAGGTGAGTTTCCCATTTTTATGGTTTTTAGGTTATTTAGGAACAAAACCTGTCTTTCTGGCCTAAAAAATCAGAGGACAGCAGATCTCTGTGACCATGAACCACAACTGCATGGGTCCAGCTGCAAGCAGCACAGATAAAGATAAAATACCTGAACTGAGATTTCAGCTGCTAACGACAAAGAAACAGAGTCTTCTGTCTGAGTTTAACCAATTACCTACTAAAACAAAAAATATCAACATGCTTTGAGGACTGTAACAGATTCCAAAATCTCCATGATATCAAATTCACAATGTCTGGAATACAATCTAAGACTACTCAACATACAAAAAAAACTGGGCAAGTGTGACCCAGTATTAAAAGAAAGACAACCAATGGAGACCAACCACAAGATGACCCAGATGTTGGAATTAACAGACCATAATTGTTGAGCAGCTATTAGAAATTTGCCCAGTGTGGTAAAAGAAAACATGCTTGTAATGAATTAGAAGATAGGATAGTTCCCAAAGAAAAATAAATATTACTCCCCCCCAAAAAAAACCTGATGAAATTTCTAGAAATAAAAAATAAAATATCTGAAATTCTTTTAAAACAGAAATCTTTGGATGGGCTTAACAACAGAATAGAGATAACAGAGGAATGATTCAATGAGCTTGAATATAGATCAATAGATACTATGCTATCTGATGAACACAGAATAAAGACTGAAAAAAAAAATCTTCAGGGCCTCACTGACCTGTGGGACAATATCAAAAGGTCTAGCATATGTATAATTAGAAATGTTAGATAAGATCACCTAGGGGGACAGAGAAGAGGAGAGGTCAAGGACTATGCCCTGGGGCACTGCAATATTCAGAGAGATCCACTGAAGAAACAATCAACAAAGAAGATAGAGAGGAAATCATTTAATTTTCTTATTCATCAGAAAATCAACTTTGATGTCTTGTTTTTCTCTTTGTCTTATTTCTACAAATCCAGCCACCAGAAAAAGTGGGGTGGGAGAAGATGTGGAAATTTCATCTCCTACAAAAAATAGAGTTGCAACTTGACCCACTGTTAATACCTCTGTCTTTACTCTGTTAACCAGTACCTAACCAGCAATGATACTGATGGGCAGTGATTTGTTAAAACATAAATTCATTTTCCAAGAAGTTTTTTGTTTGTTTACAGATTCATCCCACGATGAAACTATGTATAACATGCTTCCAGGAATTCTATCATGAAAAGTCCCCTGAAAAAGAGAGATTCCAAACTTCAATCCATAACCAGAAAAAAAAAAAAATCACATCAGAACAAAAAATTAAAACAGTGGCAACAAAACAAAACAAACAACAACAACAACAAAACACCCAGAAAACCAGCAAGGTTCAGAAACTTATTGAGACCAAAGAAAAAGGATCTTTCAAAAAATTGAAATCCATTCCAGTGTGAGGCTTACAGAAGAATAAACTTTAGCAGGTGGGATGTAAAGTGCAGATTAGAGAGGATTCAAAATGGTGTTTGAAAACAAACAGCCAATGATAACACAACAAATAATATTAAATTCTTTAAGTACATCAGAAATAAGACTGCTGCAGAGGGATCAGTGAATCAGCTAGACAAGCAGTGCACAAAGGCGATATTCAAAAGGATAAGGAGATTGCAGGGTAACTAAATAATGTATTTGCATCAGTTTTCACCCTGGAGAGTAAAGCAATGGAGAAAAGGGAGGGAAAACCTTATTATGTGAAAGAGAGGCCCCGCTCAGATTGAGATATCAAAGGGAACCATGAGTCAATGAAACGGTAAAAGAAGGATCGCCATGTTCCAGCCAAGGCAGGAGGCATTCACCATAACATCCAGAAGCTCAGAACGCCTGTAATCTCTGATTCCCTATAGCTTCATCATTTGCCATTTAAAAGGCTCCATACTGTGGTGAACTGGAAAGCAAGTTACATTTTACCATGCTTGAAAAATTTGCTCGGTTTCTATGGTAGACTGATCTCCATGCTGCAAAATATTCAGCCAGTATAACCCAACGGGCTGAATGACCAAAAGCCAGACATGAGCAGGAAGCTTTAATGCAGCCTATCTGAGAATGTATGGAAATGGGAATTCTCATATGCCACTAGCGGGAGTATCAACTGGTACTTCCAGCTTTAGAGAATACTTGTAAATCTCGTAAAGTTCAAAATGTGTATGCCAAATGAATCCACCAGTTTCGCTGCTAGGTATATATGCTAAAGAAACTCTAGGAGAAACTACAAAATTGTCCATTGCAAGAGGTGAAAAGTCGGTAATAACATAAATGTCCATAAATAGAGGAATGGATATACAAAATATGTTCATACAATGAAATACAAAAAGAAGGGGTTTTTTTTAAGATTTTATTTTTAACCCACCATTTGCATCGACATGGATGGAACTGGAGGGGATTATGCTAAGTGAAATAAGTCAAGCAGAGAAAGACAATTATCATATGGAACATAAGGAATAGAGAGGAGGACCACAGGGAAGGGAGGGAAAACTGAATGGGAAGAAATCAGAGAGGGAGACAAACCATGAGAGACTCTGGACTCCGGGAAACAAACAGGGTTACAGAAGGGAGGGGGTAGGGGGATGGGGTAACCGGGTGATGGGTATTAAGGAGGGCACGTGTTGTGATGAGCACTGGGTGTTAGATGCAACTAATGAATTGTTGAACACTACATCAAAAACTTATAATGTACTATATGTTGGCAAACTGAACATAAAAAAAAAAAAACAAAAAAAGACCTAAGAGGCATAACCACAAATGCAAAAAAAATAAAATAAAATAAAAGATTTTATTTTTAATTAATCTCTACACCCCACATGGGGCTCAAACTTATAACCCTGAGATCAAGAGTCACTTGCCCTACAAACTGAGCCAGTCAGGTGCCCCAAAAAAGAAGTTTTTAACTCCTAATTAACTAGATCTAGCTGTATCAACTTTCACAGGCTTTAAAATCATAATATTTAGTGAAAAAAGCAAGTCAACAGAAAGATACAAACAGTATGACAAAATTTATGTCAAAATTTTTAAATAACACCTAAAATAATAGGATACATTTTTTTACAGATTCACACATAGGTAAATAAAAGAGTAAAAAATACACTAGTAAGATAGAAGACAACTTCATAATGTGGGATGCCTCCAGAAGGATTGAGAGGGGCATGGAACTAGGGACGGATTAAATATTTCACTTCTTCTGTGAAGATCTATTTCTTTAATTTAAAAAAAAAGATCTGAGGTAAATATGACAAAATAGTAGCAATTATTCATTCTGGGTATCAGTAATAGAGTGTCTGCTATAGTACTTCATTTTCCTATTTGTTTTTAGTTTAAAAAAAAAAAGGTCTTTCCATTACCTGGGGACAAAGCTTAACTTTACTAAACTGATTACTATTGAATGTCTGAGAGCTATTATTAACCCAAACTCAAAATTCGCCTTGGAAATCCAGAGTGGTGGCAGAAATAGTGTCTTCTGCTAACCTAGATCATGATAACCTAGACAGCATGTCTTCAGTCCCTAAGGCTGCCTGCTCTTCATCATCCAAGAATCCTTGAAAAATAACAGCTCTGGGGTGCCTGGCTGGCTTAGATGGTTGAGCATGCAACTCTTGATCTCAGGGCCCTGAGTTCAAGCCCCACATTGGGCATGGACACTACTTTAAAAAAAAGAAAAAGAATAACAGCTCTTATGGCATTTTGCCAGAAAAGTTTGATTTTAATTTTATAGAACAAACAACTGAGACCCTGGATTTTAAGAAAAGAAAAGAAATCAAGACAAACTAGAAATCAAGGGTCCAGACCCTCTAATGACAAGAAAACCCTCTTCCTAGCTCTATCTTAATATTCAACAGTTCTCTTTTAATTGATTTCATAGGGTCGAGCCCAGAGACAACAAAACAGGTTACAACTTGCTTACTAATTCCAAACAGTGATAGATGCTCAACCATCTGAGCCAGCCAGGCACCCCAGAGCTGTTATTCTGGAGCCTAAGTTGAAAGGATGCTGAAGCCACTAAAGTCAGTAGGAAAGAGTGTCATGATGGATCTGCACTGCCTGCCATGAGCACAGGGTTGGGGGGCAGGGGGGACATTCCAGGTTTAGCCACTTGAAGAAAATGACCTTCCTTGATATGCAAAAACTAAAAATGCATGGTGTTTGATGGTATTTGGCTCCAAACATCTAAAGAATTCTATCCAAGAGGACTAGACAGCATTAGCTGCTAAACATTCAAAAGTCCACCTGGGATATGAGATACATCAATGAACCATCTCTCCACTGACCAGTCTGCCCAGGCCAAGACTTCACATGCATGCATGTGGTTCTCCACCAGGCCCAGTTTTGCTGCAGTCCCACGGGACAGTTAGCAATACCTGGAGTCATTTCAGGGATCACAACTAGGGAGATACTGCTGGCATCTAGTGGGTAGAGGCCAGGGATTCTGGTAAATATCTTACAAGGCAACGCATAGGACAGCCCCAAAGCAATTATTCAGCCCCAAATGTCAACAGGGCCACCATCAGAAAAATCTTCCCTACAGTGCAGACCATTTGTAGGTTAGATTTCCAAAGCTTTCTTGGGTCTTCAAGGCCAGACCAAACTGATCTACATTAGACAGAGCTAAAGGTTTCATTCTAGACCGGCTCTTCAGAAAGGACACTTCATATCCAAGGGCTCTGACCAACATGAAGAGCCACACGGGCTGACATGGACCCAGTGCCCACAGAAGCCACCCAAAAGAACAGCTTCTGAGCCCAGCACTCTTCATTCTGATTTTGTGGTTTGGGGGCTCAGCTCAGTTTGTCTCTTCTCTTGGATTCCAGAATGATTTGCAGGGTCATTCTCAACTGTCTTGCTCTAGCCGGAAGATCACAGTTTCTCCCGGTGCAAAGGACCAGCCAAAGTAATGCTGCACCTGTCAAAACTAAATGTGTCTGCCACAGCAGGTTCCATCGTGGATGGACAGATACACCAGGGCTGAGGAGAGACCAGTACCTGGGCCAAATGAACCAACGACATCTCTGTAGCTGCTGAGTCAGCACAGGGTCCACGTCAAGATTCTAAACCACTTAGCTCAAAGTCCAAATGTTATCCTTTCAATGGTTATTTAATAGGCTATAATTCCACAACCTCAAGTCCTGTCACCGTCTTGAAGCAAAAATAAAAAGGCATGATTATACTGCTGAGGGGTTTTAGCTGCAAGGGAACTCATTCCTCAAATACTCCCTTAAAAATACTTTTTTAGGGGTACCTGGGTGGCTCAGATGGTTAAGTGTCTGGCTTTGGCTCAGATATGACCCCTGGGATGGAGCCCTGCATCAGGCTCCCTGCTCAGCAGGGAGCCTGCTTCTCCCTCTCCCTCTGCCTCTCTCCCTGCTCATGCTCTTTCTTTCTCTGTATCTCTGTGTCTCAAATGAATAAATAAAATCTTTTTTAAAAATACTTTTTTAAAACCCTCCATATGTCAGTCTTACAACAGTGTCTTCCAATCAGACAGATCTGGCTGTAAGTCTCGCAGGCAAGTAGTCCGACCCTAAGTCCACATCTGGCCCTGCCATGCCACTCACGCAGGGTCCAGCCTTTGACTTCCCTGAGCTCCCCTTTCTTCATCTGTGAAAGGGGAATAACCATGCCTACCTTTCATGACCGGTTTTGAGAATTCAATGAGATCACATATGTAACGTACCTAGGGCATTGTAAGAACTCTAAAAATGGATATTAATGTTTAATAGTCATCTGCAAGGGTAGACATTCATTAAGCCACCATGCCTTGAGCTAATTCAGTCAAGTTATGACTACAAACACCCCTCCTGTTTCCACAACCCTGCAGTGGAACCCACCTTCATCTCCGCTGTGTGTATATGTGGGAGGCAGAAGAAGATTACTTCATTTTAATTCAGAAATAAAAACAAAAATAAAGATAATCCAAACTGTAAGTGTTCTAAGCACCTCTGGCTTTTATCCTAGTTGCCATCACAGGCAATCTTATATTCCCCATTATACCGATGAGGAAAATGAGGCCGTAAAAGGGTAGGTAAAAGAAGTCAGAGGGATGAAAGGCATAGCAGAGGGAATATAGCCAATGATATTGTAACAGTGCTGTATGGTGACAGATGGTAGCCACACTTGTGGTGAGCTCGGCATAACCTACAGGGTTTGAATCACTATGTTGGATGCTCGAAACTGATGTGACAAAGGTCGTGCACTGTGTGTCAACTAGACTTAAACAGAAATTTAAAATTTTTTCTTTCCTTATTTTTTTTTATTATGTCCCCTTAGCCAACATAGAGTACATCATTAGTTCTCGATGTAGTGTTCAACGATCCATTAGTTGCGTATAACACTCAATGCTCATCACAACACGTGCCCTCCTTAATACCCATCACCCAGTCTTTCTCTAAAGATTTGTTCATTTTAGGGGGGAAGGGGCAGAGGGAGAGAGAGAGTCTTAAGCAGACTCCGTGCTGAGCATGGAGCCTGATGTGGGGCTCAATCCCACAGCCCTGAGGTCACAACCACAGCCGAAACCAAGAGTCAGATGCTCAACCAACTGAGCCACGCAGGCGCCCCCAAAATTTTAAACAAGACAGAGGCTGCTGAGGAGATCACTCCCTTAGATATGCATGATTGATGACTAGTTTTTAAGCCAGAGTCTGGCCCATAACCCCCATCCAGGGCACACACCTGAGTCTATATTTATTTGACCCTTAATGTATATAACTATATATTTTTCCACCTAACTCTAAAGAATCCTGCATTCTTTTCATATGCTTCTTAGCCCTTAAGTCTGCACAATTGTTATGGATACTAAACTTTCATTTAATTGAAAAAAAAAAAATTTAGGTAAGTAGCTTACCCATGGCCACTCAGCTGGTGGGGGATCATGCCACCTTTAAGCACAGCTACTCATCCATCCATTCATTCATTCATTCAAAACATTTACTGAATTCTAGTTATATTCTAGCTCCATGCTAGGCACTGGGGATACTGAAACTGGCAGGTACATAAAGGAACATCCAAGTGCTGTGGCTCCATGATGGAAGTTTGGAGAGGGAACCAGGCTCCAAGGTAGGTGAGGTCCTACTGACTCTGGAGACTGACAGAGCAACAGGGAGGAAAGGACGGAAATCACAGAGGTGACTTGGAAGCGTCCGGGTTTAGGAGGACTTAAGTAGAAGAGGAGACAGCCAACACCAAAAGGGAAGCGCTGTCCCCAAAAACGAGGCAGTCGGACCAACAGCGTGGCATCTCACCGGCAGAAAAACCAGCTGTTCGGCTGGATTTGTCACTTCAGAGCTGGCTGTCACGCTCCAGACACCGACAAGCATCCATCTCTACCCGGCACGGGAAAAGAATCAACTCCACAGAAAGGCATTTCAAAGCACCTACCAAGACGAACGTGCACTCTGGCCTGGTTTTTTGTTTGGGAAAATTGTGTGCTAAAAAGAGCAGATACAAAGGAATTTGTGAGCATAATTTATTTAGACTTTCTAAAGGCTGTTGAGAAGGCCTCTCTCATAGGAGGCTATCAAGGGCAGGCAGGCAAGTTGGTAACTAGAGGGTGAAAGGTAAAGTTCTGTCGCGATTAAAGGCTTCTTAACCGAGAGGAAACAAAGCGCAGGAATAAATAGCCAATTCTCCACATGGGAAGCTAAAAATAATGGGCCGCTCAGAGATTAGTCTTGAGGCCAGTGTTGTGCTATCTATTTTTAATGATTTGTCAAATGAAGTACAGTAAACAGAAAAAAAAAAAAAGTGCAGGTAGCTGATGACAGGAGACTGCATTGTAGATGTGAGAAAGCGCTGGGCTGCTCGGGTTTTAGGGAGCCTGGGCCAGCCTGAGCATGTGAGCACGTTTCTCGGGGCCTGCGTTTCCTTATCTGTGACACGATGAGACCGCACACCATATGGTCGAAGGGCTCTCAGACCTTCTGGGAAAATGGTTAAAAAACTCCTCAACTTGAAGTAAAATTAAAACCAGAAGGAAGAAAAAGAATTAACAAAATTCAGCAGTCCATGATCCAAAAAGAACACCAGAAAAGGCAAAGGAAACATTTTGCCCTGCTATTTTTTTGTGTGTCTTTATTGGTTCGAATAAGCAATAGCTTCTTCAGAGAAAGCAATCAGCATCTCGGTGGACAGCGTCATGAGAAGACCTATTCTCAGTCCGGCACCAGCAAAAGTGCCAGTCAACCGTAGGCAGCATTCTCCTAAAAGCACTGAAAACTACACATTCAAGTCTTATTAGGCCACAGCGTAAATCCGCTTTATGTCCTGTCTTTGTCTCTGCTATTGTCCGAACAGTCTTTATTAAATCAGACAACAAAGACTGAGGAAGCCAAGGTTGTGTCTTCTGGGGAGGCCCTGTATCCTTTCTCCAGAGTACCTGCAATCTGGTTGGTGAACTTAACAAACACAAAAGAGATACCTAAGTATGGCTGGCTGTACCCAGCCAACAAGGTTTGAAGAACTTCCCAGACAAGGTAGGGATGTAAGCATCACTTTCAAGAGAAATACTATTTCTATGGATGGAGAGGAATGGGGAGATCATTCCAGATTGAAAAAAAAAAAAAATCAATTGGGAGCAGAGAAGTGAGAAGAAAGGATCAGAAATGAAGCCATTCATTTGAGAAAAGACCCGGTGTGTCTTGAGATGAGAGTTTCTTCATTGTGAAAATAGAGTAGTGTCAAGAAAGATAAAAAGTACAAATGAAGTAATTAATAAATGAGGATTCATGAATATGCCAGGTGGATACTCTTAGTTACCTTGTGCCACAATGCAAGACCAAGGAAATACTCCATGAAATTAAAGAGAGAAAAAAATAAATGGGTCGAGGAAGTGCTTTTAACGTAACACAATTAGCTTTTGGGATTCACTGCTGTAGGTACTATTTTCCCAAGTAGCTTAGTGAGCTTTATTTTTAATAGAATTACGTGTTCATACAAGTAACAGTTCTATCTGCACTTACGGCTAATGTTATTGATGCTCATAACTCAAGGCCAAAATTTGGGGTCGAGGAGAAATCTCCTCCTCCCATTAAATTGTTGCAGAATGAGTTGAATGCACTAAAAGAAGGATATGTGACTTTTCTTTAAAGTACCTATTTCTATCCACAGAAGTTATCTCTGATATCCCAGTAATTTTTTGTTGTTGTTACCACTTCATGTCGGTTGCCCAAAAACTGGTTCACCAAAAAGAGAGTCTCTAAGAGTCATTCTGGACATGAGTGTGTCTCACATTATATAAGACAATGTTCCCAGAAAAATGCCAACATGAAGATGACAGAATCACGAACACTGAATCGCAAGAGCACCAGAAGGCACCATTCAGAGCGACAGGAGAGTGGATTTCTTTTCATTCATTTGGTAAACTGAAATTTCTAAATAGTGGATTTCCTCAGAAAAATTTTACTTGCTATGAGCCACTGCCACAATCTCTCTTAAAACTTCTTGAGGCATTTTGCTTCCTGCAGGTTTAAGCAATGTTTTCTAAAATTATCCTCTATCCTGTATCTTCTACATCATAAAAAGGAAGGGAGGGAGAAGACATTGCATCTTTTTTTTCCCTAGGAGAAATAACATAGTTTCTTCACAGTAAATAAATATCACACGTTAGTAATGTGCCTCATAGTTTTCCATTCTACTAGATTTCATTTACTTGGTCAAGTCCAAAGTGTAGGAAAGTAACAAACTTAGCGTTCAGTATTAGTCTTCACATATACACATCCTTTCTCCCTGGTTTGTTGTCATACAGCAATGCCTGTAAAATGAAAACTTGGTTTTCACTCTTCTTGACATTTTCCAAATATACTTAAGCATCAGGAACTTGAAAATATTTTGCCAGGTAATGAGCATCCTTTGAAAGCCATGGGCATTCTTACAGAAAAACAGAGAGATAACGTTTTGATGCCCAAGCCAGCAAACAGGTGTCTCCTTTGCAAAAAGCTCAGGGAAGCTCCTGAGAATATGTGTAAAGGCTCTACATAAGAACAGCCTCTCAGCGTGTCATGGAGATCATTCAGATTTACAGGTTTCAGCCAAGAGAAACACACATAGTCAACCCCAGAAACTAGGTAATGAACTTCGGCATACCCGTTTGTTATTTTGACAAAAATTGCCTTTGTGCAAACAAGATCAGTAGCCAGACAGTGACCCCCAAAGCCAGCTCTAATAGCCCTCTGAAATTACAACACTATTCCAGTAGTTTCCAGAAATCCACCTTCCAAGGCCACAAAGACACCCAGGCCCTCATTTTCCTCACCTAGTCCCAGCTGTACTAACGAAGAGTTGCCAAATGTAGGGCCTGACTCCTTTGTGCAAGCCTGAATTACCTAAGCAAGCTCCGAGCAACAGGAAATTCACTTCTCTGCTAAGTCATCATGTAAAGCTTCCAAAATAGAGGTGCCCTTCAAATTAAATTTGCTGGTGTCGATTCCCTCATCCTAAACGATACCGTGTAAGAAGGATCAAGTGATTAAAATGAAGCAGAAAGAAACAGAGGTCACCCAACACCTGGCTTTTAAAAACTAGGTAGATTCCAGGCTTCAGAATGCCTGGAAAAATAAAATGTGTATGACGCAACTATCAAACCCAAAGGCCTTCGAACCTGTGTCCCATTAAAATGCATAACCCTATAATGATGAAGCTGGCAGTCCCTCAATAGTTTGACTCATTTCCCTGCTAAATATAACCAAAGACAAGTTTTCCACTAGGAGCTACTGTATTATTTTCTCCCAAGTGGAAATGAGAAACTCATCTTAATACGTAAAGAAAGCAAGGCTAAAGATACAAGATACAAGTATTTCTCTGACTTTCACTTCTTCGCAGCAATACCCTGTTGGAACCACTTTTCCAGAACCCAGAGAGGCACCAATAGAGATGTTTATGGATGGAGAGGGAAATATTTGTCAGAAGCTACACGATGCAAAACTCACCATCTATCTGCTACGCAACCTGATGGAAACGATTTAGTCGTCATGTATGATGTTGGACTTTGGGGTGTATTGTTTAGTTCTGGAAAGGCCACCGCCAAAGAGCCTGTATTTCTACTGACTGCTATTTCTCTCCAATTCAAATGAAAAGAGACTTAAGAACAGACCACACCCAGCAGGATGCCTATTAGAATTCTTTGTAAGGAGCAACTCTGGACTTGTCCGTAAAAAAGAGAAAGAACCAGCCTCTGACCAAGGTGCTCAAATCAAAAACCTCACTGGCTGCTGGGGATTGTTTTTCCTTCTAAAATAGATCGTGGATTAGTGGCAAACACTGACCTAATAGAAGAATCAACCGTTTTTAGAGCATAGCTGCCCCAAGAAGACTTGAAAAGAATTATTCCAACTATAATGCTATAGAATTCATTACCCACCGACTTAAAATCAGCTCCCATCCATCTGCTCTTACACAGAATTTTCTGATTATGGTCTCCGCTCATTTTGTCCACATACCAAATCTGAAAATGGTTCTTTAAATCGGTGACTTCTGAGCTAGCTTCGCTGGTGGCCGGGGTACAAAATTCTTTTCTCCCCTCCGAGGAAGTGTATTTAAAAATACATTTTTCTGGTGAGAGATGCATTTGGAAAAGGAAGCTTGAGTTGTAGCTTTGCTACAATGGAGAAGCAGAAAATAATCAAACTGTAGCTTTTCCTCTTGACAACCCTGATGGCTCATCTGGTAACACTTCAGACACTTTACTCCCAGCTCCTATATGTCATTTTTAACTTCACATTTTTTTGGAGGGTGAAAAGTATCTCTTGGATGCATGCGTATCTGCCTGTGTGTGTGTGTGTGCAATAACACTATTAAAGTGGGATGTCACTGCTGCAGACAGTGCTGTGCTGGAACTGGCTTGGATTGGCTTTGCGAGAGTGGATTATTACATTTGCAAGAGTTTTGCAAGCCAATTGACATCACACTGGCGGCCTGAAATTAAGTGTGCTGGGAGTATTTACATCTCATACATCAGCATGCACTATGAGTCAGGGCTTATGATTTTTTTTTGGAGGGGGGGAGAGTTAAACATGTACCAACCTACCACTGGCCTCTGCTCTACCAGTTGTTTACACAGGCATCCGCCTGATTGACCACAGTGTCCACTTTGACGGGTCATGTGCGACATTTTGAATATCACCTTCATACACATGTAACCAAATAATGTAGTCGCAATGTCTACTCTTTCTCTGGATGTAATAATGGAAAAATTGCACATACTATCGTATCCATCCATCATCGGAAATGCACATGTCCTGTTTGTTTTTTGAGCCCGTGGTTGGACCTCAGGTACTCTGCTGAATAAATTCTACAGCTCGGCTGCTGGTAGATCCCAAACAGATCATTTGGGAATGAAGAAACCATGCTGGGCCTCAGAGAAAAACAAAATGAGTCAGTTCTCACTGCTGCCTTTGGCCTGCCCAAACCCTGAAGTCATACAGCATGGGGGACATTTTCCAGTCAAAGGACGGTAGGATGGAGCCACTTATTTGCTCAAGCACATCTGAAGATAAATGATGGCAGGCTGCTGTCAACACTGAAGACCACCCCCTCCCCACAAAATGGAAATTAGCAGGCCCCCAAATCAGAGCATTAAAACAAAGATCCGCCAACATGTGATTTTAGTAAACAGAGTAATTTAGGCTTTTGGAGAGCATGGAAATTCTGTCAGGATTATAATGTCTTCTACCACAGACCTTAATTTCTTCTGTCATGGAGAATATGATTAGGCTCAGTCCCATTTGATTGTAGGGACTGTCAGTTCCCATTAACAAAAGAAAAGAGGCACTAGGAAACATGTTTCACATTTTTAACCCCTTTGGACAAGGAGGACTTTTTCAGCCCAAATTTCTCCTTCGAAATATTTAAAGCAGGGGCGCCTGGGTGGCTCCGTCAGTTAAGCGACTACCTTCAGCTCAGGTCGTGATCCCAGAGTCCTGGGATCAAGCCCCACATCAGGGTTTCCTGCTCAGCGGGGAGCCTGCTTCTCCCTCTCCCTCTGCGACCCCCAACCCCCCTCAAATAAATAAATAAATATCTTTTCACAAAGAAATATTTAAAGTATTTAAATCCCACCTAGCAGATTGTTACAGTTGACCCACTAAAATCACCTCTCTTCCTATGGGAGGCTATTTTTCTTTCGATGTTGGCACCAAAACAAAGTGAAGGCCATGTGTATTTTTTGTTTTGTTTTGTAATTTGAGGGAGTTTTTTCCACACCACCCATCCCCATATCTATGAGAAATCCTGCTCCTTGCATGAATGGAACTTGTTTTAAATGGTCCAATTCTTTGAGGCGAGTGGGGGCACGGCGGGGGGTCGGGGGAAGCAATGTCTTCTTCGGCTGTGCACATTGCTTGGCCATTCAGCCCATGAACTGGTTCGTGCAGGTGGTTTTCACGGGCGCCAGGGAATTACGGTTCCAGACCCAAACCTGTATCAGTAAACACCACCACCTCAGACCGGCCTCTTCAATTCCATTGAACCCCTCTGCAGTTCAAACAGGGCACCTGGGTCAGTCTGCAAGCTTAGCAGACACACCTGACCCCGGCTGCCCAGCAAACAGTTAATGCTGGGGAGCAATCTAGAGATTTCCTAAGATAAGGATGCTATTACAGGCTGACAAATGTGGAAAGGAGCAGAGTGGGCAGCTTTTGTCCAGAATGACCCAGGGTGAGAATGCTAGGATTATTGCTGATTGGGGATAAATGGCAACCAGTGATTTATTTGTTCAAGTGAAACCAGCCAAGTTCATCCCTCAACACCATCTCCCATCTCTTTAAGATTTTTTTTTTTCTTCTTCTTCAGGCAAAAAGGCTTAGCAATTTTGGGAACTCTTCAAATACCACCATTCCAGTGAACCCCATTACCCTCAGGATAAAATCTGCAATCCTTAACCAGCCTTTGAGGACCTGCATGATGGGGTCCCACCTGCCGTAACCTACCACTCTCACCCACAAGGGCCGCCACTCAGGTTCTCAGTGTCCCGACTCCTCTCTACCTGCAGCTTTTTCTTATGCTGGGCCCTTCTCTTGGGGCTCTTTAGCTGGTAAGTCCTCCTCATCCTTCTTGGTCCCAGTTGAATGTCATCTGCAGAGATTTGGCTAGGTTAGGTTCCCCGTTATGATCTCCTGGGGCCCTATGTATTCATTCCTCACAGTCCCTAACACAATCACAAATAATTAATAATTGGTAACTATTGCTTCAAAAATTTGCTCCTTCCCTGGCAGGGACCGTGTCTGTCCTATTCACCTAGCACTCAGTGCAATGCCAAGCATTTGAATGCTTGAGATTTGAATGCTTGCCAAGGTCAAATGAATGAATGGAGTAGCTACGCAAGAGATATTGACTACCTATGAGAGAACCTAACAAAGCAAAACCAATAGAACAAAATCTTCATTTTAAATGTGCACAACCTAGGGAGTGAGTTTTCTCCCCATGTCCCCCTCCCTCACCATTCCAACACAAGGATTTCAGATGACCCTGCCATCCCATCAGGGTTGTCCTATCAAATTTCCCGCCTGGCTTTCAAGACCTTCCCTTATCCCCGTCATCATAAGAGTTAACATTATTGAATGTGCTCTACGTTCCATGCACATTGATAAGTGTTCTCCTGCTAACCTATTAAATCCTTACCACAACCTATAAAATAGTGTGGCAGATTAAAAATGGCCACAGATGTATGCATTCTTTTACATTCCTTCCATTGCAAGGTGGGGTCTTTGGCCCCTCGCCTTCTGTCTAAGCTGACATGTGACAGTTTTGACAACTGCCTACACCAGAAATGACATCACACACATTTTCCTTTCTGTCTCGGAATGCTCGCCTTGGGGGAAGCCAGCTGTCATGTGAGAAGTCTGACTTCCCTGAGGCTGCCATGCGGTCTTGGGAAAAAGCCCAAGCTGGTCACACAGAGAGGTTCTGAGGAGAGAATGTCCAGACAGCCCCCAGCTGTTGCATCCATCCCAGCACCGGAGCCAGACATGCCAGTGAAGACGCCATCTTGCACATCCAACCCAGTCAAGCCTTCGGTGGACTCCAGCCCTGGTCAATATCTGATTGTAACCACATGAGAATCCCCATGCGAGGCCACTCAGCTATTCCCAGTTGCCCACAAAATTGTGAGAGAGAATAATAAATTGATGTTTTAAGCCACTAACTTTTGGGGAGGATTGCTTTGTGGCAATAGATAACCAGAACACATAAGCACTGTTAGGACCCTTATTTTACAAATGAGGAAACGGAGACACAGAAAGCCCACACTGTTGGTAAACGGTGGAGCTGGGGCACCATGGCAGCCTGACTTCAGAACCTAGGTCCTCACCCTCCATGCCATCACATCACTCAGCTGCAGGTCACCTACTCCACTTCACTACTAGGTATAGTTGCTCCAGTCCCTTTGCTCCCACCCACCGTCTAATTCCTTACCTCTGTCACGATCCCCTCTCTGAATCCTCCACTGATGTCCCCTTCCTCCAAATTGCTTAATGCATTTAAAGATAGACATATAGTCTTGCCTTTAACTATTCTGGTATTACTCTTCATGCCACATACTACCTTCTTGAAGGCTGAGACCAAATATTTTATATTGCCTTCACCTACACTTCATCAGAGCCTTGCTCATCTCCACACTGCCCAGGACAGTGCTGAGCTTTCAATAATACCTTCTTCAGGCACACTGGCCAAGCCCATTCCCTTCTTGGAGCCTCCACATTCATAGTTCCCTTTCCCGGAATGTTCTTTCTTAGCTGTCAGCCTAAGCTGTTTGTTCCTTCACAGCATTCCAATCTCGGCTCATATCTCCCTTCCTCTAAGAGGCCCCCCGCCAAGGGCCCTATCTAAAGGAGCCACCCATCTCCACTCCTTGACTGTCATTCACCAATCTCCTTACCCTGTATTATATATATATTAAGATTTTACTTATTTATTTGAGAGACAGAGAAAGAGCACGAGCAGGGAGGGGGCAGAGGGAGAAGCAGACTCCCCACTGAGCTGGGAGCCTGATGGGGGGCTCGATCCCAGGACCTTGGGATCATGACCTGAACTGAAGACAAATGCTTAACAGATGGAGCTGCCCAGGTGCCCCACCCTGCATTGTATCATCTAGTTACTTGTTTCTTCATTTCCTTACCCAGGAAACAAGTTCCACAGGATAGTCAACTTACCCATTTTGCTCATTGTTCATCCCAGCTCCTAGGACTGTTTCTGGCCTTTAGTAGCTTCTTGAAAACTATTTGCTACATAAATGAATGAATATTTGTTTATTGAATCTTCACTTCATAAGAAGCTCCACCACAGAGCAGGCTTCCTAATGTATGTAAAGCGTTCTCCCCTAACATGTCAGTTGCATCTCTATTATAATGTAAAATCTTCCATTTCTCATGGAAAAACACCTACAGTTGGCTTTAAGGTAAACTCCATGTTTAGCCAGTTGTCAATGTTGGGCAATGGTTCACATGCTGGTTTGTTGTCCAAACCACCACTTACCATCTCCTTTTATGACTGAGGTTCTTTGGAGGTCAATGGCTTTAAAGCTGATTCTCAGAGGTGTTTCTAGGATGATCCCAAGGAGAGAGGGAGGCTGAGCAGACCTGCTTCACAGCACTTCATGCATTAATAAAGGCCACATAGCTATAGATGATGAAATAACAGTATGACAGTATTAAATCCAAAGCAGGTTGATTTTGTTCTCTAATGTAAACACATTGAGGTTCAGCCCAGTATCCAGAACCGTCAATAAACATTTGTCAAATGAATGAATGAAACATCTTTACCTTGTGTCTTATCATTTACCACTTATCTTTTTTTTTTTTTTTTTTTTTAGAGAGAGAGAGTACGCAAGCAGGGTTAGAGGGGCAGAGGGAGAGGAAGAGAGAGAATCTTAAGCAGGCTCCATGCTCAGCACAATGCCTGATGTGGGGCTTGATCTCACAACCCTGAGATCATGACCTGAGTTGAAATCAAGAGTTGGATGCTTAACAGACTGAGCTACCCAGGCACCTCACTTACCCCTTATCATTTCAATATGGACAAGAACCCAGAGCACATCTCTTATTTTGTGAATGTGACACTCACCAAAAATATTTGCTAAAGAGTTGTAAAATCATTTATACTAATTGGCACAAGGCAAAACCGAAATATAAAAGAACAGCTATGCTCCCCAAAATACATACTGTGCAAGCATTGAAGTCTATAAAGGGAAGTCCATAGGCTGAGGGGGTCAGTGGATGTGACACATCAATTAATTTCCTCAAGTGGAAACTTCAGAAATTTTCTGATTCACTGAGTCTCAGTCTCCTCATCTGTACACTGAGGACAATCTCTTGCCTACCTACCAACCAGAAATATTCATTGAGCCTCAAATCAAATAATAGATGAGCAAACACTGAAGGCTTAAAAGTGTGGTAGGAATATGAGCTAACTGGCACTTCCTACCTTTCCGTCTTTCTGACATTTCAAAGACTTAAAATACATTTGAAATGTTAAAAATCAATTAAATATATTTTTTTACAATCTCTAAGTTCCATGATGCATTCACAAATGACTATTACATGTTTGTTCCAGTGTTCCATCTGCAAAACTTTTCCTGATCATTTTATAATTCTTCACCAATATTTTGATTCTGCTCTCCCCATTTTTTTAGCAAAGGATCCCATGAGCTTCTCAATCTTACCAGAGGCAGAAGATGAGTTAGAATAGCAAAACAAGAATCAAAATTCTTGAGCATTCAATCTGCGGATCATATTGTAGAGCCACTGAGCCTACAATATAGTCCCCAGCAGAGAAGATAGTACAAAAGCAACTGGCCTGATGATGGTCAGATTTGTGCGGGAAGGAGACATCAGAATCACCTGGAGGGCTTGTCAAAAGACAGATTGCTGCACTTCACCCCCAGAGTTTCTGATTCAGGAGATCTGGGGTGGGGCCCAGGGTTCTGCATTACTAACAAGCTCCCAGGTGACACTGATACTGCTGGTCTAAGGACCACACTATGAGCCAAGAGCTCCACCTTCTCATACATTCATTCTTTCGATTCTCCCCCCACCCGAGAACTCTGTGAGGGAATATTATTACACCCATTTGATATATTGGAAAACTGAGGCCTAAAATATAAGCTTGCTCTAATTCCAGCTTGCTGATCAACCAAATCGGAAGAGCCTTCAGAAGGTCAGTGAACCTCTCTGTGGCCCATTTGTTTTCAATTAGTGAAAAAATACTGTCAGACTTCTAGTGAGGATTAAAAGGACACGCTGTCTAAAAAGTGCTCAGCAAAGTCAAAAGCAGACCCTGAAACCTCATCCATTACAGGACTCAGCATCCTGGAGAATAACTAACTAAGGTACAATTCCAGGAATCACACTTAGCGCATGCTCGTACTTTTGTCATTTTTCTATTTGCATGGAAAATTTCTAACCACCAACTTAGTGAAGTACTCTACCATCCAAGCATTACTAACCACAAGTTTTGGGGGGGTGTATTTTTTTTTTTAATTACTGAGTTTGTTTTTCCAAGAAATTCTCTTCTGTGCTGTAATGGGTGTGGGGAGGGCAGTTACAGATGGGTGGTTAGTTATTAACAAATTGAACACTTCCTTTTCTAAGACACTTATTAACTGAATGGACAGTGTTCCCTATGTAGTTATACATAGTTATGTTGTATAATAGTGTAAGCATATCCTCCTTTTGTGTAAGCTTTTCTGATTTGGCTTTCAGAGGATTCAAGTCATTTTGATTTCTATATTTAGAAACCCAGGGCTTTTTTGGTATGCTGCAAATCACGCGGAGACAAGACTAATTGTAAGCACTTGTACTTAAAAATTAGTTTCAAGAATAAGAACCTTCAGAGGTTTCCATATTGTATTCCGCTAGAGTATCATTAAGGGAAACAATTACTTATCAGGATATACTCAAAACAACTTTATTGCATTCGGAGGAAATAATGGGAGTTGTCTGTCTAAATTACTAGTCAGGGGCCCTGGAAATCACTTAGCATAATTCTTGGCATAAGGTAGGCAGTCAATAAAAGGAACAGGGAGTCAGGTAAATGACCACCTCGTAAGTGTTAGGTGTTTGCACATATTATGCCATTTAGTCTTCATTCATAATAACCCCTAAATTAGGTATGACTATCTTCATTTATAGATGAGGAAACAGAGACTCATAAAAGTGAAGTGATGTTTGCCAGATCATTAGGTAAGTAGGTGAGTCAAGATGCCAGCCCACAGGTGCTTGAGGCCAAAAGCAATTTTCCTTCACTGCGCTAAGTTGTTTCTTTCCTTGCTTCTTTCCTTCTTTCCTTTTTGTCTCCCCTCCTCTATCACGTCCCTTTCACAGATGCCAGAAGTCTTTGTAAATGCCGGCCAATGACAAATGCTTACAAGGTAGTCCCATTTTGTGGATCGGTTCATAGTAGGCCAAAGTGATCCTTCAAAGCCACCTGTGAAAAGCCTCAGAATAAAATATGGAATGCATTCCTGAATCCTATCCCTCAGTACTGAGCTGTAAGCACCGGGGTACATTTCAGAGGATCCTTTATTTAGGGAAACAAAGTGTTTGTGTGTAGACAACAGTCACACGACAGTCCATCACCCAGGGCTGAGATTCCCAGCACAGTATGAACCAGCTGCTCAAGATGACAGAGATACATGGGAGGGAAAAATGGTCTTGCTTCCCATTTGAATTACAAATGCTTCCTGGAGACAAGTCAGGTGGATATGCCCATTTGTTTATTGCCTAATGATACCACGGCTAAAGAAAAATAAGTAAAAGTGAGGCATCTTGATTTATTATTTCATCAGAATATAACGGAGGCCCAGAGCAATAAAGGGAACTAATTAAGGGCTTTCTTCACATTCCCCCCAAACACCAGTTGTCTTTCTCTTCTACTTCTTTTTATTTTTTTCCCCATTCCTAGGTCTCCACACCTCTTTCCTCCCAATTTTTTCTGTTCTTCACATCTTTCCTTGCAATCTCTGTTTTTGTTCCTCTCTTCAAGGAGTCTTTTGTCCCTCATCTCCTGAGCACCTTCTCCCTGATATTTTGTGTCTGGTTCCAAGAGGAGACACCACAGTGGCAGGATTGCTACCTCCTTGTTGGCAAGAGCTTTGTCTCATCGTGTCACTTTGGATGCACTGATCTATTAGCCTCTCCTCCTCCTGGAAGGAGACGGGGATGATGCCAGGGGGACATTTCCTCCTGAAATGCACACTGAAAATTGTGCCCAGTGTCTCTTTTTAAATGGATTATGAAGACGGGATTTTTTTTTTTTCTGATAGCAAGAGTAACAAAATATTTATTGAACATATAGGAAAATATAAAAGAAAAAAGTAATCACCCATTGTTGTTGCAGTATGGAAGTTCTTACTGTTAAATATGCATGTGTCGTATGCCTATATTTTAGCATATATCATAAATTTGCATCTATGACTAATTTTACATACATACGTACATACACACATACATACATTGTCCATGGTAGTACTATTCTCACCAACATCATTTAAATGGCTGAATCTTATTCCAGTGTGTGATTATACCAAAATACACTGAATCATACTCCTTTGGTAAATACTTGGCTTTTTTTTTCAATTTTTTGCCATTATAAATAATGCTACAACAACTTTGTGCAAAAAGTTCATTCTGTAATTTCCAATTATTTCCTTAGAAAATTATTCCAAAACTAAAACTGTTGGGTCAAGGTTATGAGCCCTCTAAGGCTCTTTATATTGCTAAATTGCATTCCCAAAAGTGTGTGCTCTCTACAAATCCCTTACCAAGCAAAGAACCTTTTTATATATTTTATAAAAAAGTTTTACAAAGCAAATAATCACCTCTTGATTTATTTGTGAAAAGGCCAGAAAAATTGAGGTCCTTCTTTACTTTGATCCTCACCACCCCGTCTCCCCCACGCCACCTACAGGGTCAAAGAGCTTACGTCCTCTTGGTTTTGTCCCTCTTTTTTGCAAGACAAGTCAAATAAAGCCACTCTCTTATTCATTCATCCAACCCATCGTTGAACTGTCACTGAGAAATTATTTACCAGGCCTTGTGCCAGGTGCTGAGGATATAAAGATGAGTAGAGCACTGTGTCTAACCTATAGGAACAATGGTGTGGTGGGTAAGTACATGACAGCACCAGAGGACCCGGGCTCCACAGAGGGAGGCCTGCTGCTTCAGATGTTCCAGGTGCTCCTAGAAGAGCATATGTAGAGGGTGGGTAGAGACGGGGAGTCAGAAAGACCCCCCGGCGAGGGGGGATGATACTTGACCCTTCCCCTGAGGATTTAATAATAAATACTACTAGGTACTTTTTCTGAGTACTTGCTCTACACTGATAAACACAGCTTTATTTATCCTCAGAACACCTCCATTAAGGAGCTACTATTACTCTTTCATAAATAAGGAAATTGAGGTTTAGAGAAATAAATAACTTGTCCAGGGTTATAGAGCTACTAAAGGGTAAAGTGAAATGTAACCCAGATCTAACTTCAAGCTCTACATCCAGCTTATCCCAGGCCCACTACAAGGATCCGTCAGTCCAGATAAAGCTCCCCAAGACTTGGGCTCTGACTCCCTAGTTCTAGCTGTGATGACAGACAGGTGCCTTCCCATTAAACCCCCTCCTCCCATGAAATCCCCTTGCTTTGTCCTTGCAAAGGGGTGTCTTTGTTCCCTATCACCCAGTGTGGGCTTTCCTTTTCTCCGGAGCCTGGTGCATCTGACATTCCTGGATACTTGTCATTTGGGTATAAATGTGTTCAAACTGCCAGAAAACTAATGGAATTACAAAAGAATCAATGATGACTCTTCATGACCCAGCTTCTTTGTCTCCAAAGGAAGAAGATCAGAAATGATAGTGTGCGAGCCCCTTTGCAAGGCTCATGGTATAAAATCCTGCGAGGCACTGCACACCACTCCATCAGCATGGAGCACGGCTATTAGAATGGAAAAGCGAGAGTTTGGTTCCAATGGAAAAAGCAGACACTTGTGGCCTCTTCCAATGAAGAAGAAAGGACAAGAAGTATTTTAATGATGTTTTTAATCATTTCCTCAGAGCACACGGTGAGAATATATTTGCTGGAAAATGAAAAAGAACATAACATCAATTTAGTGCAGAAAACCACTCTAGCACCTAAGGGTCTGGTCTCACATTTTTCATTATTTCCAGGCTGATAACTTCCAACATTAGGCCTTGGTGCTTCATCCAACTCCAGCTTCCTAGAAGCACACAAGCAAATCGAAATGTCTTTGGGTTTGCCAAGAGGTCTTTCAAATATGGAACATCGACTCCGGTTTCAAGTCATTATTTTGCTGCCCCAATTCTACTCTCAACTATATATTTTCCCTTAGAAGCTTCCATCCATCAATCCTGTTAGTATTCTCACGAAATTATAGGTACTGAAGACTCATCTTCCTAAGTGATCGCAACAAAGATGGTTTCAAACACAGCTTGTCAACAAAAGTACAAAGCTATATAAAAAATTTAAGAATTAAATTAAATAAAAATTAAAAAAAGAGCCAATAGCTTAATTCCAAAGATGCCACTTGGATCATTTCTGCCATTCCATGAGAAACTTCAATGCCTTTCACTGTTTACAGAATTCAGCCCAGTACTTTTAATTTTTTTCTTATTGTCGTAAAAAATATATATATAATGTAAAATGTACCATTTAACCATGTTAAAGTGTGCAGCTCAGTGGCATTAAGTACATTCACATTGCTGTACAGCCTTCACTGCTATCCTGCACCCGCTAAAAAGTAACTCCTCATTCCTGCTCCCCCCAGCCCCTGGGAACTCCCATTCTACTTCCTTTGTCTACTGATTTGACTAGTGTACGACCCTCCTATAAGTGAAACCATACCATCTCTGTCCTTCTGCACCTGGCTTATTTCACTTAGCTTAGTATCTTCAAGTTTCATCCATGTCGTGCAGGTATCCAAATTTCATCCCTTTTTAAGGCTAAATAATGTTCCATCACATCCAGCCCAGCACTTCTCTGCATGATGTTTTAAGTCTCAAAATCCTAGCCTGATTTTTATTTTTTTCCCCTAACTTCTTTCTCATCACATAGCTCTGCCAACCCTAGGGCAGAGAAGTTCCTTGTCTATCCCCAGGAATTTCAAACCTTTCCTTCTTTGCTGGTGCTGGTTCCCCATCCCAGCACAGTCTCCACCCTGCTTTCTCTAATCTAAGTCCTAGTTGTTCCGTTAGCTCGGTTCAATGCCTGCTCCACCACAGAGATCCCTGGGAGCATGGATCAAGAGAGATCCCTTAAGCATCCGCTGTGTTCAAGGCACCCTTCAATTACAGTCAGACCAGCTGTAAAATGTGTACTTTCACACCAACAAATGGAAGCTCAAGTCCTACCCTCCCTTAAGCAAGACAGTTCAGAATACATTTGTCCATTCTTTGACAATCCCTGTTTTCATTAAAATTTTTAAAAAAAGAAAATAGAGACTTTTTTTTTTATTTCTGCCTAGGAAGAAAAGTAATATAGCTAATATGTATTGAGTACACATAGTCAATAAAATATACTGCATGTATAATCTCAGTTTTTTTTTTTTTAAAGATTTTTATTGATTTATTTGACAGAGAGAGACACAGCGAGAGAGGGAACACAAGCAGGGGGAGTAGAAGAGGGAGAAGCAGGCTTCCCGCAGAGCAGGGAGCCCGATGCGAGGCTCGATCCCAGGACCCTGGGATCATGACCTGAGCCGAAGGCAGACGCTTAACGACTGAGCCACCCAGGCGCCCCGTATAATCTCAGTTTTAAAACCTAGTCCTAAACAGCCCTTTGGGGCAGTGGACTATTTCTAACGTGACCATTTGAACTACAAAGAAACATCACTTTTGTCCAGAGGATGGTACAAATATTCTTCTTCTCTTGATTCTCCTTCTCAGTGATAAATAAAAAATATGTTATTAAGTGGCATAAATAAACTGACCAAAAAAGAAGACACAACTGCACCTCTATTAATTAAACTCCTTACTAAAAATTCGGACTGGATATTTCTCTTTAAGATTTCCAATGGCTTAGGTTTTATATATCCTTTTTGTGGTTAAATTAGTAATAACAGCATTATAATCTTAAGAACTGTATAGTACTATATTTAATTATCTTCTCCCATAATTACACTGATTAAACACAGCATAAGAGACCATAAAGATAGATAAAACATTATGGCTAAAAAACTTTTCTTTAATGTTCATAAAATGACTATTAAGCCCTAGGTGACTAAATTAATATCACCCATACAATTTTATGGGGTTTCTATCCACATCCAACAGTATCATTTGCTGTGATGGCAGATTTTTTTTTTCATAGAGGTATTGAAATTTGAACTACCACCTTTCAAAAGGATGGAAACACAGCGGGCTGGTTGAGTCAACTTTGCCAAAAGAAGAGGTTTCTGTTTGACCGATGTTTCAAGCTAGTGTCAGCCATAGACCCTTAAACCCAAAGACTACACCATTTAACCCCCACTCCAGCAGGCAAGCAAAGGGTAATGTTTGTTCGATGCATTACCCATTTCTTCATTTTCTTCTAAACATTATCTCCAGAGATTTGAATTTATACTGACAGAACAGACACTCAAGGAAGCAGATTTACATTTTCCATCTGAAGAATGACCCTCGGAAACACCCAAGGACTTTCATACTGAGTGACCCATGCTATTATAAAGATGAAAGAACATGACAAAATCCCAAGAAAAATTCATTCTAAAAGCTAATCATGTGGGGAGGAAAAGAAAACTATTTGAAAGCTTTTCAAATATAAAGAATAGCTCCCCAGGATTATATTTTAACAATTTAAAAATTATATATACATATACACATAGAATCAGCTAACAGAACCAAAATAAACCTACCAATCTAAATGCATTATCACCACTAAAAATCTGCACAAACTTTCCATCAGTGCTTGTAAAATAAAAATATCTTTTAATATGAAGTCAATTCTTTTAGGAGATCAACAAATATATTTTAAGAACCTGTTGTGTGCTGTACACCTAAAACTAACAAAACACTGTATGTTAACTATACTGGAATTAAAATGAAAACTTAATAAAAAATAAGTCAAAAAGAAAAGAACATATCATGAACTAGCTCAGTCCTGGATGTGGTAGATAAAACAATAAATAAAATCAACGTAGTCTGTCACTTCATGGAGCTTACAGCCCAGTGGACAAGGCAGTAACAAACAATGACACAGATAAACTGTGCTAAGTGTTTTATTTTTTAAAGATATACTTATTTATTTGAGAGAGAGAAAGAGCACAAGCAGGGGGGACAGGAAGAGGGAGAGAGAATCTCAAGCAGACTACACTGAGCGCAGAGCCTGACACGGGGCTCGATCCCAAGAGGAAAGGTAACGGCAGAATTTAATTAAGTTTGGATTTGTGACAGGAGATCGACAAGGGTTGTCTGAGAAGACAAAATTTAAGACATGAGGGATGTACGGAAGTTAATGTGCAGAATCATCAAAGAAAGCACATTCTAGGTAGAGGGGACACACGACTGAAGGCCCTGAGGTGAGAAAGAGCTTAGCGCCCTTGAGACGCTAGCAGGACGTACATTCCAAATAAGCAGGGTTCCGATCTACTTCATTTACCACTCGCTCATAGTGTCCTGCTCAAGGAAATGTCTTGCTCACAGAAGGCGCTTGCTAAATATCCATCAAATGATTGTTGAGTGAGTAGATGTGGTCAGTGCAGCTGGAGTTTAGCGAAGAAGAAGAAAAGCAGCCTGAAATGAAGCTTCAGCATGGAGGGCCCTACCGCCATTTTGAAGCTAGCTCTAGTATCTCAGCACAACACCCAACAAGCCCACCATCAACTTGTTTCCTCTTCTATGGACTAAACCCACAGACTTCCTGCACCTCGTATCTTTGTTGTAAGATTCGCAAAAGCAGAGGCCATTTCTTTCTCATTTTTATGGCCCCTGTGCCTTTCATATGCATGGAATAAAAAGGCACTTGAGCACCTATTGACTGCACTTCCATTTATTGAGTCCTTAGTATGGGCCAGGTAGTGTCCTAAGTACTTGGTATGCACCGGTTCACTCAAGTTTTCAAAAAAAAATCTATAATAAGTGTGCATGTGTGTGTGCATGTGTGTGAGAGAGAAAGAGTGCAATTCTCATTATTTTTGTTTCCAATTACACATGAGAAAACAAAGACTTACAGAGGTCAGAGAACCTGCCCAAGATCCTGTTGCTGACAATTACCAAATCTTTTACCCCTAGTATCTGCTCTTATTACACTATGCTGCCTCCTGCAACTAAAATAGAAAGATATGAACCCCACTGATTCTTCTTCTAGACAGAAATATATAGCATGGCTACCAGATGATCTATAAGTAAGTCTTTCCTCTACTGTACTACCAAGGCTTAAATTCATGTTGCAAAATGTATTCGTTTCATTAGGATATGTTAAAGTTAAAGAGGATTTTGCTATAAAAAGGATGGGTGAAGTGATCAAAAACAAAACTACTTTCTTTTAATGAAACTACACTTGGGGACAATACAAAAACTTTACAGAGTCTGACTTTGAGCCTTTGATGTCTTTGGGTTCCATCACGGACATCCAACCCAGTTTGATCCGTTGGAATGCTTTGCCTTGCAAGCTGCTGGGGTAAGCCCCTGACTTCCTGAAGATAATTTTGTGGTAGATCTATGACGTTTTCCTAAAAACAACACATCCTCCCATATTGGTGACAGAAATTGGGCTAGAAAGTGGAAATCTGACCCACTATGGCATCCTCATTTGCTGATGTGCTCAGTGAGCTTCAAACTGAGCTCTGAAGGTCAGTTGTCTTGCGGGATTTATTTGGAGGGAGGAGGCTGGAGACCTAGAATAGAAAGTTTCAAAACAGCAAAAACCACCACTAAAGCACTCTGCTTCTACAGTCTCCTGGTTCGAACCAAACCCTTATTCACAGATAAATTACCCTGTATGCGTATCTCCCAAGCTCGTCTCAGTGATATGGCAGTGAATACCAAAAAACTGATTCAAACCTGAGACTCATTTGACTTTCTGGATTCAAGGTAATATACCTTGCGTGCATATGCGAATAGTTAGGGCTGACAAGTAGAGATGTGATATGGGTGTTACTTTGAGGAAAATTCTTTAGTTAGTATATTCTGAACAAGCAAAGCTGCCCTGAAGCCTGCCTTGTATCTGGAAAAAAAGAAAGAAAGAAAAATAATTAAATGTTCCAAATGATACACTAATTTCAGTTTAAACCAAGTACAAGGATACCTACACTTGAGGTATAAGGAAAAAGGGAAGAAGGGGACAGAATAGCCCCTTATCCAAATCACCAACCCCCTCATGAGAGGGTATAAAATAATAGCTCACACCTATTGAACACTTACTGTGTGCTAGAAAGCATATTTAACCTTCATATCAACCTAGTAATGCAAGTTGTATCATTATCCCATTTTACAGATGAGGAAACCGAAACAAGGAAGTTAGGCTCTTTGCCAAGTCACAGCTAAAATACATGACTTGAACCCAGGAACTCTGGCTTTAGGGTCATTGTCACTAACTAGAACACAGCCTCTCATTCATTATGAGCAGAACACAAAGGAAGGACAACAAAAACTGCCCTAGGGAGAGAAAACGTCAGGTGGGATCAGGTGCTGGTCCACCTGGAAAGTCAGACGCTCAATGTTAGGTTAGAGGAAAAAAGAGATTAGGAAACAACTCCAAATTTCTGAACGCAGTCGTGATATGCTGAAAGCAGTGTTTAAGGCAGATGACTCTGACTACGGATGTTTTGCTTGATGCGGCATGTTTATAAAAAAAAACCATTACAGCTCACTCTGAAGAATTCAATATATTTTTAAAAAATTAGTTCACAAAAATAAACCCAGATCTAACCCAAAACCCTTTACAAAAAGCCACTAACTACCCAGTGTAAGAAGTATTTACTCTTAAGTTTTTAAAAGTATTTTATTTTATATGTTCAACTAAGCGGGAAGAAACTTCCACGGTACAGAAAATCTACAGCATCTGGATTTGGGACATAGTGTACCCTGAGACTATTTTCTAACCCAAAAATCACAGGTTTTTTTTTTTTTTAAATATGGTCTTCTTAAAAAAGGCCTCCTGTAGTCAACAAAGAGGAGAGAGGTTTTCACTTTTTTTTTTTATTTCAGCAAGAATTTTATTCTATCCTGTGCATCAGTTTCTGTGAAAAGTTGCAAAGCTGGGTACTCTGTGGGTTGGGCTCTAGGGTTGCAGCTAAAGACTCGAAAGGGAGTTATAAACCAGATGGGTGTAAATCAAGGAGGCCCCACAGGGTGGAATTTTGGGTCCATTCTGTTGTTCCAGCTCCCAAATGAGGCATGCCGGGGCATTAACAATACAGAGCCACCGGAGAGCGGGAGGTGAGAGGCCAGGAGAAGCCTGAGATATGAGGAACATGGGGGCTGGAAGCTGACCCAGAGGCAGAGATGAGTAAGGAAAGAGAGCTTTCAGTCTGACAAGCATGTTACAAGCTGGGGTAAGTAGCGCAAAGACATCAATCCAACAGAAAGCACAGTGATATCAGGCACTAGCCCCCACCAGAAGCCAGGTGAGGGGGCAGTGAGGACAGGAATGGGCAACACAAGCAGGCAGAACTCTAGAAGTTGACAGAAGAAAAGGTTCTAGAAGCACAAAGTATGGTCTAGCTCTAAGGAAGGGAATTTGGAAGAGCTAATGGACTAGCTAGCATTCACTATTCTGTGGGTACAGGTACTCCGAAGGAGCCCCATTCACCTCCACTCCCAGCTCTCAGAGATAGGGTCCCACTGGACCCAGAGTTCTTGAGTAGCCTACCAACATCCAGCATCAAGGCCTGACCAAGGTCTACAGAGTTCATTTCAAGCCACAGAAGTTGCTGGGGCTGCTTCAAGCATCCTCACCAACCAACCCACGAGCAGACAAGCCACCACCATCTGACCGCCTGTCCCCAACCTTGACATGTATCCAGGTGACCTCAGAGTTTCCGTCCCCACCTGTGGAGCATGGGACGATTCGTTTATGAAAACTGTTTGTCTTTTTAAACATAAACAGCCTTCTCTCTCCCTCCAGACCAGATGCTTCTCCAAAGCAGGCAGCACTTTTTATGCTTCTTTCCCACTCTCGTGGAACTTAATGCTGCAGAGTGAGTGCTTTAAACACCCATTAAACAAATCCTGTCTGGAGGTCTCCACCAGCATTACCGCTGAATTTAAAGAAGCCCATCTTGCCGGCCCAGGCTGGGGTTCCTTAGCCGATAGTCAATGGTCTCTCTGGACAACATGTAGGATGGTTAAGGGCCGGGAGAGGGACTTGGAATGTCAGGGGCATGTTGCCCACATCTAATCCAAATGGCATTGCCAGCGATCGAAACCAAATCTGGTTTAATGCAGTAGGATCTGCAAAGCCAGTCCCAAGTGACCCTTTAATATGATCAATCATTTTTTTCAAATCCTCTTTCGTCTTAAATACCAACCTGATTCCTTTGTTAACAAACTAGGTGCTTATTCTGCAAGCCACAAAGTACTGCTGATTAGTAATCAGGGAAGCCGAGTACATAGAAGGGAACTTGAGAGCAGACTGAGAGATGAGCCAATCCATCTGGGCCCCCTCTCCCCCTACTGTCCCCACTGTGGGTTTGGGAGAAAAAAGTCAGGGACAATGTCCTCCATCTTCATCAACATTTTACCAACTGAAGAAACATTAAGGAGAAATGGCAAGTGGTTCTGCTTTCTTGTTTTTCTGTGGCAGAAGGCTTGGCCACACACTTTTGATTTCTTGACTCCTGAGGCTTGCTAAGGATTTTCAAGAGTGGGGCAGAAGTTAGAAAGAAATTCTTTAGAGGTCCAGAACTTTACTCTGTCACTTACTACTTCTGTGAACTCGGGAAAGTCACTGAACCTCTCAGAACCAGTTTTCACGTGTAAAATATGATGATATCTACCTCACGGATTGTTATAAGGTTAGGTAAGATAACAAATGTCTCTAGAACATAGGGGATGCTCCATCAATACCCACTTAAGTCATCTGACATTCTAGCAACTCAGGACCGTAGGTTGAATTCTTTGAAACACCGGAGCCAGGGCTTTTGATATTGATGGGAAATGATTCAGCCCTACCTGATGACAGGATACACACTGGGTTCAAAAACCACTTCATCACTAGAAAAACTCTAGATGAGAGAAGCTGAGATGTATTGGTTAGCTCTTGCTGCTACAACAAATTACCTCAAACTCTGTAGCTTAAGACAATGCAAATTTATTATATCACAGTTCTGTCCATCAGAATTTTGACACGGGTCTCTCAGGGCTACATCAAGGCACTGGCAGGGCCCACTTGCTCTCTGGAGGCTCTAGAGGAGAACTATTACCTCACTCCCTACGGTGGTTGGCACATGGTTCCTTGAACACAGCCCCTGTAACCAGAACCAGCAAGAGGGCATCAAATCTGCCTCAGGCTACCATTTCCTCTGATTTTAAAGACTCATGATTAGATTGGTCCACTGAGATAATCCAAGAGAATCTCTCCATCTCCATGCCTATCACTTTAATCATTCCTGAAAAGTTCCTTTTGCCGTGTCAGGTAACATTCACAGTCTCTGGGGGATCAGAACATAGACATCCTGGGGTGGGGGGGGGCAGTGGGCAAAAACGTTATTTTGTCTACCACACAAGAGTAGTTGTTGAACAATAATGATTCATTAAAATGTGCACCAATTTAGACCAAGAATGCTGGGACCAGGGCTATGAAAAATTATTTGTGGCTTATTTCCATCATTGAGTCTTCTTTTATTTTTTTATTTTTTTTATTTTTTTTAAGATTTTATTTATTTATTTGAGACAGAGAGAATGAGAGAGACAGAGAGCACATGAGAGGGGGGAGGGTCAGAGGGAGAAGCAGGCTCCCTGCCGAGCAGGGAGCCCGATGCGGGACTCGATCCCGGGACTCCAGGATCATGACCTGAGCCGAAGGCAGTCGCTTAACCAACTGAGCCACCCAGGCG
>NC_138370.1:160973516-161059025 GCF_054177405.1 Leptonychotes weddellii | reverse complement strand
GTCTTCTTTTATTAACGAGAATTAAGTTTACCCACATTGTATGAAGGCAAAACAATGGAGACGTATCATTTAAAACTGCTCCTCTGTTGTTGGTTTGAACTTTTAACAGTAGGCACTTCCTTTGGCAGATTCAGCTTAAACCAAAATGGGGAAAGTGTTGAGAAATCTGCCCCCAGCAAAGAGAAGCCAGGGGATGTTTTCATCACCCAGAGTCAGCTTCCATCAGAAAGCTGAAGTGACTAACCAAAGCTACATTTGTCACGACCTCTTCTCGGCTCCTATTGTACAAACAGAAACAACTCACTCTTACAATTCATGACTGATGGCGTAGGAAACGGGAGCCAAACAGATTTTAAAAGACTTGTCCATCATCCTTTCTATAGCTTATGAGGCATGGCCAAGCCTCCGCCTTATTAGTCAAGGGACATTCTAAGTAACTCTCTAACCAAGCTAAGTAGGTGCCAGTGCAAAAAAAAAAAAGGCAAGAAGAGTCAAGTGAGAAGACAAATCCAATACAATGGACCCCATGCCTCTTAACGCCAGAAAGAGGAGCTGCCTGCCACTCATATCTTCACCCATGGCAAGATGCCCCTTCAATCCATGCCCTCTCCCCTTCTCTAAATTGGATTTATAATCTCTAGCCCCTTATACAGAATCCCAGGTACAGGTCAATGGCTGTCACTGTGAAAAACAAGACAAAAGAAAAGCTTGCCACTTCCTAATGCTTTTTTAGCTCCAAGGCACAATAGTACCCTTTCTATAATTTTTTCAACAAAAGCCTCAAATGAAATGATAATGTTAATTTATCTGAGATTATTGGCTGGAAAAGAGCAAAGTGCCAGTGCACAGCAGTCCCAAACCAGCAGGGTAGCCCTCGAAGAGCATGGGTGGGCTGGGAAAGGAGTGATATTCCTATTGTTGCACTAGAATCCTATTTATATTTCAGCCATCAACTTAAAATAGGCCAGCTGAAGCCAGGCCTCCTAAACGTATTATAATCCTCACGACTATCTCTGTGAGATAATGAGTTTCCCAAGCATGTGTGAATTGTACTAAGGAAGCTACAGGGAGTCCCTCTCAGTCAATATTTTCATAGAAAGTCACTTCATCGGAAGGCCCAGGGTGTGACCTAAGCTAATAAATGATTATCCTTCGCTACTAAAATCAGGACCCTAATTAACTTGCTAATTGTTGGTTTCTGTTCACGGACATTAACCTGAGTTATCCCACCATATACACCTGTAAGTAAATTATAGGCTCTATACTCAAGATGAACCTTCTGTCCTAGTGGATAAATGTGACTTCAGTGTGTGAGCCACACATAATTCTTTTAAGTGACCAAGTGTATAAGATTCTATTATGGGCACTTCTCCAAGCAAATTAAATGGACACAAACTCCCTCTAATAATTTATTTCCTCAGTAGAGTCTGTGGGCATTACTCTTTGAAAGGCACAGTCTCCTTGTTCATACATTTTTCTGTTGTAACAATAAGAGCCACACTTGCTGGCTTTCCATTGGCCAAGCAGTACAAGCTAAATGTCGTATGTTCCTTATCTAACTTAGTCCCCACAAAGACTATCAGGTGTATGTTATCTTTATGCCCATTTTATAGAGGAAGAAACGAAGTTCAGAGTTCAAGTAACTTGTCTTAGCAAATACTGTTTAGTGCCCGCTCATAGCCCCTCTGCAAGGACTAAATATTTGTGTCCCCACCCCCCAAAATGCATATGTTGAAATCCTAACCTCCAAGGTGATGACATTAGTAGGTGGGGGTCTTTTGGAGGTGATTAGGTCATGAGGTTGGAGACTTCATGAATGGGGTTAGTATATTTTAGAAAAGGGACCGCCATCATTCTGCCATGAAAGGATATAACGAGAAGTCTGAAACGAGAAGAGGGTCCTCACCAGAATCTGACTACCCTGGTACCCAGATCTCAGACTTCTAGCCTCCAGAGCTGTGAGAAATAAGTATCTGTTGTTTATAAACCACCTAGTGTATGACCATTTGCTATAGGAGCCCAAGCTGACTAAGAGACCCTCCGTGACCACTGGTTAACATACTTAGATTCTTCATACAAGCCCAGACTCTGCCTGAGGGTTCAGAATGCCCCTGGGCCCACTGAGTAGTGCAGTATACAAATGCCAAGATGCTGATGTTCTCTGGCCCAGGAACAGCCCTCAAATAATGGCAGATGCAATTAGTGGATAATACTTGAGCTTCCTCTCCCCTTGAGTAAGACAAGGCTAAGGCAGGTCTACATGGTCATCCAGAGGTCCCAGCAGAACTGGGCTCCAGTTGGCCACAGCAGGAACCTGCTCATTAACACACCTTGTCCTGACTTCCTCACTCTCTTCCCCAAGATTATATCAGGAGCATTCAAATAAATCTGCACCCAAACAAAGAGCTGCAACTCAAGTCTAAAACTCAAGGTCAGCTTCTGGAGAGGCTGACCTACAATATTTGCCTAAGGCCACATCGCCAATAAACAGCACAGCTGAAAGCCAACCCAGGCTGGCTGGCACCCAAGTCCATACTCTTACCCCCTAGATTATACTGTTTTCTTTTCATGGGCTGCCTGGTGTCTTTATCAAAAATGCACCATCCCATATTTGGCATCATATTTAATCAATGCATTCAAGTAACGAATGACAACTAGATTTTTCCGTATTTTTGTTATACTTTTTCCTGCCCATGTTGCTTCTATCAGCTCTACTTGCTTAAATACTCTGGTTAGAGGTTGTAAAAGGCATTAAGCCTGACCTTCCTTCTGACACAACTACTTCATTGCCACGTCTCTGACATGGCCATCCTGCCTACCATCTGAGCTATCTCTAGAGATGGGTGAGTCCTTCCTGTTAGTAGAGAACGAACATTTAGGAGTATTCCCAGTATATCAGGCAATGTTCCAAAGGTATCAAACATATTAGCTCACTAATCCTCACAATAGCCCTTTTGAGCAGGTGTTAGTATCCCCACTTTGCAGATGAGTAAACTGAGGCTGGTCACCTCCTCAAGGTCATGTAGTTAATACATGGCAGAGTCAGAATGAAAATCCACATCTCTTTGACCCCAAAGTCTAAGCTCTTTTCGTGTAACAAATAGTGCTTACATGTGCCAGGTACTCTTCCAAATTTTAAAATACTAACTTATTTAATCTTTAAAATAACATTATAAAATAAGTACTATTGTTATCCCCATTTTGTAGATGTGATAATTGAGGCACAGAGAGGTTAAGTAACTTGCCAAGGTCACACAGTTAATGGCAGAGGCAGGATTCAAACCCAGGCACTCCGACTTCTAGTGTTCAACACTACTTGTTGCTAACTCTCTTAACCATTACACCCTGTATTGACACAAATTCTTATGGTACATTTAAATGTCCTCAGTGTCACTTCTGCCCGTTGTCCTTCGTTTTGCCTTCCAAAATACAAAACTAGTCTCACCTGCCTCCCCATGAAAAAACTATAAATGTTCAAAGATGGCAATTCTGTCTTTTCTCACGTGGTCTCCCTTCTCTAACAATGCCCTGACTTGAAAACCCTTTGCTAAGGGGTGCCTGCGTGGCTCAGTCAGTTAAGCATCCAACTCTTAGTTTTGATTCAGGTCATGATCTCAGGGTTGTGGGATCAAGCCCTACGTCGGGCTCAGTGTGGGGTCTGCTTGAGATCCTCTCTCTCCCTCTCCCTCTGCCCCTCTCCCCATTTGCATGCTCTCTTTCTCTCTCTTTCTCTCAAATAAATAAATAAAATATATCTATGAACATGGCCAAATCATCCAGGCCCTGTGGAACTCTCCACCCCCACCACCAACTTCTCAGGGCCGAGGTCCTCCAGGTGCGCCTGGACCATTGCTCAGTACAATATGATGGTGGCTTCCCATGTCCCATTGCAGGGCTTGGATTAGTGATGCCTGAGTGTGGCTGGGCCTTTTTTAGCAGCTGGGTCCCACGGAGAGGCTCAGCAAAGAAGAGATGCTCTCCTCAGTCCCACCCCCATTTTCACACATATGTCCTTCCATACCAGGCAGACAGCATGGAAGAGCAGGGGCGGTTGCAGACATGCTGGGCCTGCCTGCTACAAACAGGCCACCAATCTCATTTCTATTGGTGTTATCTTTCCACTGATGTTGTCATTTATTTGTGGCTTAAAAACAGAGAAATGGTGGGGCACCTGGCTGGCTCAGTCAGAAGAACACACAACTCTTGATCTAGGGGTCCTGAGTCTAGCCCCACATTGGGTATAGAAATTACTAAAAAAATAAATAAACTTCAAAAAAAAGAGATAAATGTCACTGTCCATTTATTTAGCACATTTATGGAGAGCCTCTCTGTGTCAGGGCCAGTGATGGGAGCTGGGAATATAACAATGGTTGCTGCTCTCCAGGAGTTCAGAGCTTGTAAGAAAGACAGGCACAACCCAATAAGCTGCATCCAGATCCTCCCCTCCCTGTCTCCTGGCCTCTAAACACTGGAACGTTCCAGACTCAGTTTTATACTTCATCTCTTCAGAACATACACTCTTCTCCAGAGAGCCCACCCAATCTTGTAGCTTTAACTACTATCTCTATGCAGATGCCACCCCCCTTTGTACCTCCAGCCCAGATCAGCCCTAACTGCAAGCCCCTGTGTCCAATGGCCCACACACTCTCTCCCTAGATATCAAACAGCATCTTAAACTTAACCTGACTAAAACCAAACTCTTGATCCCCATTGTGGGTTGAATTGTGTCCTCCAAAATGGTATGTTAAAGTCCTAAATCTCAGGACCTGGGCACATGACCTTATTTGGAAATAAGGTCTTTGCAGACATAATCGAGTTAAGGTGAAGTCATGCTGGATGAGGGTGGTCCTCATCCAATGACCACCATCCTTACAAGAAGAAGGAAATCAGACACAAACAGAGAGAATGCCATATGACCAGAGGCAGACATTGGAATGACATGTCTGTAAGCCAAGGATTGCAACCTCTAGAAGCTAGAAGCAAGGAAGGATCTCTCCCTAGAGCCTTCAAAGAAAGATAGCTTTGCTGACACCTGAATTTTAAACTTTAAGTCTCCAGAATTGTGAACCAAGACATCCTGTTGTTTTAAGCGATCTCAGTTTGTGGTAAAATTTGTTACAATAGCCCTAAGAAAGGAACACACCCCTGAAAAAAACCCATACCTCCCATCTGAATGGAAGGCAAACCCGCTCTCCCCATTGATGGGACCAATTCTTCACTTTTTTACTCTTAGAGCTCCCATTTAATCCATCAGGGAATGTCACCAACTCAACATGCAGATACACCCCGAATCTGACAACTTCTCCCCACCTATGTAGCCAGCGCTCATTCAAGCCACCATCAACTCTACCCCTCACTGAAGCAAAAACCTCCTCACTGGTCACCCTGTTGCCACACTTAGCCAGCCACAGACCATTCTCCACACAACTGCTGGGATGTCTTTTTGAAAACATAGATCAAATTACTCCACTCCTTCCTCAAACATCTTATGATCCAGAATAAAATCCAAACTCCATACCATAGCTTGGAAGCCCTTCCTGGGTGGCTCTGACCCTCCTCTCTGAACTCATCCCTGGCCTCTGTCCATCCCTCACTCTGCTCCGGCCACACTGACCTCCAATTGGTATCAGTGTGTCTGTATCTCCCTCACTCTCCGGTCCTCATTCTGCACTCCGCACCCTCTCCGCCTGGCATATTATATATGTGCTTGCGTGTTATCGGTCCCCCTCCCTAGAATCGGAGATGCCCAGGAACAGGGCGTGGTGTTTCAGCACCACTGTTTTCGAGGCAAACTGTACTAGAACAGTCCCCGGATCATCAAAGACCTTCGGTACATCTGTGGAAGCAAGGAAGCACCGGAGAGAGCATCTACACAGCTGCTGTGGTGTTGAAGGGGCACTGCCTAATTTTATCTTAGAGTTCAGTTTTTCCTTTCATCTTTAAAAGGGGAATAATAATAATAGCATCTGTCCCCTGGGACAAGGCGATGCTTATACAGAGCGTCGACTATCTCAGCTATGAATATATAGATCTACATTGCATAGAGCTTAAATACAGACCAGGAATGTCTAGTGTGCAGTGTCTAGTGCATGGTAGGAATTCAAAAAAATGGAAAAGCTTCACAAAGGCGGTGTCCCTTGAATTAGCTCTTGGCGGATGAGGAGAACGGGAACTGCAGGGGGCTGAGAGCCGGTGATATGCCGGCGGGCACTTGCTCATGGCTGATGTGGCTGGAACACAAGAACTGTGGCAGGTACAGAGGGGCAGGGAAGGGAAGGAGTTGGAGGGGCGGTCAAAGACGAGCAAGAGACGTAGCAGAGGCCAGATCCCAAAAGGCTTTCCAGGGGGTAGGGAGAGATAGGATCTGATTAAAATGACACACAGAAAAAGAAAAAAAAAAAGTGACAAACGGGAGAAGAGCACATATGAAATATATCAGGGATTCATTGAGGACCTAAAACTCTCTGGTTTACCTCTGAGAACAGAACAGCTGAGTTCCTACAGCAATAGAACCAGCACAGCCTGAAATGGAGACTTTTTCCTTATCACAACCAGTATTAGCAAGAATTTCATGAGTTTTCCCCCAGAGGAGATTAATTCATTCTCTGCATGTATGGTATGTGTGTGTGTGTCTGTTTCTGTCTCTCTGTCTCTCCGTCTCTGCCTTTCTCCCTCTCCCACTATCTTTTTCTACAGATAGGTTGTATATGTAACAACCTGAGTTTGATAAACTGCTGTTGAGATGCCTCTGTTTTAGCTTTAGAGCTTACAAATATCAAAGAGATAAATCTAGAGTTATTTTGAAAAGCGAGACACCCAGGTAAAGGCTAGAGAAATGTATCCTCAGGACCCCAACACAAAGAAAGAAGCAGCATTCCTACCCCACATGACAATGTCCGTGCTCTGCTGTTGAGCAAGGAAGGACTGCAAGATCAGCTAAAGAAACCACTTTCTGGCATCTAGAAAGTCAAGAAGGCAGCAGGGGGAAAGGGACACATTTCGGGCAAGAGGAGCATAAAGCATGCTCCTTTCCTGAAAGCAAGAAATCCCCTCAAACACAGATGCATTGTCCAGAAAGGTTTCCCACATGGGGAAGAAAGACCAAAGGACAGACTGGACTTCAGCCCATCCTGACATTCTGAGGGGGAGTTTTTCTGTCATAATAAACAACATAACTTTAAGAAGAGCAAGACCAAGTCCTGTGCAAAACTCATATTCCTTCAGTGTGGCAATTTATCCAGGATATGCTTCACATGCCTGTCCCTGGTATTCTATTCTGAAGAGACTCTAAGTCATGGGTCTCCGCTCCCTAGTGCCTGCCCTTTCCAAAGCTCACTCACTGCAGATACTCACTGTGACTGTCTTCCTTTTTTTTTTTTTCATATATATCTCCCACTATCTCATTCCATAGCCCCAAAAGAGATTTTCCAGATTCCTGTGCCAAATCCAGCATCAAGCACAATTCCTGGACCCAGCAGGCAATCTGTAAAAGTTTGTTGGATAAGCGATGGATGAATGAATGAATGAATGAATGAATGAATGAATGAATTTAAGGGATCAGAGATCTGCCTGTGAAATTACAGAAATAAATTCACTTCAAGGTTTTGCTTGTTTTTTAAAGCACAATTCAGGGGGAGATAACAGGATTAGGTTTTTCCTCCACAAATTGAATGCCACAGTCAAGAAATAGTCAATTACAAGCCACATTGCCCTAAAGTAAATAAAAGTATACATAGGCCCATTCTCCTCACTTTTAGAAAAGGAACGAGATCCCTGCATCTAACTTTCCAAGGAATGTCTAGAAGTTGTGTGCAGGTCTGTTCATTCAAACAGGTATACCCATCTCTGTGGGCTGACATGGTCAGGCACCATTTAATCCCAGGACCTAATAAAGCACTGTGACTCGCTTCCATGCTTGGATTTAAGTAGGAAGATGCCAAGGGCATGATGACCCTCCTTTTATGAGACAAAAAGAGGCATCTGAGAGCGTATACAGAGCCCCTTTTGAAATACCGAGCCTGAAAAAAAAAAAAAAAAAAAACAAGATGTCCTAAAGTTCACTGAAGAAGAATCATTATAAGAACCTTATTCCAAAAGGTCCCAACCATCATGAGGAATTTAGTCAGACAACTGCCACGTACAGATCCTAAGGCACCTCTTCAACCTGACGTTTTCTGTCCCTGTCTTACTTGCAGGTTTCTCAAACACCAGATTCTTTCAGGTAAATATACCCAGAGAGGATTTCTTTACGTGTTTCCCTCTGACAGTGTGACCTTCGGCGAACAAGGTGAAAAGTCAATCTCCCTCATGCACTCAGGGCATTTATAAACCTTGCATACGTTCCAATTAGGCAACATATTGTGCCAAAGAAAAATCGGGTTGACTTACCTGGGCCCCAACCTTTTATTCACAGGCTGGGCTCATGTATATGTTGAGACCTAACATTCATGTTGGTTCAATATAAACATTTGGTGCAAGCTTGAAGTAATTGTATCACTAATTACCACCGAATTATAGTGGAAATCATATAGAAGTACTTATGACATTCAGGCTAGAACAAGAAGGAGTCCACGTGATTAATGTTATTAACCTAGCATTCAGTTCAGTAATATAAAATAATGATCTGGCTATTAGATTAAAGTGTTACTAAATATTCACTTAGCTCCAAAAAACACAGTGGGTGTGAGGTTTCTTGGTCGGATTTGGAATTTAAACAACGCTCTTTGTCAGATTTAAGCCTGGTATGAAACCCCAACCAACAAAGTCAGCCTCCTAAATGAATGTTTACAGAGACACAGAAAATACCCACAAAAGGAACCAGTTTACCATAAACAATACAAATATTTACTTGATTATTTAATGGGTGCCCAGCATGTCTGTCCTTAATGTAGCATTTGCTGACATCAGGAACACACCATATGTGCAAATAATTAATTCAAATTATGCTTTTCTTCCAGTGAGTTCTCTTAGAAAGGAGCAGAATTAATGTACAGGCATATTCAGGAGCGGGGAGTTGGAGGCCCTCGCTCCAAGTCTGTCTTGATGGGTACCTAGTTTTTAATACTTCATCCTCATTGTCATTCCACTGCCAAGAGCTGATGGCATTTGAAACGCTCCTACAGTGTTCCTTATGTAATCAGTAGGATGACTAACACAGCGATTAAAAACCTGACTTGGCTAAAGATTTTCTTATGAGATTAAGCTTTCGATGCCCAAGATCACCGGTATAAGTCCACCTCTTTTAACAGCCGCCACAACATAAATGCTTGCAAATATCCACCGTGTATGATCCATCATTCCTAACTTTCAGGACTGGAAAGAGAAGCAGGCCATTCCGATGAATGTAAAGTGCTTCCAGTTAAGGTGCTTGAGGCTTATTTATAACAGAGACATTCAAACTCTATGAAGGGATTTCCTGTGGGCAATTACACCGTCCCTTTTCTCTATGAATTAACACATAGCAAACTTTGGTTTGCATGACATTTCAAATGGCAGTACCCTCAGCAGAAGTGATGTTCAAAGACACAAAGTGCTACATTTCAAGTGGCAAGCACTTAGGCCATCTATTCTGGTCATGTTCCTTCCCGGGAGGTGGGTTGCCTCAAGGCTCCCACCCTCCAACTACTCTATAAGAGGTAAAGGTCTTGGGCTTCTCCTCCATGCTCATGACATCATGTTCTTACATTCTGGGGTTTTTTTTTCTCTAATTGTTCACGTTAGTAATATTTAAGACTTTCTTCTTTCTAAGAATAATAAGAAAAGAAAGAAACCGAAGATGAATTTTAAACTGGCCTCTGATGAGGAAATTGGTCTTTCTGGAAAGCAAATTATTCCACTCCTATCATGTAATTATACATACATATATGTATAAAGACAGGGTATGTGTATATATCAATGTGTATATATATATTACATATGCACTATATGACTTCTATGTATTATAGATATATTATAGGTTGGCTATGAGGACTGAATTCCATAATGTGCATGAAGTGATTAGAGCAATAGCCAAAACCTAATAAGCTCTCAGTCAATATTAAGTGCAATTACGATCATCAGGCTATATCTAGAGCATTTTGTACAGTGTGTGGTGTACTGTCAGTATTCAACAATAACAGATGAATAAATGATTACTCATCTTCACAATATGCCTATACATAACAGAAGACCAAGGCTCAGAGAAATTACTTAGCTTGCCCAGGGTCACTTCTGACAAATGCTAAATCTAGGATTCGAACCAGATCTGTTTAGTAGAAAATTCTGGCCCTTTTCACCACAACCTGCTGATCTTCAAATGCCTACAATCACAAACTTATGCAGAGAGGGCACCAAATCAATGAAAAGTTCATTGATTTATTTCAGATTTCAATGGGACTTATAAGAGACGATAAAGCCTCCCCCCAAAAATAACGAGGAAAAAATCTTCCAAATTATTTAAAAGGATCTTCACAAGATTTCTCAGTATTCTACAGCTGACTGTAAAAAGTTAACATTCAAAATCATAAACTTATTCCCTGCCCAGTGACATTTTCCTTCTTCTCTAATGAATCTGTCTTTAAGAGGAAACTTCCAAAATTGAAACAATAGCAGTGATTGAGTAATTCATGGCTCAGTGCTATATTAGCAATTAATTAAATCTACCCAGAAATGCAGAGAAACCAGTCAGCTGCCCTGTATTTATTTTATTTCATTTCATTTCCTGTATCTTGTATATTCCCCAAAGCAATCCTTTGCAGTAATTTTACCTTCCAGGCACAAATCTAATAATCCCTCTTGTTCTTAAGCATCCCGAATGCGGCAGCATTGTTATTGTATTATTAAATGTACATCAGATAAATGCCAGTGGTGCCAGGTTCTCCAAAACACCTTCCGTCCCCCCCCGCCCCCCCCACCCTGATCACTCACTATTTTTCATAAGTAAACATCGAGGTCTTTATTAGCAATAGTTTTTTTTTTAATGTATGCTTCAATTTTTTTCTTATAAATTTTGTTGCTAATCACAGGATTTAGTCAGACTCCTATGCACACTCACGACTCTGTAATCTTAACAGGCTATATGCAGATGATTGACAGATAATACTTGACAGGTTCAAAATTAGAGAATATACAGTGAAAAATTCAGAACAGCCAGATCACTTGGTATGCTACACTTTTCCAATTTTGGCTTCTCTTATAATCATCAACTTGGGAGGGAGAGGCAGTAAGGGAGAGAAAGGATCTGAACATTTCCCGACTCTCTGATCTCCCAGATGAAAACCTCTGGGCTTGAACCAGCCTGAAAGAGTCATTGGTCAGAAATCAGCTAGCCGAGAGTTGAAATGCACCCCATCAAAATATTAAGTCAAAACTATGATTCCTTGGCATTTAAGCCAAATCACCAGCCTCTCCTTCCTAAATAAAGCCAGCCAAAATAGCCTTTGCACATCTTTTATTCAGTTTCATTCACTGAAGAGAATTTATAGTTTATGTAGTATTAACTTCTTAAATTTTTAATGAGAAAAGAAATAATGTCATGTTTATTGAAATGATTAGGCCAATTTTTATTGACTCTGTACAATTTATGTGAGAGCTGATATTTACCTGAAGCCTCTTCATTCCAGAAAGGATTGATTGATGACTTTCAACTATATTTAATTCAACTACTGGTGATCTAGCTTAAAAAAAAAAAAGGAATTCGTTTGGTGTTTTTACTGCCCTTATCTTCTATTTTAAGTCTCCTCACACCACCACCAACAGCAAATATTTTTCTCCTGTTTCAGAAGTGGGTGACACGAAACTCATACCAATTAAACTAGCAGCATTAAATGTTTTGGACGTGGGTGCCTGGGTGGCTCAGTTGGTTAAGCGACTGCCTTCGGCTCAGGTCATGATCCTGGAGTCCCAGGATCGAGTCCCGCATCGGGCTCCCTGCTCGGCGGGGGGTCTGCTTCTCCCTCTGACCCTCGCCCCTCTCATGTGCTCTCTCTCTCTCTCATTCTCTCTCTCAAATAGATAAATAAAATCTTAAAAAAAAAATGTATTAAATGTTTTGGACGTGCAAAGGCCACGCCTACCTGAACAGATGCTACTCAAAAGACTTGACCCTGGTTCAAGGCAGTCTACTCTGCCTTCCCCAAGACCTAAATTCTTATGCTATTTTCAGTCAACACCCCATTGTGATGAATTAGGAGCCAGCAAAACCTAACTTAGCAGGCCCTTCTTAGAGGTCGTTCACGGGAGAATTCCACTGATACCAGCCATGGGTAGGACGTTTTGTTCTCTGAAATAAAAATAAGTATCTTCCTCCCTGTTCTGCTACCTTCCAACTCCGATCATGCTCACAAGATGACAACTATGCTGGGATTCCATCCAGGAACATTTTAGGAGGGGAGAAATAAGTGCCTGAGGGATCATTATTTGATGTGCACACTTGTGGAGAAACCACAAGGCTGTATGTTTTTAGCCTCCTGCTCTCTTCTGGTGTGTATGTTCAAAATAGGTCATAATGGATAAAATTGTTGAAATGTGCCTTTAGTTCCTTGGAAGGCAATTGCTGTCAAGAGAAGCATTTGGGTTAATGGTTGGTAATCAATGGTAGGAGCCCAAGGGTCAATGACCACTCTGTGGAAGGAAAAGTGGATACCCAAGGAAGAAAGGGGGGCCCTCGGGAAAATCATAAGGGCCTAGGATAGCCCCAAATCTCCATCCTCAGGGAAACATAAACTGACTAGCCATACTTGGGCCAAATTAGTCACAAGAATCAAATTGTTTAGTTTAGAATCAGGTTGAAAGAACAGACACAGAAAAAGTTCTGATCCTCGACAGCCACCTTAACTTAAAAGGTACTTATTGAAAAGTTTAAGTACAGCAGGTTCACATACTAGGAAATTCTAAATGAAATGGGCCTTACAATGAGCAAATATGTCAGGAACCTGGTCAGCGAAGCCATGCCTAATCGCAAACAACTCCAGGGGCTTCAATTATGAAATAAAAGAGTAATTCCAGATTAAGGCAATAATAAGTTATTTAGAGGAAACAGTAGAGAGACAGCAGAGGTCTCTTAAAATGTCTAGAAAAAGGTCTTCTCCTCTCTTGCTTGCTTCGAAGTAGAAGTTAATTTCTATAAACATTCCTATTGAGTGGACATGTATTAATATCTATACTGCCTTGATGAGGGTATTGTTGTTTCTTTGCCTCTGTAGGGGGAAAAAAAAAAGGCAAATCTGGCCACTTTCAGGCTCTTTTTGTGCTTGAAGAGGTAGGTGGTGCTTTGGAACAACCCAGCATGACCAGAAACTCTAAAACGCTCCAATAAACAGGGACAATCACTGTAATCATATTCCAGCTCTTCTGGGAGTGTGGCTAGGAATTTCAACCTTTTATTCAAGGGACACAAATATCTTTGCTTTCCAAAATGCCATACTTTTTGTACACTCACCTTTGGTTGCTACATGGAGAAGAGACAAAGCAAAAGACAGCAAAATCATATAAGTAAGGTTTTCTAAAAATACCTTTGCACAACTTGCCAAAATGACTGAGATATTTCTAATTCACTTTCAAGTCACAGAAACCTAAATGCTTTGCTATATGTGAAGATGTCAGACATGAATCCTCTTAACCAGCTGGGTCAAATGTGAGCTAGAGCTGCAGTAAGAAGTGAGTTCTCAACTGCATTTGCATAAAAATTGGACGACTCCAACTCAGACTCAGCCATCTGTTAAAGGGGCAATTCTGAAGTACTGTACAAGTTTAGGGTAGCATTCTCGAAATGCAGCTCCGGACAGGACAGCCGCAGAAGGTTAACAGATACTTTTGATAAGTGATAAAGATATTTTGTAGTCATGGTAACCTGCATGCAAATTTAGAACATTAAAAAAAAAAAAACTTTTCTCCCCTTTCTCCCGACACCACTTCTAGTTTTCTTTTCTCCATACTCTTATCTGAAGCTGAGTAACCAAGATTCCAACAATAATGGAACCTAATTTGGGGGTTTCTCTCTTCAAGACAGAACTTAGTAATTTTAAGGCAAATCCTCTGATCAAGGGCTTTTAAAATACCAATATATGACTCTATACATTTGTATCCTATAATTTATACCACACGACATGTGAAAACGACCTCCGAGTGTCCCGTTCCCAACAGGCTGTACAATAAACTGATTAGTATTTTAATTAATTCCTCGAGCATTCCGCTAAAGGGAGGTTGTTGAAACCTACCACGCACGAAAGGCAGAACTTTGCCTGGAACAAAAACCAGAATGAGGCATAGCCACCAGGAGATGCACAAGAAACAGGGAACAGTCAGAAGACATCAATTTTCTAAAGGTCTGTTAACTCAGTTTCTTTGAAACAGTTTGTCTCTCGTATGAAACGAGAAGACACTCAGACTCCTGACAACGGAACAGAGACAAGGCTTTATCCCTGGTCCTCACTCTGCCAGATCTTGGACCCCCGCTGGTGCCCCAGCTGGCTTTGACAAGCGCCATTTCAGAAGAGGCCTGGAGTCTGGGCAAGCCAATTATATCTTCCTGAAGCCACTGAATTTAAAGACATATGTAAAGTGATATCAACAATAACAGAGAAATAAGACCAGAAGGGTGTGGTGAGAACATGGGGAATCATTATTTCCTCCTTTTTGCATCTTTCTGTCCTGTAAATGTTTTAAATGAACATGCCTATCACTTTTACACTCACACGAAAAGCCAACAGAATTATTTTTTTAAAACTGAGCTAAAACCTAATAGCTTCCCACCTCATGTTCAAACTCTGAGATCAGGGATAAAGGAAACGTTACCACTCTCACAGTCCATTTTCACAGATAAGGGTAAGAAGGGGGGGGGAATATTCTCAGTGACATAGAAGCCACAAGTAAATTAATTCGAATTAGAATAATAGCGATACTTTACATCCTGAATGCACTTCCCAATCACTATCTTATTTGTCCTTATTATAAGGCAAGAGAAGTGGCACAGTCCCCGGATCCATGAGGAAGCTCAGAGGGGACAGGAAAATGGCTCAGGGTCACACAGAGAAAGAAATCAAAAACATCAAACTCATTCACTTTTTAAAAACATCATAACTGGTAGCACGCCATGCTTTTTTCACACCCTGCAAAGCTGTAGCTATAAATGCAGCAAGAAGAATTTCGGCATATTTGCTGTTGCATAATTATTCAAGAAGGCACAAGGGCCCCGTCAACACATTCAACTCAGTCACAATGAAGAAAGGCAGCCAAAACTTCCGTGCCCACCCACCCACCCACCGAATTTGCAGGGACTTAACGAAGCACAGTCATGTCCTCTGACTCCATGTCCCCCATTGTGTCTGATGACTCCACCAGCAGCAAGTGGGTGATGTCAGGTGGGCAAGCTCAGCATTAAATAACGTGCTACCTCCTCTTCGATCCTGTTTTCAATCACTGTGATTCCACCAAAGACAAAGTCGGGGCTTGGAGGTAATAAACCTTTACTACCCCCCTTAGCCCATCACGACCAGTTAATACCCCTTTAACAAAAGAAAAACAGGTTTCAGGCTCATAGCCTTAGGCAAGCAACAGTGTCTGGCCATATCTATTAACTTTTTAGAGTTCTTTTAACTTTTTTTAGGTATCCTTCTATTTATACCAAGTGATACATAAATACATACATACATTTCTTCTATGAATAAATTTCTGGACCTAAAAAAAGTGAGATAAATATATATAGTTGAACCAGATGAAACCACAGGTGGCCTTTTTTCTTAGATCAAAAATGGTTACAAATTTGCACTTTCATGATCTGGCCTCACAGATATATGAAAAATGGGTAGTAAATAACAGTGACAGTATATAGATAGGACAAAACACATTGATACATTTAAATAGAGATGACATATAGAGAGACATAGTTAGACATGACACCCCCAAAACTATAGTAGATGGATGACTTTCATTTGAGAAGCCCTGTTATTAGGACAGTCATAGTAGGAAGCTGGAATCTCATTCTTCAATAGTGATACCCTTGCCCCTTGATAACCTCGTCCCTTGATGACTTGACTGTTGATCCAGTCAAAGGCACTCTGGCTTCACTCAGATTGGCCCTCACTATGGCCCAGGGCCAGCCACAAAGGAGAAGCATATGCCCCGATTCACTGCACAGATCACTGGGTAGCAGAACCAAGACCCACAGGACACCCATCCTGCTCTCTCTCATCCCTTTCTTCTTGCCTTCTCTCATCTCCATTATGTAAATTAAGCTGTACTCCACGTGACCCATACAAACCACCTTTAATCTGTCAGAAACAACCTCATTCTGCTTCCAAAACTTACAACCCTTCCTGTCACTAACACACTTCCTCCAGAAGAGTCAAGTTGCTTACGGACTTGAAGAGGGATGAGTGGAAGTGATGAGTGGAAGTGATGAGTGGAAGTATCTACCCTTACCTGCACTGTCCTTCACCCCCCACTCACTGCCTTCCCCAAAGGAGAGGAGACAGAACACCTCTGGAAAAACAAATTCCAAAAGTCTATGAGGAAAGGGAAAAGGTGGGAATGGGGGTCCAACTGGTGAAGTCAGGTGTGAACACGGGAGCCTGCACCTTCCATACAGCAAGCGTGGGAGACGGGTAGTATGGGTTCATTTTATCATAAGGTTTCCTCTCTTTGGAAACTGGGTGGTGCTGCTCATGGAACTGACACCTCACATAGATACAGCTCTCCCTTGGGCTCCAGAATTTGGGAGAAGCATGTGCATTTCAGATTTGATCAAGTTTGAATACAAGTTTGAATAAGAGCTCCAGACTCATTCCACTCACCCTGAGGCAGCAGCTACATGAAGGACCATAAGCTACAATCTCCTTCCCAGTCTTTCCCAACCAACTCTGTGACTCTGAGCAGGCCACTTAACTTGCTGGCTTTGAGTTTATGTATGTGCCGGATAAGGGGGTTGCCCTAAATCGGTGGTTCTCAAAGCCGGCTCCATGTTAGAATCGAATCACCTTTATAAACATGACCAGGTCAGACCCCACACCTAGAAATTCTTTAATAGGTTAGCACGTGCCAGGCATTCGTAGTTTTAAACCTTACCAGATAGTTCTAGTATGCAGCCAAGTTTGAGGATCCCTGGCATCTATTATCTCTAAGAGCTTGTCTGCTTCCTCACTTAGGGGCTAGATGCCTTCTCTTATTTCCATTTTTTCTACCCAGGCTTTATCAGTAAACACTTTTGTCTTTGCTACAGTTGCAGTTCTTAACCTTATCCGGACAACTTCCTACACCAAAGAAGTTTATTCTTCTACCAAAGGGCCCTTTGTAGTTTGGTGAAAAGCACAGGCTGTGTAGCTATGTAGACCTGGTTTCGAATCCTTGGGTGGTGGCCTTGTGTAAGACTCTTAATAGGGATACAATGGGGACACGTCCAAAATGGGGATAACACCTATTTCATGGATCACCGTGAGGAGTGAACGTATGTAAAGTACATTATATGTAAATACTGAATAAATGTTAATTACCACTCCCTTTCTACAATGTGGAGGCTCCAGGGGGTTCTGCGCTCACCGAGAAAAGAGCTGGAGGAAGGCCAGTCTGAATTTCTAGAACCCCAAGAGCAGTCTTTGGCTGAGCAGATCAACGCCAGCCAGAGAGACACTTAGAGCTTCAAAGCTCTACCTCCCTGCCATGAGCACCAATGACCTCCCCCCAATCAGCAGCAGAGAAGCAGAAATACAATCCAGTTCTATGCCCTGGAAGGGAGAAGCTACAAGTGGGAGCTAACAGAACTGCAGGCCATGAGATAAGTAGGCCAGTCCTGGACTCCTGCCACCAAAAGCACAGGAAGAGAGAGGCAAACGGTCAAAGGAACCTAATGAGGAAGCAGCGAAGTCTAGTCATACTCAGGCAAAGAGCTCTTTGCAACAGATGGAAGAGGGAAAAGATGAGAAAAATAAAAGATATTTGCCCTTTCCAGCTTTGGCAGGGCCACGAAATGAATGTCTCAGACCACTGAGAATAAGCAGCAAGGAAAATGTTCAGCACTGCTGTAGATAAGATTGCTATGAAAAATTAGCTGTATCCTAGCCATGCATACATAGGCATAGGAAAAAGACCAGCAGGAAGCATGCTAAAATGTTAATCTGGTTTGCCTCTCAGTTGTAAACTTGTGGGACATTCCCAGTCCCTTCGATATACATGTTTACAGATTACAAACCTATAATGAATATGAATGTCTTTTGTGATCAGGGGAAAAAAAAGTGGAAGGACTAAATGAAGCATGTCATACAAGTGTCTCAATAAGGGGAGGGGGACAAGCAGTAGAGAAGCATGTGGTGGGGGTGGGGAAGGACACAAGATCAAGATATCAGAAAAAGAGAGCTATGTTTTTAAGAAGAGCCCAGATGAAAATTTGGTGGGTTAACCATCCATGAGGCCATGTTTTCTAGGAGATTGGGTCAGAATTTGCCACTGCAAATAGCAAATAAGTCTGCAGTCCATATTTTAACCTTTTTTGCTTGCAGTGTTGACACTGGCTTTTCTCGTGTTTTGGAACCTGGGAATTGCTATGGGATAGCAAACAAATAAATCACTGAGGAACACTGAGGCAAATTCTGGAGCAAGGGAACCCAGCATTGAGCCCAGGCATACAGAAACCAAAACAAAACCAAGGAGGGGCTTCTATTTTGCAAAACATCGCTTGTCAGTATTTTTCCAATCTAAAAATACATGCAAACTCATACAGAGTGTCATGGATTTCTAAGAGGTGATTCCAGATCTCAGAGTTAAAATTTTCCTACAACATTCAAAACGTTTCCTGTAGCAAAACTCTGACGGTTCACATCCTTGGGGAGGGATAGATTTTCCACGTGGGAAAGCCTCCATTTTTACTAACCCCAAATCAGAATTTCTTTTCTTCTATCTGTATCTACTCCTGGCCTGCCGGTAGAGAGAAAATCAGAGAACAACCCCGCCCTGTCACTCTATCTTTAGAGGCCTTCCCACATGGCCTGGCTGCCAGAAGTCATGAAGAATCCTGTGTCTACCATCAGCCCGGTCACTTTAGGGGGACTTTTAGAAAAAACAACTAAATATCCACCATTAAAATTCCTTGCAGATTTTCACCTCCCAAGACACTTTTAATCTAGCCACAAATGCTAGGTTTTGAAGAAAGCAGTATCATTAAGGAAAATAAAGTGGGGGTAGGTTAAAGTTAGGATTAAAGGTTCACGAAATTCAGACTCCACACATTTCAATTAAATGGTACATCAACCCATGTACCAAACTGTACTAAAATATGCTCCAGGTCCCATTTGTCAAGTTTTATCTGCCACCATTTGGATTCAAGATGACAGACTGAGTTATAAATCCAATTCGAGACGGGACTTACACTGAGCAGTGTACCAAGTTTTATCAAAATCAGTCAGCTTCTTTGGGAGTTGCACACAGGATAGACCAAAAAGCCAGTTAAAAAAGAAATGTCACATCAACTAGTTAAAGCAGGAATTGTGCTTAAGTTGATCATTCATGTATCCATTCATTCAATAAACATTCACTGAGCACCTACTCTATGCTAGCTGCAGCTGGACAAGTAAGGATATGCAAATCACAAGGTAAAGTCTTTGCCCTTATAGGGCTTATATTATGGTGGCTGGGGGAATAATTACAGAAAATCATTAAAAACTGAGATCAGAGCTATCATGGACTAAAAAGGGTGTTGAGATAGAGACAAATAAAGAAAGCCTACTTTAGATAGGGTTGCAGGGAAGCCTTTTCTGAAGGAAGGTATTTAGTTTGAGATGGAAGAATAGTTTGGAAGCAACCATATTAAGAGAAAAGGAAGAATGTTCCATACCAAAAAAGGCGGGGGGCAAACTCCAAGGTCCTAAGTGGGATCTATCATAGTCATGGACAGATAAGGGGCCCAGAGGTGAGGAGGAGAGGCAGACCAGGCCCACCACAACTGGCAAAGCCAATGGCTCCTGGTGATATTAAGAGAAACACTGTCAGAAAAAAACTTTTATGGAGATTGTGCAAAATAGGAGATGTTACACCCAAAAGAAAACTGCACATTTTACCTTTCTTCTCTTTAAGGGCTTCCCATTCACACAATAAGTAATACCTAACAGCTCATATATACTACTTTCCTTTGGAAAATTATCATTATTAAATATTGTCATCGACTTCACTAAGGAATTTTAAGTGTGATACATAGTTCCTTAATGCATTTAGCACTCAGAAGCATATAAACTTCCCATTAGAGAGCCCTCTATGAAACCAGTTAACTCCAAAAGCAATGAGCCCTCCATCAAACCAGTTAACTCTGAAAGCAATCGGGTATTTACTACCTGTCCTATAAAGCAAATGGCACTCGGGCACTTCAGTGCTTGAGGTGAGGAAGGATTGCAGGAGCAGTCAGCAATCCATGAAAGCTTGTCATGTTCAGGATGTGCCCAATCAGCTCCATGGATAGAGGCCAATCCTCAGGGAGACAAAAGGATGTGCCTGATGGTACAAAGCATCCTTCTGTTTCCCCATCACCAGAAAAGTTAGCAATTTTATGACATTCCAATCTTATAGTTCTCTTGATCATTTTTAAGCCATTTGGAAAATCAAATGGATTGCAAGACAGTTTTCCTAACTAGCTTACTGATCCTTCCTTGTCATGTCAGGATGAAAAAATTCACCATTTGACTAAAGGTCAATGTTCTAGAAATATTTATGGGTGACTAAAAGGGGAAGACTATTAGGGAAATGCTTTTTCATTATCTCTGCTATTGCATGGCTGGTTGCATGAAGTACTAGACATACCTATTCTATATCCTTACCCATCTTCCCATGCTCACGAGCCCACCCGTGCTGTTTCTAGGCTGGGGGTTCTTCTCATAATGAACCCAAGGATACCCCTTTCAAAGAAATGACTAAATGTTGGTTACATTTTAAATTGTGCATGATTTTAGTTCTCTCTGAACAATGTTTGATGGATAAGTCTAAAAAAAAAATGGTCAAATTGCCTAACCTTTTAGCAATAAAATTGTGTGCAATAAAAATGCTGGAGGGCACCAGTTACTGAACTGTCATAGGCTGGAGAATTATTAGATCCCATAATTCTGTAGTGCAAAACCAAATTTGTAGATTTTTTTTCAAGTGGAAAAAAGTCCAGGAAATTAAATGGAAAGACCTGTAGTAATGAAATATTAAATGCAATTTCAAGTGCACAAAAAGGTCAGAAACCAAAAAAAAAAAAAAAAAAAGATTTCTAGAACAACATTAATTTTCTCATACTTCATATATGCCTGGGCTTAAATACTCCTAGAAACCAACTAGGCCTATGCTGGGGTACAGGTGGGGATGAAGGGAGAGGTAGGAAAGAGGAGCCAGGCAAAGGACCAAATCAGAACTAAGAGTTAAAAAAAAAACAAAACAGAAAATATTTCATTTGTTTTCACTTCCTGAAATTGAAGTTGTATTGCCTAAAAATACATCAACACCAGCAGAAAGTTATAAAAGCAAAAGCAAAACTACTGGACTTGAACCATGTAAGGCCAGTTGTAGCCAAAGTTAGCTTGATTCTTGGTTCCTTGCTCTAATACAGTTTTGGGCTCCTGTTCTTAACTTTATCATACTTGAATTTCAATTCTGGCCAAAGAGATCATGTATTATAGCTTGGGCTTGTGGATACTTGGAGTCAGTTCAGATGTATCTATGTGAAGAGTGCTACCATTATCAGAAGCTATCATTGAAACCATGTAGCTTCTGTCTCAGGGCACAGAAGTAATACTTCATTTTAGTAATACACATGTAGAAAGGGGTAGAGGAGATCCAGAGAAACTTCAAAGGAAATATTTTTAAATGAAAATCCTTGTGTGGAAAAAAAAAAGGGTCAAATGCTAACATCAGGACACCTGAAGTTTAGGCATGACTCATTGTTCAGGTGAAATATTGTTTAGAGACACACACAGGGAAAATCCTTATTTTAACACCTGGCCAACTCCCCAAGTCCATTACTCACACAGTCTGTACACTCATTCTTTAAATATGCTACAAAAGTCAGATGATCTGTAATTTACAATTGCTACAACTTTAAAACCTAAACAACACATGATGAAATCTATTTCTTTAAAATACCAATCTGTGTGGTTGCGATGTTGGATGGCAGAAAGATTTATATTTATAGCCAATTTTTATTTATCCTCACCTATTTATAAATTGTGCCACAACTTCAATAGCCATGGTTAAAAAGAATAACATCATTCCTAACCACTGCCTTTGACTATAAAAACAATTTCACCATAACGGATAACACTAAAATACTCCAAGAATAATCAATAAATGAATCCTTGATTACTAGTCTAAAAATGGTGGTTATAAGTGATTACATGAAAGAGTTGATGTTACTTTGAAAATCTTAGTCTGTCTATGGATTTTCGTATTTTATATGTAACATTTTTATGAAGTGATTTTGCCCTTACATAATAGCTTTCATCTTCAAAGTGCTTCACAAATATGAACTAGTTACATAAAAAGCTATATTACTGCAAAATCAGAAAAGGGAAAGCTGAGGTTCTCTTAGCCACATTCACTCTCAATAAAGGTTAATCTTCAACAAAAGTTATGTCTTTTAAAACATGCTTAATTATCAATACTGTTAACAAAACTGTCCAAAGGGTAAACAAAGCTTTTACTATACCAGGGTTGTTACTATTCATAAAAATCTCTCTTTGACTGAATTTGTAAAGTCTGAGGAAATTAGACTTGTGTTATGATAGATCTACTTTGTCCCCTTTTTCCATTTCATGAAATCTCTTAAATATCAATAAGAAGGGATATCGAACAAAGCTTTATCATAATAAAATTGAAAAAGCATTAAACATGCATCATAGGGAACAGTTAAATAAGTTATGGTATGTCTATATAATACTGTCCAATATAATGTAGCCATTAAAAAAATTATGCTTTTGAAGAATATTTTATTTTTTTTATAAAATTGGTGTTTTTTTAGGATTTTATTTATTTGGTGCCTAGGTGGCTCAGTTGGTTAAGTGTCTGCCTTTGGCTCAGGTCATTATCTCAAGGTCCTGGGATCGAGTCCCACATTGGGCTCTCTGCTCAGCAGGGAGTCTGCTTCTCCCTCTCCCTGCCGCTCCCCCTGTTGTGCGCTCTTTCTCTCTCTCTCTCTCTGTGTCAAATAAATAAGCAATGGGGAGGGACAGAGGGAGAGGGAGAAGCAGACCCTCCACTGAGCAGGGAGCTTTCCACAGGGCTCGATCCCAGGATCCCTGGATCATGACCTGAGCCGAAGCCAGACACTTAATCAACTGAGCCACCCATGTGCCCCTTGAAGAATATTTTAAAACATGGGAAATTTTCCACAATACAGTGTTTGTTTTTTTAAAGTTCACAAGATTATCTATATCCCATCAGGCCAATTTTATAAAAGAAATAATTATATATAAATATACAAGGAAAGTGGGTAAAAAAATACGAGTGGTGGGAGTATTGTGATTGTATTTCCTTCTCTGGACTTTCTTTATTATTTAAATTCTTGACAATAAAATATATATTTTTTAAATCATGGGACATAAATATTATTTAAAGGAAAACAAAACCGTAATCCTTGCTCAAGAACTCACACTCTGTTGGAGACATTAAAAAAAAAAAAAAAAAAAAAAACCAGCAGTCAGTGTGATAATCTCTTTAAAACTAGAGAACTCAGAGTACCATGGGAGTAGCCCAAGGTAGAAGTTCAGAATAGAAGGAAGAGAACCTTGAAGCAGGCCTTGCAAGGTAAGCAGGTATTCAATAATAACAAAGAGAGCAGTCTAAACAGAGCATATGCAAAGGCACAGAACCATGAGACATATGGAAACAATAAGAAAAATGATGAGCTTCAGTGGGGCAAAGAGTATGGCCAGGAATCACAGAAGATGGTGATGAGGATGGCACATGCCAGCTCACAGACCTTGAGTACTGTTGAAAAGGATCTGACTTCAATCTTTATACGTGATGAGTAGAGCCTGCTGGGGATGGGAACATGGAAAGGTATTAGATGAAGAAAGCAGTAAGAAGGGATGAGTTATTTAGATCACTAGCTACAGCAAGTGAAGGACTAAAGAAAGGCAACACTAGATTCAGAAATACCAGGTGGGTGATTCTGAAAAGTTTATCTCTGGAAGGAAACAAAAAGGAAAGAAGGAGTTCCAGAGATAGTTAAGAAATAAAACAAGCGTAACTTAGTGACCAGTTGGATGTGGGTGAATGAGAAAAAGTGTCTAAGGTAATTCCCTGGTTTCTAGATGGAATGACTGGTGGACAGTGGTACCACCACCTAAGTGAAGTGGATCTGGGCAAAAAAACCAGTGAATTTGATTTTGGACATGTAGAATTAAAGATGACTCTGGATATCCAGATAAGAATAAACAATAGGTTGACTACACTTCAATTTTTAAAAACCATACCTCAATTAAAAAAAAAAAAAAAAAACAGGGGCACCTGGGTAGCTCAGTCAGTTAAGCCCCCAACTGTTGGTTTCTGCTCAGGTCATGATCTCAGGGTTATAAAATCAAGCCCCAAGTAGGTCTCCATGCTCAGCACAGAATCTGCTTGAGATTCTCTTCCTTCTCTCCCTCTTTCTCTCCCTCTGCCCCTTCTCTTCCCACACTTGTGTGCTCACTCTCTCTCTCTCTCTCAAATAAATACATGCATACATACATACATCATACATACATACATACATAAAATCTTAAAAAAAAAACAGTAGGCTGCATGGATTAGTGTGCAAGTCATAGGTGAAGGATCAAGGATGACACTTGAGAGTGCTTTAGCAAATAACTCTATGCTTTTAAATTAGGAACAAATGGAACCACCCTAGAAGACTGGGCAAGGTGAGGAGCCTGGAAATTGGGGAAACATCAACATTTGGGGCAGACATGCAAAGCCAGCAAAATGACAAGATGACACGGTCAGAGAGATCAGGTCATAGAAGCCAATGAGAAGAGATTTTCAAGAATGGAATGATCAAAACTGTGAAAGGTTATGGAGGTCAAATAAGAAAAGGCCAAAATGCATCATTTAAGTTTGATAATAAAAATCCTCATTTGACCATTGCTGGAGAAGTTTAAGTGGGTGTTATGGACAGAAGCTTACAACAGATTGAGCAATAATTCAGATTTAAGGAAAGAGTAAATATAGCAACTCTTTCCACAAACTTCACTATAAACTGAAGAAGAAAGGGAATGCCAAACTCAGTGATCAACACAGGATTAGGGAAGCACACTGATGGTTTATTAATGGATAACTAGTTACAATCACAGTAATGATTACCAGTGAAGTGAAGTCACCTTTTTTTAACTAATAAAAATATAATCATGTAGCCACAAAACAAAGATATGACAACACACGTCCAAAATGTTTGTTCTTAAAACGTCAACATTATTCAGCCAAAATTCACATTTACAAGATCTTTTGTCAGTGTGAAAAAAATCCTGAGATTCCATTTCCAAAGTCTTAAATTTTTATGTTACTCAGGTAATTGAAAGAGTTGGCTAATATAATGAATACAATTGATAGCTATAAATAATTTGGAACCTGGAATGAATTACTTTTTGGCTAAATTATCTACTGAATGGCCAAGATGTTTTAAATTAACTGAGTAACTCTTTCAACATTAAATAGACTTGAGGTGATTAGATAAAAATCCATTTGTGTAGCATAAACTACTTGAACCTGTTTGAATAGAAATTTAAGAAACTTTATTTTTGTTGTGGTTCTCACCGGGCTATTTAATTTAGTACTAAGAACTTAAGCCCATACTGGAGTAAAAAGTCTGTACCATTCTTTCCTTTTTGATTCACCTAGAAAAATATCAAATTCATTCTGTGTGTAAGATCCATAAAAAGATTCATTATTTCTCACCCAATAATTCTACTCTTAGAATTTATTGGATGCTATGATAGAAGAAAAATGCCATAGGTACAGATGTGTTCACTAGACTAATATCTAGGATAGCTAAAATATGAAACAACCTAAAAATTTAACACTGGGAAGAAAACTATATAAATCATGAACATCTGCTTAATGGAATATATAGTCATTAATTGTGTGAAACAAAGCTGAATAAAATTATTTGTTCACTTTGACAATAATCATATATTAGAAATTATGTGTGCAAATCAAAAATTCTGGGTTTTTTAAGATTTATTTATTTGAGAGAGGGAGAGAGAGCATGCATGGGGTGAAGGGGCAGAGGGAGAGGGAGAGAGAGAATCCCAAGCCACCTCCACACTGAGCATGGAGCCAGAGTGAGGCTTGACCTCACAACCCTGGGATCATGACCTGAGCCAAAATCAAGAGTTGGACGCTCTTGATTTTACAAAAGATCAGTAAATCAACTGAGCCACCGTTCTTACAGAACTTTCAGAAGTTAAAAGGGAGGGAGAGAGAGAGGAAGAAAAGGGGGAAAGGAAGAAGGGGGAAAAGTAACTAGAGATCAAAACCAGTGGCAAGAAAAGAGTTCTAAGTTAGGAAAAAAAAGAATTTGAAAATGTATCTTGACAAGTTTGTGTATTATTTGCAGACTGTGACTCATTTGTAGACTCCAAAACCCTGCCTAGCACTGATACAAACTTAAACGGAGTTATCCATTTGCAAGTATGACTCATTTAATGATACTGACAGATACTCTGTTATCTCTATAGTCAGTGTCTATAAATATTGAAAAATACATATTTTTACCAATTTTACTGAAAACAAAGAAATAAAGATGGCAGAAGATCCCAGCATAAGTAGACTGTTAATGAAGTCCTAAAGTTACCAAATTTCTCTGCATTTTTAGTTGAAGACTATTTTCAATAAACTTAATTTTGTGTTTTTAGTATTTTCAGTAAAATTTTGAATACACTCAAATAACAACACTAAGGTAGAGTTGGGTCAGCCTGCTGCTAACAAGTCTTGTTCAACTTCAAGTGATTTAGATCAACAAAGGCCATTTCCGGACATTTCCATGAGCACTGAGCTTCTTACCACCTATAATAATGCTTCTTCTAACAATTATTTACTTGGCTTACAACTTCAAAGACCTGTCATCTGTTAGAAGAGCAGCTCCAGAGTCAGAAGGGTTTGAATTGGAGCTCCAACATTATTAGCTTGGAGATCCTCAGTGAGTTCCAGGAATGCTCTGTGTTACTAGCTCCTCATTTGCAAAATGAGGATGATTGTAGCTTTTATCTCATGAGGTCTTCTGAATATTGAGATTAATGTATGTAGAGTCCTTAGGGATATGCCTGGAACATAATAAGCACACAGATAATGTTAACTGTTATAATTACTAGATGTTGCAAGGATTACACCGAAGCATCAGAGATCTGGCCTTAAAGGAGCCTGCATTTATTACTGTTAATAATGATGATAGAAATAAAGGCAATAGTAGTATTAGTAAACCTTCATATGCACTCCATCATTTCCATGCATTAACTCTTTTGATTTCATCACAACACTCTCAGACCAGTCTCAGACCCATGAGATGGCTCAAGGAACTGAGATCCAGAACAATGCAATTGCCAGGACTGCCCACAAATAGGCATTCTAAATCTGCAGATGAGAGGAGGGGTTATAAACAAGGGTCGACTCTCCCAACATGATCCAGGGGGGGCAAAACTAGTTGAGGGTTTATGGCCTGCCTGCAACTTTTTTTTTTTTTTTTTTTAGAGGGAGTGAAAGCAGGGGTGGCGGTGGGCAGAGGGAGAGAGAGAGAGAATCTTAAGCAGGCTCCACACCCAATGCAGGCCTGATATTGGGCTCAATCGCCATGCCCCTGAGATTATGACCTGAGCTGAAATCAAGAGTTGGATGCTTAACTGGCTGAGCCACCCAGGCGCCCCGTAAGTGACTTATTTTTTCAGAAAAATGACTGAAAGAGAGAGCTGCAAAAAAAAAAAAAAAAAACAGCACTATAAAAACTGTATTTTAGCCACAATATCCTAAAAGTTCATGGAATATGATTATTCCTCAGCCAAGCCCACGTTTCCAGCTTCAGAATAAGATCAGAGTCACAAGTCGGGAAGTTAGCCCTATTTTTCCCCAAACACAAACTAAGAGAAGATCACCGCTTGAAAACAACTATGCTTGCAACAAGAAGGTTGGATTTTTAGCAATTTATATGATCAGTTCTGGCTCCTTTTACATGTGACTTTACCCAACTCAGATGTATTTTTATTAGTTTTTGGTACTATCTAAAAACATAGGTTGGGCGCCTGGGTGGCTCAGTTGGTTAAGCGACTGCCTTTGGCTCAGGTCATGATCCTGGAGTCCCGGGATCGAGTCCCTCATCGGGCTCCCTGCTCGGCAGGGAGTCTGCTTCTCCCTCTGACCTTCCCCCCTCTCATGTGCTCTCTCTCTCTCTCAAATTAATGAATAAATAAAATCTTTAAAAAAATAAATAAAAACATAGGTTTATTGTGAACAACTGTGAAAAAGAAAGTGAAAAAAAAAATCATCCTACATTCCACAACTTTAAAATAAATACTCTTGGTGGTGTAATAATGACTTGTGTATGCATGAAACGCCTATCACCCATCCATTTATTCACATTTTATTTCCGACTTCTTGCAGTTGATATTATAACTTTTTGTTATGTTATGCCAAACTGCTCCCTCTCTTCATTGGGAGTCTATATGGGTAGTTTATATCAAGAGCATTTCCTGTGTTATTAAACATTGTTTGGGACAGTATCTTCAGCAACTTTTTATTGGCTATCTCACCTTTTTAAGTCAGTATATACATTCAGGAATTGTCTGCCTTTCAAACCTCTCTGACATAGTACGGCGATCTAAGTGTCATGACCCTCTAATAACTCCAATTAACACATGCAAAGTTGTCTAATGCAATTTAGGAATATAATTAATTTTGCCTTAAAATATCAGAGAAAAGCTTCTCTTTAGGGGTATTCCTTATATTTGTATTTTAATAGACCTGTTTTGAGGACTCCAAGTCTTTTGGCTATAATGGCTTTCCTTAGCTTTATAATATTCCTTGCCTAAAAAGTAAAGGTAAAAGTAAAATATTATTAGGAAGATCACATGCCCATATCTATTGTGATTGGAAGGCTTTTATGGGCAGGAACTAATTTTTAATCCATCTCAATAACTTCTCCAATACCTTAAAAAATTAATGGCATCAGACTGTTATTACTTTTCTAAAAATAAGTTTCTGGGCAAATATTGTCTGTGGTGTTAAATTTTGAAACCAATTCAAAGTCACATACACAACAATGACCTCTCTAAAATTTGAGTTTGACTTAGCCATACCTCATTGACAAGCACTGTGTTCCGTATACACTCAGTTCACATACATCTCCGACTACTCATCCAAACAAAGTTGGGTCATCATCAGGAAATCTTTTTCCCCACTGGGGGTAAATACACACCTAAACCCACAAAAATTCTATTAGCACCAGCTACATTGTAATACAGCGATAAACACTTCCCTTCTAATTTGCTGGCTCCCCAGCCGAAGAAAGACTTCGTCGGTTCTGGTTGGCAATTGAGCTGTACGTAGTAGATATGCTGATTTTAAAAAAGAAAGAAAGAACTACAATAATGGTGTGGTCTCCTGAGAATACATTTATTTCTGCAGTATAAAACAAAATTAAATTCTTCAATCTCAAAAACTATTAAAAGGTTGTATTTAAAATGCATGAAGCATTAAAAAGACATCAAAATTAAAATAATCTCATAAATCTCTTCATTTAAAAGACTTATTTGAATACAGATCGAGGCAGAAAACTGCTGCCCGGCACTCCGGAGCAGTAAATTATGACTATTTTAGCTTTTTTTCATTTTCATCATTGAAAATTCTTTTCCAGAATAATTGTATTGCTGTAGCAAGACCAACTGTCCCCTATATTTAACAAGTGAATAGTAAATTGCTTTCGATGGACTCTGAAGTAGGTATACTATATATTCTTTTAAAGATCAGCAGACCACAGGGTTGCACCCTGACAAACGATACAAAAGATACAAGCAAAAATTAGTTTTTAATGTAAAACTGATTAGATTAATTACCATTCCTAATTTAGTTTGCCCAAGTACTAGGGATGCCCAAGAAAAACCTGATGAGTAGAAGAGTTTTACTGTCATCCCCTTCTTCTCCAAATCTGCCAACTCAAATCCAAGAAAAAGTCAGCACAGAAAGGACAGTTAGATGTGTCCAATTGCCATCAATCATTAAAACTGGACTCTCTTTTGTAAATGACTGACAACGAGGCAGTTTTTTTTTTTTAATAAAGATCCTCACTCCATAGATCATCATGTGTCAGTCTTGATTGTACTAGAGCATTCCTTGGAGTACAATTAAACTATCATGTTGATTGTACCTCAATGCAATTGAATCCTAAAAGGAGGGAAAGAAAAACCAGGTGGCTAACCATGAGGTCTCATGTCACTTGCCTCCCATCATACTCTTTACAAATAAACTGTGAACTGAGCAGAGTTAGTTTTGATAGAAAGCAGCCAGATATGCCTTGAAAGTCTTATAAGAAGATGAAAAGTGTGTTCCCATCAATCTGATTCCCATTTTTTATCACCTCCCCTTCCACTGGTACACCCTGACATCATCCCTCCTTAGCAGAGATAAGATTAGTAAACAGTGGGCTTTATGGGCGCCTGGGTGGCTCAGTTGGTTAAGCGACTGCCTTCAGCTCAGGTCATGATCCCAGGGTCCTGGGATCGAGTCCCGCATCGGGTTCCCTGCTCTGCGGGGAGCCTGCTTCTCCCTCTCCCACTCCCCCTGCTTGTGTTCCCTCTCTCGCTGTGTCTCTCTCTGTCAAATAAATAAATAAAATCTTTAACAAAAAAAAAAACAAAAAACAGTGGGCTTTATTAGAACACCATTAATTCAACTTAATTGATGGTGTAGTGGTACCAGGTCTTTTTCTGCTTTCTTTTTCTGGAAGACAACCTTGGTAGCGGAATCAGACTTCTTTCCAGAAACAGCACCTATCTTTGTAATTCTGCACACCCTCCTATTGCTTCAGCCCATGCAGGCTGAGCAAAGCTCCTTATCTAAGACTCTGAAAAGGATAACAGGACTGCTCAAGTATAAAAACTGCAAGTATTTTATTTATCTTTCTTTCTGCTTAGATTACCATTATCTTTGGTCACTGAATTTTGTCTGTTGGGCCTCAAGTGAAGAGCAAAGTCAACCAGAATGTACAGTTCTAAACCCAATGGATTACTGCTCTGTTAGCACACACACATACACACACATACACACACACATATAAACACACACACACACATACACCTATAAACACACACACATACACCTCCTTCTGGCCTTTCTTTGGCTTTACCCTAGGGTTAACTTCCTTATGAATGGTTTTCGGATGATTCTATGACCTTCTTTGCAAAATATTTATGCTGAAGAACAATGCAGGTCCCACAAATGTCTCAGTAACTTACACGGAAGCTGAAATGTAAGCCAAGTAAATGAGCTGTCTAAAATCAGGCTAGGTTTCTGCAGAGTGGGGGGAAATTGCGTAAAATCATTGCAACATGAATTTTAAGTCCATCCATTCATTCTTTCTGATGGTCACATGTAAGGCACCGAAGAAGCCATGGAGATAGACTGAGAAGTGGTCCCTGCCAGTAAAAGGCTTCCAATCAAAATAGATATGGGCCTATGAACATCTAACCATGATAAGATTAGAATAACAAAAATACTAAATCAAAATTTAAGCAATGTTCTATGAGCATGCACAATTAATTCTGACTAGAGAAACCAGGAAAAGCTTCAAGGAGGAGGAAGGAAAGGAGTTCCACTATTAGTGAGTAGGAAAAAGAGCACCTGGGATTAAGGAACAGCATGCATACACAGAAAAGTGAAGTACTCGGAACAGAAAACTGCTGCCCTCATTTTTGTCATGTGACTACCACATTCATAATTATTGCCATTTCTCCATATCATTGTACTCATGTTTGCTTACTATTCTTTTTTTTTTTTAAAGATTTTTTATTTATTTATTTGACAGAGAGAGACACAGCGAGAGAGGAAACACAAGCAGGGGGAGTGGGGGAGGGAGAAGCAGGCTTCCCGCTGAGCAGGGAGCCCGATGTGGGACTCGATCCCAGGACCCTGGGATCATGACCTGAGCCAAAGGCAGAGGCTTAACGACTGAGCCACCCAGTCGCCCGCTTACTATTCTTTTTTAACTGACTCCATGTTTGCTGAAATAAATTTAAAAGGAAATTTTGTATCATTACTATAAATGGAAATTCAGTGTCTCTTCCCCCAAATATAAAAGTAAATAAATGAAAACAAAACAATGAAATTCTAGTTGAATACTGTTGTCTAACCCGCCCTCTCTTTGTTACAAAGGGAAGCTAATTTAGCAAAATGTTGACGACTCCCCCACATCAAATGAAGACTTTCTCCTCAATGTTCTCTGAGGGGTTGAGAGAGAATTCCAAACTACACAAATTGCTCTTGGGGTATTTCAAGGTTATTCAATGTCATGTTAGTATATCACCTAGTCTCATTTTGAATCATCGTTCTACACTCTGGGAAACACTGGAAGAGATCAAAGACCCTCGGGAGCTGGCTGAGAGAAGAAAGTAATGAGAGATAAGGCAGAAAGCAGATTTGAGACTTATATGGATCCCGAAGTTCATGCCAAGTTTTTGATCTTCATATGAGGTGCTGGGAAACATTACAGGTAGGTAGTTCCTTAAGCAGAAGACTCTGATTGTGGTACAAAGGATAACTGAGCAGAAAAGACATGAAAAGCTGAGATATTACATCATTTGAGAGCCAGGGGTCTTAATTAGAGAAGGGATGGAAAATAGGTAATGTTGTTCCCCACTGGTACCCCACCCTAAAACATGCTGTGATTCTCTGTGTGTTTCTCCATGCTACTTGATCCTTTATATGAACCAAGTCTTATTACCACATTTCATCAAATCTAAGAAACTATCACGTGTGAGATGCACCACCATTTTATATGCCACAAAGAAAGAAAAATACTGCCAATTAAATGATGATACACCATCACTTGTAAGAAACATCTAATTTCAGAAATGTCAGAATGTGGGCAGGGAGGATGCTTGTCTTAGAATCAATGAGATACATTATTAATCACTATTGCTTAAAAGCAAATAATATAGAACTTGGAAGTTCATTGGTTTTTCAGAAAACAATGAAAAACATCTGGTACAATGTCCTGCTTGATGTACTAGGACAGTAAATTGTCATCCTTTTGAGACAAAACAATATAGAACAGTGATTCTGAGCAGAGCCAGGAAGACCCTGGGTTCAAGTCCTCCTTCGATCTCTTACTAGATGTGGCACCTTAGATGAGTAACAAACTCTGAAAGTTGCAGTCGGTTCATCTATAAAATGTTCTTTGTATTTTTCAATATTTAAACACAAACCCCCCACTGAAGAACTTAAAATAAGAACACTGAACATTTTCCTGCCCAGATTTGTCAGAAATGACTTTTGGTGAAAGTTAATTATCATTTATGGTAATATAGGTAGTATTTTTTCCCCTTTTTAAATCATTAGACCCAAGAACCATGGTGCCAACTAGGTTTAGATGATCATTGCATGCTTTACTGATGCCTACTAAAATAGGTTAGAACATGAAGATTGGTCAGTCATAGAGTTGGGTCCCTTATAGGTAGGTTGGTTTGGGTTGCTCAACTTATTAGCCTAGACTCTAGTTCCTTATGAGTTTCTACTCCATAGCTCCTCCTGGACACTAATAAGTCTGCAAATGTGCATTGTCCTAAAGATAACATGTGGAATGGTCCACCCCACTACAACTCCTGGGAGTAAGAAGCTGTACCTCCTATTGATGGGGCAGCATCTCTTTCACGTGTGGATTACTCTACCAAGTGCTTTCAGACTGAAACACAATCTGTGCCTCATACCAAGCCTGGGTGTTAGGACAGGACAGGCATTGCTGCAACTCATGGAAGAAGAAACTGAATTCTGAGGGGTCACCATTGGACTTGCCCAAGGTCACGCCACTGTATGTAATGTGGCCTGGAAGGAAGCCCAAATCTGGCTCCAAATGTGGTGCTTATCTTACCCACTCCATGCTTCCATGCCATAAAAACGTTAAAAAGAAAAAACAAATTAAGTATAACATTTTGCTCTCCATCCACATTTTCCGTTCATGACTTGTTCTTCATCGGTTCACCAAGCTTTCACACTAGCCTTCAATCTCTCCCCCACCTCTTTTCAGTGTTCCTGAGATGCAACAAGTTTCTAGGAGACTCAGCGTGCATGGCACTTTCTGGGGCTGAGGGGGAGTAGACACTGAACCCTTGTCGTTAAGGGTGCAGGAGAGTGCTGTTCTCAGCTAGAGCCCACAAGGGGGCAGGGTGACTTAGTATGCAGGCCTGCCTAGAATTTATGGAAGGTGCTGCAAGACGGGCTTCTCCTGGAGTCAAACCCTCAGGGCAGGAGCAGGGCGATGGTGAAGATTCAGACGCAGTTAGTCATGGAGAATGTGGTAGCTTAATATCAAAGTCTGAAACGTGAGTTCTAGATTTGCTTCCACAGCTAACAAGCTGGAGGATATTAGGCAAATTGCTTCCCCTATTACGTAAGGGGTTTGATCTAGTAATCTCTAAGACTAGGCCCCTCTTTAAGACTTGTTGATTCATGCCCTTTATGGTCTAGTGCTAAAGAGCTGCGATAAGGTTCTTACTGTGGGTGGAGTGCCTGAGCAGATTAAATGAGACAGTGTCTACAAAATACTCTTAACGGACAGACAGCTGAGATGTCTGTGGAGCGCCCTCTGTTGGATAGGTGGTATCATTACAACCTTCTCTGCCTTGACGTCACAAGAGAATTCGTGTCTTAGTATGAATCTCATTTTTTTTTTCTTCTGAGACCTGACAAAGCAGAATTCATGAAGCTCTGGAAATCACTTTAGAGGTCAAAGAGCACTGCATTGATCCCCACAGCTCAAGCGTCAAACACACTGTATGTAACTCTCTCCATGGCACCCCTTTCTCCACACCCTTTCTGGTTCTTCTGATTCTTTCATATAAAGATACTCTAATTTCTGCAATTAAAACACTACAGCAGAAGCCTATTAACTCAAACTTGTACAAATCTTAGTCCGCTTATAGTATGATGAAGAGAGCTCTTCATTACTCACCACAGTTACAAAAAAGTGTTCTCGTTTATCCCCAATTCCAGAACTTGCAGAAACATTATTTCTGCTCTATAAGTAACACGATAAAGGGTCAATAACCTTAATATAAAGCGATTAGTAAACAGTTAAGAAAAATAAATAGGCCCTATTACTCCATGGATGTGGGACATGAACAAAAAGTTCACAAAAAATAAAATAGAAATGGCTAATAAACAATAGAATAAAATGTCAATCCACACTAGTAATCAAAGAAGAATAAATTAAAACATGACATAATCTTAACTGACTGCCAATAATATAAAATTCATTATATGCAGTGCTGATGAGGATGGCATGAGACAGGCATTTCAGTATACTTTAACAGGTACAATCTTACTGAAAACAATATAGCAGAATATATCAAAAAGTCTTAGTTTGAACTCATATTACAAAACATGAGGAAATTATTAATGTACCATGATCCTCCAATATCATTCTCCTCTTCTTCAGTTTTTTAACTGAGCACATATCCATTGCAAATAAAATTATATTCTCCAGCCTCCCTTGCAGGCAGATATGGTCCTGTCAATATGTTCTAGCCTAAGGAATGTAAATGGGAAAGATCAGTGCAAATTCCAGATAGTGCCCTTAAAAATATACCTTCTTCCCCCTTGTCTCCTTCTTTGCTACTGGCTGGAATGCAACTGGATGGCTACAACTCCATCAGCCATCTTAGATATTGGGGTGGCTTGAGAATGGAAGTCAAGTCACACACAGTGGCACAACAAAATAGAAGGAGCTGGATCAACCATGTCCAGACTTCTTAAGTTCAGAAGACAAACTTCTGGGGTACCTGGCTGGCTCAGTCAGTAAAGCCTGGGACTCTTGATCTTGGAGCTGCAAGTTCGAGCCCCACATTGGGTGTAGAGATTACTTAAAAAATAAAAAAATCTTGGGTACCTGTGTTGCTCAGTTGGTTAAGCATCTGCCTTCGGCTCAGGTCATGATCCCAGGGTCCTGGGATCAAGTCCCACATCGCGCTCCCTGCTCTGCAGGGAGTCTGCTTCTCCTTCTGCCCCTCCTCCTACTCGTTCTCTCAATCTCTCTCTCTCCTTTCCTCAAATAAATAAATAAACTCTTTAAAAATAAATAAATAAATAATCTTTAAAAAAGACCAATTTCTATTTAGCTTAAACCACTATAATTTGTAATTTTACTTGAGCCAAATCCTAATCCCAAATAATACATGTGTTAATACTGAATGTACTGTAAAATGTTTTACCAAAAAAAGGAAGATGCAGAACAGTGTCAAATATGCCACCATTGCACAAAAAAGGAAAACAAGACACTATCTATGTGATAGCTGGGTCCCTAAAGAACCATGTCTTTCATTATCCATATCCTATATAGTCCCTCCTCATCTGAGTTTGCCATATGATTCACTTAAACCTGTAGAATGTAGAGAAAGTAACACTGTGCCAGTTCCTAGCCTAAGTATTAAGAGGGCTTGTGTGTCAATTATACTACAATTAAATAAAGGGGGAGGTGCCGCTGAGATGTTCTTTGCAAATAAATAAATAAATAGTAAGTAAATGAATAAATAAATAAATCCAACTATAGGGAAACATTTATATTATGGTCTTTCTTAATTAACATATATTATACAGCACAATGATATGAAAATGCTTATTATATATAGAGAAAATGATAACATAAAAATCATACTCATATGGAATACAATGTGTACTTTGTAAAAATGCACAGAAAAAGGGCTTGAAGAATCACTTAAAAGTATTAATATCCTCTTAGTGATAGAATAATGGTTTATTCTTTTTAAATTTTGTTTTACTTTTTCTTTCACTAATTCTATATTTATTTCTAGATGTTCTACTTGGGCTTTTTCCGAATTCTCTCTTGACAGACTTTTTGACAGACTTTCGATTACATATATTACTTGAGATTAGTTAATTCATTTACTCATGTTTTCAGTTCTATTATTTCACTGAACATTTTTAGCTTATCTTATTTCTGTATCCTCTTCTATATCATTGTAACTCCAATGTATGAAATATTTGAGGGTCTTATTCTGCTATTTGTTGTTTCCCTTGACTCCTAAATACATAACAGTTAAATTCTTTGTGTGTCTGTAATTCTGGATTGTGCGATCACATGAGACTTATCTGAAACTGTAAAGTGCCACAGGCTCTGGGATAAAGGTGCATTTCTCCAGAGAGTATTTACATCCCCATTTCTAAGCACTCTGAGTACCATCAATCCAGGCCCTCTAAAATTAATATCTCATCTAGATCACTCAGACAGTATAAATTCAACCTTAAAGCCAAATGAGGGCGGGGCTGTTTTTAAATTTGGGGGAAAGAGAGACATTTTTCCCCAGTGAGAGCTGAGGCTAAGATACATCTCTTGGTCAACAGGGGGATTTTTTTTCTAACTCACTTTTCCATAGAGGATACAGCCCCTTAAGGGCTCTAGCTTCAGATGAGGGTCTCAGTTTCAACTACCCACATTGCAAGGGCCCAAATCCTGGCTTCTGGTCCATAGCACAGTAGTCAAAATTTTAGAATCTACGTTTCTGCTCTCAGCAAACACCCTCAGGGCAGAACATTAGATTATGTTTCACATCCACTTTCCATCGCCTTATTTATTTTTAGACCCTGGAAACCACACTCGCTCTTTTTGCAGATATTATAAAAATGTTAGCTATACTTTATCCAGCATTCTTAGGTTATTTCAGCAGAATAATTTGTGAGACTATCTGGTCTGCCACCCATATAGCCAGAATTGGAAGTTTGGGTTGATGTTATTGTTATAATCAGAAAAAAATCTAAGTACAAAAGAACCTACAAAATGGGGAGAGTCTCACCTATTGTCTATCCTAAAAATTCCCTGACACATCGTATTGCTTTTTCCATCACTAAAAATTATTCAACACTGAGAGGCAGCTCCAGGAAAATCCCTACCTTTCACTGAGACTGAAATTAACTATTAATTCACTACCAGAGTGAAAGAGTATTACATAGAAGACAAGAACTTCCATAGGTGAGCAGAGAAAGTGGGGTGTGGGAGAATATCAAGGTGCCAGAACATAGTAGGTGCTCATTAAATATTTATATCAACAAAGTTGAAATACCCATGTCTACCAGGCAATAGTTTAGAAATGAGTACAGTTTTGTCAATATTTTTATATTCTATTCATTATCTCCTATTATTCTATGCATATGGACATTTACACCAAAGGAATCTCTTCAAATATTCTATAGAGCAATTCTTAAATATTCAAAGAGCTGAGATACATTTCTCTCCCCTTCCCTCCATTGTAACTATTGCTAGCAATGATATTTACACAACATTTGCTTCAATTTGTAGGTGACTAATTTGCAGACATCTTCATTTTATGTTCTAATGTGAAGATTAAATGAGATGGTTCAGGCAAAGCACATAGCACTGAGCACATAGTAAGAGCTTGTTATGATGATGGTGGGGAGGATGACGATAATCATGATGATGACGATGGTGATGATTTTTAAAAGCATCTACGCAAAATGTGAGGTACGTATGCCAATTGACTGAAAACTAAAATCAATGCAGGACAAATGGAGCATCCTTTGTTTTAAACTTAAAACTCCAGAGGGGCATGATTCAGGTTGTTTACTTGTATCCGGAACATCTGAAAATGCACCAGGTCTAAGTAGGTACTTAATAAATATTTTATATTTACAGTAAATATTAGTATTGCCACAAGGGTATCATGAGCATTAGGTTTCAACCTTCCAGCATGAGGCCAAGACGGATATGTGTACCCATGAGTCTGAGATCTCTGAGGGATACCCCACCAAGCCTGAAGCCTGCTGTTCTAAGGCCCCTATTGCTTACAGCTCCAGAAAGAAAGATCCACTCATCAGGGCTGAGAATGATGGTTATTATTTACTGAACATATACTGTTACCAAAGGCTGAGGAAGGGGAAGTTCGGGAGTTACTAATCAATAGGAATAAAGTTTCAGTCGAGTAAGATGAATAAGCTCTAGAGATGTGCTGTACAGCAATGTGTTCTACACTTAAAAGCCTGTTTAAAAGGTAGATCTTGTGTTAAATGTTCTTACCGCAGTAAAGTAACAAATAAACATTTTTAAGTGTATACTTTGTGTGACTAAAATAATTAAATATAAAAATTCAAATGATGAAAGCATTAGGAAAAGAATAAGTAAATGTAGTTGACATCCAAAAGAGTGGTGGATTTGTGACTTAAATGATAGGAAGCGATCATAAAGGAAGAAGTAAGTACTTGATTAACAAAACTAAAAATTTTCACTTGTGGGGCACCTGGGTGGCTTAGTCATTGAGCGGCTGCCTTCGGCTCGGGTCATGATCCCAGGGTCCTGGGATCGAGCCCCGCATCGGGCTCCCTGCTCCGTGGGAAGCCTGCTTCTCCCTCTCCCACTCCCACCCCCCCTGCTTGTGTTCCCTCTCTCGCTGTGTCTCTCTCTGTCAAATAAATAAATAAGATCTTGTAAAAAACATTTTTTTTCACTTGTAAAAAACATGTTTACCGAGCTCATATTGTGTGCCAAGTGTGATGCTTAGTATCCCACCCTATTAAGGAAGGAGAAGAGCGGTTGAGATCACAGATCCCTGGAATCAATCTGCCTGGGTCTGAATCCCAGCATTGTCATTTACCTTGAGCAACCTGGTTAATCTCTCTATGCCTCAATCCCTACAAATAGACATAACAATACTAACCAACTCACAGAGCTGATGTGGGGATAAATGAATTGGCATGTGAAGTTCCTAGAACATAGTAAATGTTACATACAAGCCTTAGCTATTGCCATCCCCACCTTTTCAGCTGAAGAAACTGGAGTTTAAAGAAGTCGAACTACTTGGTTTATAAGAAGCAGAGCTGGGACTTGAACCCAGGCAGTTTGACTACAGATGCTTGCCACAGAGCAGAAGTTTGACATACAGCAACATCTCCATGGCAACTCTGAAGCCTGTTCCTCAAATCTGAGTGGTCTCACCCCACCCAGGCAAGGGCAGGACTGCCAACTAGGGCTCTATTTGGTTGAAAGGGAACCAGAATACACCAAGGGAAACTCCCGGCCTGCCCCCCTGCACGACCTGCCTGCGCTCACCATCAGTTCAAAATGGAGGCTGTGGACAAACAGCTGGGAGGTGAAGACAGATAAGTCACAGCCTCTCAGACTCAGCAACTGCTCCTGTGTTCTGTCTCCCCAGCCACAGAAAGGGCAGCTGATGAGAAGGAGAAGCCGCTATGTCCTCCCCACCAACATTCACACTGTGTGACAGCCCAACCAACAAGAACAGCCTCTGTTTACAAACACTTTGCAATGTGCCAGGTACCGTGCGGGGGCACTTTATAGGCACGTCTCTCTCTGATCCCTGTGACAACCGGCTGAGACAGATGTGTCACTTTGCCCTCTCTTCAGAAGAGGAACTTGAGGATTAGTGAGAACAAGTAAACTGCCTGGGGGCACAGAGTTAAAGAGAGGGCCAGGCTGAGTCCAGATCTGAGTCATAACCCATCTAAGTGTGCTCTCTGTGACAGACTGACATTGGAGTCTCGCCAAAATTCATATGTTGAAACCTGATGGTATTAGGGGGTAGGGCTTTTGGAAGGTCATGAGGATGGAGCCCTCACGAATGGGATTATAACAGAAACCCCAGAGAGCTCCCTCACCCCTCACCCCTGGGAGAGCTGTCTATGGGCTAGGAAGCGAGCTCTTACCAAACACCCAATCCACTGGTGCCTTGATCTTGGACTTCCCAGCCTCTAGAATTGCAAGAAATAAACATCTGTTGTTTAAGCCACCCAGTCTATGATATTCCATTATAGCAGCCCACACAGACTAAGACATTCTCCTCCAACTGTGCACACCAGACATGGCGAGTGCAAAACAAGGACTGGGGTTGCAATAACAATGAGGTCCCTTTCCCCAGAGGACTGGGGAAACATAATAATGGATGGATGGATGGATGGATGGATGGATGGAAATATTCTCTCTAATGCTTACAATCACTCTGTAAATTTTAATCTTCTGTATATAGGAAAAGAAAGTAAGTTCCGAGGGATTGTATCCCTGATTTGACATCACACAGTTAATGAGTTTCCGCTGGGACTCAAACCTTAGCATCTCTAGTTCCCAGATCATACAATGGCACTCTCTACCACACGGAGCTATAGTGAAGATCAAAGGAGACATGGTGTATGAATGTGTTCTGCAAACTCTGCAACTGGAAAGGTTGGTAACTGATTTTTAACACAGAAGCAAAGCCTAAAGCCAAAACAGCGCAACTGAAGTGGAATTTTAATCGCCAAGAAGAAATGAGAGTACATGGGGGACAAGAAGGCTGTCACTAGCTTTGAAATCAAACCATACTGTGTGCTCACAGCCACTTTCTCAGGAGGCAGGTGGTGTTCAGAACCCCCAGATTTGGAAATGCAGAGTTGCAAGATTACACAAAAAGCACTGAAAACAACCTCTGCCCAATGCGGGAGCCTCAACTCTGATGCAACAAAGAGGTGACAGCTCAGTACCAGGAAGAGGTATACCAGAGGTGGGCTCAGAAACCACTGCATACATGTAGCCTGCTGCATACAGTCATTTCTCAGGTCTCTGAAGCCTGGTGCTGTTTTTAGATTCCTGGGTGAATCGTCTAACCTGTAACTTCCATGGTTAAATCAATGATTTAATTAAGCTTTCACAGTAAATTAGAACTTAGCAACACCTTCTATCTAGGAGTTTCAACACCATGACTGTCTCTCTATTTCCTTCTTACAGGCACCTAATCCTCATTTTCCTAAGAACCTACATTCAGCATAGAAATCTGCCCAATGAAATCAGAAAATCGAAGACCAAACGCAAAAGTTGGAACTAAATAGACTTCTGCCTTCACGCTCTTCATCTCCCAGAAGGTGGCTTCAAACAGGTTAGAAAATAGAATGCAATTAAATAAAAAATAGCCACAAAAGCCTTTTTAAGAACACACATAGAGTATCAGCCTACAGTGTCTAGTAAAGTAAAAATCTCTCACAAGTCTCTAAATCCTGAATCATCAGGATTGGGAACCCACAGGGGGCAATTTTTTTTTTTTTAAGTTGAAAATTGCCAACTTTTTCTAAAAGCTGGAAAAAAAAAAGAGAGAGAGACGATGGAAAACCTAGAAGATGATTTTTAAAACAGTGCAAGAATGCTGCTCCCAGGACAAAGCACCCACATTGCTGTGTCCTCCCAGATTTAGCACAGGGGACAACACAAAGCCTTCTGGGCCAAAAGCTGGTACTTAAATGAGTGACGTGGACATAGGGAGGTGGGGAGTAGTGGCCACCGTCTGTGCCCAGTCTGATGGAACCAGTCTCACCTTGATGGAATATAGACCTGGTGTTGACAGATTGTATAATATTTTTTCAAAGAAACCAGAAGTCCATTCTTTTGGGGTGGCATGGGATTGGGGGGGAGTAAAATCTTCTGGACTTCTTTTCAATGTCAAATTAAAAAGTTTGGCCAAGGGGCACCTGGGTGGCTCAGTCGCTTAAGCAGCTGACTCTTGGTTTCAGCTCAGGTCATGATCTCAGTGTCCTGGGATCAAGCCCCGAGTCAGGCTCTGCGCTCAGAGGGGAATCTGCTTGTGGATTCTTTGTCTTCCTCTGCCCCTTTCCCCGCTCACTCTCTCTCTCAAATAAATAAATAAATCTAAAAAAAAAAAAAAAAGGTTTGGCCAAACAACGACAAGCTGTCAATTTGCAGCTGCAACCTTTCCCCTCCTGAGTGATGTCATGGTTCCCACAGCAAGCCCAAACAAGACTATAAAGACCTGACCTCTCAATCCTTTGCTTACCAGTTATGCACACTTTCAAAAGGTCACTGAAGTTTCCCTGGCCCTCAGTTTCCTCATCTGCAAAATGGACCTAGTGATGTCTGCCTTATTGTTTTCATGTATATTTTCCATCAATCAAATAAAATAAGCTTTTCAAAAACAAGGGCCATTCATTTTTTTATGTCCCCAGGGGCTGTGCCCCATCAAGATAAAATAAAATATATACAAAAAGTTTGTTGGCTGGGGCGCCCGAGTGGCTCAGTCGGTTAAGCGTCTGCCTTCGGCTCAGGTCATGATCCCAGGGTCCTGGGATTGAGCCCCACATCAGGCTCCCTGCTCTGTGGGAAGCCTGCTTCTCCCTCTTCCGCTTCCCCGCTTGTGTTCTCTCTCTCTGTGTCTCTCTGTCGAATGAATAAATAAAATCTTTAAAAAAAAAAAAAGTTTGTTGGACTGAAAAGCATTTTGAAAATAGTGAAGCATCCATCAAATGTGAAGTGTCACACTAAATGCTAGCCCTCAGAATCTGTTAAAGTTGTATAGAAAGTTTTCACGTGGCATTTTTCCAAAAAACAATGTATTTTCCCTTCCCCCCCAAAAATCTCTTCCAACAAAAGTAATTGACAGTATCTGTTTAGTAACTTAGATAGAAAGGGAGAGAAAGAAGAAAGAGTGCTTTTATGCAAATTTGATTTCCCTATAATAATCTAGAGCTATTCTGCTAGAAGGAATTATCTCTGCAGGCTGGCAGCTGTGGTAGGCAGAGAATTAAAAATGGCTCTGTATATGGGAAAATCTGTTCTATAATCAGTGCTATTCTTAGAGGGGACATCAATCTGGTCCAGCTCCCATGATGCTCCACTTGTGTGAATGACATACAAGCATGAGGTAGAAACTCTCATTACATCACAGCCCGGGTTTCTGCCCCACCTGAGACTTCGTACCACTACCCCAAGATGGAGACAGACCCAATGGCAGCCTCCAACTAGCCAGTGTGGCTTAGGAAAAAGACATGAGAGGTAAAAACAAATCAACAATGATTTATTCAACTCAGCTCTAATGAACTGCCCACGGTTAGATTATTATAAGGATTCAGCATGTTTTTTCTTTTCCTTTCCTTCCTTCTTTCCTCTTTCCTTCCTTCTCTCCTTCATTCATTCTTCTTTCCTTCTTCCCTCCCTCTCTCGAGCCCTCCTCTTTTTCCTTCCTTCCTTCCTTTTCCTCCCTGCTGTTCTCATACAGAGTACAAGGCTCAATTCCTAAGTCACAAGACACCAGACAAGCAAATAATGCTATTCAAGGGCTCTTTGTCCATGAGAAAGATACACGCTACAGAAAAGTATTTTAAGAAATAAGCAACTGGGGCACCTGGGTGGAGTCAGTTAAGTGCCTGCCTTCAGCTCAGGTCGTGATCCCAGGGTCCTGGAATGGAGTCCCGCATCGGGCTCTCTGCTCAGCGGGGAACCTGCTTCTCCCTCTGCCTGCCACTCCCCCTGCTTGTGCTTTCTGTCTCTCTCTCTCTCTCTCACACACACACAAATAAATACAATATTCTTTTTAATTAAAAAAAAGAAAGAAAGAAAAGAAATAAGCAACCACCACAGTGTTTCACATAAAATGCTACCATGTTCTTAATGAGACAACTGCTTGGTCATTAAAGAAGCTCTGGCCCTGGGCGCCTGGGGGCTCAGTCGGTTAAGTGTCTGACTCTTGGTTTCAGCTCAGGTCATGATCTCAGAGTCGTGAGATCAAGCTCCACATCAGGCTTCACACTCAGTGCAGAGTCTGCTTAGGACTCTCTCCTTCTCCCTCTGCCCCTCCCCACTGAGCGCTCTCTCTCGCTCTCAAATAAATAAATAAATCTTAAAAAAAAAACAACCACCACCACCCAGGCCTGAGTGGCTAATACGTTCAAGTTAGCTTGGAGCCTCCACGTTGCAGCCGTAGCCCTAGCCCTGCAGAAACTAAAGTGCAGGTGAAAGCCATGATGTGTTGCAAGTGGATTCTGTTTCCTTCACTGGACCATGAAAACTTCTTGGGAATCTGTGTCCCTGTGTTACATCTGAGATATCTTCCTTTTTCCCTGAGTGATACACACCAATCATTGTTCTGCTTAGGGAGATGAATATCGGAATGCCAAAAAGTTAACTGTGTGGGTGTGTGCATGCGTGCCTGGGTCTCTGTCCTTGTAACAAGGTGTGGACTTACCCTGATTTAAGTCACGCAGTGTCCTTTAAAATAACTAAGAGCAAATGCTAGGAATGCCAAGAAATGGCATCTTATACATTACAACTAATTTCCCCACTCCCTTCAAGCACTATTAAGAAATTGGCTTTGTCAACGTGCAATGCCCATGAGCCTAGACCCCACAGCTGGGTATGCACATGACCACAGGGGAAGGTCAGAGGCTCCAGAATGTTGAGTCCTGCAGGGAGGATAGAGCTGGCTCCACTCAGCCCCAACACTGCAGAAGGACTTGCACGAGAAGGCAGAGAACAACCTCACAGAATGACCAGAACACAGAAGCTGCTTTAGACCACATGAGACTGGACATCCAGCACTAAGATGGCTCCAAAGAGCCCTACAGAGATGGAAGAAATGCTGCTGTGTCCTTCAGAAATGTTCCCTGGAGAAAGGAAAGCATTCCTGCTGTGGGACAGCGCCCTCAGGGTTCCGCTAGCTGGCCCTCACTGCTCATTTCTGGGTTCTGTTCTTTCCAGGCTTTTCTTTTTCGGCTATGGCAGCCCTAGATACCTGGCACCACCGGGCACATGCCCAACTTTTAGCCCAACTCCACTGCCTCTGAAGCTCAGAGGCTCCAAAGTCCCGAAGAAAGGCACAGAAGCTGCCTACATGATCACTTGGGTAGGAAAGCAAACTGGGGTGGCACTGCAGGGTTAAGTTAAAAGACAGCTGCATCCATTTTGCTCATTACTCTTCATGTACAAACTGCAAATTGCATTTGAAAATATTTTCTTTAAAATAAAATTGTCATTTCTGAGCCTCCTGTCTGGGTAAAGCTGAGTAGCACAAATGTGAAACTGGGAGTCACCCTCACATCCTTAACAGAGGCGGGAGGCCACGCCCTGCTGACCCCACGACACAGGGGATGCTGCAGAGAAGGGAAATGTTATTGTTAAATAACTCATTCTCCTACACTGGGAAGCTGGAGCAGAATTTGCCTCACAGGCCTCTGGATTCAGGACGGTGACTCCAGATTTTAAAAGGAGTGTGTGAATCCCTTGTTTGCCACTCCCCACCCCCCCACCCAATGACCTTGTTCCCTTTCTCATGGACTTATGTTGGTTTCCCCTAGGATTTTGAAAATGAAAATTCATCCCTTTTGTAAATGAGAACTAATCAGAAGGCATCCACTGCCTGGATGTCGGGCACAGGGCATGTGTGCCTCAGTTCCCTGTTCTATAAAATGAAGATAATCATAATTCCTCTTTTATTGGGTTTGTTATGAAAAATAAATCAGTCACGTCATCTAAGTATCTGATGTGATGTCTGGCACATGGTTAGCACACAGTAAATGAAGACATGGGTCTAAAAATATAGACTCATTCCATTTCCTGAACCTGCAAAAGAGGAGCAACTGTTTAGAAGCTTTTTCTAAAAAGGCTCAATTGGAGTAAGGAGCTCTGGCTTCCACACCTGAACCCGCAAATCAATTTTAACATCACCAAGGAGAGACAAACGGATTTTGCGCCTCCTGGTGTGATGCAGTAAGAAGTACACATCACACTACCTAGGATGTGTTTTTACCAAAACTGTGGACCTGAACTTGATCAAGGATCTAAGAGTCTACAAGAGAAAAATAAAAGGGACCAAGGAACACCAGGGACACAAGCAGCAAAATCCACACTGTTAAGAAATTCAACAGAACAAACAATCTGCTTCTTCAACAATAAATTTTAAGCAAAGAATAAACACAGAGAGGGATATCTTAGATTAAAAGAAACATGAAAGCCATATCCACCCAATGCAATGTGTGGACTTCTTCTTGATCCTGCTTTGAACAAACCAAATGTAAAACACCACTAGTTCAAATGAGGCATGTGAATAACATAACATAATAAAAAAATAAACAAATGAGGCATGTGAACATGGATGGATATTTGTGATATTAAGGAATTACTCTTTGAGTTTTTAGCTGCTCCCCCCACTGGGAGGTAGAGTGGAGCTCCCATTGACTTTGGGGCACTGTCATGACTCCCTTCTCCAATGGAATGTGATGGAAGCGATGGTCATAAGCTCCAAGTTTAGGTCATAAGAAGCCTTACAGCTTCTGCTCAAGTGTCTTAGAACTCCTGTTCATGGGACATTCCCTCTTAGAACCCAGCAGCCATGCTGGGAGAAACCAAGCCACATGCAGAGGAACTGAAGAGTCACCAGCCCCACTTGAGTCCCCAACTGAGAGTCACATGAGTGAGCCATGTTTGGTATCAGCCCCACCATAGCTTCAGATGATTGCAGCCCCAACTGAAACCTGATGAACATCGAAATAGAGCCCCCAAATGAAACCTGCTCAGCCAAGCCTGGTCAGCCCACAGAACCACGAGAGATCACAGTGAGCTACTATTTTAAGCCCCTAAGTTTGGAGGTGCTTTGTTAAGCAGAGAAAAAAAAAAATCAGAAAACTTTATCTCTTAGAGACATATCCTTAAGTATTTACAGAAGAAATTATGATATCTGAGATTTTCAAATTAATCTAATTGAGATGGGGGTAGAGTTGAAACAAGCTTGCCCATGTGCTGCTAGTTGTTAAAACTGGGAAATTGGATCATAGAGAGTAATTATACTCTTCTCTCTACTCTTGAATAGTTTTGAAATGTTTTCTAATGAAAGCTTTTTTAAGAGCTTTGAATTTACCAAGACAAAGTTTCAAGATGAATAAAAGAACTTTAGCTATGAGGTGATTCTCTGAGGTAGGCATCTCAGATGTGATCTAAATACACGGTACTGATAAGCTCACTATGACCCGTCCAGCCATGGGACATCCATCTCTGAGAAAGCAGCAGATAAGAGTTGAAAGAAGCTGAAGCTGAGAGTAGATTTCAAAACCCAGCTCCAGCCCCTTCTAGCCGCGAGCCTTGGGCACGTTTTTCAACAGCTCTGGGCCTCACTGCTTCATGTGCAAAGGACTTTTTCCTGATGCACTTGCCCAATTCTTAAACAATTAAAGGGGCAACATAGACTATAAAGTGCTATCAAGGTAATAGATACCATTGTTGCCAGCTATAGAGGAAAAGAAACCACTTACTCTCAAGGGCCCTGACAGTGTTCTATCGTGGTAGAGCATCTGCCTACCAGTGTAAATAACATTAAACTGCTGTTCTTTATTCACATCACATTCAAGAGCTAGACAGATCTTTCTTTATGCTGGAGGATGCATTTGGGATGACCTGGTTAAAATATAAGCCATGCAGGATATGCACAATTCACTTTTGGGGTGACGTGCATCTTGAAGAGAAGGCACTCGTTACTAGGGCACCAAAAGCAGGGTGCTCTGCTGGGACAAGAAAACCATGTGCACTGCAAAAGAGAGGACAGCCAAACTGCTTCCTGCCGTGGGCAACTCCCAACTTGGCTCCTGCAGAGTGAGCAACTCAGAGATGCATCTATTTTAGGATAGTTGATTTTCCTCCCAAACAACACCAAAGAGACTAACAACTCATTAACTTCACTAATAAATTAAATTAATCCACTAATATGTGTGTGCTTCTATATCGAGAACTACAATTCTATGTACATCTCTCTTTACATAGTGAGTACAGAGCAAACCAAGTATCTGTAACAGAAACGGATTCCTCCATTAACTTGTCTTTCCATTTCAGTGATCTGTTACTATTGAAATAAATTGTGAAAAAAAATTAATGAGATAATGTAACTTAAAAAGGCAGCTTAAGCCCATACATTTGCCAATGGCTCATAATTTTCTAATAAAATATAACATGTTAGGTAACGTCAAACAGCAATAGAGGAAATGTTAGTATAAGACAAGTCCTTGCCTTTTTTCTCTCTGCTAGATTTGCAGCTTCTTGAAGGTAAGTTTCTTGTGTGTTTATCTTTTCTATGGCATTTACTGAAATGCCTGAGATTAGCTTTTCCCAAAGAGCATCAGCAGACTCCCACACTGCCAAATTTTAATGGTGTTTTGCATTTGTTAATGGTCTTTGAAGTCACACATGTGTTTGGGAAATACTTGGTTAAACCTTAACCAGGTTTTTGCACTTGGTAGTGGGTGTTTTGAATGACAAGCCTTCTTGGAAGTTAGTGCCCACATTGCTAATCTCCAAGAGGTACCCAGAGATGTTCTTGTTCAGGAGACATCTCTCCGGACCCTTGTTACTTGGAACATCTTAGAGGAAAGGAGTAGAGCTTACTTCTGCTCAGTAACTAACATTTGGGCAGCAACTTCTTATTTACTTGGTGCTTTACAACGAACTCATTAGATATGCTGGACAGCCATGAGTTAGACTGAGCAAACTTCATTAACCTGATTTTTTTAATAGACTATTTTTTAGAGCAGTTTTAGGTTCACAGAAAAACTGTTCAGAAAGCCCACACCTGTCCCCACACATCTATACAGCCTCCCTGCTCCCCCCAAAAGAGACGTCTGCCTTGGTTATAGTAGATGAACTTAAACTGACATATCATTATCGCCAAGGTCCACAGTTTCCAACAGGGTTCCCTCTTGGTGTTATACATTCTATGGGTTTCGATAAATGTATAATAGCAGGTATCCACCATTGTAGTGTCCTACAGAATAATTTCTCTGCCCTAAAAATCCTGTTCATCTGTTCATCCCTCCCTCCCCTCTAATCCTTGGCAACCCCTGATCTTTTTCCTGTCCCCGTAGTTCTGCTTTTTCCAAAATGTCACATAGTTGGAACTATACATAATGTAGCCTTTTCATATTGGCTTCTTTCACATAGTAATATGCACTTAACCTTCCTCCATGTCTTTTCATGGCTTGATAGCTCATTTCTTTTTAACACTGAATAGTATTCCATTGTCTGGATATGCCACAGTTTACTTATCCATTTACCTACTGAAGGACACCTGATTGCTTCCAAGTTTGAGCCATTACGAATAAAGTTGCTATAAACATCTGTGTACAGGTTTTTATGTGAACATACATTTTCAGCTCATTTGAGAAAATACCAAGGAGCAAGATTCACTGAATTGTATGGCAAGATTATGTTTAATTTTGTACAAAACTGCCAAACTGTCTTCCTCAATGGCTGTACCATTTTGCATTCCCCACCAGCAACAAATGAGAATTCCTGTTGCCCACATCCTCTCCAGCATGTAATGTTATCACTTCAATTGATCTTGCAAATGAGGAAACTGAGTCTGGACTTGAAATGAAGTGACTGGAACGAAGGTTTTCTAGCCACAGGCAATCAGTGTGCTCCTTTGAGTTCACTACCAGCAGGAAGGAGTCTGAAAATGAGAGGCCATGTCCCGCCCACCGTTTTTTGTTCTTTTTTTTTTTTAATAAAGATTTTATTTATTTGAGAGAGAGAATGAGAGAGAGAGCATGAGAGGGGTGAGGGTCAGAGGGAGAAGCAGACTCCCTGCTGAGCAGGGAGCCCGATGCGGGACTCGATCCTGGGACTCCAGGATCATGACCTGAGCCGAAGGCAGTCGCTTAACCAACGGAGCCACCCAGGCGCCCCCGTTTTTTGTTCTAAGAATGGTTTGCACATTTTTAAATGGTTAGGGGGGGAAAAAAATCCAAAGAAGAATAAATACCATGACCTGTGAAAATTATATGGAATTCAAATTTCAGTAACTGTGAATAAAGTTTTATTGGTCCAGGGCCATGTTCATTCTTGACCCACTGTCTGTGGCTGCTTTTGCCCTGTACCAGCAAAGTTGCCAGAGAGAAAGTATGGCCTGCAAGCCTACAGTATTTAGCATCAGGCCTTTATGAAAAAGGTCTGCCAACCCGGCACCAAAGACTCAGCTCAATCAGACATGTCATCTCTAGGAAGACAATTCTAGACTTTGTAATGGTTGTTCCATCAACAAACTCAAAAGAATAATTCAAAACCAATTTCTCTCCCCACATAAAACTCCCCTTCTTACATTTTCCTTATATAGTCAATGATGATGCTACAAGTAGGAAGTACTGAATTTTGACTGCCTACAGTAAAGTGCACCATCTCTAAGATTTTTTTTCCCCTTCCAGGAACTAGGCAGCATCCTTCCTGGCTTCTTTTTTTTCTTTTTTTTTTTTTTTGCCATAAGGTTTGTTTACACTCAGCAGGAGGAAAGGTAAGGAGATAAAAGCAATGCAGAATGAATAAAGGAAGACAAGACTACAGCAAAACACGGAGAAGGCAAGATTAGAGGAGCAAGCCCCAGGGAAGAAAGTTTACAAGTTAGCAACTGAGGGGATGGAAAGGGAGATTATACCAGAACACAGTGGCCAGAAGCAAGAATCACTGGAGACAAAACCGCAACAGGCAAAGGTTATTTCAAACGCACAGATCTCCTGATGCGTGGACCAAGTCGCTGAAATAATGAATTTAATTCTAGCTATTAGCCCCTTAAGCCGCCTGGGATCCCCACTGGTATTTCAACCCAGACCCTTGCTGGGGGGTCAGTTAGGACAGGGGGCCATGGGGAATGGGTAGACATTTGGAATCTGCAATTCCTCTTTCCACTGCTCACTTCCCAGCCAGAAGGCAGGGAGAAAGGGCTCCAGCCGACCGTGTCGGCCCGAAAATACCCCTGATACTTGAGACTCTTGAGAGGCAGAAAAAAAGATTTTTTTTTTTTTTTTTTTTTGCAGACCTCAAAGTAATCTTATGAGCAATAAAGAGTGGCCAATTATTAAACATTTATTATAAGCCAAGCCCTAAATTGAATCCTTTCCACATGTTAACTTCCTTAACCCTGGTAACAACCGTTTGAGCCAAGTAATATCATGGAGACTTTGAAGCGATTTAGGGAAGTTAAATGACAAAGCTGGAAAAAAAGTGGGGATTCAAACCCAGGGTGATTTTATGAGCCTCCAAAGTCTACATTCTAAAACAACCACAAGCCACCATCTCCCAGTGAGCGTTGTTAAGAAAATGACCGTAAGGCCTAAATTAATCAAACCTGTGCTAACTAAGGGACTCCAAACTGGGCTCCTTCAGGCCATCCTGTGTATCTATCTGTACTAAATTATGATAATCTTATTTATAAACATGTCTTTGAAACACTGCAGCTTACAGAATGGTTTCATGTACATTTACCTCATCTAATCCTGTCCAGAAGCTTGAGTAGGAATGGAAGGAAATCCTGAGCACCCAACCAATGTATTTTCTCCTCTTCTTTCTTCTTCCAGAGCAGTAGAAATCAAGGTGCTTGGCCACCTGACAGGAAGCAGCAGAGGATGAACTCCACTGAGTCCCTGTCCCTCCTGTTTAAGCCGGCTGTCTCTCCTTCACTCTCAAGAGTCCCCATTTGGATGGCCAATTATATGGTCACCCTAGCTCAGTGGCCCTCAACCTCGACTGTGCAATTGGATCAGTTGGGGTCATTTTAAAATACGAGTCCTGACCCCAACCACAGAGATTCTGATGTCACTCTTAGGCTGTGAGGCCCTCGCGCAGGTACTATTTTTAAAGCCTTCACGTGTTTCAAATAAACAGCCGGGGCTGAGAAGCACCACAGTAGATCTAAGTCAAAGTGGTTAGGTAGAACTTCCAGGAAAAAAACTCTTTTAAAGTGTTGAAAGGAAGCTGACGCAGCTGGAGAAGGTCGCCTTGGGAATGTTTTCGCTGGCAATGTTGACATGGAGGCTGAGCTCAAGCAGCCATCTTGCTTGGCAAGGCTAACGTGAAGATGGAAACCACACACCAAAGGGAAAAATGGAGAGTGGGAGCGGGGGTTACTGATGGCTGTAGAGCTGGGGACTATCTACAGAATGTTTTTACAAGGAACAAAAAGATACCTTTCTTTTTTTTAAGCCACCATATCAAATGTCTGTTACCAAGAGCCAAATGCAATTCTTAAGTAAGAATATATAGTAGGCATCACTAGGTTACAAGTGAGGAAAGTTGCCCAAGGTTGCACAGTTTATAAATCACAGAAGCCAAATGTCCTGACTCCAGTCCTCTGACCTTTCTGTTGGAGGTAATGGGGCAGAGTATATTTTAAGGACAGAGAAAAGGGTTCTCACTTACCAAAGTAGATCGTTTCAGACAACTCTACTGACCTTCTGACCAGCTATTTCTGAATCCCACTCATATGTGTTGCCAGAACACTGAACAGGGAGATTTGACAAGTAGTAGCTTTATGAATACATATAAAGTTTGTTTTGCTTTAAAAACAGCAAGCCCTTAAAATTTGCTTTATACTGTGGTTGTATTTCTGATAAATTTAGCTTGAGTTTTATAAATCCCAAATTGTTTTAATTCCTCAACAAATACTCTCTGAGAACCTAGTATGGGGGGAGACCCTCATGTTAAGGGGAGTGGGCTAGGATTGCTGGGGTTTGAGAAAGATACAAGCTCCTACTCACAAGGAGTTCCAAATCTGAGTGGAACATAACAGATGCACACAAGTATGTACAGTGGATGCTTAGCAAACAGTTTTGATGACCCAAAGAAGGACAAGATCACCTTGGTTTAAGGAGAGATGACATTCATGTTTTAAGATCTCAAAAGGCCAGGCACTTCTGGCCCAGGAACTGACCTGAGCAAGACTCAGAGCCAATTAGGAGCTGAGTATGTTATGGGAGCCTCATTGAGTTCAGCTGGACTGAAGCTCAATGTCTATGCTAGAAAAAAAGGGTAGATGAGGTTAAGAAGGTAGTTTAGGGTCAAATTACAAAGAAGTTTGAAGGCCAGGCTAATAGCTTTGGACTCTATTCAGAAAATTAATTTGCCAAGCCCAGGCAAGATGAATTGGCCAGGGAGAGAAGAGGGGCAGCCATGTGAGAGGCCACTGGGACAGTCCAGGCAAAGGGTAATGCACATCAGAATCAGGGCAGAGGTAGTGGGACTATGGAGAAAGGCTAAGTGCCAGAAACAGAACTAACTGGACTTGGCAAGATGTGTGAGGTTACATGAAGGCAGGAGAGCAATCCGACGGCTCAAGGTTCTCGTCTGAGGGAATGGATGGCTTTCATTAAACATGCTGGTTCCAGGAACGCAACGTTCTAACAGCCAGTAGGAAGCACAGCACTGGCCTATGGGAGAGACATCAGGAGTGGAGTTTCAGATTTGGAGGTCATTTGTCTGGAAGGGGTAGATGAAGCCATTAAGAGAGGGAAAGAGTAGAGAAAAAAGAAATTTGAAGATAGAAACTCAAGTAATATCAACAAGGAAGGGAGGTAGAAAAGGAAGGTAGGAGGAAGGGAGGAGGGAAGGAGGGAAGGAAGGAAGGAAGGAAGGAAGGGAGAGGGAGGGAGGAAGGGTGGAAGAAGGAAGGAAGAAAAGAAGAAAGAAAGTAAGTTGGGATCAGAGAACCAGGAAGGAAACCAAGGGAATATAATGTTACAGAAGAAAAAAAAAGAAAGGCTTTAAAAAAAAGTTGTACAACAGTGTTAAAGCAAAATAATAATAATAATAATAACCTTATTTGTCTTTTTTTAATTTGACTTTTCTTTTCTGGGGGTAGCTTAGCTCTGTTGCTAAATGGCTGCAGAGGCCACAAATCTCTCCCTTTCCACAGGGAGACATAGCCGTAGCCGGCGGCCAAGTTCCATGGCCTCCACTGACGTAACAGGAAAACAGTGAGTCTGGAACCTGACAGCCTTCACATCTGGTCCAAGTTCTGCATCTCAGATAAATTTCATCACCTCTCTGGATGAAGATTCAGCTACAACATGATGGGTCAAGAATAAATGCACAAAGATAAATATTCAAGGATGTTCATTGTAATATTGCTTTATTAGTAAAAATGTAGAAACAACCCTCCAACAATAAGGGATTGGTTAAATAAACTACAGTATGTTCATACCACAGATCACTTTGTAGCCACTACAAGTTAGGACATAGGAATGACTTATTGACACATAAAGATGTGTACAATGAATTAAATTTCAAAAGCAAATTGTAAGAACATGATCTCTTTTTTAAAAAACATATATGCATAAAAAAGTATAGATGATATGTCTCTCTAATGTAGAGAAAAGATGGGTGATTTTCATATTTTATTTTGCTTATCTCTATTTTCTGAATTTTCTAGAGTAACTATATATTAGAGGTAAAAGTTTTTCAAAAAACTGATTTTTTTAAGGCAGGAATCCTACCCTTCCCTCAGACTATGTATTCTGGCTTTTCTGCAGGAATGCTTATCAAATATACATAATAAAAAAGAATAGGATGTTATTCATTATACATCCTTTGAATTTACAAAAAGTAAGTAGCCATCCATGGAGTGTGAGGCTATAGTAAAAATCCTTCAGTCTGTGGTCAGAAAACCTGAACTTGAGGAAGTTCCTTAACCCCAGAGCTCCAGCTTCTTCATTTTGTAAAATTCGGTGATACTTTCCACCCCAGTGAACTCAGGATCTGAGCTTGTTTGAATGAAATAAGGTATGTGCCAGTCTGTCGGAGGAGGTCCTCGAGAGGGTATAACCACCATTCGATCCACAAGCTGCACAGGGGCAACCTCGCCCCCTCCCCTGTCCTTGCCCTATACATTCCATCCACCGTTCCTACCCTAGGAGCTGTTTCAAGGATGTAGCCTTGAGAGACTAGGGTGTTGTTGAGACCATCTGAACTGGACATGTGACAGTTAAGGCCTCTATATAAACTCTCAAGATTCTGGTGGGTGGGTGTGGATATCTACTCATCTTGTAGCCACACAACACCAGCCTCGGATGTAAGTTCCCTGGCCTACTGAACATTTACCAGTCTAGAGCAGTCTGCCTCCTTTTTCAGACTCTTGTTGCCCTCCATGTTTCAAGCCGGTTTCAGATTTCACCCCGGGAACTCCCAAGGTTTCTAGTTAAACACCATGAAATACTTTCAGTCCTCTGGCATTTATCTATTAGTTGAACAAATGTATACCGAAGTCCTACTATGTGCCAGGCGCTGAGGCATGTCCTAGAGAGGCAATGAGAAGTGACATAGATATCATCTCTACCTTACTTACGTTCCATTTTTGAGTCCCTCCCTAAACACCAAGACACAGTGTTGAAACCCAACAGACCTAATTCGAAGTAGAGCTCTTTAAGGTATTAGAACGCAACCCAAGTCCTTGACCTGTCCTTACCGCCATTTCCTTATGTGTCAAATGGGATGATAATACCCATTTCAAAACCTATTCTAGGGGCGCCTGGGTGACTCCACTGGTTGAGTGTCGGACTCTTGGTTTCAGCTCAGGTCATGATCTCAGGGTCTTGAGACTGAGTCCCTTGTGGGGCTCCGCACTCAGAGTGGAGTCTGCTTGTCCCTCTCCCTCTGCTCCTCCATTCCCCCCACACCACATGCTCTCTCTCTCTCTCTCTGAAATAAATAAATAACATACTTAAAAAAAAAACCTAAAGATTAAGCAATTATATCAAGGTGTCTGGCGAAGGACCTGGCACATAGCAAGACCTCAATAAACAAAAAGCTAGGATCATTTCACTATGAATCCCATTGCTTGCTGACTTAACTGCCAATATGCCCTCGGCAAATTTTTCTTTAAGTGACTGGTAGCAAATTTTATTTCACCAGGCACACTTCAATTTCGATCAATACCACATCTGTCACTATTTAAGAAACAGTTTTGCTAATTCTTTGCTGGAATTCTTCTATTTCTAGAGCCACTTGAGTTGCTGTTATGTAGTTTTCATTCTGATACTCCTACCAGAGTCTTCCTTGGTTTCTTCTCTTCTTTGGGGCAATAGTGGGGTGTCTGGGTTTCAAATACATGGCTTCTGCTCAAAAAGAAAAATCAAAAAAAAATCCTTTTGGATGATGATATTTTCTTCTCGATGGTTAAAAAAAGAGAGGAAACAGCTAAAAGAGGAGGCTGGTGTAAAGAGAGATGCTATGAGGCTTACCAACGCCCAGACGGTCGTTTGCACTAAGAGCACTCTTTCCACAGCCCCTCCAGCAGACGAACACCAAAGGGAAGGGCATTGCCTCTCACTCCCAATCCATAGGTCAGAACACTATCTGGTGCTCAGCTGGAACAGCCCATCCTGCTTAGAAACTATGGAAGTGTGATATTTCCCTTCCCTTCCCACTCTGCAAACAACACCAATGTAGCAAATCTTTGTGTGCGGATGTCCATGTGTGTGATAACACAAATTAACAAATGCAACAAATACCGCATCCCAATCCAATAATCCTCTCCCCTTTCAGCAGCATGTCAGATATACAAAGTATGTAGTAGAATCCAAAAAGCTCCATAATCCAAGGAAGCCAGAGATACAAAAGCTAGCATCTCCCAATTCCAGCCTTAGAGAACTCCCTTAATGCCACAGCCAAACTGTGTAGCTGTGACCACCCTTCCTTATGGTTGCAGCGCCACCTAGTGGCCAGGTGAGCTAGGCAGTGCGCTCACTCTCGGTCTGAAACCACAGCTTCGTTCCGCCAGCTCTTCAATCCTTTCCACAGGAAAACAGAAGTGGTTGCAGCACCTGACGGCTAGAATTAGGAATCACCAGGGTTCTGTCATATTAAAACTATTTCCTGATTATAATCCTATCCAAATCACCAAGAAGAGACAAGAGAAGATTCCTGCCGGCATTAGATTTTCATGTCCAAATGCATCCTCATACAAACTCGTGAACTTGCACAAATACTTAGTTTAAATCTAGGCGACTCCATGGCCTCTCACGTCCTCGAGGCCTGCAATTATAGACAAATCATTTTACAACAAAAAGGAAGAAGAAAAATAGGTCTAAAGACCTGTAATGAGATTCCTCTTTTCTCTTTCCCACGAATAGCTGTGTCAACAGTTGACATTTCCAGTGCCATCCAAAACTAACAACCGAATTGCAACTTTTCCCGCACAGAACAACCAAAAACACGTCTGTTCGTTGTAAGGATGGCAGTTTAAATGATGTAATGTGTTTGGGACTTAACCTGGGGGTATACAAACTGACTCGGTTCATTTTTAAATCCAGATTATTCTGGTTAATAGCCTGGTGGAGAGCAGAACAGAATGTGTGCACCGCAGCTAAATATTCCATATTAAAAATAGTTTGCGATGGGATATGCTTTTTATAATTAAGTTTAATGTACATTAACATTTTTAGATGAAAAACTGACAATCTGAGAACAGCTCTAAATTCTCCTTTGATTATTTTTCCAGAGCATTGAAGGCATGATATAGCTACATAAATAGGCTAACAGTAAAGTTCTTTGAAAGATTATTTTCTGCCCTATCACACATGCCCTTCTTTATATCCCTCCAGCGGTTTTCTGGAGCAGAAATGGATTGGGTACAAACTCCTGGCTGGGACTCCAAGTCACAAGAACCTAACTTAATTTCTGACCCATACCTCCTGGGCAGACCAACTCACTGTCCCCTACTGAGACCTACCATAGACTAAATTGTCAGTATCCTAAGTTGCTGCTTTCCTGCACCTTTTCCCACCTGAATATCTTTGCACAGCCTTCTTGCTGCTGGGCCAGGGTAGGACTGCCAAATTTCACCCCTCCAAAAAATAGAGGAAGATACGCAGTTAAATTTGAATATCAGATAAACAACAAATAAAGTCTTAGCATAAGTAGGTCCCAAATATTGCATGAGGCATACTTACACTAAAAAATTATTTGTTGTTTACCGAAAGTTCAAGTTCAATGGGTGTTCTGTAATTGGTCTGATGACCCCAGCCCAGGGGCCCTCTTCCAGGCAAGAGTCCCCGCTCCCAGTGGTTCTTCAGCACTGCTTCCATGATGATTCCTACCTGTTCACACTCTTTTAAAACATCTAAGCAGGGCACCTGGGTGGCTCAGTCGTTGAGCGTCTGCCTTCGGCTCAGGTCATGATCCCAGGGTCCTGGGATCGGGCCCCGCGTCGGGCTCCCTGCTCGGCGGGAGGCCCGCTTCTCCCTCTCCCACTCCCCCTGCTTGTGTTCCTGCTCTCGCTATCTCTCTGTCAAATAAATAAATGAAATCTTTAAAAAATAATAAATAAATAAATAAATAAATAAAACATCTAAGCAAATAGTCATCAAATCTGAGAGACCAATTTTAAGCTGTCTCGTTTATTACTGACAGTAGCCTCAGTCAGTTGTTCCCAAAACATGATAGGCACACAATTAGTAGGATGTAACTGTATTGTTTTCTTACGGTTTTGTTATCGTTTTATTTATTTATTTATTTTTGGTGATCCCTTCTTAATAACACATAATGCTGCTTTTCCACATATGGTAGTTATATAAAGTTCCTTTTAAAATAAAGTTGTGTTGTTTTTTTAAAAAAAAAAAGAACAGTTACATCAACGTAAGGGAGAAAATGAAGTAATTTTCGACTCTAATCTACTCAGATTAAGCAATATCATGACGATACAACCAAAGTGACTGAAGTCTGGGAAACGATGACATAAAGCAGGGCTTAGCAAACTTTGGCCCATGGGCCACATATGGCCCACGACCTGCTTCAGTAGAGAAAGTTTTATTGGGGGACAGTCACAACCATTCATTTATGTATTGCCTATGGTTGCTTGCATGCAACAGTAGCAGAGCTGAGTGCTTGCAAAAGGAACCATATGGCTTACAAGGCCTACAATATTTACTCTCTGGCCCTTTATTTAAAAAAAGAAAGAAAGGAGGAGGAGAAGAGGGAGGAGGAGGAGGAGGAGAAGGAGAAGAAGAAGAAGAAGAAGAAGAAAGAGGAAGAAGAAGAAGAAAGAGGAAGAAGAAGAAGAAGAAGAAGAAGAAGAAGAAGAAGGAGGAGGAGGAGAAGAAAGAAGAACAAGAAGAAAGTTTACTGACCCCTAACCTAAAGTATCACTCATCCAAAATAGTCAAAGGAAAAGAGAACTTTGAAAGTCCCCATGGCAGTTATTTTTGGAGAGAGTGAATATGTGTCACACTAAAGCCTAAAGCTGACACAGTCCTCTGTTTCCCATTTCAGACTCTTTTTATTAACCTCTTCCCCACGCCTGGATCTGCTGAGGCTTCATTCTCATCCTTACAATTTGGAATAATATCTGTTTCTTCTATATTAACTCAGACCCACCTACACCCTGAACTAGGTAATGGGAAGTGAAATACAACATGCTTTTTATTGTGTTCTTAAAAATGGAAAAAAAAAAAAAAAGACATCTCTTATCGAGAACTATGGCCATATAAGGCAAACCCGTTTTAATAACTCGACGACTCAATACTTTAGTACAGAATATGTTAAAGTTAGCATAAATAGGTAACAGTAGCTTCCATAATCATGCACAAATTACTTCTGAAACAATGGGTAGGCTCTGGAAATAAAGCTTTAAGCAGCTGCAAATGTCTAAGTAAGCATAATTGTACCCACTAGTTAAGCCTCCTTAAGCATGATAGCATTTTAATCCAACAGGTCAGCAGTATTGTAGCATCTCAAGCCAGTTCACTAAGATGAGAAGACACAGACACCTTAGGTTTGAAATAAAATTAAAATACAGCCCCTGTTGTCCTGTTACAGACATTGAACATTTCTAGAAGTTTCCCCAGCTTTGGAAAACACCTCTCCACGAGGGCCCAGATAAAACTGGTTGCCCCTCCCTCTGAACATCTAGAGACTGTGGTTGCTCTTGAAAGTCCAGGACTCACCAGCTTGCCATAATCGCATACCGGCGACAAGTCTGTGACCTGGTTAACTCTAAATCAAGGCCTATGTCTGACTTGCTTTCTCTAGCACCTAACATACGACAGAGCTTAATAAGTCCTGGCTAAAAGAAGGGATGAAACCCCCAAAGTTCTTCCAAATGAGATCCAAGGAGACTATGACCACAATTTTATACTAACCTAGCAGAATGAAACAAATTAAGTAAACATTTCTGTAATAATCAAAGAAACACTCTGAATCCAGTTCAGTCGACAAGTTACGACTCTCGAAGCAAGATACATAATGAGTCATGTTGAAGGAAGGGCACTTCAATGACCTCTAGCCTTTCCCTTTTTGTATGCTTTCTCTTCCTGTCAATTTCTTATTATCTGCCGATTGCTGCTTTTTCTTTTAGGAAATTAGCCAGTATCAGTCATTTCCACATTAGTATGAATAAGACAATTACTTGCCTCTCTCAGCCTCCATCCTAAGAGGCTATAAAGGCATTATCCCAAATCAGAGGAACTGGCAACATGTGCAACAGGCCAAGGAAGAGCCAAACATCACCTAACTCTGCCTACAAGTCAAGCCTGTTTGCATGGAATGTTACTTTGGCTCAACTAGAGATGGACAAAATGGCAGCCGTAATGAGTACGTGCAATGAGTATCGATAGCATCCTTTCCAGATCCCAGAGTCACTTTGTTTACTTCAGAACATAATATATTATTTGAAACTAGCTGGTATATGTGCAAAAGTAAAGATCTTGAGAAGAATTAAGAAAACTTCAAGGGAAATTTCACTGTATTCCTAAGAAAGACAAAAACGCCCCCAAAAATGTGTTGTTTCCTAGGTGGTTTTGTTTTGTTTTGTTTTTTCAGCCTTCACCTCTCTGGAGCTGACTTATTTATTTTGGCATTTTGAGGGGAGCTTCACTGATAATGCCAAATAGGAAAGGGGAGAAAAACGTGAAAGAGCCATGCTGGGCAAACTGTTTAAACAACCAGCTAGGAATAGGGGAGTGGAAGGAAAACGAAATCCAAAGGAAACCATACCCTGTGTTCCGGTATCCATCCCAGTTAGAATGCCACCATCCCAAGGGACATGTGCTATAAAAAGCATAATTTGAGTATTATCTCTCATCATTCAATATGGTTTTTCAACCCTTTCAGAATTACACTGAAAAATCTATATAATGTGTGCTTAGATTAATGAACTGTTTGAATCTGGATCAATAAGCACTCGAGGCTCTGTGCCGTTGACACCTGCTGGGAACATCTAGAAGAATGCTCCATGGAGGGGCAGAGCCAATCGGCACTTTGTAACTACAGGGGTTCCACTTAATAAACAAGCAATCTAATATATGACCTCTGCAGATTAATTTCCTAAGAGCAAGTAAATAATCTGGATTCAAATTTTCCCTGATTATGCATATAATTACAGTATCACTTACCAATTAGCACATTGATTTAAAAGTTCTTGGGATTATGTATTTAAGAGTAGAAAAGAGATCATTCTGTCATCACCCAAACACTCAAAAACGTTCCGGTTCAGCAAAGAATCATAGGGAGCAAAACTTTCCACTCATCTGATTTCTCTTACAGAAGAAAAAACTATGCTGGTGAGATTATAAAGATACCTTAAAATATCACAGACCATAATTACGGTCTCAATAACTGGACCACAATGACACCCATTAGCAAAGGTTTGTGTGTGACAATAGCAAAGTCTTGGGGAAGCTTCATCATCTCCTGAAATATTTCTGTAGAACCAAAGATTTATAAAACTGCTTCTCTAGCTGGGATTATTTTTTTTTTTTAATTTACTGCGGCAACTAGGGCATAATTTATCCACCACTAGACAGTTACATAAATAGACAAAGATAGATGGTAGAGATTCTTCTCTACTTTAGACAAGTATAATAATTAATGTTAGTTTGTTGTTTCTTGTCCCTACATAAAATTTCCCATTAAAAATGTTAATATATACCTTCATGAGGCCACATAGCAATGGGAAGAAAAAGATACAGATGAAATTGCTACATAGCATACATACATATGTAAAAGACGTTAAAAATAATAAATCAACATGGCAAATATAATGAAGCCTGCTGTCCAACCGCAAAAGCTGTCAAAATGAGGTTGCATTATTAAGACCTTTATGTCCAACTGTTCAGCTGAATAAAATCTCTCCTATCACTCGTGCGCTTCCAGGGAGAGAATTCACATCTGGGATCAAATTGTCACAGTACCGCATCCTGGTTCCTTCCCCTTGTATTACTTTCTGAATAATTATCTGAATCTCCACAGAAAATGAAAGCTAACTGAAGCTAACCACAAAACAACGAGCTTTTACACGCAGAAAAACCACTCCGTGGTGTGTTCTCTAACAGTAAATATTTCAAAAAAAAAAAAAATGCTTACGCACTGGAAAAATAAAGATCTTACCAGTTCAAATTCCAGCACCACTTATTCTCTCAGTAAGATCGGTAACGCAAACAATCATAAATATGACTCAAAATTACAGCTCTGGGGAAACACAATCAGTTAACTTTAGACTCTGTTCTTACTTCTTCTTAGAGAGAGGTAAAGCCCCGAATATATAATGCTTTATGAGCCCAGAATATACCATATTGATGCAGTGATTATTTCAGAGACATAATAACTAATTCTTCAGAAAGAGTCCAAAATGAAACAAATCCAACTCCTCCTCCAACTTCAATCCCTAATTTAAAGGAGGAGAAAACTATGGCTTCGTAGGGTGGGAAGCCCCAAGGGCCATTCCAAAATAAAAGGAACCTTTCAAACAAACTTCAATCCCCTTGACAGCGTACAAACAAAAACAGCAGTTACATACCACCTTCACCCCAAAATAAAACCCAGCGAAATGACTGGGAGTTTCAGTTAATGTAACCCAAATCTGAAACTCTGGGGGTGTCGGCAGCCACTCAATAAAAAGGAAAACTGAAAATAGTACAAAAATGGCTCCTAATAGCAATAATGCATACTTCTGTGGTCATTACCGGTCAGATAATAACCGGCAGTGACCTTAAAACCATACATTATGGTTTTAAGTATGGTCTAGTGCTCATTGCAGATGTGTAGCTGAGAAATAAGCAACACAGTCTTGCCGTAAATGCTCAAACCGTTCCAAGGCTGGCCTGCGTGCAGGCATTTTTCCCTCCCCGGTGTTATCACCCCAGGAATCTTATAATGATCTGAAAAATACGTACCTTAGGGTAATAGCGCTATACTGCAAAGATAAATACCCAGACCAATGCAATCGAAAATACACCCGGAGAGCTGGTTCCCGCGACGCAGGTGAATGTTGTCATAACACAAAGACTCGGGGAGAATATTTTGACCCTTTTAAGCCTCAGCTGTCGGGAAAGCTGCAAGGATCTTAGCTAATATATTCATTACCTCTGCGAAATGGCGTAATATCGATATTCCCATTTTGCAGGTCAAAACAGAGAGGTGCAAGTGAGCCCAGCGAGCTGCTGGGGAGGAAGCAAGGTGCTGCTCTTGAGAACCAGCTGCCTCGTCAAGCAGGCTTGGGTTCCTGCGTTCAGATCACCTTTTAGCCATTTGCCAATGCCTTCATCACAAATGGACTTGTATTTCTCTCTTGCATCCTGTTAACTGGGGGATTTTGCCCTTTTTTTTTTTTTTAAATTTTTCTTCGAATGTATGAGGAATGTGGCATCTACTCTTTTGTCATTTCTCTGCTCCACAAATTTTTTCCACGACATCATCTTTGCCCATGCATCTCTGGCCAAGCCGAGAGAAGCAGCACATGCTGGGAGCAACCCCAGATGTAAAGCCTTCTCAGACACGCCATCCCACGCCTTGAGAAAAAGGGTCCCACCACTTTCTCAAGAACCACCAGCACTCTGGGGGAAGCCCACTGGGTATTTCTTGGCAAAGCACCAGCAGGGAGAGTACAGAAAATTGGGCGCTTTCTAGACAACAGATGAAATGAAACCAGTCATAGCAAGAATTTTTTGTTCCCAATGTGTGGGACACAAAAGTCAGAAAACATTTGACACCAGCTCTCCCCGCCTCTGCTCCGATCACTCCGAGGAGCTGGTCACCCAGAGCGGACATCTGCCTGGGTTCCTGTGGGTCACAGTAATACCCAGCTGCTCAGCCCTTGATCACAAGTTCATGGCCTAGGGCTGAGAAACAGCTCACTAAATAAACAGAGGGCCCTTTTTGTTCCTAGTTCTCACTAGCTTTCTCATTCTCTCCTTGCCTACCTCGAAGACAATTTCACTTCACTGGCTTTTGGTAAGGTCTTTCCTGAAGAAGCTGAAAGTCCCCTTTCTTTCAAAGCTTCATTCACTTAATTTTTCCAGGTTCAGACAGAGCTCAGGGTCTACCCTGCTGGTGGTGACGTACCCAACGTCGTCAGCTGCCTCCCAGCTGACAGGCCATAGGCTGGTGGGCGAGTACCTACTGTCTAGGATTCTCAACAGGGGTGATTTTGCCCCCACCCCACCCTGAGGACATTGGTCCATGTCTAGAGACATTTGGGGTCGTTATAATTTGGGGAGGACTAGAAGGTAGCAATTACTGTCATCTAGTGGATAAAAGCCAGGAAATGCACAGGAAAGCTTTCCCCCCAACAAAGAATTATTGAGCCCCAAATGTAAATAGTGGTTGAGAGACCCTGGTCTAGATTCCTTGCTGTTTGGAATCTCCCTGATTCACGCATGAGTCCAGAGCCCCATGCTGGTGTCTGCCCCGCAGAAGGCCCTCAACCAGCACTGGTGGAGAATCCCCGAAGGCAATCTACGGCAAGAGAGCCAAGAGATCAGCCTAGTCTTTTCCTTCCCACTTGATGTCCCGTTTCCTTCTTTCTGTCTCTTTTACTGTGTCCCACTGCCTCTCTCTTGTTCTCCTCTCTCTTCTTTTCTCTGTGCTCTCAAAAGGCTACATCTGAAGAGTGCTTCACAGTTTAACCCATCTGAGCTTCAAAACAACCCTATAAAGGAAGTAGTAGGACCTTACTCTACACAGAGCGAAACCACAGCTCCCAAAAATATAAGTCATCTGTCAAAGGTCACCCAAGTTCGTAAGTTGTACAGGTGAATCCGACGTGTGTCCAGCTTGGGCCCAATTATTCTCTCCCAGGAAGAACACTCTGGAACGTGACTCAGTCATGCTGCAAGGGGTGGCTGACCCTGTTCTCAGAGGAATTCAAAAACATTCATATGGAGTTGAGGAGTAAAAGTAATATAACAGGAAGCAAGCTTCCCTTCAGGCCAACATCTCCTCTCTTTCCTGAGGTGATTGTAAGCCAATTTCATTCAGAGGTTGAAAAATGCAAGTGTACCTTTCTTATCATTAGCTACACAAATGGCTTACTCCGGAAGCCACAGGGTAATCTCGGGCTTTGTGAGGACAGAGCGTAACTGACATTGGGCCCCACACCACAAGACACTGAGCGCAGAGAGTGATGAGAGACCCGACACCCGGGCAGAGCCTCGAGTGGTGGTGTGGCTGGCACGTGACAAGATGCACGTGGAATTCCACGGCAAACGACCCCTCTGTAGCCAGGAACGGTGGCATAGGGCAGCCACTTTGTGAGCGGTGTCTGGCCCGGGGGCACCGAGCCGAGGTGGCAAACGTACAAAGGAGTCAAATAACTCAAAAAGTACCTTGTGCCTGCACACCCATATACACCTATTGATAACTGCCGCCAAACTAACCCTGTGCCCACACGCGCTTCCCTGGGTTTCTCGAATCCTTTGGTGTGCCAGGCCCCGTGCTGGGTACAGAAGATACAGAGATGAACTGGCCTCACACTCGTCCTCCCTTAGGCATGGCTGCCTAAGGGAAACAGGACAGGTCAATAGGTCCATCACATTCCAAAGAGACCCCGGCCACGCTGAAGGAGCAGGAAGCTTGGGGGTGGCCCCGGGGAAGAAGGGAATAAATGGTTTTGCCCGGGGAGGGCCGGGGACAAGAAGAGTGGTGTGCACAGCAGAACGGTCAAAGGCACCACCCGGATGGGAAACCGGACCTGCCGGGCGACGGTGAGACTTTTTTCTTCCACGTGACTTGAGGAGAGTTTTTCTCGCAGGTCAGAAGCACCAGCCGAGAACACGGAGGCTGGCCCGAGAAAGGCCCTACCTGCCAAGCAAAGGAATTTAGATGAGACTGTAGAAGGTAGCAGTGTTTTGTTTTGTTTTAAAGATTGTATTTATTTATTTGACAGAGAGAGAGACAGCCCGAGAGAGAACATAAGCAGGGGGAGCGGGAGAGGGAGAAGCAAGCCTCCTGAGGAGCAGGGAGCCCGATGCGGGGCTCGATCCCAGGACCCTGGGGTCATGACCTGAGCTGAAGGCAGACGCTTAACGACTGAGCCACCCAGGTGCCCCGGTGGCAGTGTTTTTTAACCACGAGGGGGGCTGCCCCAGAGGACATGCATTTGACATCACAACCTAGTGCGTCCACACCCAGACTTGCAACTGAAACAAATGTTTTGCAAAACAAAGCTCACCCTTTCTACACCAAATTCATTCTGATAGTTTGTTTCGAACTTTCGGATGTTTGCTGCAAACCCCATCACGTGGATTTCATGAGTCACCCATCAGCTGTATCCTACAGTTCTTTTTTTTTTTTTTAAAGATTTTATTTATTTATCTGAGAGAGACAGAATGAGAGACAGAGAGCATGAGAGGGAGGAGGGTCAGAGGGCGAAGCAGACTCCCTGCCGAGCAGGGAGTCCGATGCGGGACTCAATGCGGGACTCGATGTGGGACTCGATCCTGGGACTCTGGGATCATGACCTGAGCCGAAGGCAGTCACTTAACCAACTGAGCCACCCAGGCGCCCTGTATCCTACAGTTCTAAAGAACTGCTACAGGTCACAGGGAGGAAAGGGGGTTTTGGGTTTTTTTGTTTGTGTTTTTTTTTAATTGGGAACTGACAAAATCAGGTATGTTAGGATAATAATTTTGACAGCAAAGTAAGAGGTGGACTGGAGGTGAGAACCTCGGAAGTCTGTAAAAAAAAAAAATATATGAGGCAATGACCCCAAAGTTCTGGAGCCTTTAAGTTACAGAATCAATGACCCTGGGTGACTTAGTACAGCAGGAATGAGGGGAAAGCTTCTAGATTGAGAGATGGATGGAAGAAGGCAACACTACCTGGGACAGAATGCACAGAGAACAGGTTGAGTGACAGAAGGCTGTCAGTCTGGCCTTGGTAAATGTGAGGTGACTATGGAAACGTCCAGGAAGTGGCTGGAGAGATGCTTCCACATTAGGGAAGCTACGTCTAGAGATGGAAACATGAATGTCAATGTAATTAGCAGAGATATGATCATTAAAGTCTTGGGGTGGGTGAGATCTTCTAGAAAGCCCTGTAGAAAAAGCAGAAAAAGCAGACAGGAGAATAGACAGGGTGCCCTGGGAACACCAAATTGAAGAACCAGACAGAGGAACCAGAGAGACAACCAAAGGCATTGGAAAAGAAAGCAGAGGCCTCTACTCTGGAAGGCTGGTCATCATCATGGCCTCATCATTATCCAGCACGATACTTTATATTCATTTCCACATTTCTTTCTTGCTTGCCTCCTCCACTAGAATATGATACACTTCTGTACCTCTAGCACCTAGAATAGTGCCCCTAGCACATAGTAGGACTCAATAAATATTTGTTGAGTGAGTGAATGAGTAAAGAAAGGAATGTAAGCCAGAAAGGAAAGTATTCAAAATATGGGGGGTGTCAACATAGACAATTAATTGCTTAAAAGAATCAAGAAAGAAGACTGAAAATAGGTCGTTCGTTGTGAAGACAAGGTTGTCAGTACCCTGAGCAAGAGTCTTTCAGTAAAGTGTTGGGATAAAAACTAAACTGTTATGGCCTCAAAGAGAAAGGGGGTGAGGGCACGGGGAGCAAGGGAAAAGAAGGCAAGGTCAAGAGCAGGGTAATTTGGGAGAGGAGGGAAGCAGTCTGACAGCATGGATGGACTTACATGAATAAACCAGAAGAAAGAAATTGAAGATAAAAAAAAAAAAAAGGAGGAGCAATGGCATAAGGTAGTAGGAAAGCCGGAAGGGGTTAAGGAAGCCAGTGAAGAGGAGAACAGGTTATCTCAATCTATCCACGGAGACTGCTGTAATAAACTACCAGACTAGTGGCAACAAAAATATCTCACAGCTCTGAAATCTGGGAAGTTTAAGATCAAAGCACCAGCAGGTGCAGTATCTGGTGAGGGTCCACTTTCTGGTTCACACATGGCACTTTCTGGCCGTGTTCTCTCCTAGTGAAAAGGAGCAAGGGAACTTTCTGGAACCTTTTTTATACAGGCACTAATCCCATCCAGGAGGCCTCCACCCTCATGACTTCATCAGCCCCACCTCCTAATACCATCACTTTGGGGGCATAGGACTTCAAGGTAAGAATCTGGAGGGGGCACCAACATTTTGACATAGCAGAAGTTGACTTGAATAAGCTTTGTGACAGAAGAGGAAAGGAGACGTGGGTTGCCATGAATAAATGTTCAGGTATATGCAAGGAAAATGAGGGAATCCCCAAGTGATAGACCCTTTTTTTCCCCCCTCTATGAAAGGTGAGGCAAGACTATCTACATAATCTGCCTACGGTGAGGAATAGCTCATTTTGGATGGGAAAGGTGGCTAACTGGGGGAAAGCAAAGAGATTTCAAGAAGCACTGAAGATCTAACAAAACTGCAGACTATAACTTCGTGGTGGTATCTATCAGCATGGTCATAGGACTACCTTCCGCAATGCTTAGAGCACCAGAGCACAGAATTGGACTTCCCATGCACTCATGGCGTGGTCGAATGAGAATCGGGTGCCCTGGAAGGAAGCCTAGCCATAAGGACAGTTAGTCCCAGTGTAGCCCCACCGTCCCTTCAAGGCTCTAATAGCCTCGGTGTGCCCTCATACCTCTCTGAGCTTATCTACAACTGTGGGCTGTACCATCTCTCTGACCTCACTAGCTTTGAGTGGGGCTCAAACAGGACAATCCATTTGAATGATTTTTGCAAACTCCTAAGTACCGTTCAGATCCCTCGCCTTGCTCTTCCCCCAAACCAGTCCTCTGCCGCCTTTCCTAATACAGTTCAACAAGGACGTATTGCACACCTACTAGGCGCCTGGTAGTTTCCTTCTCTCCCGACTGTTCTCTTCGCCCCACGGGAGCCACATTTTTGACCTATAGAATAAGAGCAATTTACAGAGGAGACCCTTAACTCATTCAGTATCTATTTAAATTACTTCCTCATGAAAAGAACTTCTGCCAACTTGAATGCCTTAGAGATGGAACCAAGGAGAGAGAAATTTGCTTTTGTTAGCGGACTCCATAATTACATGGAGATATGTCCACCTGGGTAATAGCTAATGGGATTTTTTTTTAACTTTTTATATAAATATTTCAGTTTCTTACCTTGCTAGATTGACTTTTTCTCAATATTAATTGCCTCCATAGTCTTAATCTATAGCAACATTTCTAACCAGTGTCCCTGTACATTTTTATTTCTTTCTCAGGAGACTGCTACGAGATGACTTAATTTAAATTTTTTAATACCATGAATAAATATCATCTTCCTTTGCTCTGAGGGGGACAAGCGATTCTCTGGAGAGTGACTGTCAGCCCTTCGACAGTTTACTTCATGAAATAGGTCACTGGGTTTTAGTTTGGCCTCCAAGTTTCACAAACTAGAAAAATCCACATCTCCTCAAACCAATGCTAATTACCATTCTCTGCAAAAGGGATATGAAACCCATCTCCCGAAATGCTCCTTTCTATGGGCGTGGAGTTTATGAATGAGGTCTCTCGCCTGAAGGATGACTGGACAGCCTCTTACATAACGAGTCTCTTCCTGGTGTTGGTGCGCGCAGATCCCAGACAACGGGGTCACCTGGGATGCTGAGCTGTAGCCATAAACTACGCCCCTTTCCATCACTGAAGCAGCTACTCTGGCCACCCGGCCCATCTCTCTCCCGGTCCAACGTAAAGGGTTATCTTAGGCCCCCCTCACTTTTTAAATAAGCCCGACTCCTCACCATTCCTGAGCACATGTTCTGTTCCCCGGATAGCCCAATTTTTACTGCTGAAACTCAAGAAGCTATTAAAGTCTCCTCAACCTGGCAGAGCCCCAGGACCAGATGGCGTTCTCCTGGCTCTTATAAAGCCTTTATTAACAAAATGACACTAAGCCTTGCTGGCCTCTGTAATGACTGCTTTTTCCCACCCACGGAAGACCCTAGATGGGGAGGACAACCTGTTGACTGCTATTCTTGTCCTCACTGTCAAAACATCCCACGACCTCCGAGTTGCCCTGAATCATCACTTGAGTCCCCCTGACCCGGGCACTGATTAGAACTGCCCCCTTTCCCCGCAAAAAAAAAAAAAAAAAAGGTGGGGGGGAAGAGAACACTTGAGCTAAAGAGAGGCATCAACAACACACCGCACCCCTCTTCTGGGTTTCTGAACAGGTTGACAATGACAAAGCTCCAGGCGGCCCCCCTCAGGACAGTCAGAGCTGTTAATTGCCCCACGGTCATCCTGGGATTTGCAGGGAGGATTCCCTTTCAGTCCGGTGTAGCTTTTCACCATGAGCCGACCCGCATGCCTCACATGCCTTAAGTGTCACGGCTGTGTCAGGGTGCCTGGGATTGCTGAGGGAGTCAGTACCGGAATATAGAATTTCTCACCTCTGGGTCACTAGTTCAAATGCAAAAGGCCATAAAAAGCCGCTGTCTTCTGGGGGACCCTGGGAACGTGTCCAGGCGACATCAGCTGCCACAAATGATGCTCGCAGGAAGCGCTCATTGCACGCGGTCTCAAGGAAGAGCTTGGAAACTCACGCCCTCCGAGGTCACGCCGGGCTCGGGACAGCATGAAACTGAGGGACAGAATTAGCGGCTCTTTTCCACCTGTCCCGTGACCTCTGGGGGAGGGAGGGGACGCACACTGCCAGCATCACAAGGTTTATAAATGCACATTTCCCCCCCAACGTGTGTTTGAAATCTACTTGTAAAGTCCCAGTTTTGCTCTCTCCCTCCCTCACCTGATTTTTTTGTCCACTTGGGACAGGCCCGTGGAAACACGTTAGCAGCTGAAACGTTTAAGATCCCCCCGGAACTCAGCTCCCTTCCAGGGAAAACGGGCAGGGCCCATGAGAGCTGCCCGTACATTTTGCTCAGAAATGTTAACACGCCACGGGATTTGCTTAGCACTGGGGCTGTCCACTTCAGGACATTTTCTTGCTGAATACTTAAGTTATTTCTGGAAAAATAATTTTTATTTCCAAAGAAATATGGCTGGTGACACAGAAACGTCCCTTCTTGTTTATTCACTGTCCATCCTAAGGTTGGCTCTTTCTGGTTTAACTCTTTTCCCTCTTTCTTCACCTTGGTGGCTTCTCCTGCCTCTTACTGGAACCTTCTCTAGGGAACACAGTCTCAGAGCTTGACTCGATTCTTGCCTTCGGAGGCAGAACCGTCCTTCCTGCAGGTGGCATGAGCAGGCCAGTGAACCTTCTGGATCCCATCCTCCCCGTCTCTCCCAGGGCCCAGCAGAGTGCTGACAACGGTAAACACAGCAACAGAAATTACGTAAATTGCTGCTCAGCTCCGCAGCGCCATGGCATGCATTCCTTTCTGCACGCAGGCCATGCCTTCCCCTCCAGCGGGTCTCTGTACAAGCTGTTTCTCCTCCATGGGAGCCCCTTCTACTTGCTATGCCGCTGTGTTTTCTGTGGATCTCACCGACACCGCTGCCCCTCCCTGAGCTCTCTGATGAGGGCAACCACCCCGTCCCAGCATGGACACTTAGCACACTGGCGATTCGGATTCATGTCCACGCCCTCCGGCCAGCAAATGCTGAGAGGGGCAAGACAGCATCCCCCTTTTCTGTGGCTCACCTCTGAATTCGGTGCCAAGCACAAAGCGAGCACACTGCGGGCACTAAGTGGATATGTACGGGACACATCAATGATCTCTTTTAATATTCGCAACAACCCAAAGAAAGATGTGGCATTTCTACCTCTCCATTTTGCTAACCAGGATGCTGAGGCTCGGGGAAGATAAATCATTTGCCCCAAACCACATGGCTAACAAATTGGCAAAAGCAAGATTTGAACCCAAAGGCCATGAGACTCCCAAGCTCTGCTCTTCCCACCATTCTGTTATGCTCCCAGGCTTCAGTCAGTGCTGGGCCAATGGAAGGTAACTGTGTGCCATTTCCTAGCCCTTGCTATGTGCTGCTTCTGAGTGTCAGTTTAGCAGGGTGGGCAATAGACTGCATGCACCCAAAGCCATACACACTGTAGCCCACGTTACTCAGCAATCCCTCTTTGCCCCTGAGCCAAAATAAGGCCTTTGATTCCTTATGTACTCCTTATATATTCCTCATCGATATAAGGTTCCCAGCCAGGGCCAGGACGCGGGTGGGGCAGGTGAAGCACTTGCAGGAACACCAAAATCTCAGTAATCACGATAATATTTTAATGCAATGTGTTTAAAAAACTGACAGAAAAAAAATGATGAACACAATGTCAAAATCATAAGTAAAGACAGGATGGGTATTACTGAGTTTACCCCTGTGTCAGGCTCCACTGTGGCTTGACCCTGCTCCATGCAATTCTCACAGACGAGCAGACGTGCGGATTTTGTTTGCCAACAGGGACATGGCATCTGTCTTTGCCATTAGATGTCAGACTACAAACCTGGAAGTCACAAAACCTCCTTTTCCTTAAATACCAGGCTTCTGTTTATCCAAACAACAGACATGCGAGGTAATGTCAGATTGGGATAATGTCTGTGAAGGGAAAAAAAGGAGACGATGAAGGACCACTTCAACGCACAGCTACAGGGGCCACCTTGCCCCGCCTCCAATCTGTGTGAACAGCGCCCCCTGGAGGAGTGGAGGCCACAGTTCTGGTGTGGCGAGGTCCCCGTGGCTGCTTTAGGGGGTGGTCAGGGAGGGACGCTCAAAAAGAGAGACAGATAGCTGAGAACCTGAAGGATGAACATGAGCCAGCTCACAGATGACAGAACAGGAGTGTCTCGGGGCTGGCAAGCACAAGCTGCCATCACAAAACATCAGCCTGGTGACTTAACAGGCATTTATTTCTCACAGTCCTGGAGGCTAAGAAGTCCAAAATCAAGGGGCCAGCCGATTCGGTTCCTGGTAAGAGCCTTCTTCCTGGCTTTCAGAAGGCCATCCTGTTACTGTGTTCTCACATAGCAAAGAGAGAAAGAAGCAAGCTCTCTGGCGTCTCTTCTTAGAAGGGCACTAATTCCATCCTGAGGAGCTCACCCTCATGACCTCATCTAAAGGCCCCACCTCCACATACCATCACATTGTGGGGTTTAGAGCTCCAACATGTGAATTTTCAGGGGACATAATTCAGTCCAGCTAGATGTGGTGACCCAAGGAGAGAACTGCAGGTGAGGCTGGCCATCTTGCAGTGCTTTGAAGACCACAGCAAGGTGTTTGGGTTAAATCTGGAAATAAGGGAAAGAGCCACAGGAGGGCTTTAGCTGGTAGGTGGCTGATCCACTGGCTGGATGGCAGTGTTCACTCGGGCCCTGAGAGATGAGCTATTTGGAGGGAAGTGGGTAGATCCAGTAGGAGGTACTGTGTCATCCAGGATCAGACCAGGAGGTGGCAGAGAAGATGGAAAGGAACACAATGACTCACAGGCAGAACTGATAGCACTCGGGGATGGGTTTGATGTGAAGGAACAGGGAAGGAGAGGACGATCCTTGGGTTTTGGCTGAAGCAACAAGGTAGAATTACCGAGGTAATAAAAGACTAAGAAACAGATGTGAGAATCGGGGTTGGAGTGAAGGAAGCATTATCCCATTCCCTGTGGAGCAAGGACTGTTGACCAGAAGTGAGAGTACAATACTGGAGAAAAAAAAAAAAAATACATTCCCACTGATAATATCCATACCACTGGCGGAAAACCATCACCCAAAATTTTAGTCTCCATCAATCCTCCCACTGTGTCTTACTCGTGGCAATAAAGTTTATTCCCAATATTACTGCTGCAATTTTTTATTCATCATCCTTGTGTTTCAGAGTTACCACAGCAGGGAAATTTATATTCAACAGCATTATTACAATTTTCAGCTACTAATGAAATTATTGTTTCTGTTTGTGATGTGTTTTGGAGCTATAGTGATAAAAATTTTCTCTCAAAAATACCACTGCAATGTTGATGTCCTCAAAACCTGCCATAAATGACAAATTATAGAATGCCTGGGAGCGGTCAAACTCTCTTCTTGAACAAGCCTGGCTTCTTGTTCCTATCATGGTGGGATCCAGGTCCTTTTAGAGAAGAGAGCTGAAGTACTAAAGGTTGACAGTCATAGTGACTCTTGATCTTGGGGTTGTGCATTCAAGGCCCCCACTGGGTATGGAGATGACTTAAAAATAAATAAAATCTTTTTTAAAAATTAGCATTTGAAAGTCATAGTCCAGGACAGTGGTCTCCAAACATGTCCGATTCTTACCTCATTAGTAAAATTAAAAATAAAATTGAGCACATCCCCCCAGAGTGTTTTCTAATCTATAACATAATGTGATATGACTTCATTATAAGTTACTTCTACTGCACTAATGTATTATATGCATGATAACATATAAACCACGAAAACTTGAAGAGGATGCGATACAAAAGAAAAAGACACAGAAATTCTAATATCTTCTTCCCTCCTCCCGTTGCCGTTGCCCACCCCCGGGGAAAATGAGCTGTAGTTTGGAAAGAACTGGCCTAGACCACTTGTCTTCCCCCACCTCTGATCCTTATCCATCCTTCTCATTCTCAGAGAGAACGGATTCCGGGAATCTAGGATTTCTAACCCCGAGGGCTGAACGAGGCACCCTGAGCAAAGGCTTAGGTACAGAGGACATGGGAGGACCATTTTCATCTGTTTTCAACTTGGGGATTTTTGTGCAAGAGGTTCAGTCAAGCACAGGGCTTTGTAGTTAATAAAATCAAGTTTGAAAATCACTACGGAGCAGCTAGGACTCCTTAGGCAAGCCAGTGAGAAGCTACCTGTATGCTCCCTTCCATTCTCTCTCTACATTTGGTGTAATGTTTTCCTATAATCTCCTTAACTTCTTCCAGGTTCAAGGCTACAAGTCATTAAAGCAGCCCCCGGTGATGAGGTAAAAATATTCCACTGGTATGGGGCAGACTCTCATACCTGGGAACTATACGGCTGCCAGCCAGGTACTACCACAACTGCTTTCACTTGGGGAAAAAATGTATTTCTAGAAGAAAGTAGGAAAAAATTAAGACAGCTTTAGCCAGCTTCTCACCAGCAGCCATAGACACTCCATGGTCACACTGGAAGCCTCCGGTTTTAACCATTCCGATCTTTGCCTGTTAAAGATCCAAGATATAGTCCAACAAAATGACCCATTCCTGCCAACAGCCCCTGAAGTTCTAGGCCTGGATTTGCCATGAACGTAGTGTCCTGTCATGGGCAAGTGACCCAACCCTCTGGGTCAAATCCCATACCTCCAAGGACATTTTTCCCCCCAGAAGGATTTCTTCTAAAAAAGGAGCTGCCTCAGTTTCTCGCTCTTTCTCTTCTCCTCATGCATCCTGTTGTGGAGAATATTCCAAATCTTTTGATCCCTGTTCAAATTCTTTGTTCTAAATCAAGCCCAAAGAGAGGTCTCTCTCTCTCCTAGGAGTTCCTGTAACAATGGTTATCCATGCCATTCACTTGACAATTAACCCTGGAAGGCCTTGTATTATTGTTCAGAACTGTTACTTAAAGACTGTGGCAGTGCCTTAACTTTCATGCATCCTTCCAGTATCCCAAGGTAGACCAGAAGTGTCTGCGGGTTAGGCGCTTCCATCTTCCTCTCCCGAGAAGCATAGATTTTCTGGTTCACAGCATAAAAATCTCTGCTTATGAAAAATAGTCAGCACTTGTTGGTCAGAGAGCCACTTTGGGAATGATGGAGACGGTGACCAACTGACAAGGTCATGCCCCAGTCCCCACCCGCGTTCCTCCCTGCCCCCGGACCTGTAGTCACGTGACTGGCCCCTAGTAGGTGCTCAGGAAATGCTAGTTTCCTGACCCATTCCCCTGCCTTTAGCTCTTCTTCTGGCTCTGATCTACTTGGGCTCGTAATAAGCTAATTGTTTCTGTGTCCTTTCACTTCCCTTTCCAATCTGTATTCCCCTGCCCCTTTCTGCCCACGGGATCCTGCTGGTAGGACATCTGAATCAGACCTTACCTCATTCTCGGAGTCTCAGCTACTGCAGCCTGACTGCTGAAGAGCAAGTAAATGAGCAGTCTGGTCAGGAAGAGCTACACCACCCAGAACAAAATTAATTCCCAGGGCTCGCTGGACCTGGCGGAACCCGAGCCACACTAGGGAACAGGCCCCGGAGGCACAGGATGTGGGAGGTGGGGCAGCTGTCCTGAACGTGGACTTCACCGCCTCAGCCCAAGGCTGGCCTTACATCTGTCATGCCCACAGCCCTGGCTATTTGCCAGAGGAAAGAAGAAAGGAAAAGAAGGAAGGGAGGAGGGAGAAGAGGAGGGAGAGAGTAGGGAGAGGAGGCGAGCAGAGGGAGAGCTTCTTTGAGCTCTCAAGCACAAGCTCATCATGGAGGTCGTTCTTAGCTCAAGACTACGGTACTACCTGATTTTAGCAAAGCTGCAAATGCAAAATTCAGCTTGTCCTCAAAATTCAATAGCACCAGAATGAAAAAGAAGTGCTTCGCCGAGTTGTGACATTTAAGTGGTCATGCATTTTTCAACGTATCAGTTATGCAAAGATGTTTATATTCACTCTCTCCTCGGCCATGTTTCATTTAAATGGGGTGGGCAAAAGTCTTCAAAGAGTTTAATTAAATAAACTAGAATCGTGGAAATCAAAGTTAACTGAAACAGACTTTGGAGGTTAAAAAAGAGTAGAAGCATAAATTACATAAATAATCAGGGAAAAATAAAAGCAGAAGAGGAAACTAAATAAATATCCTTGTTATCTCCACCTCTCGCTGTTTCACCTCCAAGTGTATTTTTATCTTGTATTATATTTCTAAAAATCCAGAAAGAAAAATGTCAGGAGATGACAACATAAAAAGGTTCATGGGATGCTGAGTTAATCTAAAACCTTCAGCAGTAAGGAAAAAATTCTTCATTTAAAGAGGCAGTTTCTCTTAAAAAAAAAAAAGTAGGGCTGCATGGATAGTTTTAATTCATTGTCTTACAAGCATGCAAAATGAAGTTCAAAAAGGTCTAATAGAAGCCCCAGATAAATTCAAGACCGCGAATTTCGTCCCTCCGTTCATCCATAACAGCTTTAATATGTAAGATAATGACAGCAGTGGTAATGACTTTAACTTGGGTAATCTGTTTGTTGACAGCAGGTGATAATTCGGCCTTCCTGATAGTAATCTGTTTTTTGGCAAACAAGAGAGAGAGCTATTTGCCACACACATTTATTTTTATGGGGAGGACATGTTTTATAAAGCTGGATATGGGACAGCACAGGTGTGGAATTAATTGTCCAAGTTGCAAAATATGTTAGAGATGGTATGCTAAATCTATGGCACACACTGGCCCCGACATGATGAAATGTTCGCTTCTATTAAGTAACCACAAGCCTGTGTTTCCAATTACGGTGGTGAGCTGCTTTCTGCTGAGTGGATTAGCTTAGTACTTCATTCTGCTGGTAGTTTTATGATCTGAGATCTTTAATTTTCCCAATTCAACTCTTCGGGCCGCAAAGAGAAGCTGCCTGACTTTTAAATAATATATTCCCCTTTTAAATTTCTGCCTCCTACCATCTCCTCGGAGTGCTATTTCCTGTCACGGTAATTATAATAATTTGTATGTAGTTCCTGGGATCACATTTCTAATTGAGTCCTAAACTGGTTAACCTCATGAAGTTATTAATATGCTTTTTTAACCTGCACAGATTATGTATTTGTCTGGTTGGTCAAATCGTGTTCATTATGACATACATTCTCTACCGCTCTTCCTTCCGTTTTAATGTCCCTATTTTAGTCCAAAGAATGTACGTTGTTTTTTAATAATATGCTAAAAATGACAGAACCGTGAGAGTTGGAAAGGCAGGTCTGGGTACGGGGAAGGTAGGAGCAAAGGCTCAGCAGGATTCAAGATCAGGATTCGAGAAATAGCTCTGGCAGAGGGAAGGGAGAGGGAAAGTGATAGGAGGCGGGACTGAAGTGCAGACGACCCAGCCAGGTCACGGAGGGCAGCACCACACACCCTCAAGGGTTTTCAAACAAGGATGACCACGGCCAAGCTTGAGTCGTAGAAACTTTATTTACAGGCAGTGCAGTGAAGAATCTGCTGCACTCCAGGCCAGGAATGAGCAACGTGTGAATTCGAGTTGTAGCCAAGAGGATGGGTCCATTTTGAGAGCTGTTTCTACCCCCAAGGAGCCGACCATCTAGATGCAACAGAACACACACCAGTGCAGGGTTGTTCATCATCAACCGCTGAGCGCGTGGACGCTGGGGAAGGTGAGATCAGTGTACGTGGGAAAGTCAGACCGGCCCCTAGAGAAGATCAAACCTGGGAAGAAGTACTTCAGGGGCCAGGGGCCTGGGTGCATGTTTGCTGAGCAGTGGAGGTGGTCAGTTTGGGAGAAAACGAGGCCACCTGCTTGGTGACCGTACGGAGCAGCACTTCCCACCGGGTAGTCAGCTCAGCCGGGCTTCTGCTGATGACACTCCCTGAAAACACTCCCGTGCCTGAAGACCAGCTCTACTCAAAACACCCACAAATGTTAAGATTCACCCCAACCATTGAGGACAGAACCCTAGGCAGTCTGTGGCACTCACAGGTGTGAACGTTAAATACGATCTCAAGACTGATCGTCTCTCTGTCCTGAAGATTCATATAATCCCCTTTCTCTGACTGGTCTTTTATTTAAATGTTTCCTAAATCATGTTTCTGTAGGCCTGTGTTGATATAAAATCAATATCTCCGCAATTCCTTTTTGTCTACGATGACACAACCAGATTGTCAGTTTTGGATTAGTGTGTTAAAGGAGCCCCATTCAGAATACTCGCAGTGGGTTTTGTTATTATGAAATAGTCATAATTTGCATACATAGGATTCATTTCTTCCAAACCTCTCAGGAAATATGTTGGTGTTTGTGAAGCTCTCGACTTAAAGCATTTCCGAAGTTAGGAGCACATCTATAGCTCTTCTGAAGTCCTCAAATGTGAGGCGTTGGGGGAGCGCAGGGGCATGAAAACTCTCCGAAAATCTCGCCTTTATGCATTTCTGAGTTAATCAAGCAGGAAGACACTGCCCACCTTTACCAAACATATTCTGAGAATCCAGAGAACATTACTGGTTAAAAGATATTCATTCAATATCATTGAAATAATTCAGTCCATACTGTTACAGTCTGTATGTTTGTGTCCCCCCGCCCCAAATTCATATGTTGGTATCATAACCACCCTCATGTGATGGTGTGAGGTGGGGGTCTTTGGGAGGTGATTAGGTCATGGGGATAGAGCTGTCATCAATGGAATTAGTGCCCTTAGGAAAGAGAACCCAGAGGCACCTGGGTGACTCAGTCAGTTAAGCGTCCGACTCTTGATTTCGGCTCAGGTCATGATCTCAGAGTCGTGAGATCGAGCCCCACATCAGGCTCCATGCTGAGCATGGCATCTGCTTGAGATTCTCTCTCTCCCTCTCCCTCTGCCCCTCCCCATGCTCATGCTGTCTCTCTCTCTCTCTGAAAAAAAGAAAAAAAAAAGAGAGAGAGACCCCAAAGAACTCTCTCACTTGTTTTGCCATGTGAGGCCACAGCTCGAAGACTGCCATCTATAAACGAGGAAGTGGACCTCACCGGATACTGATCTGCCCACACCTGGATCTTGGACTTCCAGCTCCACAACCGAGAGAAATAAATGTCCGTAGCTTGAGTCAGCCAGTCTGTGGTGTTTTTGTCCTAGTAGCCTGAACGGACTAAGACAGCGGTGATGCAGTTTCTTCTCAACACATCTTCTATCACCCAACTGCACCTTGTTCTGGAAGCTGGCGCACACCAAAGCCAGGAGAAGGAAAGGGACAGGTGAATCCCTCCACATCCTCACCAACACATGTCATCTTGTGTTTTCTGATGATAGCCATCCTGACAGGTACAAGGCGATGTCTAACTGTGGTTTTGACTTGCATTTCCCTGATGATTAGCGAGGTTGTACATCTTTTCATAAACCTGTTGGCCACTTGTATGTCTTCTTTGGAGAAACGTCTATTCAAATCTTTAGCCCATTTTTAAACATTCAGTTATTGGTTTTCTGCTATTGAGTTGTAGGAGGTCCTTATATATTTCAATTCCTCAAGGGGAGGGCAGAGACAAAGATGCTCTTAAACCAGTAACAACACAGAAGGCTGCCACGGAGAGGCCAGAATGAAAGGTGGAACTCTGAGTCTCAAGGGTGTGATGGACTGAATGTGGGTGTCCCCCCCCAAAAAATTCCTATGCTGACATCCAATCTGTGTGATGGCATTAGGAGGTGGGACCATTGGGAGGTGACCAGGTCATGAGGGAGTAGCCCCCACACTGGGATTATTCTCACAACCAAAAGAAGAGACCAGGATCTCTCTGTTTTGGGCATGTGAACCGGCTGTCTACAACCCAGAAAAGGGTCTCGCCAGAAATCAACCAGGCAGGCACCCTGACCTCGGACTTCCCAGCCTCCAGAACTGTGAGAAATAAATGCGATTTATAAGCCACTCAGTGTGTGGTGTGTTGTTATAGCAGCCCGAACTCACGAAGGCAGGTGGAAACATGACTAAGAATTGACTAGAGAACTGTCTCACATCTTTGCCTAATTTTACAAGTGAAAATTCAGCCACCACCTATGGAGCATCCCTTCCGGAGCAGGCCCCTTTCAGCCCTTGGTGGCATCTTTCCTCTGCTCGCCACTACTCCACCGCAACCCTCCCCCAGCCCTCCCGCCTAGCCTGGCACCAACGGTATCTCCTCCCCATCTCCATGACATGACCAGACACACTCTCCTCCCTCCATTGCCAAGGGGCCCCAAGGCTGTGGAGAAACCCATGATGCCTCTTCACAAAACAGCTACCCTAGACCCATCCATCCATCACTGTTCTGCCCAGCACTACCAAGTGGATGGATTAGGGTCACACTAGCTGGCTCCAGACCCCCACCACAAACCAGGACCACGCAGGTAACTTCAGGGGCTGCCCTCTAGGAAACTGAGCAAAGAAAGGCAGAAAAGGAGCATCAGTTGGGATGCGGTCACTGGAGCTGAGAGGTGACAAAGCAGACTCTGGATTGGCAGCCATTTAGGTTGAATCTTCAGCCTCATGAGTCAGGGGAAGAGGGGGGCTCCTAAGACAGCGAAGGGCAAGTTAGCCTTCGTCCGGACTCTGCAGTGCCCGGACTTACTTTACGTGACATGTGGCTTCACATCACTTTCTGACCTTGGATCCCACAATGAGTCTGAATCCTCACCCGACATCTGCTATCCACCGAAGCCATGTTTGTGTGTGTGTGAGAGAGAGAGAGAGAGTGAGTGTGTGTGTGTGTAATGGGTTTTCTTCCTTGCAAACAAAAGGAGGAAACACTAGCATGAAACAGCCCCAGAAGACATCCTTTCCCACAGAACAACAGAGGCAATGACCTTCTAAAGGGAACCAAGCCCTTCTTCAAACTGGGCGATTGTTCTTTAGAACAACCAAAACAACAGCGGTCTGCTCATTTATTTATATTTTTTAGGACTTTATTTTTAAATTATCTCTACACCCAACATGGGGCTCGAACTTACAACCCCAAGATCAAGAGTCCCACGCTCTACCAAATGAGCCAGCCAGGAGCCCAAAGGTCTGCTCATTTAGACCTTTAAAACACATATTGCTAAAAACACTGGAGGGCTCACAAGGGTCCACAGCACATGTCCACCACAGTGACACCTTCGAATCCTGGGTATAGAGCAGTGAGTAAGAAAGTTGGTAGAATCCAACTTGCCACCAAGACCATGGGCATCTGCCCTGAACACACTACTTAACTTTGACATGCTAAATTTTCTTAAATCTCTCCGCTACTCAAAGAACATTATTTTCCTATATAACTGGATCTATCATGAAATAGCCAGCTGTGCCTTGGCCCAGAATGGTCTGTCCACTGTCCAGTGTTCGAGGGGCCGCCTTCAGGTTTGTCTTTGCACTTCTACCAAACGCTCAGATGGCCTCTCTCAACGATGGTAAGTGGAGGCGGCTGCCCATACGCTCCTTCTTCGTCTGGGGGAACGACTCTCCATTTTCAGTCCCCGCCTCCACCGCCTTGCTCATCTGTGTTACACAGGAGCCCCAACGGTTCACTCTTCCCCTTATTCATTCTCGCCCATCCTCCTCAAAGCAGCCGTCACACTGATCTTCTGAAAACATAAATCAGGCCACATCCCTCTCCCGCTTAAAAATCTCCAGGGGATTCCCATATCACTGAGAATGAATTCTAAACTCCTCCTGTTACACCTGCAGTCTCCTGGGATCTGGGCTCTGCCGCCTCCCTCCGAATCTCAGCCACATCCCCTCACTCGCCACAAGGGAAGTCTTTCCACGCCCAGAACAACCTCCTCCACAAGCCCCAACAAGACCCCGGTGGGGGGCCTCCCTTGACTACCCCCAGCCTGAACATCCCTCCTCGGCACACACCCCATCCCGTTCACTGTCAATACACATCGTAGGGTCCTTTTCCACGATCTTCGTAGCACTGATCATTTCATGGGTTCTCCTGTGCCTACATTTACTGACAGATTATAAATTCCACCAAAGCCAGGGCCTTTCTTGCTTACTCACTGCTATAGGCCCAGGTTCTAAAACAGTGCCTGGAACCTGATAGAGCCTCCCAAAATATTTGTTGAAAGAACAATCCTCTAACCTGAGATCAAAAGAGTTACAATCTTTCAGCGAGTTTTGCTCAAAAGATTCTTTTTCCCATTTATAAGCCCCAAGTACTAATTTCTACCTTAACATTACTTTTTCCACTGATAATGGAAATAATCGTCACCATTTGGTTTTGAAATACCACTCTATGTTAAATACCTAAGCAATCTGCATTTATTATAGGTCAACCAAAAAAGAACTGGATATTACCTGTCTCCTATAATTGGATTGTATTTTCTGAAGAATCATGTTACTCTGGAGTTTTACCTTCTAATTTTCTTTGGTATTACATGTTTTTATTCCCTGCAAATATATAGGCACTTTTTCTCCCGTTTGTTTGCAAATCAGGAAAAAAAATATTCAAATCTGAAGCAGACAACAGACCTTCTAGAAATGACCTGACTCATGTGGATTAGGCCATGAGGCTTCTCAACAAAGGAAGAAATGTGTTTGTCCCTAGAAAATATTTTATTGAAAGTTACCTCATCGCCAACATTGGGAACAAATCAAGAAAGGGACAGAGAGAAATGAGGTCAAGTGGATATTATGGTTTCCCACCACTGCCTCTTGTAAACCGGGTTAGCATCTGTTCACAGGTACCTTGTTTGTCTCCCTCTGTCCCCTTGTATACTAATATCATCACTGTCGCTTCTGTGTGCTGCCCACATGCCAAGCACCAGCCGGAGCTTTTCACATGTGTCATCTTATAGATCAAAAAACTGAAGGTGAGTAACTTGCAGAGCTGGTGGTGAAATACCGCACCTTTCACCATCGCGTTATTCTTGAATTTCCTTTTAGAACTTCTATATGGATAGGTTTCAATTTGCAGAGGTCAAAACTTGAAAGCAATGTAGAATTCTTATGCAAACCTTCCTGGGAAGATATATATGCTTCAGAGATTCTTTTCTTCCCAGTACAAATAAAGGAATCTAAGGCCCAAATTATACTCAACAGTAAAAACAATGACCGTATTAATAACCACTGTGTTGTTGAATTCATCATCACAAGTAACATTTCTCTCTCCCCTTGATTTCATAAACACTGCGTATTAAGTCTGGACCAGATACCTACAGACATCTTTGAAAACAGTATTTCGTCATCTGAACATTTGGCCATTTGAAGAAAAAAAAATAGCTTGCTCCAAATTTTTCATCCCTGTGTTTTTAAGGCTTACTGGAAACGTAGCTCATGCCTGTTATTGCCCATTCAAATGACCACCCACAAAGGCCTCTTCCGCTATGAAGGACTTTCTCAGGATCCAAAAACTCTCTAAGAAAACAATTATTTCGGGGCGCCTGGGTGGCTCAGTTGGTTAAGCGACTGCCTTCGGCTCAGGTCATGATCCTGGAGTCCCGGGATAGAGTCCCGCATCAGGCTCCCTGCTCGACAGGGAGTCTGCTTCTCCCTCTGACCCTCCTCCCTCTCATGCTCTCTGTCTTTCATTCTCTCTCTCGCAAATAAATAAATAAAATCTTTAAAAAAAAAAAAAAAGAAAACAATTATTTCTTTTCATAACTCTTCTGAGTCTGCTCAGAGACAAGAAACTACAGGGAATTTGATTAGAATCACAAATAGATCTAAGAGTAATAGGATAGGAAGATAACTGAGCTATGATAATCAGCACTTCAGCTTGGATTCCTAATCAAATAATTCTTTGATTTTCATGATTTTGTTTATCTAGATACCCCTTCCCAGTACATATCATAAACTTTGATTTCATGTTTGCATAAAAATGAACAGGGTATCTGTATTTGTGTTATGTCTTATCAACTGGAATTAAGTTCACTGTCAAATAAGGATTTTAAAGTTTTCTTAAACACTCAAGGCTTGTCGTTGTTTCTACTCTAGCTACAGAAAATCCCATGACGATTCCTTTTCAGACTACAGAAGATCTCTTTAAAAGGCCAGCTAACCTCTAACTGAGGCAAGAACTCACGAGCATTTTCTTTTCTTTT
>NC_138370.1:160820956-160973416 GCF_054177405.1 Leptonychotes weddellii | reverse complement strand
GTGATGATTAATTTTATGTGTCAACCTGGTGGGGCCCCTGGTGGGGCCCAGATATTTGGCCAAACGTTATTCTGGATGGTTCTATGAAGGTGTTTCCTGGAGAAGATTAATAGTTAAATTGGTGACTCTGAGTAAAGCAGGTTATCTTCCATAATGTGGACGGGCCTCATCCACATCTGTCCAGAAGAAAGACTGATCTCCCTTGAGCAAGCATTCTGCCAACAGATGGGCTTCAGAATCAAGCAGCAGCCCCTCCTGGGTCTTCAGCCTGCTGATCTGCTCTGCAGATTTTGGATTTACCAGGCCCCTACAATTGCATGAACCACTTAAAATCAGTCTAATTCCCTCCCACCCACCCACCTCCCACAGCCACCACACACCTACGTGGTCCTTGTGGTATGGCCTTGCAGCCCCTCCCTTCTAGTGGTAGAATCGACTTCACTACTCCCTGAAATCTGGGAAGGCCTCGTGACTTTCTCTGACCAAACTAATAAGACAGAAGTAATGTTTTACAAGTTGCAAGCAAGAGGCCTCAAGAAACCTTACCGCTTCCTCTCTCTTGCTTTTCTTGAGAATCTTGTGATCACTGCTATGTGAAAGAGCATGGGCTAGCCTGCTGGATGACGAATACATCGATACAGGGCTCAGTCAGCCCCATACTCCAGCCAACAGCCAGCCATCTGCCAGATACAACAGTCAGACCATCAACTGCCGGCTGACCACAGACCGAAATGAACCTTGCCAAATCCAGCAGAAGAAGCACCCAACTGATCTCAGCCCATATTCCCGACCCATATAATTATGTGCTTATAAATGGTTGTTGTTTTAAGCCACAAAGTTTTGGGTGGCTTGGTATCCTGCAAAAGTCTAAGTATGATGAGTATGGTAACCTTTTATCCAGCTAAGGAATTAAAGAACAACGTAGTCTGGATGAGGAATTCTGTCTTTGATATACTGTGCTTGAAGTATCAATGGGACTGTCAAGGAGCCAGTTGGTCAAACAGTTCTGGAACTCGGGAGAGAGGTCTTGCCTGGAAACACAAATCTGAAAGACAGGCATGTCTCTCATTTCCATGCGTGGGTAGATTGCCATGGGAGAGTCAGTGTAGAGTGAAATGTGATCCAGGTTGGGACCCCAGGAACACCACAACTAAAGTCAGGCAAAGCAAGAGAGTCCATGAGGGAGAGGAGAAAACACAATGAAAGACAGGAAGATGCAACAGACACCAGAGGAATTTCTCGACAAAGTCACACAAATGTCAAAAAAAATTCGTATATAAAGGAATAGGAGTCCCCAGCATTTGGGAATTATAAAGTCATTGCCAGAAGAGAGCTTCAGCAAAGTAGTGAAGGCTAAACCATTATTAGAGGTCACTAAAAAGTGAAGGGGAGGGGAGGCAATTTGGAAACAATGATTGTCTACAAGTCTCTTGCTGAGTGTGGCAATAGGTCCCCTGCTCTGGAACACTATCTGCCTCTTCACTCCAAGAATCTGTGAGCTACTGAGAGAAACCAACCTCACAGTCATGTGGATTTGTGTCATTAAAATGTATAGTCCCCAACAAGAGCTGGGCCTTTCCTGCCATTCAACAAAAGGTGACAGGCAACCTCTATAGGGAAGTGAAAGGTTAATGGAGAAATTTTTCAAGAGGGGAGAGATTTTGATACATTTATTCCTAAGTGGGGTCACAAAGGCGTAACTAACAGCTCAACATCCTGGAGAGAATGGGAGGGAATGAGTTCCACAGGTGCAAGGAGAGCTGGGGCTGAACAGATGGAGATTTCCAGATATGAGACCAAAAGTTGACAGAACTTACATTGGGTAATCACGAATCCTCACCTGAGAAGGGGGCCAGTGGTGGGCAGGGGAGTTATTGACAGTGGGCCATGTCTGGAATTGCAGATATGGATAGGGAGTGAACTCGATGACCCAAACAAGGCTTGCTGAATGGCACGGAGGTTGGGGACAATAAAATGATAGCAGCATTCTTTAGCATGACTGGGTTTTTCCAATAGCAAGGCAACAGCTTGTAAGCAGAAGCAAACAAAACAGTTGGTTGGACTGATCCAAGACTAGGATTTTGTGGGGAGATATAGTAGGGCAAGAGATTAAGGGCTTTGAGGTTTTGGCAAGAGAGTGGCTAACGTGACATATCATGGGCTCTGGGCTGGCTAAAAAAGGAGTGGGGAGAAAGTATGGTTGATGAACTGGGGAAAAGGGAGGGTAGTACAGGGACAGAGATCTTGGCAATAAATGGGTGAGGGAGCAGGAAGGCTAAGAGGCTATAGTCATACACAATTACATCACAATTTAAGGTTCCAGAAGCAGAGCCATTCCAAAGGACGAGGCCAGGGTATGGGTGACATGATTGGGCTGCCAAAGCATCGTGGGGGCTGAAGTGTTGCCACTCTGAAGCTGAGCCATTGGGTACATTCTCCACGTACAGATGCCGAAGATCATTGGGTGGTGGCAGTTGGGGTAGAGAGGAGACATAAGCCAGGTCCTGGGCCCTGAGGGGACACAGGGAAGTGACAGAAAGATGGTAAGATGGCCAGGAAAAAGGGTCTGATATAGTCTATGGAAATTTCACTGGAGGCTACAGGAATCATACAGTCTCATGGGATAATGGCAAAGTAATGTTCTGGAAGCAACAATGACCCCAGTTCCTCTGGGCCTAAGGGGTGTAGACAAATGAACAGCCTCTGCCCCCTCCCCAAAATGCACTTTCTTAGAAAGGAATGAAATTTTAGTAAAGGCAAGATTTGGGGAAAGGGAGTTCATATGGCCAATGGACCAAGGATCCTAAAGCACTACGGGAAAAGTTGCAAGGAAGTCAACTGAGAAAGGAAGTGGGGAGAGCTAGAGAGAAATGAGAATGACCTTCCTGTGGAACTTAATCATTATGACTCTTGTATAAGAGTTTTCATTTTCATGAATACCTCTAAGATTTGTCATGTCTAGGTCCAGACCAGACCAACAATAATGACACATTAGTATATAGTCAACATTCCTCTTCCCTTGGAATTATCTCTAGGATGACAAGACATACTGCTCAGAGTCCAGGCGTATTCCTTGTTTTGAAGTTTAAGTAATTCAGTGAGCAGAACAAGAAAGATTTTTCTCTCTGTAGATCTCAACAGAACAGAAGGCAGTAGGTATTTGCAGAGATAGGCCCTGGAAAAAGAGAAAAAACGCTCATCTGATAACCAGAGTTAAACTCTTGACATAAACTATTTGCTTGGGTCACCTAACCCACATTTTGTTCTAGCAGCCCAAAGAACTTGCAAAACCCGAAGACAAAAGAAGGTCATCATTGTTGTGAGTATGACCTCCTGACTGATAATGGTCATTAAACAAGGTTTATTTTGAAGTATTCAAATGGGCAAATACTGTACTATGAGGATTCATTTTATAAAAGCCTCCACCTGGGACCCTGACAAGTAGTTCCTGGGAGTGTAAGTTGGTGCTTCTTCTCTGAGACGCAATTAACACAAAAGTCTTAAAATGGTTATGCCCTTTAACCCCGCAGTTCTACTACTCAGTATTATCCTAAAGATATAATCATAGATACGCACCAGGTTCAGTCATAACTGGCGACAACCTAAACACCCAATATTTAGGAGGATGGTTAAATAAATGGTCCTATAATCACACAATGGAATACTACAGAGCCACTGAAAGGGATACAAAGGCATTTATGAAATATGGCATGGCAGTTGGTCATGATTTATGAGGTTACAAGAATACTTATATATGATACCAATTCAAAAATGAAATATGAAGGCCAAAAACAAAGTACAGAAGTGTATATGTTAAAATATGACTTGTGATTATCTTTAGGTATTTGCATTATGTATGGATTTGATTTTCCCCTCTTTACTTTCTTAAGAAAAATTTCCAAAACAAAAATGTATCATATCTATAATAAGAAAAATTATTAATATGCTTTCATCAGTTTTCTGGCAGATGATATTCAAAACCAGTGCCCTAGAAAACCAAGTTTACATATATATTTTTTTAGTTAGGTATAGTAAAATATAAAGGAGGAAAGTGTTCCCTATACTTGAAAATGCAGCACAAAGTGGTATCAGTCCTAATTTTGAAAGAAAAGCTCCCTTATTTGCAAATACCCTTTTTGGTTGGTACTTAAAGGAACATCCCTGCCCCCTCTGTGGTCTGGCCATTTTTGAAGTAGGGGCTGATATCTTTACATTCCCATAATGAGGCGAAGTTTATTGTTCTAGTCAAATGATCAAGAAAGATTTTAGTTAGCACCTATTTCGTGCCCAGCGAATGTATTTAACGTTGTGGGTGGTGTAAATAATGTTATTTAAAAAAAAAAAAAAAAAACTGTGGCATTTACAAATCGACTAAGAAAAAAATTGTAGCTATTTACATACAATGTAGGCATAAAAGAACTAATAACAGCTAGCATTCCAGCAGTGCATACTATTTAGGAAGACTTCTTAATTATGTATATTCCCAAACATATGAGGCATTTTCCTGAAATTCTCCAGAAAAGAGGGATATTCGAGTATTTCCAAAGGCTCTCATATTACAGGACATTCTCTAATTACTTTATTTAAACAACTAAGTATTGCTTGGGGAGGACTCATTAGCCTGAAATGACCTCAGTCAATGCTTGTTTGGGATGCTTTGAGAGGTCGCTTGACAGAACCCATTACAGAGGAGGCCAAGAGATTTAATATAGATTTAGTCCTTGGTCCTGGAGTGAGGCCCCACAATGCAAATGTTTAATATCGTTGTAAGCAAGCATTCTAAAAATAACTACTTAAGTGAGATATATAAATAAATAAATATAAATATATATTTATTTAACATTTACTTTATTTCTGGGTCTGTTTTCAGTGCTACTGTAATACAAAAATGGTCTCCCTTTCCACCATAATGATAAAGACAGCACTTTGCAGTTGACAAACACTCCCCAAAACATCATCATACTTGATTATCCTAGTACAGTAAAAGAATGGATATGGCCAAAACTTTGGGAAAATGAACCAGTATTTATTTTAACGCACGCAAACAAGGAATCAGCCCATTGTTCTTTAGCAACCTGTTCTTTAAGACCAGGTTAATTGGGGGAAATCATTTTGCAATTATTTCTAACGCAACTGTTACTAGCAGGATCAAAAAAAATCCACTAGCAATGGAGTCCTACTTCCTAAAATAACAAGCCTTTGATAAACATTGTAAAGATGATTCCATTCCCTTTTACAAGTTTTTTGGCTCTTTTCACAAAGCTATGTAACCCTTTTAGTTTGACATCACACAAAGAAAGAAGTAAAGGATTTCATTAGCACAGCTGCAAGGCCCAGAGTGTGTCCCCAACTTCAGATGTTATTTTACTCTCTAGGTTGGGTGACTAATTTTAACCCAGAAAAAGTTTAGTAATCTATTAGAAGTGCAAGAAGATCCAAACTAAAATTTTACGTTTGACTTAACTCATTAAACTGTTCTCTTGACATTGTCAACAGAGAGGATTTTAAATGATGCAAAGATCTTAACTTTCCAACTAAGTTTGAAATCTTGCTTCCTTGCTTGCTTGTGACAGGGAGAACAGGGTGGAAAGCAAGTCTTCTGTCTAGATTACTCACAGGATCCAAACTCTGCCAGCTCCTTTCCTTTGCTGAGTAAGAGAGAGGGAGGGGGTTGCTGCTGGAGGGAAATTCACCCTTAGAAGTCCCTACTTACAAATTTCCAAAGTTGACATGTGAGTCAGGACAGACCTCAGCCCCTCACCTGTTCTTTCTATATACATTCTTTATTGTTCTTTCTTGACACTTCACACAGTTTAAAGGGGATGAGGATGGATGGATGGATGGATGGATGGATGGATGAACAGAGAGACAGTAGGCGATGGATAGATGATACGTGTATATATATGGATATAGATACAAAAGACTTTTATAATATATATATTGTGTGTATATATATATATATATATATACACATCATATATGTCATGTGATCTATGTCTCTCCTACCAAATTAAAGCTCCTTGAGGACAGGGACAAACGCATTGTAGGCACAAAATCAATCTTGAATGAAAACGAATCAATTTTTAAAAAATGAACAACCCTTCACAACTACCCCTTGACAAATTCATCCTATGTTTTCCTTCTGCCAGAAATGCCCCCTCTGCCCCATTCCCATCCTTCTACTCCCCTGCCCAAATTCTCTCCATTTTTCGGAGCCCAAATCAAATGTCACTACCTTCTTGAACCTTCTGTGATTCTTCCAGTCAAAAGTAAAAAGTAAACTCCCCCTCATCCTAATGACCATAGCACTATTCTCCACTCTTTTCTTTTTTTTAATTAATTTATTTATTTTAGAGAGAGAGATTGGGGAGGGGAGGGAAGAGGGAGAGAGAATCCCTGGCAGGGATTCCGATGTAGGGCTCGATCTCAGCACCCTGAGATCATGACCTGAGAGGAAGCCAAGAGCCAGATGCTTAAGTGACTGTGCCGCCCAGGGGTCTCACTATTCTCTGCTCCTTTCTTAAAGCACTCCCCATTTTCTAAGCTTCTCGGCATAGAGGTGATGCACTGCCTGTAACCCACAGCCATGCCTAAGGAAATGTGTTTTATCCCTCTTTGATTCACCTCGGTCATCCATTTGTTGATCCAGCCAAAGGCAGCCCAGCCTGGTGGTTAAAACAGGGGCTTGGAAGCCAGATGTAACAGATATACAAATCCTGGTTGTACCACTTCCTAGCTTTGTGATCTCTGTGCCTCGGCTGTCTCAATGGTAAGAGATCATATGTAATCCTAATTAGAGTACCCGCCTCACAGGGTTATTCTGATGACAAGATGAGTCAGTCCACATCAAGCACTTTATAAGATTTCTGCAAGGTTATAGTAGTGTTCAATCCATGGGTTCTATTATACCTGACTCCATATAATGTATTAAGAATCTACTATGTGCCAGGCACTCCACCAGGCTGCCAATCAGTCTGTACTCTATAAATATTTGAGGACTGACTGATAAGACCTAACACTGACTCAGCCCTGCATTAGTCAATCGCATCACTGAATCTTTGCTAGCATTCGAGGAGATGGATATGATGATTCCCACTTTCATGCAGAAGCAAATGGAGTCCCTTCTGCTCTGAACTGCACAAGCACATATCTGACGGGTAAAAAGTCTCCGTAGTGTTCACCTCACAAGCCCTCCAACTTCTAGAGATTTTTTTTTTCCCATCCCCTCCTGCAGCTCCCTCGACTTCACACGATGCATCTATTTTAGCATCTGTTCAGCCTGACTCCTGTCATTAGATACATTCTCGTGTGTTTATAATGCACCACTGATTTGTTTCAGACTGAATCGTGGGATCTAAAAATAAAGTGATGTGGAACATATTTCTTTGCATATTAACTTTAAAGAAATAGATTAATCTTAGAAATAATCAAATATGAATGATCCACTCAGCTTGTCGCAGTTACCAAAAAAAAAAAAAAATTAAAAGTAAAATAAAAAACCCTCAGATTCCCACTTTAACTCCTTTCTCCTTTCTGAATTTATTAATTGAAGTATACACTTCATAATTTTTTCATTTTAAAAATTAAGAGGTCTAGTGAGCCAGTGGTAAACCAATCATGCTCTTCCCTGGAGATGCTTAAATGAAGGCAGGATTCATTTATTCTCTGAGTCAAATTCCCGTTTTCAAAAAAATGACATGGCAGACTTGCCCTCATCATCCTGAGATGGAACAAAGAACAATAAATAAGGTGACACATATAATGGTATAAAATTGTTTTCTGAACTCTCAGCCATTTAGCCAACCCAGTTGGCTGGGTTCTGTCTGTCTACTACAGGGTAGGCACGAGGAGGGCTCCAGAGCCAAGGCAGGCGCGGTGCCTTCCCGCAGGGAGCTTCCTGGGTGGCGTGGAGCTTACACACGAACCAGGACAACACACAGCAGAAAAGGTAGAAGAAGGAGGACTGGCAGTGGAAAGAGAAATTAATTCTTGCCCAAGTTAAAATAGGACTGCATCTATTTGATAAATCATTTCAGATGTGTCCCCCTTCAATGTGCACGCACACATACACCCATGTAAACTAGTTGCTTCTTTTCTTTCTTTGAAACCTGAAAAACACTGTCAATCATCAGCCCTTGGGTGTTTATCTTAAGCCATCAAAGAGGCTTAGTGACATCGTTTTTATTCGCTTGCATGTGTTCCTCTATTACTAAGAAGGGGTTGCATACGCAAATATATATACATCCTGGTTGTGGCACTAAATAATGAAGAAAACTGCAGTTTATAAAATGCAGTCATTCTACGCCACATTTCATTTTGGAAGAGGGAGGGCTACAGTCGACTGTGAACAATTACCAAATTGTCAATGGAATTCAATAAATGTTGTTTAAAAAAACTAATTATTTGTTACAATAACCAGCTACTATTGCCACTTTGTATTTGGAGGTTTGTAAACTACTTCCATTTGAAATGTAATTGATTCCATTTTTATCATTTGTTCAAGTTTATGTGGTTGTTCTCATCCTAAGAGATAACATCTATTTTCAGCAAATTATACATTATAATTCCTCATTCAAAAGCCGTGTAACAGAAAACAAAATGCTAATTCATGCTGTAAACGAAACTACAGAATCATAATCACTCATTGTTAACATTAGGGACTAAACTGCTACTGGAAATAATAAATTGGAGCAAAATGTGGTAGGGGTTGTTGGTGAGAGTTTTCTTTTTCTTTGTGTCGCTTCTTCCTGTTTTGTTTTGTTGTTATACAACTAACACACTTTCTAATATGCTTTCACTCGAGATTACATGGATATTTTGTATTCTCCCAGATATAAGCCAAACTTCCACTTTTGCCCCTTAGCTATTACCTGAAGTTCTATATTTCAAATCTACAAGATGTGCTCGCCAAGCAATCAGAAGTGCATGCAAAAGAGGGAACGCATATTAGAACTGCACACCTGCTTTTCTACATTTCATTAAGCTTCCAAACCTACGCTTCCCTTTAGATCAGGGATCACCGGCCCCACCCCCCCCACCCCCCACCCCACTCCCCCCACCCATGCCTCTCCTGTATGAGGATCCCTCTGCAACACTCATTCCCCCATGGCAAGCTTCCTCTCTGCATCAGGGACTATGCGAAATTTAAAAACAAACAGAAATCCAGGAACTGTAACAAATCAGGTCAATTCTTATTAAGGAAAAAAGTAAGGGGAGGGGTCTCTGTTACCATACTCCAGACACTCTGCTTTCCTTAAATAGCTATGCTCGAGTGAAAAGACAGTAGCATCACCCAATGGCATTTCTCCTTTCCTTAAAAGAAAAAAAAGACACACACACATAATCCCAAAGAAAGTATTTAAATGTAATTATTATATCAAAAATGTGAATTCTTTAACGGACCAAAAAGTCACACTGCCTTCTAGAGTAAATCACTTTTCTGCTTCCCTTTTATTTAATGCCGTCTGCTGTCCACATTTACCTCTTCACTGGCAAAGTGTGATCATTGATTTCCTATGGTCTCTCTGGAAGGAAGTTCTGCTTCCTTGATGACGACTACAAAGGGTAGGTGACCCCATTTTCATTCCAATGCAAACCCTGCAAACCCTGCACTTTTACATTTCCGCTAGGGGCACAGGAATGTGAAAACAGCAAGAAACTCTGCCCTCTTCCTAGAGACTGTCTTGCTGTAACTACTGACATTTAATGTTTTCCCTCCCCTTTCCACGACTATATTTTGGAAGATCACGATATCAGGGATGAACCACTACGAGGCATTAGTTCATGATGGCCATAAATGTTAGATGCGTGATTCAATGCAAAAGACACGGCCATGCTGAAAAAGGTAAGTTTGGGACTAAATGGCAAACATAACTATATAATACAGGGCAAACCCAACATGATGTGGGTTTGCTCACAAAAGGAGAGTAAGTTTATGCCAGAAAAAAATACATATTTTATACACATACATATACATATATGATAGGGTTTTGATGCATCTGAGTGATTATTTATAAAATCATTCTATTCATGAATCTTAAAATTACATTTCTTCTGTATAGTGTTATTTTACTGATACTCACATACATTTGTAATGGGCCCTCCACTAAGTCAGAATTATTTGAGGTTGGGAGCTGGCAATCTAAAGACCCTGTCTATCTCTAAAACTGGATCGACCATTCATTCAAACCAAAAAAAAAAAAAAAAATGGTAAACTCAAACATTTAGTCCATCACCAAGAAAAAATAAGAACATCGGGTAGTTATGGTTGATTTTGCCAAAACAGAAGACTTCACCTCCTTTACCAAAGAGAATTTTCTCTGGTTATATAAATAACCAGGGGGAAAAAATGGGCAAACGAAGGAGATCTTCACTATTTCATGAAACTGGCAAATGAAGGACACCATCACAAACTTGCTGGAAATGTAGATGTGGCCACGTGATGTTTTTACACTGCATTGAAGAGGGGGTCGTGCTGAGAGTAAGAATTAGCTGGCACTCTGGGCTCTGAAACCAGACTTGCCTGGGGAATATCCCAGTTTTGCCCCTACCTAGCACTGATAGCTTAGACAAAATATTTAACTCTCTGTGCCTTAATTCCTTCATCTGTAAAATGGGAATAATAATAAAAGTACTTAATCCATATGTTGTCTTGGAGATTAAATGAGTCAAATACATGTAAAGTGTTTGGAACAGCATTAGTTAATAGTAGCTCTCGCCACTGCTGCTTCGTTCCCAAGTTTTAGGTTAATAGAATTTTACAGAGAAAAGCAAACAATATTTCCAAGCTGGTGCCTTAGGAAAGCTAGCCTTGGGGCGCCTGGGTGGCTCAGTCATTAAGCATCTGCCTTCGGCTCAGGTCATGATCCCAGGGTCCTGGGATCAAGCCCCACATCGGGATCCCTGCTCGTCAGGAAGCCTGCTTCTCCCTCTCCTGTTCCCCCTGCTTGTGTTCCCTCTTTTGCTGTGTCTCTCTCTGTCAAATATATAAATAAAATCTTTAAAAAAAAAAAAAAAGGGAAGCTAGCTTTATTGGAAGGCCCACAAGGAACCCACAATATTACAAGTCTCTTTTGCTTTTCTAGCTACCTAGGAGAAACGCAATGTTGGAAAAACTGGGGTCAGGTGAGCTCGATTTATAAGTAGATTTCTAAAAAGTATTTAAGGTAAATATACAGAAATGCACCTAAAAACGATTTTGCAGTTCATCTGTACATCTTCAAGAAAATAAAAATGTTTAAAATGTATAGAAATCCAGTTTATATTTTCTTGAACTTTAAGATATTGCTTTTCTAACAACCTTGTAAATGCGGGACATTCCCAAGTCTTGGCTCATCTCCGTGAATCCAAACATTGTTACTACTTTAAGAATTATGAAATACCCAGAGAAGAGGAAAAAAAATATTGAGTTCTTTATAGTACTTGGACTGGATGGAGAAGTGTTCCTCAGTGGGCTGCTTTCTGCTTTGGCTATCCATATTCATGGAAGTTGTGCCAAGCCCAAAAAAAAAAAAAAAAAAAGGCAATCAGCAGAAGCTTTCAACAACTTACCCACATCCATTAATGATTCTGCATTGAAACTTCTATCCTGCTTGAAAAGACAGAGTGAGTACAAAGAATTACGGCACTGGCTAACAAAAGTCCAGAGCTAAATTCAAGACGGTCACTGCCTACTCTAGAAAGATAGTGTGTGTCCATATAAGGATGTCATTTTATATTTCTAGTCTGGAAAATGTGAGGGAGTGGCAGGGGTTGGAGGGGAGTGGTGGAGAAGAAAAGTAAAAGAGCAGAGTCGAGCCTGGTGGCAATCTCTTTTTCACAAACTCAGGTTAAGCCATCCAGTAACCAAAGACCTGGTCAATCGGATGAGTAAAGTCAGATGTCTGGCCTCATGGACGTCCAAGCAGTCAGCTAAATGGCTCCAATTTCACTTTCAAGTGATTGATTCAATATCATACAGACCTGGCCTGCTTCGATGTGGGCTTCCACAGTGACAACTAAATAAGGTGACCCAGGTCCAAACCAGCAAGCAGTAATACTGCTCCACAGTCAGCGTCGTGATAGAGATAGAAAAGCTCAAACATCTACAGGAGAGACTCGCAGGTTGAAAAGCACAACATAAAAAGATAATGTTGGGTTTTGGAAGCTTGCACTACTGCCATCCTTAGGCGTGAAACTGTAAATTAAAGAATGGTCTGCTGTCTGCTGCAGGGAGCCAAATCAGAGACATTTCACATACACACTTTAATTGGGGGTTTCATTCTAATTGAAGAAATAAATTCCACCAAAGCAGATGCTTCCCACACACACACACACACACACTCGCACTATGGTATGTTTTGCACTTTGGCAAGTGGGTGCAAAATATCTGCAACATGGTCTATTCAGATATAAGATGGAATTTCCCAGTTTTTAAATGGTAACAGATGCAGTTTCGGCTCTGATACACATTGGGCTCTCTCCAAAAAAAATCACCCCAATTCCCCCTCCCCCAGCCTTGGTGATAAAATGTCACAGAAAAAAAAAAACTAAAAAACCTTCCAGTTGATGATGATTCGTGGCTGGGTTTTGGGGTTTGGTAATGAATAAATGCCCCCAGTTGTTTCCAAATTTCTAGATGTCTATACAAAGAACCCCCAACCTCATTATTTTTTGCACTTGCTTGTTTATAATCAGAGGTGTCATAATCATGTTTCTTGTGAAAATGAAAGCAAATCAAAATGCCTTGTGATTCCAGGAAAAGAGGTTCTTAGGGAGACATGCCTGCCTGCTATTGATGTTGTAAAAAGGCTCTTTTTACATGGCATTAGATGTTGAGAGCACATCATATTGATCTAGAAATAAAAAGCTTGATTTTTTTTTTTTTAGTACAGTCAACCCTTACCTTCATAAGCACTTTATAACACTAGGAAGATGGTTTTATTTTTAATTGAGGTAGAGTAAACAAATTATATTTGAAGAGCATTGCTATTTTTAGGGAATGGAGGATTTGTAAGCTTTTTGGCAGCAATTCAGGTAAAAATCATGAATAAGTCTCACTCTTTCAAATTTGGCCCAGGCCTTCCCATAGCAGCCCTGCCTGAGTCCAAGATGAGATTTAGTGTTGCCTTTGGTTTATCCTTTTTCAACGAAGGAACAGTTGGGAGCAGGTTTCTTAGTCCTGTGCCCAGGCTCAACCGCTGAAAATGTGAACTGCAGAGCACTAGGAACCTAGGTCCTTATGCACATAATCCCGGAAAATGGTGAGCCGGCCGCGTTGGAGACCGCAAATTCTGGCAAGGCGCACTGCCTGGCTGCGTTCGTCACCAAAGATTAAAGCTTCTGTAGCACTTGAGGGCACATTAGTCTAATGATGTACATCTCTCATTTGTTTCTGGACCTCATCGTAAAGTTCATACCGCACCACTGCAAGGAGAGATCAATATTTCAAAGAATCTCCCTTTCCCCACCATACAATTCCACGCACTAAGAGTAGCACGCCACCCAATACCAGCCTGCGAGCTGATCATCCTCCACAGAGCTGCGCCAGCTGCTTAATCAGAAATTCTTTCCGATTTTCTTAGCAACACGAGTCTCCCTTTCTAGAAGAAAGATCTTGCCTTTTGGGAAAATGCTTTTCCAAATCAAGTTAAACTAACTTTACCCGAGGAAACCGATAGTTTTTCTCCTTTTTAAAATGCTTTCCCCCCCGCCCCGCCACCGTCTCTGGCTCTCGGCTTCCTTTACTCCAACCCTGCCCATCTCCCCTCCCTCTCGGTTTCCAAGGAGTTTGCACGTGATTGCCAGTCTTGGCAAATTCGGGCCGCGGCCCTTCGCTTTTAAACGCTCTCCAACGACTTGTTTCCTATCTCATTAAAGATGTTGCCAAAGTTCCCACCGCTGTAAAGCTATATCACTGCGAGCTTCCTTCCACCCCTTCTCTCTCTTTTCGGAAGAAAACGCAGTGCCCGAGTTTCGCGGCCCCGAGATACAGGTCGGAGGTACGCGCCTGGAAACTTATCCCAAAGCATCTGACTCCCGGACTGAGGGCGCGGCGCTGCCGAGGAATCCCGAGTCCCCAATCCCCGCCAGGCTGGTTCTGGGGGTGCGGGTCAAGCCTTTCCTACTCGTCTTGGTCCTTAAAGGCGAGCTGGGGTTGGTTTCTGACTCATCGACAATCACAGGCGCGCGCGCGCGCACACACACACACACACACACACACTCTCTCTCTCTCTCACACACACACGCACACACACACGCACACAGGCGCGCGGACGCCCGCTCCTGGAGAGCTGGAGTTGGCCGAGCCGGAGGAATCGTTGGCCCTCGGCTACCCGGAGCCGGCGCGGGGAGGCATGCAGAGCACCGGGGGCCTGCAAGACGGGGCAGGGTGGCCTGAAGAAAGCCCCCTGCACCGGCCATGGGCAGCCAGGGCACCCCCCCACACCCCACCGAGTCCCCTAACTCCAGCGCCAGCCCGAACACCCCGGCAGTTCTTCAAGTTTCTGCTCACAGCGGGGCCTCCCCTTTCCCGGCTGCCTCGCCCCTAAACCCTCAGTTCACGCGCCTGGGCCGCCCTCTCGCCCCGCCCGCAGCTCCGCGCCGGGTGCGCTTCCCCGGGGGGCCAGACGCCCCCATCCGCGGCGGCGGCCCCGCGGTCTGGCCCGAGCTCGCCGCCGCCTCCAGCTGCTGCTTGCCGCGGCGGCAGGAGCTTCTCCAAGGCTCCCGGGCCGCCCTTATGTATTATTCACTCGGATGGCCGCGGCGCTTTCCGGGGAGCCCTCACCGAGACGCCAGGGCTTCGCCCGGCAACTACTAGTTTGGGGATTTCCGTTTCTTAGAAACTGGGGGTGATGCGGGGCGGCAGAACGCATTTTTCGGTTGTTTTGCTTTGGGGGGTTGGCTCTTCAGCCTGGAGCTCACAGGAGCGCGCTGCGCCCCGGGCCCGGGAGGGAGCGCGCCAGAGCCGGCGAGTGCGGCGGGCAGCCCCGCGAGCGGCCGAGGCTGGCGGGCAGGCTGGGGGAAAGAGACGCCGCGGCGGCCGGGTGAGCCGGGCCGAACAGAGCTCTTTTCCTCGACATCCCCAAGCCCCCGCCGCCCGGCTCCCCCCGCGGCGCGCGCTCGGCGGAGCCCGGGAATCCCCCGCGCCCCGCAGCCCCGACCGCCCACCGAGTTGCTGCTGCCTTTCCCCATTGCTCTTTCACCTTTCCTCCGGCCCCAACTTTCCCCAGCCTGGACATGCGCGTGTACGTACACACACACACGCGCGCGCGCGCACACACACACACACACACACACACACCTCCCCTCCCTCGACTCCAGCTCCACTTCCCCGTGTAGTTTGGAGATGACAGATGCCTGTAGACTTTCACCAAACAAGCGGTGGGGGCAGCAGACTACAACAGTTATTTAATTAAAAGGCATTTTTCCTCTCTCTTTTTCTCGCTCTGGCTCCCAGAATAGCTCTTACACCCCTAGACCCGGAGCACACTCCTGTCTCTCCAGGTTACCCGTGGCCGGCTAACACCCGTCTCCTTCCACGCCCCCCCCTTCCGGCGTCTACCTCCAGCTTCCCCGGCCCCTCCACCCCGGAGTCACACCGACATGCACACCTACAGGCCGGCGGCGGGGAGCGTCGAGGGCACGATGCAGCCGGACTGCATTGCACAGTCATCAAAGTTAAGTGTGTATGTTTGTGGGGTGCTTGTGCGCGCCAGGGGAAGCGCCGGGTCACGGGCGCCCGAGCATCCACTCTGCCCCCCCCCACACCCCGCCTCCGCGGGGTCAGGGGACGCCTCCACTTGAGATTGCAGCCATTTTAGGGAAAGAGGTGGCTCCGGGCCCGGGGGCGGGGGGGTAGTGGAAGGGGAACAGCACGTCGCGGGGGACTCACAGCTCCGCAGCCCCTCGGCGCAACTGGAGGGCGGGCAGGCGCCGGGCGCACAGGGGCGCGGCGCCCGCGGCGACTTGGGGAAGGTTGCGCTCGAGTTCGCCGGTTTTGCCAGGAGTTGTTCGGGGTAACGTGCCGGCTCCTGCCTCTTTCTCGGGTTCCCGCTGGGTTGGGAGGTGGGGGGGGGAGGCAGATTGGGCACGGGAGGGGCGCGACCGCCCCTGGAGACTGGAAAGCTAGAGGTGGGGACGGGGGGCACCTCTTCTCGCCGGTTGGCACTGACCCAGACAGTGAGACCCACTTGGCCCCCCGGCCTCCCCACCCCCTCCCAAGCCTCTGCCTCCCCGCCGAGTGCCAAGTGAGCGCGCGGCAGGGGGCACAGGGCGCGACGCCGCCGGGCCCCGAGCCACCCCTTACCTGGTTGGAAGGGGTTTCCCAGGAGGAGCCGTAGTTGTAAAAGAAGGAAGAGAAGAAGGTGTCTTCCGACAGCCCGCAGCCCGCCATGCTCTGGATGCAAATAAAATGAGGAAAGGGGAAAAAAAAAAAAAAAAAAGCACACACACAAAAGCAACCAAAAATTTTCAAAATCAAATTAAACCAATAAGCGAAGAAGAAATTCTCTCGCAAATAAAGAAAAGGAGGGGGAAGGGAACGGCAAAGGGAACGCAAACTCTCGGCGGTGCTCGCTCTCCGGGTGAGGAGGGATGCTCGGGCTGCCGCCGCCGCCGCCGCCGCCGCCGCCGCCGCCGCCGCCGCCGCCGCCGCCGCCGCCTGCTCAAGACGGTACCTACAGAGGTTCGTCCTGACTTGGGCAGCCGCCGCCGCCGCCGCCGCCGCCGCCTGTGCCGGCTGCGTGTGTGCGCGCGTGTGTGTGTGCGTGTGCGTGTGTGTGGTGTGTGCGCGCAGAGCGAGAGACCGCAGGGGAAGCGAGAGGGCGAGAGAATGAGCGAGCCGGGATGGAGGGCGCAGAGGCAGAGCGGGCGGGCGGGCGTGTGCGCGCGGGGGTGCGTGCGTGTGTGTGTGCGCGCGTGTGGCTGGGTGTGCGTCTGTTTGGGGAGCTCACCGGAGAGCCGGGGCCGTCACGTGGGCGCTCTGGCTCCGCCGGCTGCCGGGGACAGCCTGTACTACAGCCCCGGCCACTAAATCAGCCCGCGCCGCCAGACCTTTGCAGCGCGCCCCCCGCGCCTGCCACGGCCGGCCGTGCGCGCCCCGGGACGGCAGGGGGCGCGGGTGCGGCCGGGGGCAGGTGGGCGCGAGGGGAGGGGGACGGGAGGATGCCTGCGGAGACGCACATGTCCCTCGCTACGCCCCGCACCCTCCCGGCAAGCCTTCCTCCCGCCCTCTTTGAAGATTTTTTTTTTTTTTTATTCCTAAAATTGCTTTCCCGTGCAGAGACCCCTCTTCCAGCCACGGGGAAATTATTTTCACACAGTTGCTCTGTCTCGATTCCCGGTGCCCCTCGTCTCCCGCGTGCGCACACACACACACACACACACACACACACCCGTGGCCGCCTCCTCCCATCCCAAATGCAAACCCACTTCCTTTCGCCGGTTGCTGTAGTTAAGCTAAGTCAATGCTACATCAAACTAGGCTAGGCTGAGAAAACTGGAAAGTGGATTTAGGGGACAATACTGCCCCAGCAGGAAGAAAGGCTCTAGCTTGGCATTCTGTTGATTTAACAGTTTAAAACGAAAAGGGATTTTTCCTTTTCGTTTAGCTTCTGCACCTAAAACTCAGGCCCCTTGAGTTGCAATTCTTTAAATGGAGCTCTTCTCTTAAGCCTGTTGTATGGTCTAAAAATATAAACGGATATAATCCCCCCCCACCTCAAAATGGTATTTTAGGACTAAACCTTTTTCTCAATTTTAATAACTGAGTAGCCAGAAGTTTTTTTTAATGCAAAAACCCATTCCTTACCTGCTCCCCCGAACTCTTTATACAAATCTTTCTAGTGAGTAAAATTCAAATAAAAATGGGCAAATCGGTGTAAGATGCTCTTACAAGTATTTGAACACAGGAAAACTTGAAACAAACCTGTTACAGGAAATTTATATTGTTTTCTTTCTGAATTCTTTTTCCAAATGCTGCCCGTTTTTATTAAAACCAATTGTGTTTTTCTAAGACTTCACACTTCCTCCTGCAAATTCCCCACTTGAGGTCGAAATCCTCTGTGAAATAAACATTTCCACAGCAACCCAGTGATGTCACAAACATCGGCTCATGATTTCAGAGGGGAAATAAAGCAGGAGAAAGGATCTCTCTAGAAAGACAGTTTCTGTCTTCTTGCAAATAGCATCGCTCCCAAATAGAGATTCAGAAAACATTAGATTTCTGGCTAAATACTTGCTTTTGTTTTTGTTTTCTGAGATTGACTTATTTTTCAAAGCTATGTCAACCCATCTTTTTAAAAAAAAAAATAGGTCATCATCCTCTTTTCTGGGTTCATGAACAATGGTGTTTCATGTGGTCCCTAACCACACCGGCCACTACAGATTTTAATGAAGGGGAAAGGATTTTTTTTTTTTTTCTAAAAAAATGATGTCAAAAAGAACATTGAGAGATGACATTTAATGTACTAACTTCAGACCCAAATAATGCTGACTGACCTCGCTTCAAAAATACAATAGTTTTTAAGAAGTATTAGACCCACAGAAATTCTATTCCATTATCAAAATTAGTGCTGATCTCACCACTATTGAATAGAGGGGCTTCACCTCCATCATTCCTTCCATTGTTTCCTTTGTCTCCAGGCTTGGGGAAAGAGGGAAGCATTCTTCATGCTGTCCCCCCTTTTAATTCTCCTATAAATATTAAACGTAAAAAGACTGGAAAATATGAGATGAGGACCAATGCCTGGGGTTTCTTAGCTTTCCTGTCTAAATCAAGTTCTGTAGATAATATTTCTACTATAGAAATATAGACTATTGCTACTACAGAAATCTAGGCTGTAATCTAGGGGTGCCTGGGTGGCTCAGTCAGTTAAGCATCTGCCTTCAGCTCAGGTCATAATCCTGGGGTCCTGGGCTCCCTGCTCAGTGGGGAGTCTGCTTCTCCCCCTGCCCCTGACTTGTTCTCTCTCTTTCTCTCTCTCTCGCTCTCAAATGAACAAATTAAAATCTTTAAAAAAAAAAAAAGAAAGAAAGAAAGAAACCTAGTCTGTAATCTAGTCTCATTTACAGTTGACCTTTGAACAATGCATGGGTTGGGGCAGACCCCCCACACAGTCGAAGATCTGGGTCTAACTTTGACTCCCCAAAAACTTAACTATGAATAGCTTACTGTTGACTCGAAGCCTTACCGACAACATAAATAGCTGATTAACACACATTTTGCATATGTATTATATACTGTATCCTTACAAGGAAGTAAGCTAGAGAAAAGAAAATGTTAAAATGTTATTAAGAAAAGCATAAGGAAGGGAAAATAGATTCACAGTACTGTGCTGTATTTATTTTTTAAAACCCACATATAAGGGGACCCATGCAGTTCGAACCTGTGTTATACAAGAGTCAAGGGTATATTTTAGTCCAAACGTACGTTCTGCGCCTGCGGTTGCTTATTGCTTCCCTGGTTTCAGCTTGGGTCCCACCTCCACCCCAGCAGAGGAAGTTAATTCTGTCTCTGTGATCCCCTTTCCTAGTTGTTGAATGAATGGATTCACAACAATCCTAGAAGAATCTGGACACTTTATCCCCATTTCACAGATGTGGAAATGGGCTGAGAGATGCTAAGGAACCTGCCCAAGGTCACCCAGCTACAAAGTAGTAGGAATTGAACCCAAACTTTGAGACCCCTCCCAACCTCTCCCATCCAGCTCTAACTGAGCCCATCATAGTACCGCTCTTCTATGACTGGTTCACATACTCCCCCAAGAAGAGAGGGCGTGGTTCCCCCCTCTAACTGCCCCCATTGCTGATAAGTGTTCATTTGTGAGATGTGTTCATTTAACACTGATTGCACGTCCACTAGCTCAACCACTCTTCATGAGGACCCTGTCAGGAAGCTATTACTATGTTTGTTTTATGGATAAGGAAACTGAGGCTCCGACTCCCAACCTCCTCCAACCCATAGCTAAGCTAGTAAAAGGTAGAGCTGGATCTCGAATCAAAGACTTCTGGCTCATGACTACTCTTGCCCTGAAAATTTATTTTTCCCATTTCCAAACACACAGGAAAATGGGTGAACGGATCCACGGAGCAGGCCCAGGACCTGCAGAGACATGTGCGGGGCGGAGGGGGGAGGGGGCAGAAACAGGTGGAAAGAATCTCCTCTGAGCAGCAAACAGGAAAACATTTGTATAAATGAAGTCTGGCCTCCAGCCACAAATGTTTGGCTGCCTTCAAATCTCTAGCTCTTTCTTTTTAAACAGGGAAGGCCCAAGAAGGGCCACCTGGAGAGACTTCTGATAAAATGCCTCCCTCTTTGCCCAGCTCACCCCTCTCCCAGGGCAGCCCTATCACCCTGAAAGAATTCTTCCTCAGTAGGTTTGCTCACCTGGCATGAACATGGAGGTTTGTTTGCTAGTTCCCAACAGCATAAAAACAAGCCACCCCCCGTTTACCCCCACTGGGGCCCAAAACAGATGCAGACAACCCCTTGGGAAGCAGAGAGAGCTACAGGCTCATTGAGAAAAGATCACCCCAGCCACCTTGCCAACTTCTTGCCAAGCAGGATTCAGAGGTCTGAAGATAGAAACCCAAAACAGAAAGCTTTTGATTTCTGAATCCACTGTCGTTGGTTCTCTCAAGACAAACCAAACTTTCTTCTGCGTGCATTCCTGTCATGTTGCCGAGTCACAATTTGTCACACAAAAATGTGTGATGTGTGGAACTGATATCACTCCATTAATGAGAAAAGCCATCTTTATTCATAAACACTCCCCCCCCCAAAAAAATAAGTTTTGCATTAATCTCCTATTGGAAATCGGTTAATAGTCCAGATGATGCTGGGGTGTGTTCCTTGTTTATAAATGAGGTGCATTAACAGTCTCATACCACCAGAGTATCATTTAGTGAATGGTGGCTCCGCTCTGCCAAGGCGAGAGGCCAAACTGTCGTGGATGTGGATAAAAAAAATGATCCTTTTGGCCAAAACTGCAGGGGGGAAGCAGATGTGATACACAGAGGAAGTAGATCTCGTTCAGTCTCCTTCCTTTATTAAAATAAAGTCTGCTCATTCGTCTTATTTTTAAAAGCCCTCTGCATACAAACTCATGTGTTCCTCCTAAGGCAAAGGGAAAAGCAGCATCCTTCCTGCCTTCAAGAAGTTGCCAGTCCCGACAAGTGTGGTCCGATCTACCAGTCTTTCTAGTTGTCCATTTTTCTCTGTTAATTGTTGACAAATTTCCATCCTCTCATCGAACTGAGAGTTGCCCTGGGGAGACAGGGAAATGCAGAAGTCGCCAGACGAGGCAGAGGGCAGAGGAACGGTGGAACGGTGAGAAGTGCCGAAAGGCAAGGGCAGAAGGAAGGGCACAGCACTGAGGCGACAAGACAAGATGGCAGAAGATCACTGAGTGATTTGCGGTGTGTCTACCATGATGGCAGTGCAGGGCGACCTTTCTTCCTTTGCGGCTTCCCTGAGACAAGACTGCAGGGTCATTTGCGTGTTTGGGAGGAGACCCTAGGAAACGCAGCAGGGAAGTTAAGAGAAGTGGGAACAAGAAGTGGAGGAGGCGGGACGGGTGCCCCTGGGGGCAAGTGGAGCTCAGGACTGCTTGGGAACCCTTTGGAGCAGGGGAGACGGCACCTGTCGTTGGCGTCACCCATTCAAGGGCGAGGGGGGCGGGGCCTGGGCGTTGACCCTGCAGCTCCTCAGCTAGAGGCTGCTCCCCGATGATGCTAACTCCCCAGCCGGTAGCACCTGCGGCAGGCACGGACAAAGAGGGGTCTGGCAGCCGCAGAGAGTCCACAGGCGGAGGGATGCAGAGCCTGAGGTGAGGATCTGGGGCCACGTGCGTGGAGATGGTTAAGGGCTGTGGGATATGGGTGGGGCACCCAGAGCATCTGCTCCCCAAACATTAACTCATTTCATTTTACAAAAACCTTGTGAAGGGGGAACTATTACATTTCCACTTTTCCCCCAGAGAACACGGTCTAGGAGAGTAAGGAGTGACATCTGTTGTTTTTACCCTGTACCATCAGCTCCCTCTTCCAGGAACAGCCCCCTGCTTTTCCTGGGAGAAACATACCCTCCCCCATCTCTGACCTAACTGTCTCACTCCAGATACGTGCCTGTGACCCAAGCCAAGCCATCCTGCTAAGAGCTCTCCCTCAGATTGTCCCGGGAGCTGTAGGGCAGGAGGTGTGCGCTTTCTGCTGGGAGAGCGAAGCCAGGAAGATGTAAGCCTGGAGCTCCTCCAGGCCGTGTTCCTCCCACGAGAATGAACCCAACTGCTTGAGAATGAAGCCAGCCCAGAGGAAAGCCAGCTTGAGATCCAGCCCTGACAGGAAGCACCACAGGTTCCCGATGTACATCTTTTGAGCAACTGGATCCAGCCCAACCTGAAGCTAGACACCTCCCTGGACTTTCCAAGTTCATACGCCAATAAACTCCTCTCGAATTATAAGCCAGTCTGAGCTGAATTCATAGAAGTTAAGCAACTTGGCCAAGATCACACATCTAACGAGTGTGGAAGTAAGACTCAAACCCAAGTAACCCTAATTGCATATGGCACTATCTAGCGCACATGTTCTGAACAATCATGCTCTACAGAGGCAATTAGCATCTACCACAGAGCAGAGCTCAGAGCCACATCATCCTTCTCATTGCTTGGCCCTCACCTGGAGCCTCTTTCCTTCCAGAAGCAGCTGCCAATTTGTTTAAGAGGATGAGGGATCTGGGTGCATCTCAGTTTTATTTGAATTATTTGTCCCATCAAATCACGAAAGGTGCAGCCCCGTCATAATGATGGTCACTTGAAGAAAGTCTGGAGTCGAAGTCAAAGAAAGTTTTAAAAGAAAAAGAAATAGGAATTGTGGCCTTCAGGTTTTTGTTGGTGGTGAGTTTAGTTTTGTTTTTTTCTTTTCTGTTTTGAAGAGCCAATCAAGAGATATTTATGGACAACGGTTTTAGTCAAGACCTGTGGTTGCAAGTGACAAAAACCCCACTTCCCTGGCTAAAGCAAAAGAGAGAGAGAGAAAGAACTGTGAGAACCAGTGGTTCTAACAGAGAGTAGACAGATGCCCCTCTCTCTCAATAGTCCCAGCAAAACCCCTGAGATTGCAAATCACTGGCTCTGACTGGGTCCTGTGCTATCTTTACATGAGCCAGTGGGATAGAATAGTCCGACTGACCCGACTTGGTCCCATGCCCGTCCTTGGCTCTGTTGGTGGAATCACCCTACCAAAGCACAGGAGACTGTGAGGCTAGAGAAGATGTGGTTCTCCAGAGGAAAACTGGGGCACAATCTGGTAATCTCCTATTTCTGGAAGAAGAATGGCCGTCACACAGGCAAAAATGGCTGTAATCCACCTTGACCTTGCTGGACATTACAGAGGATGCCTGACCTCACCCTTGTCTTTAAAGAGTTCATACTCTGTTCACAGAAAAGCAACACCACACAAAGAACAACAAAGAAGATATATAATAATGAACGAAGTTCATTGCAGGTTCTTATTCCCAGGCAACGGAATCCACTTCAATACTTTAAGCAGATAAGTCTGAGGTAACTTATGTAATTACTGGGATGGGCCAGAGAATTGGGTTTGGATGCTACAAATAGGAACAAAGCAGCCAGAAAAAGAAGCTGCATGACAGTAGGGAGTGGACACCAGTAACTCTACCACCCGCTGCCCTGGAAAAGCAAGAAGACTTTGCCACCTCGTTGGCCAGAATATCTGATCTCCTGCTTAGCGGCCACCATACCTTGCTCACTTCTGCCTGTCAGTCTCAGGCCGCTGTGTTTGCTTGGGGGCACTTCAGTCCCGTGCAAGACCTGCCCTGCAAAGACATCTGGGAAATGTAGTTTTCAGCTTTCTGGCCTCAAAGTGCTGAAGGGTTAAGTAAGAGGTGTTGCAATGGGTAGTGAGTGAGTTCATTTACAGGATCGGCCATAGAGCAGATTACAGGAGTGAGGTGGGAGAGAAGACAATAAAGACTGAACTCAAGATCGGGTCACCTGTCACACTGGTTTATCTGACTTGGTTCTGACATTTACTGAAAGCTCAGAGGCTCTAGATGCCAGGGGATAGGATGTCCCCAGAAGCCAGGACACTCAGCCCACCTGGGGCCACCAGACCAGTAAGGCCATTTGAAGACTGGATGGCACATTGTGTTTGTCTGTGGGAGCCAATCAGAGGGAAGTCTGGACCCTGTTTCGGGAAGAATAACCTTGACACCTCCTTCCCCTTCAACACCCATAGGCAATGTTTCTTTGACTTAAATACTTCTCTCCACTTTGACTCTGTCAACCTAGACCAGGCCACTTTCCTCTCTGGCCAGGACCTTAGAGTAGACTCCCGCATGCCTCCAATCTCATCACAAGTAACTTTCTCCTCTGCCCCTTCTCCCAGGTCTCTCAGCCCACACGCTGACGTTCCACACACATCACATTCTTCCACACGAGTATCACTTTGCCCCTATTGTTCCATGTGCCTGGAGTGCCTTTTCTATCCTTTCTGCCTGGCAAAGACCTTCTCAAAATCTAGCTTGGGACTCGGCTTCTTTGGAGAAAGGCCTTTGTAACAGCCCCAGAGGAAACTCCGCATGTCTCTCTCCTCCCCGTTTCTACCCTTCCTATGGTCCATTTCCCACAAGCCCGGTCCTATTCACTTTGATTTTCCCCACCTAGCACAGGACCTACTCGATAAAAGTTGACTAAACAAGACAGAATAAACTTTAAAAAAAAAAGAAAATCCCCTACACAGAAAGCAGTAATAAAGAAAATGTGTTCTACCACCACCTTGAGACCTCAATTAATGTGCTTTTCTCCTCACGAATCCTTGCTTCCAAGCACACGGAACCTGACAGCCTGAATTAAATCATTTATCTTTCTACTTCTCTGCCTTGGCTCCAACACTGGGGGAAAAGCCCTGATATTTCATAAGAAACTGGCAAAAACAAAAGCTGCGGCCCAGCACCTTGACTTTATCTGGTTGTGCAACCCACATATGCACACAGACAGGAGAAATGTTCGTCTCCGATCTTTCTTTTACCTAGGCAGAATTAAACGCCAGATTACTATCTTTGATCATTTTGTTTTCTCACGTAAACCCTCAAGAGGCTGAGTCTGGGTGTCTGAGTGCGCGCGCGCGGGTCTGCGTGTGCGCGCGTCTGTGTGTGCGCGCGCACATGCATGCGCACCAGCCGCGTTATTCAACACCATACACGAATTACGCAGCACAAACAGCCTTATCAGAGAAGAACACAGCCAGAAATGCACAAGTCTTCTGCGAAATGTTATGTTCCAGTTCCTTCCGATCCACTGTGATGCCTTCTGATTTAGAGTGACCTATGGGTTTTTAACCACGGGCGGGTGAGGAAACAAAAGACTATTTCCACTCGGCCCCATACAAGTAAATACCTAGATGAAGTTTTCTCCGGTTCTGCTTTCGGAGCCAAACAATGCTTGTTTGCATTCCATCATCATATATAAACACCCACAGGCCGGGATAATTTACCTTTGCTGTTTTGTCATTAGACCCTTAACTCAGGGCCTCCTGAATGGCATTTAAGCATATTAGAAAGGCCTCTGGTTATGAAGCCTGCAGTGTTTATTTTTCTTTAAATAACAAAAATATCCTAGTTACAGTCTACTGTCTGGAAAGCGGTAAGGTGGATATAAACACTCTGTAGATCAACCCTCCTACATCAGCTCCACGGACTCAAATCTCTTTTTCTCTTCAAACCTCCGTCTCAGAGCTGCTGAGTCGTCACTAAGACAGTGGTCTGGAGGTGGCTTCTACTGGTTTTTCCTGCTGAGCTCTGGACAGTGAGATCGCAGCGAGCAGTGAGAAGGCATGATGACCAGGGGACGAGAGAGGTGGGCGGTGGGGACAGCCTGGGGGACGACACCACACGGCACAGCAGTTCGACCAGGGTCTCCCCCAAACGTCACCATGCACATTCGTGAGAGGGGCTGAGTGTAATGCCTGGCGAGTTATAAAAGTATTTGGTAAGTGTTACTGTTACCGGGCCCAGAGGCCTCCTGTACCGAAGTAGGATGGTGACAGAACTGAAACCAGAGCCCACCTCCCGCACTCCCTGGAAAGGGTACCTTGCCCATTTTATTATTTCACTATTTTTTGTAATAAATAATTTTTCTTGGTGTTACTGTGTTATTACACAAAGTAATATATTTTTTGCTTAAAGAAAGGGAGAGAGAGGAAGGGAGGAAGGAAAGAACAAAATAAAATAAGAAAAACCATTATGTACCAGAGAGATCACCTGGCATTTTGGTCTATATACATCCAGTCATAGATACACATTCATCGGAAATAATGCAATGACACTGTACATATTTTCCAATCCTTTATTTTCACTTGACACATCACAATGGGTAAAAATGAGAACAATACAGAAATAAACAAAGATAGGAGCTCTTCTTCATGAGGCTCTTCCTGTGGGCTGAACAGCCCCCTCACACAGTGCGTGCCCTCGCTCGTTCATTTCCACAGCCTCTGACACAGACTCTCCGCTTTGACAGGTGAGGACACCGAGGCCCAGAGCGTGTAATTTACCCAAGGTCACACAGCCAGTCAATGGGGAACTCAAGTTGGAAACCAGGCAGCCTGGAGGGCACAGCCTGGGCCTGTTCATTTTCACGTGCTGCGCGCTTCCCGGGGTCACCCCGACACGCTCTCTGATCGCCTGATGTTTGTCCCGCCTACCACATCGTGCATATCTGTCCGAGCCGGTCCACACTTCTGCACATCGTTTTTGGTGGCTATGTAGTAGTCCAGTGTCTATTATTACACCCATTTTACAGAAGAGAAAGGCGAGGCTTGGGTGCGCAGTAGACTGGCAGACAGTAAGGGGAGCAACCACGCGTGCCTGGGAGCCTGGGCGCAGTCTCCCCGACAGCGCTCCCTCAGGAGCCGACACGGACCACCTGCCACGCGCAGGTACGTGCTCGTCCCAGTGGAGAACGGAAGAGCAGCACGATCCTTACCGCAGTGGAACCTGCTGCCGGCGGGTTGAGCCCCGCAGGAAAGTAAGCAAGCAGATGGGGGAACGAGATGAGTTGAGATTTTGGTAAGTGCCAGGAAACCAGTCCCAGCCTCTGATCTGAAGAACGGAAGCGGCGGTGAGAACTTAGACTGTTTGAGGAGGTGAGATTGGAGGTGATACCCCATGACAAGAAGGAGGTGGTCCCACGGTAATCTAGTCGGATTTATCTAAATCTCTTCACACAAAACCAAACCAAACCAAACCAAACCCTAGGGAATGGGACTCAGAAGTAGGTCTACAAAGTTCTCATAGAGAACATGTGAGAGAGGGCACAGGACGGGGAGGGCAAGGGTCGGGAGCCAGACGCTGCAGAGGGCGATCCCGGCCCCGCCTTCTGTATGGCCTGAGACGGAGCTCAGTCTCCCGGTCTGCAAAATGGGCTTGTGACACTGAGCTTCGGGCAAGGCCGCTGGGAACATGAAATGGAATAACCGTGTAAGGGACCTGCCCGTGTGGGACACTGAGCCCCGTAGCTATTGTTGACATTGACACTCAAGTGTTTAGTGGGCCTGGCTATTGCAAGGTCAAATCCATATATTCCAACATCTCTATTAATCCATGGTGGAATAAGGAGATTCCGGAGACCTCACAAACCACATGGACTCATGAGCCCCTGGGGCACTGCCACCGTATCAGGATTAAGACCCAGATAATGGGGCGCCTGGGTGGCTCAGCTGGTTAAGCGTCTGCCTTGGGCTCAGGTCATGATCCGGGAGTCCTGGGATCGAGCCCCACATCGGGCTCCCTGCTCTGCGGGGAGCCTGCTTCTCCCTCTCCCACTCCCCCTGCTGGTGTTCCCTCTCTCGCTGTGTCTCTCTCTGTCAAATAAATAAATAAAATCTTTAAAAAAAAAAAAGACCCAGATAATACTCTGCACATCATTTGCTAAGTCTCACCTCCAGGGCATCGAGAAAATTCGGAGTGGTGACTTTCAGCTTCTCATTTACTCTGTTTCCTCTGGTAAACTGAGGGAGAGGCCACCTGGGCCACCCCGACCGCCCTTGACTTCTCTCCACTCTCACGTGATGCCACTGAGGGAGAGGCCTTGGGGGGCGGGGTGATAACAAAGAAGCCATCTTTGTTCGTGACCGTAAGTCCTACCGACAGTGGCTCCCACCATGTCGGGGGCACCGGGCTAAGAGCTTTACACCCACCATCTAACCCCATCCTCCTACCTCCCGTTCTCTCCATTTCACAGATGAAGGGACGGAGGATCCGAGAGGTTAAGGAGCTTGGCCAAGGCCACACAGCAGTTAGGCAGCTAGCTCTGTGCCAGGCCCTTTTTACATGCCCAAGCTCCGTCCTCTTCGGCCTCAGGGACCACTCCCCCTTCTGGTTCATCCTGGTTAGCTGCCCCCTCGTCTCCAGATCCCAGTGATGTCACTTCCTCAGTGAGATGCCCCCAAAACGGGCTGGCCAAGCTCTGTCTTCTCCCTCCTGCCGCCTGTCCGTGCTCCAACGGCACAGTTGTCCATGCGATTCCCGGCGCTCCGTGCACAGCTCAGGCATGGGGTCCGAGGGACTGGAGCAAGGACCACCTCTTTCCGGCTGAGCTGCGGCCTCGCTCCACCTGCTTCCTTGTCTGCCACCTGAGGGACACGCTGACAGTGGCCTAAGGGGACGATGGCGACAATGAAAGAGACCAGTGCCGCTAAGGCGCTTGGGGCAACGCTGGACACCTGCGGGGAGCCGCCCGAAGGCCGACGCCCCTCACGCCGTGCCCTGCACCAGGCCAGGCCCGGGTCCAGCACCGCGGCTGCCAGCGCGGGGGCCCCAAGTAGCTGGAGAACTGAGCGCAGCGCTCCTGTGGTCAGCACCCCCATCTCACGGTCGGACGGCCGGCGCGAGCCCTGTGCTCACACTCACGTGCTTCCTGTTCCCCTGGCCATGGGGTCTTTCCTTCCCAACCGTGGGGTAAACACCCACGGTCTTGGGGGGGAGAGGTGGCACGGGGGTGGCGGAAGCTTAGGAGGACACATTAGACGCCACATGGGCGCCTCCTCACACCCTCCCCCCACGGGCGGCACGGGGCCTGCACACTCACCTGGCCCCACCATCCTGAGCCGCCACAAACAAAGAGGGCAGCAGGGGCGAGAGGGGCCTTGGGGGCCAGACCTCCCTGCACCCGGCGGCGGCGGGGATCTCCCTCGGGGCCTCAGGCTCCTGGGCACAGAAGGGGGGCGCTCCCATCTCTCAAACGCCCTGGTGTTTTTAACTCGTTCCTTTATTTCCCCCGGGGACTCGCATGCGGCCTGGGCCTAATGATTTCCTGTGAAAGCCCTACCCGGGCTGTTTTCCCGTGTCTTCGGAGGAAGGTCTATTCCAGCCAGGCCGGCTCCACTCCCCGCCCTTCCCCTCTCGGACCAGACCGACCCAGCACTTTTTTTTTCGCTCGAATTTAAGAGCCTTGCAGACACAAGGATCCTTTTAGCTTTTAACATACTTAATAATTTATTATTTATCTGATATTTTTGTAAATGTGTCCCTCAGATCGGGCCTTTGCCTCTCCAGTTTCCAATTTGCACCTACCTGACATGGTTTCTGTTACCGCCCATCGAGGCTCACGAGGCCGGGCTTCCTCTTTTAACACTTCTTTATAGTCCTAATGAACTTCCATGCTTCATTTACTCAAGAAGACAGCTCTCTCCCCCTTTTACATTTTCCTGCTCACAGGCATACAAATCCTATGTGTCACTAATACAGTGTTGGTTTTCCCGGCGTTGGTGCTTTTTTTTAAACATGTTTGCCCTTCAGCTTGCTATTAACCAGTTTCTTCCTACTTTGAAAAACTTGCTCTTTTAAATTTCATCATTCAGTTTTTTCCTCGGGGATTTTACTCTTTATTAAGAAGTCAAAACCAATTTTGGAGCAATCATAGATACCAAATAGTCTCATGAATCTTTTGTATCCTTCACAGCTCCTGGCACAGGGGTGGGCACACAGCAGGGACATAATAAATACGTGTGGCTGCCAAGGTGGCCCACGAGCAATTGGGAGCCAGGGGGGCGTATTGGTGAGGCGCCCAGGTGTGAGCCCAGACCGCGTGGGGTTGAGTCCTGCTTCTATCCCACAGGAGCTGCGTGGCCTCGAGCATGTTCCTCAGATGCTCTGGGCCTCGGCTTCCTGAGCTCTCAAATGGGAAGGAGAGTCGTTCTACCATCTTCTAAGGCTTCTTGCAAGGAAGAAATAAGTGAAACACTTAAGGTGGTTCCTGACACACCAAGCTCTCAGTGAACAATAACTTTTGTTATCACCGACTGCCTACTATTTGCAAGACTTTTAATATTAGAGATTATCTTCGATCCAAGAATCGGGCGAATCCTGCCCCTCCCCTGCCCTTCCAATTCAGAGCCACACGGGACAAAGGTAGTAAGATGATCTTGTCCTTGGTGGTCTACACAAGCATTCAGCTGTGTGGAAAGGACCCATCCATGCGTCCCAGGGTCACTCTGTCACTTCTGGGTGACCTCAAGGACAGCATCTGTAAAATGGGGATGGTACTTGGTCGTTTACTGAGAAAAGAACCCACGATCTCTGTTCTACAACCTATGATCTTCTTGAAGTAATTTCTTGACTCATTAGTCTAAAACGAATTGCCCACACACCAGTTCAGAGCACTTGCTAACAAGCCAACAGAAGCCAGCCGGTCCTCGTAAGGATGGTGGACTCAGGTGGCAGAGGCAGAAATGCCCACTAGGGGGCGAGTGTGTTCATTCACTGTTCCTGTGGTGCGTCCGTCCCAGACCTGGGGAAGGCGAAAGCTGGCGTATGCTCTGGCCCCATCTCCCTGCACACTCCTGCTCGTAAGCTTTCCACTGCCCCAACCCAAGAAATTGCATTAACTCCATATTAGACCTGAGACAGCTGAGCCTAGCCTGCCCAGAACCACAGAGCTAAGAGGAGAAACGGAAGGAACCCAGTTTTCTCTTACTCTACCAGGCCGGCGCCAGGATCCCAGGAGAGGGCAGCACTAAACTTTGCCTGGAGGAACGGAAGGAGTGCAGACACCTGAAACGTAGATGCTAACAAAATGGTGGCTCCAGTGCACCTTCCCACAAAAAGGAACACGGCTGTCGGCCTCCCTTTCCCAAAGTATGTCCCAGGGAACAGAGGGTCCTGGGATGTGCTCTCTAAAAAGAGTCTAGAATCGCCTAAGTCCATGAAATGTGGCCTTCACCTTTCTCTCTGACATACAAAGGACACATTAATTAAAGGTTCTGAGAAGTCCTGCAGTAAAGAACCCTGTCTGACTTTAAGCCAGTTAGCATTTCCCCAACCTATGTGACATCAGGGTTTTTATATGCATATCATCTCCATTAATGTTCGCTTTGAGAAACGTTGCTTTTGGTAAATAAAGAACATAATGAAAGTGAAAAAATTAAGACCTTACACACTTGAATAAGGAACTGCCACAGATATCTCAGGACAGAGGAAAATGTGTCCAAGCAAGATACTTATGGAAAGTCTGAGTTATGAAACAGAACCAGAACTACAAAAAAACCTAGTCTTTCAGCATTCAGGGTGACCCCCGAATATAATCCAGAAGACAAGATCAAATGGCGACCAAGTTGTTTCACACCATGGGGTAGAAAATCTGTATTTTAGGAGTCCGTGCTCAGAGCTAAGATCTTAAGTGGGGGATGCAAGTTTGTTCATGAAGTTGCTCTTGCTCTGTTCACCAACACGATCAGAGGGTTCGCTGTGGCTTGACATCTGAGTGACTTGGAGAAGTAGAGCCCATGCGGCATCATGCAGCAGCCAAGAGCTGGAAACGTCCTAAGTATCCATCGGCAGATGAACGGATAAAGAACATGTGGTATACACACATACGCAATGGAATAGTATTCAGCTCCCCGCCCAAAGAAGGAAATCTTGCCATTTGTGACAACACGGATGGACCCTGAAGGCCTTACGGTAAGTGAAATAGGTCAGTCACAAGGACAGATACTGTATGATCTCACTTACTTGTGGAATCTAAAAACCCAACACTACTCAAAGAAAAAGAGGTCAGATTTGTGGCCAGCAGAGGTAGGAGGTGGGGGGAGGCGGCACTGGATGAAGGTGGTCACAAAGTAATAACTCCCAGTTATAAGGGGTGCCTGGGTGGCTCAGTCGGTGGTGAAGCATCTGCCTTCGGCTCAGGTCATGGTCCCAGGGTGCTGGGATCGAGCCCCGCATCGGGGTCCCTGCTCCGCGGGGAGCCTGCTTCTCCCTCTCTCTCTGCATGCTGCTCCCCCTGCTTGTGCTTGTGCTCTCTCTCTCTCTCTGTGTCAAATAAATAAATAAAATATTAAAAAAAAAAAAAACCTCCCAGTTAGAAGATAAGTAAGGACTGGGGATATCATGTACTACCTAAGTGGTTACCACTACTGTTCGGTATATTGGAAAGTTGCTAAGAGAGTAGATCCTGTAAGTTCTCATCACAAGGAAAATAAAAACATTTTTGTAAGGATATGAGGTGGTGGATGTTAACTGACTGTGGAGACCAAGTCACAACATCTGCGTGTCAAGTCATTATGCCGTACACCTGAAATTTATCCAGTGCTGTATGTTGACTGTATCTCAATAAAACTGAAGAATGTAAACAGTCCTTAAAGGGTTACTCCGTAAAAGAAATGAGAGAGAGTGAGAGAGAGAGAGGAAGACAGACTATCAACACACACAGAGGGGAAGAGTCCAGTCCCCAGGGACCGATAGTGGGACCGAGGGCGGCTCTGCGATCTGCCTTCTCGAGCTCAGGGAGAGGCCAGCAGAGACAAGGAGGGAGCCAACTGCCATCGTGCAGCTGCAGGGCTGACCCTGCAGAGACCCCTGGTTAGCCCAGGTGCCCAGCAGCTTCCGCTGACCTCAGGCCTCGGGATGACACCGAATAAAAGCAACAGTGACCACCCCTGGCAGAGTTGCAGACCGGGCACAAATCCTGGGAGGCTCCTTTTCATAGGGGTGGTCTCACTTCCCTCCCCTTGAACCTGAGCTGGCCCTAGTGACTCGCTCAGGAAAATGCAGCCGCAATGAGGTCCTGGGACCCTTGAGGCCGGATCACAAGGAAGCGTTACAGCTTGTGCCCGAGGCTCTTGGAACACACGCCAGGAGCCCAGCCGCTCCGCCGTGAGGAAGACCAGGGGGCCCCCCGGGAGGAGGCCACGCGGCGCTCGGGCTGAGCCCCAGCCAGCAGGCGGCGCCACCCTGCGCGCCACGGGAGCGAGCCGTCTCAGAAGGGGACCCGCCAGCCCCAGCCCAGCCATCTCAGCCCCGGGGCACCAACACGCCGCCCACCCAAGCCCGCCCTCAAAAACCTCACCCTGTGTGCATGGGATACAGGAAGAAGGTTGCTTTAAGCCACTGAATTTGAGGTCATTTGCTAAAGAGCGGTAGCTAGCTGGAACACAGTTTTACTGAGCTACTTGAGGACAGGCTCCGAGGCTGGTGCTATATGCTACTCCCTGCCGTCTTCACAGGAGGCTGCGCAGGGCAGGTGTTTAATCCTACAAACACGAGAACTAAGCTCTGGCCTCGGGAAAATGAAGAAGCTCACCCAAAGTAAGACAAGAAGTCTGTTTCATCTGTCTCTGATAACCTCTAATGACTAGGAAACCCTTAACGGGGAAGAATCCGCCCAACGTGCTAGGGATAAAATAGGTGGGAGAAATGCAAAGTGAACGGCGAGCTTATGTGGGTGCAAGAGAACGCACCTCAGGTTCTGCCTAAAATAGAAAACAAGGTGTCGGCTATGGACAACTTTCCTAAAAACGTGCTCTCCCTCTGGCTGCAGCCGCATCACTGCTATGGGCCTGAACAGGAAAAAGAAGGGAAGGCGGGGGCGCCTGGGTGGCTCAGTGGCCTAAGCGGCCAACCCTGGATTTCAGCTCAGGTCGTGATCTCAAGGGTCGTGGGATGGAGCCCCACGTGGGGCTCCAGGCTCAGCACCATGTCCCTTTGTCCCTCTCCCTCTGCTCCTCCCCCTGTTCACACTCTCTCTCTCTAAACTAACTAAATAAATATTTTAAAAAGAGAGAGAGAAGGGAGGGAACATTTTCACAATGTTAGAGATTTTTTTCCCCCTTTAAATTAGCAAAGCCAGCACACCGACCGTGCCCTTGACGTCTGTCACTGAAGAACACCAACGCTGTGGCCTTCGCCCCTACCATGCGTCAGGTACCTCGCCTGTCAGGTACCCACAGGCACGTTTCCTTGCATTTGTAAGTGCTTTAGAGTTTACAAACTACATTTGCCCACATGCTCATCTCATCGTGAGAGCTTTTCCTGGGGAGCAAACGGAGCCATATTAATCAGTGAATAATTAATATTTATCAGGCAGTACGTACGTGATGGAGAAATACGGCCCTTCCTTGCAGTCTCTTCCCTGCCGGGGTGCTTTCCCCCCTTTGCTTTCTTACTGCACAGTTCGTACTGTAACAGACTGTATATATTTCCCTCATGGGCCTCTAAGCTTCTCTTGCACCAGGAGCCTAGGGGAGCGCTTGGGGCAGAAGAGGCCAGTGGCACTGGTGGGAAGGACAAGTGGATGGATGGATGGGATGGATGGACGGACAGATGGACTGTATTTACAGTTAATCACCCAGTCCCTGTTACATTCCTGACTCCGTGACTGTGGGCCAGGCACCTAACCTTTCTGAAGGGAGATTCTATTACTTCCATAGTTCCTGGAGATCAAATGAGTTAATGCGTGTTTCTCGTGGTGGCAGACACATTGCTAACTCTCCAAAGCAGAAGCTGCAAAGAGGAGAGAGAGGAGGATACTGCAGAGGATGAAGAGCTGGAAGATGAGGATGGAGAAGACAGCACAGGCTAAATCATCAAAACAGGCACTAAGGAAGGAAAAAAAAAATGTATTTAAAGTATCATCTGGTCCTCAAGGTGCCCAAAGCCTACTTAGGGAGAAATGAGAAAAGACACCAAATCTACCAGGTCTTTAACATCAAGTGTAAGCTGTGGATGCAGACAGAAGCAGGCAGGGAGGTAAGGGGAGGTTTCAAGATGGACAGAAGACGGGCAGGAGTAGATGGCGTGGGCAGGATAGGGGCTGGGGGCGGTGCAGGGGGAAGACAGGAGACCCGCACTAGACAAGGACAAGGACGGACGTGCAGTGAGAGGTACCTTGAGGGCAGCGTGTCTGGGGAATCCAGCATTGTGGAGCGAGCGCTCACAGGGGGCTGAAAGGAGAGACGGGAGAGGGAAGCAGAAGTCCTCCTGATGGACACAAGGGGGCATCACGGCAGAGGTCTGCCGGTTTTCTACTGGCTGCCGGTGAGCAAGGGCTCGGCGTCAGTACCATGGTAAGAGCACCATGAATGAGCGAAGTACTGTGCTAAGTCACTACATGCGAGATCTCATTCAAGCGTCCACACCAAACTCATCTGGTACCAACCACACTATTATCCCCATTTTATAGATGAGAAAACAGAACTGAGACATCAAGTCACGCAGGATAACACATGGGGTATTAGGCCTTGATTTCTGATTTGCCCAACTCCAAAAGAGGAGGCTGTCATACTGCCCCAAACCCATCTTTTGTGCTGTTCTACATGAGCAGAGCGTAGACGTTACAGAGACACAGGTCTGGGCTCAGCAGAAACCGTTCTCTCAGAATTAAGGCTGAGCCTGACTGTCTGCCCACCCCCCACCCCTGCCAAAAGTAGCCTCCTCCACTGGAGTTCATCAGACAGAGGTGACGGAGGAGAGTGCCGTAGGGACTGTCCTACGTCCAGGTTGCCCAGCTTCTTTGGAACGTTTCCTAGACACAGTTTCATACAGATCGTTTCGGTGCCATTGGTTTTGTGGTCCTTGCTTATTTTAATACCTCTGAGGAAAAGTCAAGAAAATGGGACTTGGCCTGAAGAAGGGAGATGAAGCTAGACAGGTTTATGAGAAGGTACAGGCCTAAAAATCCCTTAGGCGATTGATCAAGAAGAAACAGGTTTAAGGGGGAGGATACTCTGATGGGAACGAACCTGACAATTCCACCAAGATAATAAAACATGGGCTCGCGCTACAAACTCCACGGGGGTGCGTGCGGGGGGCCCCTCTATGGGAGGCAGCAGGAAGGAAACTGCCAGGACTGAATCCTCCGGGAGGCCAGACCCAGTAACCTCCACCATTGTGTGGACAATGTTGGTACAACGGATAGAATCCCATCACAGTCTCCCACTCTTCCGGAAAGTTCTACAAGGTTAATTTTGGCTACAGCCTGACCCAGTGACTTCCACCACGTTTTGGAACACGGCAGGCAATGCAATAGGTGGTATTCCATCACAGTCTCCCACTCTTCTAGAAGGCACTACACAGTTTATATTGGCTACAAACAGAATCAACTGTTTGGTCAGGCAATTGGCTGCAGTCCCTGCGGGCTTGACTGCATGCCTCTGTTTCCAGGTGCATCTACTGCCAAAGTTCTAGGCAACCTCCTCCCCACGACTTGACACTGGTTAGTCTAGAAACTGTCATTACTCCCTGAGTGGATCAATTATCTACCAAATACCACTGTAGAAGGAACACTGGCGAAGCACACGGAAAGAATCCTGTTGTGATTTATTTAGGAAAACTACTGGTATTTTTAAACACTTTTTTCAATTTTCCCTGTTTTCTCTGAGTTTTATGGTGTCAGGACTTACATTTAAGTCTCTGATCCATTTCAAGTTAATTTTTGTGAGTGGTGTTAGAGAAGGGCCCAGTTTCATTCTTTCTCATGTGGCTATCCAGTTTTCCCAATGCCATTTCCTGAAAAGACTGTCCTTTCCCCATTGTGGGTTCTTGGCACCCTTGTCAAAAATGAGTTGACTGTATTTGTGGGGGTTTGTGTCTGGACTCTATTCTGTCCCACTGAAATGGGAGAAAATATATACAAACCCATGTATCTGATAAGGGGTTGATAAACAAAATATATAAAGAACCCATACAACTCAGTAGCAAAAAAAAGCAAACAATCCAATTAAAAAATGCACAAAGGACCTGAATAGATATTTTTCCAAAGAAGACATACAAATGGCCAACAGGTGCAAAAAAGGTGCTTAATATCACTATATCATCAGGCAAATGGAAATCAAAGCCACAATAAGAAATCACCTCACACCTGTTAGGATGGCTACATTCAAAAAGAGATAATAAATGTCGGCAAGGATGCGGAGAAATGGGGACCCTTATACACTGTTAGTGGAAATGTAAAATGGTACAGCCATTATGGAAAACAGAATGGTGGTTCCTCAAAAAATTAAAAATTGAACTGCCGGGGCGCCTGGGTGGCTCAGTCGTTAAGCGTCTGCCTTCGGCTCAGGTCATGATCCCAGGGTCCTGGGATCGAGCCCCGCATCGGGCTCCCTGCTCCGCGGGAAGCCTGCTTCTCCCTCTCCCACTCTCCCTGCTTGTGTTCCCGCTCTCGCTATGTCTCTCTCTGTGTCAAATAAATAAATAAAATCTTAAAAAAAAAAAATTGAACTGCCATGGGATCCAGCAATCCCACTCACTCACAGGTATTATCCGAAGGAAATGAAATTAGTATTTCAAAGTAGTATCTACATGCCCCTCTACATTGCAGCTTGTTCAGAACAGCCAAGACATGGAAACAACCTAAGTGCCCTTCCATGAATGAATGGATACAGAAAACATGGTATTGAGATAGATATATAGATAGCTAGCTAGACAGACAGACAAAAATATATACACAAAGGAATACTCTTCAGCCATGGAAAGGGAAACTGCCATTTGTGACAATATGGATGAATTTGGGGGGCATTACACTAAGTGAAATAAGCCAGAAAAAGACAAAGGTAAGTAGTGTATGGTATCACTTATATGTGGAATCTCAATTAAAAAAAAAAAAAATCCTACTTTATAGAAATACAGAATAGAACGGTGGTTGCCAGGAACTAGGGGGAGGTGGAAACGGGGTGATACAGGTCAAAGGCACAAATTTTCAGCTCTAAGAAGTAGTTCTCTGGATCTAATGTACATCTTGGTGACTCCAGGTGGCCCAGGGATGTAACATTTTTGAAGAGCCATCCTTTTATTAACCAACCAGTCAGTTCCAATCTTACTGGAAAGGAGTGCTTCTACAGTATCAAAAATATTTATTCCGCTTTGCTCTAACAATAGTGAGCATTCACTGAGTGCTTTCCCTGGACTGGGCAGTGTTTTAAACGCACTAAGTAGTAACTCCATTAATCCTCACAACACTGCTTCCTGCTAGATACTATTCCCATTTTAGACAAGGAAAGAGGCACCGTGAGCTCAGTTGCCTAAAGTCTGGATCAGGGTCTGCAAGAGCAAGCACCCCTTCTCCTCCACTATCCGAGGCCACAGAAGTGACGTGGGGGCTCCAGCACCCCTGTCTGGATAAAGCAGAGGTCCCAGCGGACACAGCGCAAGACAAGAGCTCCTGGGAAGAACCACTATGTTTACAACTGAGGCAGCTGACGCTGAAGTTGGTAATAGTTGGGATCCCCAAGCAGGATGCAGACAAAGCCAAAACGGAGGAAAGCAGAGGTGAGGGGAGGGGAGGGACTGCGTCCCAATGCCATTGTCTGAGCCCTGTACTGAACCGTGTCTGAAGTCATTTCCGTAGACTCTTCCACTGTATGAGCCAATATACTGTCAGTTTTACTGAACCGTAGGAGTTGGGTTTTCTGTCATCTGCAACCAAACTGTAACTGAATTTCTAACCACAATCCTTTTTTCTGGATACTTTAGTCCCTGAACTGGTCTTTGTTGAGAACCTCTTAGGTATCTGGGTCCAACACTACAGTTCCTAAGGGAGAGCAACAAGTCTAAGACAGTCCCTACCCACCAGGAACTTAGGGTCGCTCTGGGAGTGAGATGCCCACCCTCTCCACCTGACTCCACCAGAAGCTGAGTATCAGAGCTGCCCCAACGCAGTGACCATGTGCCAAGTGCGAAGAGGGATATTAGGTGCTGAGGAAGGAATGGGCTGGCGGGGTGTGAGAAGACAGGATGAGGTGGGGAACGCCCCGAGAAATGCCAGCAGAAGAACCAGGGAGTGAACCGACTGGTGAGGGTGGAGCTGAGGGTGGATCTCCAATTTGAGTTTCCCCCAAAAGCAGACCCTGAGACAACAATTCCATGCGTGTATTGTATTTGGGATGTGGTCCCTGAAAATACTGATAGGAAAATGGGGCAGGGAAGGGAACGGAAGGGAAGGAAGCCAATTAAGAGGGCCGCTGTCAAGCTCGATAGCGCCAGGGCAACTGGGGCTCTGTCCTGGGAACCCCTGGGAGACAGTGGGGAACAGGCTTGAGAATCAGCCCAGTGAAGGGGAGAAGAATGAGGTATTCATCTATAAACTTCCCCACCCCAGCGTGACTCAAAGCTGCTTCTGGGGCCACCACCTCTTCAAGCCTGCCCACAGTCGGGTAGCCAGGCCCAGGAGCGAGTCCCACAGGTCTGCGACAGTCCCCAATGCGACTGACTGCCCTTGCATCGAGCCAGGCCAGCCAGGGTTTCTCTGTCCCCAGTGGTATCATAAAACCTGTCAAGTGGCTCGCTGAAGGCTGGGAAGTTTGGGGCCAGATGGGAACGGGAGAAGGAATGTTCTGAAAAGGGGAACTATTTTCTTAAACTCCAGAGCCCAGGGACTGTTTCAGCAGTTCACACCGGCAAAGGTGGGGAGTGAGTCCAGATGATCTCCCCAGCTCCCTCCCAGCTCTGCTGATCTGAGAGTGATTAGGATGAAACAAATCTGCTCCTCCTGGGAAGCCCAGGTGAGCCATCGGGCTCACCTTTGCCCTCCGCCCAGGACAGTGGCCCAAATCCCCACAATTATGGTTTTAAAAAGCTGCTGGTCTTGGACCAGGCACTTTTGTTTTTCTCATTTGCAATGTAGAATTAATGCCAATTTCTTGCTGGCAACCTGCTGTGTGTTTGAAGCGTTCGTCATTTAAGCAGAGTGCCCTCATTTTATTGAAAGATTTGAGGAAGAAATATACAAACTATACTAAGAATATAGGTGAAGGAGGAATGTCATTTAGGAAGCCTTCAAGTTCGAGGAGTCCTAGCACAAACAAGATCTTTCCTTCCTTCACTCAATCAACAAATATTTCACGGAGCCCCTACTTTGTGCCAGGCAAAATGAGTAAAGCCTAGACTCTCTGCTCTTCTGCGTATATGTATGTATATAAATAAAAATGGACATCTATGGTCAGGTTGTGATCAGTGCTATGGAAAAAGATTAAGCAGGGGAAAGAGTGATATGAGAGCGTGTTATCTGAAATAGGTCCCTCTGAGTAGGTGGCATATGAGATCAGAGAGACCTAAGAAGCTAAAGGAGGTGAGGAAGGAAGCCATGTGGGTATCTGGGGGAGGACATTTTAGAAAAAGGGGACCCAGGGATGCCTGGGTGGCTCAGTCGTTTAAGCGTCTGCCTTCGGCTCAGGTCATGATCCCGGGGTCCTGGGATCGAGCCCTGCGTCAGCAGTCTGCTTCTCCCTCACCCTCTGCCACACACACCTCCCCCGACTTGTGCTCTCTTGCTCTCTTTCCCTCTCAAATAGAATCTTAAAAAAAAAAAGCGGGGCGGGGGGGGACCAGAAGGCACATGCCTGAAACACGCGAAACAGGCTGTATTAGTTTCCAACTGCTGCTGTAACAAAGTATGGCAAATTCAGGGGCATAAAACAAAAAACAAGTGCATTATCTCCCGCTTCTGGAGGTCACAGGTTCCAGATGGGTCTTACAGGCTAAAATCACAGTGTCAACAGACCCGTATTCCTTCTGCAGGCTCTAGAGGAGAACCTGTTTTCTTGGCTCCTCTAGCTTCTGGAAGCCGCCCGCCTCCCCGAATAGATGTGAAGTCACACAGCTGTGCAAGTGGCAGGAACCAGGGCCTAAAGAATGATTCCAAATGTCCCACCCTTTCACCACTGCACCCTAATGCCCTCACGGAGACCGAAGGGCCCAGATAACCCTTTATTTGAAAAGTGCCTTCACTTCCCCAAGCCCTGAGCCATGTTGCCCAGTGGAATATTTGAAGAAGGGAGAAGCAGACTGGGTACAGCTGGGGGCATCGTTATGGAGGCATATCTGGGGTGGGGGTGCTTAGATTAGGAGCCTAGTGTTTTCATTCCCAAAGTGCTTCTCTTGTCCTCATAAAGGTCCCCAACCCATTCCCACTGGCTCATTTAAAGAATGCTGTCTGGCATAACTCAACTGACATTTACATGGGAGTCAGCATGGAATGACAAGATCGCAAAGAGGGAAACAGGATCCTACACCTAGACGTGAGAACTTGGACTAGCTGCTTCTCAAACTCTGTCAAGGTTGGGTTTGCTTCACTGCAAATGGAGACCTTTCCTGCTCTACTTGATACACAGTTCCTAGTCATTGACAAATAAACCACAGTAATAATCTTTTGGGTACCTGATCAATAGCTAGGGGCTATGTTCTTTTAAATACATTACATACTTTTATACTTAATACACATATATGAAGTAGATGCTAATACTACCCCATTTTAGATGACAAAACAAAAAGGGTAAGCAATTTCCTCAGTGGACCCAGGACTGAATGCAAGTCTGTCTGACCAACAAGAGCCCATGATGTTAGGTTAGCGGAAATAGGGCCATGACTGAAACATTTCCTTGAAGGATCTTGGATCTTTTTCCATTACAAGTTCAAAAGATTTCATTTTATGCTTTTTAAAAATTTTTTTCAAGTAGGCTTCATGCCCAACGTGGGGCTCAACCTCATGACTCCAAGATCAAAAGTTACATGCTCTAGCAACTGAGCCAGCCTGTAGCCCCTAAAAGATTTCATTTTAAATACAACTCACAACTGTGCCTTTACCATAGGCCTTGGTGGGTTTGGGTCTATAGATCAGAAAGCACACCACCAAGTAAGATCCGTGTCTGTGCACCTCAGTCAGGACAGGCTAAAGGACACTCTAAGAACACACAGTCCCCAAACCTCAGAGGCTTCTAAACATTTACTTCTTGTTCATCTCCAGCCGAGGTCATCTGGGAACTGCTCTGTGTCACCTCGCTCTGGAAAGTTGCTACGGCCAAGGGAGAGGGAGTGTGGAAAATGCACACTGACTGTGCTCCAACAGCCTCCATCAGATGTGCCCCCTGGCACTTCCACTCCATTCCACCAGCTGAAGCAAGTCACATGACCACACCTCACTTCCAAGGTGGAAATGGACCACAGGCCTGGAACCAAAAGTATTTGGAGGACTGCACTCATATCACCACAGGGATCTTACAGTTTACAAAGCATCTGTCACAATGACTACCCAACTTAATTCTCACAATATCCAAGATAGCAATTAATTAGTTAAATGTGATAATTCAATTATAAGGCAGCAACAAAACACCAAAAACAAGACAAAACCAGAGGGAAGGCAGTATCAAAAGTTTGGACAACTCTGCCCACTATTCTAAATGAGAGTGCCTTGAGTCAATGGAAAAGGAGGTGTCAATGTGCCATTTGCTTACCTCAAGAGCTGCCTGCCTCTTGAAGTGTGTGTGTGTCTTCTATAATGAGTGGGATTCTCCCTTGATATTTTTTTTGTAAATGACCTCTGAATGAAGGCCCATTTTATCAATTCTCAGCTTAAAAATTGTGATCTTCCAATACTGAAGGGAAAAATGGCTATTTCTCGCCCCCCTTAAAATAGCCCAGCATGCATCTCTAACATCTCCTCTTCTTGGGGAGATTTAATTTGAACTATATAACGATTTTAGCCTTAAGGACTGATTCAGAGTCCGACCCCGGATGAAAGATGAGACTCCACTCTACCCCTCTCTAACAGATGAGAGAATGAACAGAGGCTTGACAATCAAGTAACAAGGACAATGAGCAAAGAAGTGGCTCAGGACCCCCATCTCCTCAAGGGAAGTCCCTGTGAAGGGATAACTTAGATGAATCTCAAGAACTGGGTGGCTCTCCTGGTCTGGCCCCAGCTCAGAATTTCAGCTACTGCCTCCACAGTGGAGATAAAAGTATGAGGCAGGAGGCTAAGAACAGTCTCTGGTTTTCTTAGTTAACCCCGAAAAGAAGTGTTTTGGTTTCAAAGCTTGACGGCCAGGTGTCAGGCTTCAGGGGAAAAGAAAATAAATAGAGATGGTTTATCAACCCCACTTAATTATGCCAATACAACTCAAGTGAGATTTGCTAAAGGACAGAGAATCGGCTGGCCCCAGTATGTTAATATGTCAGGGAGAGTTTACTAAACTTTCACTCATCTGATTACATCAATTAATATTTATCTTTTCTATTTCTTTATCTGTACAAATAATTCATTAGGCAGCACAATGATGGGACGGACCTCAATCCCTTCTCTTCATTAAAGATTAAGAAGTGGTCAACTTCCATATCCAACAATTCTAGAGACAGATAACCTGAAAGTTCCTACAACAAAACACCTGGAAATGCACAAAATAAATACAACACGATATTATAATTTATTTTATTTATTTATTTAAGTAGGCTCCACGCCAAGCATGGAGCCCAATATGGGGCTTGAACTCAAAGACCCCGAGATCAAGACCTGAGCTGAGATCAGGAGCTGGACCTGAATCAATAGGTGAACACTCGACTGACTGGGCACCCCCAAACAAGATATTTTAAAATGCACAGCTGGGCATATCAGGAAATAGGGGAAATCCTTGGGGTGGGGATAGGAGGAAGGGACTGAAAATTCAAATGATGATGTGGCTGGGTATACTCTGACATTTGCCAAACTTGGCAAGACAGGGCCATGAGGGATGGGAGGAAGGGTGGAGTAAAATTTCTATTTCTACATAAAGCCTGGGACTTCACGAGACCATGGCCAAAGTGGCACACAGATATGACAATGAAGGTCCGCTTCGCACTGGCTTGGAGTGGCGTGAGGTGGGTTATGGGGAGAACACGGCTGGAAGAGGTAAGTTAATGGGCCTTTGGGGTCTGCTCTTCCCATCCTCCACCTCCATTACCAAAGTTTAAAACCCAGCTCTCACTAGTCCTAGACCCTGGGCAGGTTACATAACCTCACAGGGCCTCATTTTCCTTGTCTGGTCTGTTGTGAAAAATGGATTTAAATTCATTGCACTTTAAGTGCTTAATTAGCACGAGACCTGTACATGAAAGTAGTGCTTAAAACATGGCAGGGCAAATCAAAATGTGTTTGAAATGTGTTGTTCTTCCAGAGATCAACAGATTTTTCTTTAAGAAAGTCAAGAAATGGTATGCATTGCCCAAAAATTTAATAAAAAATAAACAAACTTGATCTTTAGTTATAATATAGGGCCAAGATTTTACAGCCATTATCAGATCCAAATCACATAATTAGAAAAAAAAACTGTCTGGAAAAAAATTTTAAACTTACTCCGTGGTTAAATCACTAAAATAATGCACACACCCAAGTTTTGCTCACTATTATCCACATTCTCTTAATGCCACTGGCATATTTCAAAAGCCATTTTTGTTTATTTGGGGAAAGCAGGAAATCAGGGACAATTAAAAGCCACCATCATGTCTATAACTGCCATGTGGGGGGAAAAGCCATGACTTGGAATGAGGAGACAAAGTAACCAACTGAATGACCCTGAAGAGAATCTGGTTATCTCAGGGCCTTGGTTTTCTTTGAAAATGAGGGTTTAAAATCAAGGACTTCTGAGGTCCCTTCCACCGCTTTCTTTGATTTTATGACAGCTACTGCAACAGAAACTAACTATCCATGTGGCCCTCCCATTCCACAGAAACAAAACACACAGTATCATTTTAAGAGTCAAATTCTTGTTTTGAATTTTAAAGTGCTACATGTCTGCTAAGGTTAAAACTCCTTTCAAAAATCGAAAAGGCTGAATCATCAGAGGATAAAACCCATCACCAATGCAAACCAAAGTGGATTTTCAACCTAGTAGAAAATTTGAATTGACAAAGCATGCAAAAATTAGCTCAAATAGCTGCAGCCTTCCTCTAGGAGTATCCAGGCAAATGCTTAGTGGTTTAAGTGTTTATTGTTTATGCTGCACGAAGCAATGAGGCTGGAAGCGTGAATGTGATATGCCCAGAAACTGGAATCTTCACTCAACAGGGAAGCAGTCTTCTTCAAGGAAAAATAACACAACTAAAAAATTACAAATTCTTAATCAGAACTGTTTAATTGTTTCCACAGGATTTGGGGGGGGGGGCAGGCAAGGAAGGGCTGAAGCATGGGGGTAAATCACCAACTGTCAATCATGCGTTTGCAAATTTCCAATTTCTTACAGTCACTGGATTTACATACATTTGTTGGTGATGTTTCTTTCTCCATGTACACAGTGAAAGACATTGTCCAAAATAAATTTTGATATAAAATGGAACTTAGAAAAATCACTTAAGAAATCAAATCTTATATAATGGAAATACTTTAAACCATAGCTGAATTCATACATTTGACTGTGGATCCCAAATGCTTATCTAAACAGAGGCAACGCAATTAAACTGCCTTCACTCAAAATGGTGTCAGAAGGCAACTACCCTTTTTACTAGCCACTGATAAGTTATGACAACACTATTTCATAGCCTGTCACTGCATTGCTTTTAACCCCCCGGCTCTAGGATTCAGGATTTCCTCAACACTAAGGACTTATCTCAAATATTTTAGTGCCGAACAGTAAAAAAAAAAAAAAAAAAAAAAAAAATCAAGGTGGAAATGCCATATTCAAAAACTAGATTATGATTTGGAAATAAAAGAGGGATGGGCCCTGGGAAGTGATGAACTGCCACTTATGTTTCCCTAAGCTTTCTATTTTTTTAAATAAAGAGCGAAACTTTGAAAACTAACTTAAAAAGATAAATCTAGCGGGCCTAGAAATTCTGTGGGAAATCTGATGGCCATGGAAAACTTTTAGGTCACTAGCAGTCTTTGTATTGTTCAGATATAACTTAATAATAATAAATATGAACATATGATCGATGGTGTTTGTATTTGCTAACAAGTTCAGCAAAAACACCTAATATTCCCTTTTATAAAGTAAATGAATTTTGAAAAAATTTTCTACATCTACCCACACGAAAGCTATCAGTATTACAAGCTATCAGTATTACTTTTTAATATGAAATATGTAACAAACTAATTTCCTTACGCCATTTAAGTTTTATTTTCCCCCTCTTCCTTTATGAGACTGAAAAAAATGCTACAGAAGAAAAATAATTGTTGATGCCAGATAGTTCAAAAACTCTTCTGTAAGTCTGAACACCAGCTCCCCTGCCTGCCTAGTGGTGCCAAAATCTTTGTCGTGAGACTAAAAAGGAAGGCCAAGACGAGTAAAGCCTTCCCTGGGAAACTGAAACTAGATGCCGAGTGCACCTTGTAGACCAATACTTCTGTCATTTATGTGTAATCAAATAATGACTTCAAGAGATTAAAGCACAGTATCTATAAACACTGTCACAGATGCTACACTCTGTCAATTCATAAATACAATGTGGATTATCCATAAAAAGCTCATGATTCCTTTCAATACCTTCTTTCTGGATACTTCCCTGCCAGCATCCCCTAGCATGTAATCAAGCAGGGAAAGCATTCAGGTTACTCAGATCTGCTTGACTTGCTCACAGCAGCATCGATGTTTATACAGGGAAACCTCTTTCCAAGTGACTTTTAAAGAATCCTAAGAGTCAGGGAATAAGCAAGACAGATCTCTGGAAGGAGGTCACAATAATTATTTCAAGTTCTATGTAAAGAATGGAGCTTTACTAAGGTCCCACAAAATACCTATTTATAATCGTATTTTTGACAGTGGAACAGGAAAAGCTGTCAATTATGGGCATCCACTGGACCAGATGTTATATTTAGTGAACCAAACCCTTTGAAGGGCAAAGTATTGTAACCAAGCCTCCCCTTACAAATGAAGAGGCAGGTTAGGTAAGTCACAAATCTACAATCTCACTGCCTCATAAGGGCAGAAATGGGTTTTAAAACCTGACTAGAAAAAAATAAATAATAAATAAAAATAAAATCTGATGCTCTGTTTACAAAACCTTGAACAATCTGGTTTTTAGCCTAATGGGTAAAAAGCAGTAGGGAGTCTTAAGTTCTACCACTACCAGTAAGAAGGGAACAATGATATAAAAAACCAAACACATGAAAGCCACAGCAGTTGTATTTTTAAAATATCTGCTGAAAAGCTACTGCATACCAGGCCTAGAGTTAGGTACCAGGGACAGAGACATGCGACATAGCTCCAACTCTTCAGGAACTCACAGCCCAAGAGAGTAAAACAGCCTCAAATACGCAGACCGAAAATACAGAAGTGGGAAGGATGATCTATCCTCACCATGGCTCCGAGTCATGGGGAAAAGCAGTTTAGCGTGAATAAAAGCAGGAAGAAATAAACGTGATTCACTTTGGTTTGGAAATATTTCTAATCCCAAAACTGAACAAGTGACTTGTGGATTGTTTACTTCAGACTTCACTTCAGATTATGTTCACTGAGCCATTCTAAAAACACAATCAAGAAAGGGCTGCACTGAAAATTCACACAATAATAAACACGTAGGTCACCAATTAAAACAGGTGTCCTCCTCAGATCCCCCCCTTTTTAAGATTTTATTTGAGAGAGAGAGAGAGAGAGCGCACAAACAAGGGGAGAGGCAGATGGAGCAGCAGACTCCCACTGAGCAGGGAGCCCGATGTGGGGCTCGATCCCAGGACCCTGGGATCATCATGACCTGAGCCGAAGGCAGACGCTTAGCAGACTGAGCCACCCAGGCGCCCCATCCTCCTCAGACCCGTAGAGTACTACCTAAAAAAGAGGAGGACCAGGGATACAGTAAAGTTCCCTTTCCATTTTCTTATGAAGATTAAACCAAAATGGAAAACTAGACCCACCCCGTCACAAATGTGTCTAATACTTAATGTGGGAAATGTTCTAAACTTATGGTAAGCACCACAATCTAAGGACCATGCAACCAATCAAGGACTCCAAACAGGCTTTTTATATCCCAGCTCCCTGCTATACAGGCTCAGGGAAAACACATTTAGTACAGGAGGCCCTCAGGCAAAATGAGGAATAGCCAGTTTTGCTGGTAAGTGGCCACATGACCTTGGACCTCAATTCTCCTTAAAAAAAAATAAAAAAAATGGAAATAACGCAATATACCACAGAGTTACAAGGTTAAGTTTTTTTTTTTTTTTAAGATTTTATTTATTTGACAGAGAGAGAGAGAGAGAGCGAGAGCAGGAACACAAGCAGGGGGAGTGGGAGAGGGAGACGCAGGCTTCCCGCCAAGCAGGGAGCCCGATGTGGGACTCGATCCCAGGACCCTGGGATCATGACCTGAGCCCAAGGCAGACGCTTAACGACTGAGCCACCCAGGCGCCCAAGGTTAAGTTCTGATAAAGGACTCTGAAGAGTGCCTTTCCTATAAACTATTTTAAAAGTTGCTATTGATTGCTTTCTCTTTTCCTCCACCATGCCTGATCATTTCTACTACCTTCAGTCTACCTTATTGTTTCTTGGTGAAAACATGACAACTATCCAAGAGCCATCAATTCATGTCAAAGTCCTCTATACTAAGATACCCAATATTACATTTCTCCATACTAATAACACAAAAATGGGGAAACGTGCTCTTACCCATCAAACAAAATATCTTGTACCAAAACTGACATGAGGAGGTCCTGATCATAACTATACTTTAAGAGAACAACTCTAAAGCAGTCGGCCGTTACTTTTTGTACAAAGTCCTATGTTTCTCTAAGGTAATTAAATGTTCCAGAAGGTAAGTCAAGTGCAGACATTCAAAGCCTAAAAAATACCTTTAACATCATCAGTCCAGCCCCTCCTAAATGTAAAAAGGTAAATAATAAAGCATACACTATATTACATTACAAAAAAATTTTCATTAATATAATTAATTTTGGGAAGAAATGATTACACAAAACAGCCAAATACAAAGCTTTAACAATTTTTAAGTTATTTTACAAAATCGTCCTGTATGTTTTTGTACCAAGGAGAACTGAGACTGTACAACTAAGAGCAAATATACTAAAGCAATGTCTACATACACTATCACAATTCAGAGATGAAATTCCAATCATTTGTTACAATTTACTGCATGAGTTTATTATTCCTTAAAAATTAAAACGTTTCCCTTTTAAAGAATGTCGGCACTGGTAGGTAAATCCTCCCTGTGAATCAAAGACTAGGTTCTCTGTTAAGACACTAAACAGAGCTAGTGCCATAAAGCTAAAATATTCTAGTAATTCCACTTCTTTATATAATCTAAAATAAAACAACACACACCTCTGTAGCATTAAAATCAATTCCCATTCATTAAGGGCTTTAAAATAAGTCACTCCCTAAAACTGAGAGCATGTCTCATTTCACTCTGATCATGTCTCAAATTTGGCTAAGACAAAATTTCAATTGCCTAACAATTCATATGAAAAACAAATATATGAGCTGAAATGAAGATACTTCTCAGCAAAGACATCACAACTAGTACTGTGTATACAATGTTCACCAATGCTACTAACCAAACATCACAGAAGCGCAAGGCACAAGGAAAACTCAGGGATACTAGATGAGTTTATAGGGACAGCTATCAATGATTTTTTATTTTTTTTTTTTAAAGATTTATTTATTTGAGAGAGTGCGTGCGCATAGCGCACACAAAACTCCGAGGGACAGAGAGAGAGAGAGAATTCCAAACAGATGCCGTGCGCTGCACAAAGACCGACACAGGGCTCAATCTCACGACCCTGAGACCATGACCTGAGTCAAAACCAAGAATTGGACACTTAACCAACTGACCCACCCAGGCGCCCCTCAATGATTCTTTTTAATGACAAGATCTTAAAGACTTTACCACTTTTCTCCATGCCCTCATTAGACATACTCAAGCTGGGCAGCCTTCTCCCTGTTCATCACTCCCGGGCTATAGACCACAGCAGAGGAACCTGTCAAATTCACACAGTACTCCTCTCCCTCAAGCCTGAACTTGATTCCCTGGCACTCTCCATAAGAGGCCATTTGAATTGAGGTCCCTTAACTGTCCTAACCTAAGGAAATTTTTGCCCTCATCTAAGGAAATTTTCTCATTTCCAAGGCTAACATCACCAAGCTTGGCCTCAACCCCAGTCTCTTCCAAGACACTGGTTGAAATTTTGCCTAAAAATATGTTAAGGTGGTCCCCTTCTTTAAACAAGTATCCCCCCTTCTCTTCCTTGATCTCCATCCTAACCGTGTAAGTTCTTGTAAAAAGTAGCCTTTGCAAGTTTTTTCCACTTCAAAACCCTTTCACTCAACAACAAAAAACCAAGTTATTTAAATGTGGTTTTCCCAAGTTCATGACTTGAGTTCTCCACTGGGTTCCATTTACCACAACCTACTATAATTACAAATGAAGACTCTACATGAAATAGCATATTTTAAAACAGAATAAGAGAGGCCCACGTATTAACAAGAACAACAACAAATCTAAGAAACGTGCCCAATCTCATCAACTCCCAGGCTGGGCTACCCTCAGCACGCCACTGCTAACAGAGGTGGCTGCAGAAAACTGCTTTTGCCAAGTTAGGCTCAAATACCCCCGAAATGAGAAGTCCAAGCCCGAGAATTCAGTTAAGCAAAACAGGAGAGTTTCCATCATCTAGCCAGTGTATACCAGCAGAAGTAATTAGAAGTCACCGCAGCAACGAGTTCTCAATAAACATTTAGTCTTGGCAATGCGAGATACCACCTGACCACCTGTGCCAACAGGGTGTCTACAGGGCCACTTTGTCCACAGGTCCAGTACTGGCTAGGGCACCACTAAAACTGCCTGGGAACACCATTCCTCCCAGACTTTCTCTAATATAAAAAGAAATTGTAAGATTCAAATCATTGTGTAAACATGTACATACCGAATCTGTCAACTTTCCTTTTAAATTCAATACTGATAAAAACTGCATTTGAAACAACGTGTAGGTTAGTTTCACACTACAAGAATTCTAGAACTATTAGAAAACATGTACTTGAGATATTCCTATCCCAATTACTCAGGAAGCAATTGTTCTCATGTCTTGTAATTTTTTAAATGTTACTTAATGAGCGATATAGAGATGCATTTAAAAGCGTGCGTGGGGTGAGGTCTCTAAAGATGTACACTGTCCATGGTCTGTGAGGGTCTTTTCCCAGCCCTGAGCCACATCCAAAACTATCACATAATAATTGGACGCCTTAAATTTATGCTAAGATTAACATGAGCCAAAAGTACGCTGTGGCTGTTTGAAAGGTTAATGTAATCATAAGCTGCATTAACAGAAGTGATGTCGTGTCTGGTCCCCTGAGAGATACAAGTTTCACCACACTCTGCCCAGTTTAGACCACAGCACTGACTACAATCCAGAGAATATCTAGCAGAGGTTAATCAGGGATGTTCAGGATATCTAGAAACTGTATCGAAGAGAAGGGTGATGGGAAAACAGGCTATTCAGCCTAAATCAGAGTAAAGGAAGAGGACAGTTAAGTATCTAAATAGCATCATGCAGTAAAACAAACATCCTTATTTAACTAACTTTGCTCTAGAAGCAAGAATTAGAAACAATTAGTCAGAGAGAGAAATTTTAGCTCAGCATTTCTAGCAGAACTATTAGGATGTCTTTGAAAGTAATGGTTTTCTTTAAAGTATCTGAGCCATTAAAATTATTCAGAAGAGAATCTCAAGGTGTTTGTTATAAACCTGAAATTCTAGGACTAAGTCATATGCTTTTTGTTCTGTGGGACTGTGGCTTAGTGGCTTGACTGTAGGGTATATTTTATCCTGTCCTATTCCCCCAAGTTGTGTTCATTTCCTCAACTTGTAGTCAAAGGCTTTTCTTTCTTATGCTACGTTCACAACAAAAAGCAGCTCTACTATTCTGAGAGGTGAGGAGACCTCTTCAGAAAAATCTTCAAATAAGATTTTCTGAATATTATGGAAAAAATTTTTATTTTCTTGTTCTACAGTACCACTGAGGATTCATTTGCTAGATTTAACCACCTATGTAAACAAGGGAAATTGTAACCACTTTTGTATTCTGCTACCAAAGCTATAATGAAGGGGTTAGAGGACACAAATTTTTTAAAAGCCATACCTTTGCCAATAACATCAATGCTTAGGATTCAAAGCTTTGGTCAGATATGGCCAGCCTTGCAAAACTGAACGGTGGGGGGGGGGGGGGGGGTACTGTGATGACAGGGAATGAGAAGAGCTCAGCTCGCTCCACTGTTTCCATGGCCACTCCCAGTGCACACTCATCACTTACAAGATGGAAAGAGTACTCACTGTTCCTAGAAACTCTGCCAAACTTCCTTCTTTACAGCAGAGTTCTGCAACTTAAGTTTCTCTTTAAGAAAACCTAATGGTCTAATTTAGAATTTTAAAAAGCACAAGATTAAACAACACATACACTACACCGAGATCTATTTAAAACTAGGAAGATGGTCAGATTATAAAAATATGCAACTGTTAAAATAATGCAACATAATACTTTGGCAAAAGCTGCCTGCTTAGGGGAAATAGTCTGACCAAGTGCCTAGACGTTCTTAACAATAATCTAAAAAAATCCTAACAGATAATTCACCAATACTTAAAGTAGGATAAATTTTAACCAATTTAAATTCAACCTAAAATATTATTTCACCATGTAAATTATCCCATGGGAATGAGGTGCTTAGAGAACTCTTGCATTAACTCTTAAGCCACCAGCATCATTTAGTAACAGCTACCTATATACTAAAAAGCATACAGCCTGAAAAACTCTAATTTGCCCAACTAACTCCCTTAAACCACATAAGATATATGCTACAAAATATATTTAAATTCCAAGTAAACACACCTATAAATTTTCTTTAACATTTAAATATTTGCAGGGGGAGGGGGAGAGAGTAGGAGAAGGGAGTCCAGAAATTAAGCAGTATTTACTCTTTAAGTGAAAAGAACTGATTACAGGCCCCTTGAGGGGTCACACCAAACACCTCATCTGCTGTTAAAAAAAGGGTTTTTAACTTGTCTACTACCTGTTACAGGAAACGGAAAGTCAAGTTCACATTTTAACACACTTTGCTAATCACTCTGTACACTGCATAAAATATCCAAATCTGAGATTTTAGTAAAACCAAGACCTACAATATAACATCATTCCCTAATATTTATTTAATACAAATAAACATTTGTTTCAGAAGTATATAGGGTGTTTAGAAGGTTTCTCTAAGTATAATAAAAAGATGTGGTAACAAATCAGCCTTATGAAATGAATTTAAGATGAAGAGAAAGCTATTCTTTCATTATTCTGTCCTTGGAGATCCAATTTTGAATAAAAACTATATACTTTTATCCCATTAGATCACACCCTGATTAACCTAACGAAGTGCCATGCTATCTTCTTAAAAATACTGCTTTAATGACTATTTTATCTAAGGAATAGTAACCTTTGTGGAAAGATGCAATCATAGTATACTTACATTAAAAAAAAAAAAAAAAAAAAAGGACCCACAATTGAGAAGAGAAGAAGCCATACTTAGACTAGAACAAAGATATCAAGGTGCTTTGGCTGAAATTAGTATAAATAGACTTTATTGAAGTCAGTGCCTCTGTACTGAGACAGAAGATTGTGTCTACATAAGCACAAGTTGTAACATTTCACAACTTCTAAAAGGAATGTCAACAATTACAACGATCATGCATACCATGGTCGATAATCACATTTTAGAAGCATTTTCAACCATTTCTAAAGAAATGCTTATAACATTGTTATATATAGAACTACTTTCAATAAACTGCAAAACATTGATCGACTTTTCCAGTATGAGCTACAGTGTCAACACAAAAGGGAGGCATAAATGTTTAATTTATGAAATCAGAATGGAATATTTACTGTAAAGAAAAATTAAAAAGCTTTCAAATAAAGGCCATTATTGAACCAACGTGAAGAGCACAACTTGAACTTTTGAGTTCATTCATCTTTTAAAGCTGTCCTCTGAATAACTTCAGTTCTAAGCACTGAATTCAGTACTGTGAATATTCCTTGGATTGAAGTTTGGCAATGATGCGGTCCAACTGTCTCTTTGCTTCACACTGTGGGAAATTGCTCATGTCATAATATTGAGGGGCAATTTTCACCAACCTGTCCAGAAGGGGGGGGAAAAATTACCAAATTAACATTTAATTAAAGACTGGAGTTGCTAATAGGATAGGAATTACTCATTAATATACTAATGAACAAAGGCAAATCTACAAATCCAAATCAACATTACAACTGCAAACACCTAATCCATACAAACACTACTTTTAGAAGTGCATTACTTTCGTTAAGCTGTAAATTTTCTGATGTTGGACTTTCCATAACTTAAAAAAAAAAAAAAAAACTCAAGACAAATCCTTTTAAAAACACTTTTTTACATTAATAGGAAGATATTAAAATAAGGTTATTAATTTCTTCACTATAGAACACTATTTTTAGACCAACCTCTCCAAGGTTATAGTAATACAGGTTCTATATGAGAAATATCTTTGTATTCAAATGATTGTATCTTCTCATTTTTGAAGTTTAGTAACAATATAGATCTATACCCCAAAGAATTCACTTGACTGAATCTTTTTTAATGTTTAGCCATACAATTTTTTCTCAACAAAGCATTCAAGATAAAATGGTAATGTCCTACACAAGTGTCAAAAGTCATAAATTTGTGTAGGAAAGAAGCCTCACAATATCTAGCAAGTGACATCAACTAAAATAAGTGCTTTCAGTCCCACCATTCTTGGCTGACGTCTCCTATCATAAGTTACAGAATGGATTCTGGCAAGCCAGCCAACCAACCAACCAACCAAAACAAAAAAACCAGACATACAGAAGGGGAGGGGTGGTAATTTTGCTTAAAATAACACAATCATTTCCGGTAACAATTTGTAAATCAATTATGCTAAGATACAACGAGATGTGTAGTTTTTATGTTTGCTTAACTCTTTCTAAAGCATCAACCTATGAACAGTTCACAGCTAATGATAAAAGACTGTTTCTAGTACAGTACTAGGAGACTTGAGTTGATCACAACAAGAGAATAGCTCCAAAGACACTCCTGATGCTAGTCAACTATAATTTTATATTTGGCTTCAAATCCTGCCCAGGCCCATACCAACAATCCCACTGTCCTCTTAGCAAAGCAAAGATTCTAAGAGATCAACCATACCATCAGGTCAAAGCCCTATACCTAAACACGGGAGCACATATCCTGAGCTAATGAGAAAGAACATTAAGGTCCAGGACAGGACTAGTGCAACAAAGTCAGATTCCATTCGGAGCAAAAATGCTAACAAAATCTGTTAGAACAAAGGGTGGTGCTTACCATTCTGGCTTGATATCTGTACACGTCCGGATGTAATTCTTCGTCGTAAGAACAAACTCATTATAAAGCACCCATTCAGGCTTGTGGTCCAGAACAGTAGAGGGGTGCAGCTGAACCACCTGGTTATCCTTCACAGTTAAGTAATGCCCTGTCCGTTCTAAATGCGCCACCTGAAACCGAAACCCAGTCAATTAATACAATGCTTGTGATGTGCTCATTGTAAAGCACAAGTGGTGTAAAGCTACCTATATAATTAGAACGGGCAGACCTCAGCTTTTGCTTTTTATCCGATGGCCTCACTTATTTATCACTGCCTGATAAAAGCAAGGATCAGCAAACTACTGCAGGCCAAATCCAACTCATTGCCTGCATTTGTTAAGGCCTGTCGGCCAAAAGTGGTCCATACATCTCTAAAGAATGGGGGGGGGGGGGGAGGACCAAAAAAAAAAATTTGGTGATGAGTGAAACTCATGTAATTCAAATTTCAGGGTCCATAAGTAAAGTTTCACTGGAACACAGAGCTGCACATTTGCACTGCGTGGGCAGGCAGGACTAAACAGTTTCAACAGTGACATAAGGGGCCCACAGAGCCTTGTATATACACTAACTGGTCCTTCCTTAAAACTATCTGGAGTGGGTTCTTTAGTGCCAGGTGGCAACTGTGTATTAGATGAACAATTACTACAACATTCATGATTAAGATGGAAAAATAAAGCAAAAGGTAGTCTACAGGGAAAAGAGAACAAGAGAAAGAATGGAGCGGACAAAGGTGCACATTCTTCTTGCCTCTATTTCTTCTATCTATAATCAAACACATCAACTGTGGAACTTATCTAATATGTAATTAGCAAACACTGAAACAGATGATGATATGCCTTTTCCAATTCTAGAACTATAGTAATATGAAAAATGTGTATGAATGATAGAAATGAATAATTATTAATAAATAACAGAAAATGAACTCAATTTCCTTCAATAATACTAAACACCTACTAGGTGCCAGGTACTTACTGCATGCCCTGTTTCTAACAAAGTTTAATCTTCAGAGAAGTAGAAATCTATAATGTTTGAGTATGGCTTTGTCAATCTTTTTTGAATTACTAGCAAATTTAAGAATATGTCAAAAAGAAGCCACGGTGTACTAGTACATATTAAACAAATATTAAGAATAAAGTGTCTAAAGAATGAATTTTCATACCTTGCTCTATTATTTTCCTAACTCCAATGAGCATGGGATCTTATAGAAGATGCCACAATAAAAATTCTTACTGTTAGTATGATTTCAACTACAGACTATGCACCCATCAATTCTTATTTTGATTTTGTGCATTTGGGTCAATTCTATTTATTCAGCTCATTTGGCCTTAAGGCAGGCCACATCTTGCTTAACAGACATAGCCAAAACAGAGAATGAAAAAACAAGCCGGCAACAGAAGAGATCATTAAAATCAATCCAATCCCAAGTAATGGACTGATTTGTTTTCAATTTTACCACCAGAGAATGAGTTTTTAAACATAGTTTAAAATCCCTTAAAATAAATGTTCACTACGTTTATCTGACAACCTATACGTCAGTTAGTACAGTCCCCACCATAACACACTTAAAACTAAATGAAACATTTTAAATTACTTTCCATCATTATCACTTAAAAGACATTTTTGGCTTTTGTAGCACCCAAGTTTCTTAGTTACAAATATCAATGATCACATCACTCTACAGTGCTGTGAATGAAATACAGGTGTTTGAATATTTGATTCTGGAGTCTTTAATTTCTACATAAAGAGAAAAGTGAACTGCACTTCCGGATCCACCCAGGCAACTGCCTCGTTTCAGCAGTTTATAATCATACAACTTCCACTCACAATCTAGATTCACAGACTTTTCAAAAGCCAAGAACTGAAATTTACATTGAAGAAATAGCTGCTAATCCCACCTGAAAATGGCCAACATATCATCTGGTATAAAAAAGACTGTTAATTAAGAGTTAATTCCAAATTGATTTCTACATAACTGGATTACTAACTTTGTCATTTAACGAGTTAATCTGTTACTCATTAGACAGATAAAATTTCTTAGAATATTAGCTCATTCGAGAATCCGGACATAACATTTAAAATCAATATTCAGAGGCATTCTTTAACTTGTTGAAGTAGATTCAAAGGGCTGTTAGAGAAAGCAAACAATATTATGTAAACATCTAATTATGCATGCATGTATTATCCACGTACCTGCATAAAATACCCAGTAACCAAAGCTTTTCTTATATTAATATAATAGTCCCTGCTTGTAAAGTCAGTACTTCGACGAGGCAAATTAAATCTGTCCATAATTCGTGATAGCTGCTGGCGTACATTATCTGCTGACATCAGGGACCTGTAGTTAATGAAGTTGTCATAACACCACTGAACCGATTCATGATCTACAAAGTTGGAGGGAGGGGAAAAAAAGAGGGGACATGAATCATCTATATAGGTATATTATCTAATTAAAAAGGAAAATCATTATTAAGAATAAACTAAGTAATCCAGAAAGGAGAATTACCCACATCAGTGTTATAAAAGAATCACTATGTTATCAACTTTCCTAAAAATCTGTAGTAAAGTTCAAAATCAGAAATAGCACTAAGGTTTCTGGTTACTGGATTTTGTGATTTTTAAATAAACCACTTTTAATGAACTAAAGTTAGGTTACCCATGAACATCCACCTGGTTGCTTCTAATATACTCCAAAAGACAGGGATGGGTTGAGGGAATCTGATAAAATGCCAGGTCTTCCTCATTTTCAAAGAAAGGACAGCCTTAGATTAAGATTACCAAATACAATTTAGAAGTTATAAAACAGAACTCAAATGACTACTGCGTAATTTTTATTTAATTACTCCTGAGCTAGAGCACCAAACCTAGAGCTAAACGTTTAAAAGTTTTACTGCAACCCAGGTGCCTCTTAACGGTGGACAAACAAGATTTAAAACACAAGTGGTAAGTGCACTCCTTAATCCCCACCACCTATTTTTCCAACTCCTCCTCTACCACCTCCCCTCTGGTAACCATCAGTTTGTTCTCTATAGTTCAGAGTCCATTTCTTGATTTGTCCCTATCTTATTTTTTCCCTTTGCTTGTTTTGTTCCGTCCTTGTCGTTGCAAACAGCAAGATCTCGTTTTTATGGCTAATATTCCATCATATACATACACACCCCACCTCTTCTTTATCCATTTATCAATCAATGAACACTTGGGCTGCTTCCATATATTGTCTATTGTAAAATACTGCTGCTATAAACATAGGTGTGCAGGTATCCCCTTGAATAGCAATGAGAATTACTATATTGAACATCTGAAACTACTATAACACTGTATGTCAACTAACTGGAATTAAAATAAAAACTGGGATAAAAAACTGAAGAGCTAGACTATAAAAGTAAAAAAATAAAACAAAAACTAAAATACAAGTAGTTTATAGGGATGTCTGGAATCCCCACTCATGTTTAATAAACAAGTCTTACTATTATTAATAAACAAAACTAAACACTTCAAATAATTTCACTGCATGTATTTATTATCAAAGGGATATTTCCCCACTGATGAATCCTTGACAAGCTTCCAACCAACCCACTGTTTGCTCATTTAAGCAAAGAGCTCAAACTGCAGCATAATATAAAATATTATACAGTGACATTTTTATGTCCCGGAGAATCACAATGGAAAACTTGATCATTTACTTCATAGGCCTTTTGATAAATAAACCTAAGAGGGTTATTGTGAAATGGGGGGTTCGGGGGAGGGGGGGTCCTTAAAATCAGAATTATGTTGATCCTTCTGCAGCTTCTGTAATATACACTAATCTTTGGCATCTTCGTTCTAGGATTCTACCAATTATAACATACAACATTTTCTTAACTGCTTTTCAAAGGAGCAACAAATATATTAATAAAGGTTTGCCCATTACAAAATGCAGCCACCATTTCAGAAAGGGTGGGTGGGTAGGTGAGGTAGTAATATGGATCTTTAAATTAAAGAACTGATGTGTTCAAGTCTATTAATTAACCCATCTAGAATGAGAAGAAGTATCCATCTGAACTTACTGACATTTAAAACAAAGCACCAAATATCTTCCGGAGATAACACAAAGAGAAGAAAGTATGCTTTAGAGGCATCCTCGCTTATGCTGGTGCAATGTACGGAGCTGAAAGGCAATGGAAATGTCCATACTGAGACAGTAAGAAAGGGGGCCCTTTGAAAAGGGCAGCTGATTTGCAGACTCTTATCTGAAGTATAGCTTTTCTGAAGTTCTAAACTTCAGAATTCATACCCTAAAGAGTAACAAAATGGCAATTTTAAGTTGTCAAGATAAACAAACACTATCTGGTAATACTACTGTATTTTCTAAATTTGTGAGAAATAATTTGATAAATGGGAGAAATAAAATCTAAAAATGGAAATATTTTCTTAAAATGCTAGGTAAAAATTTCTTAACCAATACAGTAAACCTACTTTTAAGATCTAAAGTAAAACCCTTTCAGAGTGAAACAGACCTACACACAAAGAAATCAAGGTGTTGCAAAATAACTTAAATCTAGTTGTTTCTCAAAAGTGTTATTTCAGGGACGCCTGGGTGGCTCAGCTGGTTAAACATGTGATTCTCGATTTTCAGCTCAGGTCTTGATCTCAGGGTCCTGAGATGGAGCCCCACAATGGGCTCCAAGCTCACCGGGGAGTGTGCTTAAGATTCTCCCTCTCCCTCTACCTCTCCCCTTCCTCTGCTCATATGCGTGCACGAGTGCGCTCTCTAAAATAAAACTTTTTTTAAAACTATTATTTCAACATACAGTATCAAGATAAATTTTAGCTTTTCTATGTAATCAACCATTGTCTCTAATCAAATAGTTCCTCTTGACCAGTATTTGAAACAGTTGCTATTTTTCAAACATATTTAATGTTTCAATTCATAACATAACACAGCATCATTTAAAAATCATTAGTGAAAACATTCCAAATTCAATAAAGGGATATGAAATGTCCAAATAGTACGCAGAGATCTGGAAGTCCGGTATTTTTTGAATAGCTCCCTTTATTTGAAAAGATGACAGGCAGTAATTAATAGGCTAAATCCTTTGATTAATGGGAACACTTCTATCAAATGATTCTGTTTGCCTTGACCTTATTTATCACATGTATACAGAGTAAAAGGTCTAAAACCACCCAACAGCTTACCATCCCTATGGCAGTGAGAAGCATGCAGTAGACCAGAAACAAGCATCTAGAGAATGGATGCTACCACTCTAACGCATGACACTTCTGCTAGTCCTATTAAGAAGCGGTAGGATAAAGCTTTTATAGATACCTACTGTTCAATATTTTCATAGAAAGCTCCCAACTACCAATATGTACATAAAGAATAAGCATTTAGTAATTTTATCATGTGAAACAGTAAACTCGAATTTCAAGGACTGAATTGTTACGTTCATACTTAAAATCCAAATACACAATTCTATCAAACCTAAACTTTATTCTCAAAGCAACTTACGAAATCCAGATACACTGACTGGTGTGCCAGTTATCAGAACTTAAATAACAAAATAACACAATCTCCTAATTTAGAAGAACATTAAAATGTCTTGTGAGACATACATGGTAAAAATCCATGCTGCTCCTTTAGAAATCTTTTAATTTCCACTTAAAACAGTATTTTAATGATATCAAAGGATTTTGAGAACCAAGATGGACATGAATCTGCTCCTTCTCAAGACCTTCCCCTCTGTAGCCAGTCCTCAATGTCAGTTAATAGGTTATGTGTCTGGTGGTCACACAGTCCACCACCACGACATAGTTTCGCACACACAGGAATATAGTCTATTTCTTGGACTGACCTAACCTATCGGGAATAGGCTTTAACATTATGCATTATCAATACACTGGACACAAGAGGGATAAAACAAATGTTCTGAAGTAAACTGTGTACTGGCCTTCATTTTTTATTTTAACCTGGTATTTATCAATTCTCTTCAACTCACAGCGAAGTTTATGTGTAAGGCACAGACGTGCAGCACCTTGGCAGCTATGCTCTTTGTTCCACTCACTGGCTCTGCAGCACTTTTGGAACTCTTGAGATAAATAAACTCACCCCCACCCCAAAAGAGATGTGTCAAAATGAACAGATGATTTTAGGAGTGTAAATAGATTTTTAGGAGATAACAAAATGAGTTACAAATAAAACAAGAGGTGAAAAATCTGAATTTGAGCCCCCGCATTTCCTTGTTCTCAAATGGAAAATGTTTTTCATGTCGCTAAATATTCTCTGACAACATGATTTAAAGCTAGAACAGGGTGCCCGGGTGGCTCAGTCGGTTAAGTGTCCGCCTTCGGCTCAGGTCATGATCCTGGGGTCCTGGGATGGAGCCCCCCATTGGGCTCCCTGCTCGGCAGGAAGCCTGCTTCTCCTTCTCCCCGCCGCCCCCCCATTCGTGCTCTGTCTCACTCTCTCAAATAAATAAAATAAAATAAAGCTAGAACAGTATTTCACCATATGGTCAAGGCATACATAAATCACTGAACCATCTTTTTATCGGTGGGCATTAAGGTAGTTCCCCCCTACATTTTTTTTTTTTTTTTTTTACTATGATATGTAATTCTGGGATGAAATCTTTAACAATATCTATGTCCACAGGATACCGAAGGATAATTTCATAGATTATTTCTGGGTCAAAGGGTATGAAACTTCTTAAGGTCTCGGTGACATAAAATCTACTGCTTTTCATAAAGACCACATCAATTTATATTTCCACCTCTGGTGTAGGATTGTTTCACTAAACCCACTTCTACAGAGCTAAGAACTATTCTTCTATAACCTTTGCCAGTTTTATAGGTGAAAAAATGGTACCTCTCAATAACAATGCTCTTGAACTACAAGCAGAGTTGACTTTCCTCCTCACGTTTATGGACCACTTGTAACCTGAGAATGGTCATTCACATCTGCAGTCCATCTTTCTATTCTGTTACTTTTGTATTTATTTAAGAGCTATTTATTAGTAAAATTATTAAGCAGTAAAGATTCTATAAATGATACAAAACTATCCACATAAAACGAATGAAAATAAACAGGAAAAGAAAGTATATAAAAATGTGTAGGTTAGCGGTAAATATAGTACTAGTATTTTGTTTTTATTGCTCTGTATTTTCGAGCTTTCTATAATCGGTATTTTCCCCGATTATAAAAGTAAACAACTTTGGAAAAAACAGACAATTTCTATTATTTTAAATGCTAGTCAGGCGTTTTTTCTAAAGTACCTCTGGGTTTCTAATGTAAAGTTGTCACAGATAATAAATGAAAGTGAGATGAAGAAACGTCTTATATGCTGCAAGTGACACTGAGACAAAAGAGTGCCTTCAATCTAATTTACACTTACTTTGTTTAAAAGCGTGATAGACATTCAGCAGTGTCAGATGATCTCCATCTATGTGGGCAAATCTCATCTTGGCTTCATCTGCGGCTTTCTTGGCCTCCGTGGGGCGAACAAAACACTGTGGGACTAAACAAGGTTGGTATGGGCCCAACACAAACGCCCATATCGATGAGTCACGCATTCACAGATAGAGGAACAAGGCCTAGCTAGGTCAGTTCACAGAGCATAGGGCAGGGCAGGATGGCCTCCAACTGCATCTTGGACTGTTTACTACCTTGATTTGGTACATCAACACCTAACCACATCTGTAAGACAAGAGGGTTTCAAAGCTACAGAGTACCTGATTATTTTAACTAGATCTAAAAGTAGGCATCAAACAGCTATTCTGAAGGCCATCAAGATACTAGAAATAGAAAGCTCAACTTATTTCAAAAACCAGTGCCGATAGCTCTACCAATAACCAGAATTATGGTGTCAATAGCCTTTAAGCTAAATGGAGTTTTTCAAAAGGCCATCCACTGAATCCACTGAATGGCTATGGAAGTTATGAAGCTATATTTGCCCACTGCAGGGCTAAAAACGACTTTCTAACCAGTCTATTGCCACATTTCTACTGTAATTTTTTCCCTAGTGCTACGGCTGTTACCAACTGGTGGGTATCACTATTAGCACCGGTGAGCAGAAGCATATGTAAACATAAAAAATATCGTGAAATCCTGGGTTTTGATGATAGCAGTAGTGGTGGAAGGTTAAACCGCCTTTGAATTAAGAAAATTCAAAAAGGCTGGGGATATTCAGCCTAGTTTTCCAGCATTTTAATAAAAAGATTAGAAAATGACGTCCCAAGTTAAAAAAAAAAATGTTATTTGAATCAAAACCTCAATATAAAAAGCAAAATCCAATATTTAAAAAGTTGACAATTAGTCTGAAACAGTCATTATTTCAAGGGTCACCAAAATATATAACTACAGTAATTTGTTTAGAGCCTCAATGTTAATTCACATAAAACTTTAAGTTGTTACAAAGCGTGCACTACATTTTTAAAATACAACTTTCCTTAATTCACTTAAGCAATTCCATAGTCATAAAAGCAGTATGAAGGTAAAAATACTTAACAGCTTGGGACTTTGTCAACACATTTTTAAAGCTCTTAAAACCTTGTCAATATAAAAAAGTATAAATGATCAGTCCAGATAGAAGATAATGGGAATAATCAACAACAAGATCAAATACAGTATCAAATTACTTTCCCATACAGTTTCCCCTTTAAAAAGATACCAAAGAAGCCAAATAGAGACAATGACACATGATCACAATAAATATTAATTAAATGTCTTGCTTAAATGTAACTGAAGCAAGGTAATTCATAGAAGTACAGAAACCTCTCAAAGATGTGAAAGTAAATGTGAACTAGCTCCCAGAATTAACAGTGGGAATAAGTAGCACTCTAGAAGGCCCTTGATTTGCACTATTTATATCAGGACCTGAAAACTTCAAAAACTATTTAAATGAAAAACAAAGCAGTATAAGCTCAGCAAACTGTTGTTGTTCCATGACTTCTTCCTCACCCTTTAACATTTCCCCCCCACAAGTGCCATGCTTAATAACCGCTACACATAAATGTCCATTGTCTTGATGTGCTAATAAACCCCTGTGTTGTGCAGAGCTCCTTATTACAAATAAGAGATATAGTTGGAAGATTTCAACTGTGTCACAATGACCAGTTTTTTAAAGAGCTAGTAATCTAGACTCAAACGATGGTAATTATATAGTATGCCTGATAAGAGAAACAGGAAGAATAAAAACTGAGCAGATAACAAATAAATACACAAACAATCTGTTAATTCTTGCCGCACACTTTCTCTGCAAACTGAAATCTTGGGTAAATACCAACTGGGAGCATCTAACAAAAACATGTAAGAAAGGCAGACAACAACCTACCACCACCTCCGCAAGTGAGACTACAATTTTATTAAAATGATTCGATACTGCCCTGCCCATCTGCTCTGAGTCTGATCAGTCATAACTCTGCAAAAAAACATTTTTAGCTAGTTCTTAAAATAAAAAATTCAAACCATTAAAACATACCATACATCTAAACTAAGCCAAAATTTTATATTTAGAATATTTTTCAATTTATCCTTTAATTCCAAATAAGATTTTCAATTATTTGAGGCATTAAGTTATAATTAAGACTAAGAAACCACTCTGAAACTGAAGTCATTCTCCCCAGTACTGGAACTAGTAGTATAAAGTACTTTGATCATCAGTAAAAACATGAAATGTCCTCTATTTTTAGCTGTAAGAATATTTCTTCTTTTTGGAAAATCTAATTTCCAAGTTATAATTCATTTGTGGGTTATGCTTTACTGCTACTAAAAACAGCATGATTTGTTCAGCTTAATACTCCAATTTCCAAAATTAGCAATTGTATCTATTAGGTATATTTCTTTTATCAAGTGTTTTCTGCCATTGTAAAAGAATTATCATCTGGTTAGATTTTAAGCCTAAAAGTACACATTACTACTTCTATTTATTTGATACTAAGTTTGAAACTCAGGTTTGCTCGACTGCCACTAGAATACGTATTTATACATGTAGGAAAGCTCTTTAAATGATAGTTTGGGTTTGTCCCAGGCTCACTTAATAGTGCCAAGTACTAGAACAAAGTTCTTCTTGTACTTTGAGTAGTAAACCGCAAAACTGATGAACCTACCAAAGAACTGTTACAATTGTGTTCAGACTTGTTCTTTTTCTTATTGCAATTTTTATTCGCACTCAAGAGAGCCAATGTTTTAACTATATTTTGTGCACAATTACTTTACTTTTGTAAATATTATGTCTTTATAAATCTATTTACAAGATATTTAGGAAACAAAATGAGTTCCTCGAAAAAACCATCTATAAAATCCACTATCATACTAAATATTAAAAAACAAAACCAAATGTGAAGTCCACCCAAACTGTGAAGAGCTGGGCTTTTTTTAGTTCCTTTCCCTCTATTACCTGACAACATAGCAGTAATAGATAGGACCTCATTAGAACAGTTGTAGTCACAACTTGCAATAACCATTTTAGCGAGCTGTGGATCTAGAGGAAACTCTGCCATCATGGATCCCAATTCAGTCAGATCTCCATCATCATTTAAAGCAGCCAGGTAATTCAAAAGTTCTAAGGCTCTCATCAGAGTTTCAGGAGCTGGGGGAAAAGGCAATCTATTAGACAAACTGCTTTAATAAGCAAAAAATGTGATAAAGTACAAACTATTAGAAGCAATCTCATTTTTCATTCTACAGTGGACCAAACTCAAAATGCAAACTGTCATCAAATTCAGTTAGAGATCTAGCAAACAATGAATCACATAAACTTGCAAAATTTTCCTGCACAGTGGTTAAAAACTGTCATTTTCCTACATAAAGTAAGTAACTGCTAAAAAAAAAAAAAAAATTCGGAGATTTCTAATTTTCCTGCCCAGTCAGTAATTCCCAGAATAATTTATTCTGAGGAAAGAAACAAATTAAAAAGAACTTTCTCAGATAGTTGTCACTCTTTTAGTTTTAATGCTAACATATGAGACTTTTCTTGATGCATACACTAGAAGAAAAATAATAAGGGGGGGGTGTGTGTGTAATGAATAAGATGCAGAGATGGTGAATTCTGGTTAAAAGGTTTGCTAAAATATGCTTTGAGAATTCATACCTGGTGGATCCATAAAGTCAAAATGCACCAAATCATCAATACCAAGCTTCTTCAATTGTAACACAACTGATCCTAAATTAGAACGCAAAATCTCAGGATAGGTGTTATCCTAGCAAAAAAACAAAAATGTTTATTCTGTTAAACATGCCTTAATCCTCTTGCTCCAGAAAACAAAACGTATCTGTTCTCTGCCTCTTCAGCTATTTACTTTGGCATTACTTCTAAACCACCGATCTACATGAGAAAAATACTGGTGGAATATACCAGAAAGGAATCAGACACTTTCTGTGAACTATCTTTAGAGGGCTCAAAGTGTTACTGCCACTGTTCATTTCAACTTAGAACTGTAACAGAGAGCTGTACTGGTAGATTACACCATAAATCTCACTCAGGGAAAAAGTAAGGAGCTTATGGTGCCAAAAGGCAAGATGAAGTAAATAAAGCAATTTTCTTGTAACAAATTCAACTTAACCTTCCAAACACATAGAGAAGGATACAGCAAAATCCCTTACCTGCATTTCTGTTTTATAAGCTTTCTCTGTATAAAGTCTGAAGCATTTCCCTGGTCTGGTACGCCCAGCTCGACCAGCCCTCTGTTGAGCTGAAGCTTTACTAATGGCTGTCACCAAAAGAGACTCAACTCTGATTCGAGGATTGTACACCTGTTGCAATGAAAATAATTTAAGAATTTTCTCTTCAGTTAACCACAAAACTGTAACAGAAGTACACAAAGTCCATAGTTAATCTCAAAATAAACAAAGTAGTACTGATGAAGGCTGTAAATCACAGAGACAGAAACTGAGAATTGGTCATCTTGTGCCTTAACTTTCTTTCAGATGTTCTATCACTCTGAAGACTCAGAAGCTAACATGGAAAGGCTCTTACCTATTACACACAAAGCTTCTAATACCTTTACTTTTCCTAACTGAAAATAATTTCAGTTCTACCAATTTTACTTTGCTTTCATAGAGTGGACAGTTTTGAAGGCTTTTGCCTGAAAAGAACCTGGCAATTTCAAGAAAAATATTTTGAACTTAGTCCAGAAGAAGTCAGTTACACACTGCCAGTTTAAAGAGAAAAATTTCCATCAGAAACACAAATACTACATGCAACAAATTCTCCCAATTACACCTACAAAATGTAACCAAATGTAATGAAAGATCTGTGAATTATTCAACATCCCCAGTATTTCCTGAGTAGTCACTTACTCTGACCAAACTGCTTGGTATCCAGCACTGTTCAACTAGAGGTTAATGTTAACATCTTTTCAGACACTATGCCCAGCACATAACAGAAACTCTAATTTCCTTGGGTAAGTGAGCAATCTACAGCAATGACAATTCTATCCCTCTTATTATTACCCCCACACTCCTTAAATGAACACAGAAACCAAAACACTTGCCACTGCTACAGAGAAACAAACAAAAAAACCCAACAACAAAAACAAACAAAAACCAATTAACCTTAAGGGCGGGGGGGGGGGGGGGGAGCCTAGGATTAAACATTATGCATGGGCTTAATACATGAGAACCAGCTAAGAACAAAAAGGGTTCCTATCACCAAAGCCTGACAACAAAACACAAGACAACAGAAAAATAATTCTAAAAAGTAAACTGCAGTCACTAAATGAATAGGCAGTAAGTACTCTTAAGCTAACACCAATTTAATAAAGTATACAACTAAAGTACTAAAGCATATACCTTTTGTTTTGCAAATCCAGGATCGATCACAAATACCACACCATCTATTGTCAAAGATGTCTCTGCAATGTTAGTTGACACAACTACCTGTTAAGAAATAAACAGTATATAAGTATTATAAATCAAGTAAAATTGAAATAACAGTAAAAGTAGCCATGAACTTTCAAAAATGAATTTCAATCCAGTAAGTAAACTAAAAATAAGGTTTTATCCTCAATGGCCAATGCAATATAAAGAAATCAGTCTTTAAGATCTTAAATCAAAATTTCATTTAGTCCATCATGGCAAATTCCTTTTTCAAAGAAAGCTATTACTTCAGGTTATCACTGAATCACATAATGTTTTGATTACTTAAATATAAGGACAGCATCAAAAGAAAAATATCAATGAAACAGTGTAAGCTTAACTTATACAATGTCTCCCTGACAGAACACTACTTTGGTTATTACCAAAGTCTACACAACATGTGTATCTTTCAGTATTTTCTGGCAATATTTACAAAGGAAACTTTGTATCACCAAAACTCAACATTTTAAACAAAATGGCACAGGAGGGCATGGGCAGAGAAAATCTCAAGTTACAATCCAAGAACTGGCAGATCATCAAAATCGAATGCAGGTATTTTAGAAAGTGTACAGTATAAAAGAAGATGTCATGGCATACCAAGCAACTGTTAATCATTTGAATCTTTTACTGCCAGGGAAAAATGTTTACAGCATTTACATACTAATACGATCGCTGGTTTATGTTAAGTGTACGATATATTTTAGATCTATTTTAGGAAACTGGTTGGGGTTTGAGAATGACATGTCACATATTTTTCTTATTAAACAATAAGAAAATGGGATTCTCATTAGTACTTTTTCCCCTGAACATCTGATTTTCAGGAACAGAAAACTGCCATTAAGTGAAAATGCCTGTATATGAAAGCAGATGACAGAAAATGAATCAGATACAGGGCCTACTCTTACAGCATGTAAAGGAAGATCAGACATGGACAGTGTAAATGACACCAAAGACTCACTCTGAGACTTAAAAAGGGTTTACTTCCACAACAAAGACCAAGGAAACTTACCAAGAAAAAGGCACTTAAACGAGTTGGCAAGGGTAAGGAGGGATCTCCCACGAGAGAGAAGGGAAGAACACTAACAGCGGAAGGTTCCGCTTAAACTAGGGCTAAGCAAAAATGCCCACAGGCACATCTAAGAAATGAAAAAGACGTATACTGCCAAAACTTACTAGAGAGTCACTGACAGGGTAATATTTCAGAATCGTTCACATATCTTAAAACCAAAATCCTTCCTTTTTGTATTGGGCAGTTGCAGTTGCAAAGACCGCGGACTAGCAAATGGTAAGAAACACAGATCATTTGATGTTACTGAAATACGTGTTTCAGTACATTTAGACGACACACACACGGTTCAATAATTAGAACCAAAGCAAACATAAACAAGGCATATAAGGTTGACAGTTGAATTTGAATAAATATCCTGAGTTTAATATTCTTCTACAAAGGCAAGTGTGCTGTGCTGGAAGGAGCAATGAATTCAGGAGTAGGGGACAGAGCTAGGAAGCAAACCTAAGTAGCTAAGTTATAGTGGAAAGGTTTTAAGACTCCCAAACCTCAATTTCCTTTTATAACTCCTGCATATTAATCTAGCAAGGACAAAGTTGTTAATAAAATTAGATAATAAATGTAGAAAGTCCTCATAAACCTATTACAGAGCCAGCTACATGCTTGTGATTATATAAGAAGTCTTATGGTTTTCTGGAATTCTGGGGTGAAACTGTTACAGTTCTGGATATATATTTAGAGCAGTGGAAGAAATAAATACATTTCACATGTTTCTTCTAGAACAGAATACAACTAGTATGATAAAAATTTCTTGATGCGATCAATTCTTTAGAGTTATTTAAAAATCACTTTCTTTACAAAATAATTTCACTTGGTATGCATGCGTCTTTCGGTCTGTGTGTGACAAATTATATAACACTTAAAAGGAAGTGTGGATTTGTGATTCCACAAGCGTTTAACAATCACAGGATTATGCCAACCTGGCAAACCCCATGTCATTATCAAACTTATCTAAAGCAGTAGTGTTAAAGACCTTAGAGAAGTATGACTTTCAAGCTTTTTTCCAAAATCAAAAGTAAATTGGTTAAAAAGCATTAAGGTAATAAAAATTTTTCTGAATAGGACTTATCTACCATACTGATTTAACAATTATTAGAGTGTCTATGAGAAAAAGGGCAGAGTTCTGAAACCAAAGGAGGTAGGTTTGGGGACAAAACAGGGAAAAACTCATGTAACAAACTGTATGACTTTCAGGGTGCTTCTTCTAATGACTCTATTACTAGAGCTGGAGAAGTAATACTAGCTAAGGCTAAAGAAAACACACATACATAATGCACAAGAACAAATAAATGAGATGATAAAAGTTATCTAGCTCCCTTGAAACCTCAGATAAGTATGTTCTAGATGTTAAGTGGCACATGATCTCATTAGGAAACGGTCAGAACACAAAGTGATCCTGATTTTGTCAAGGGACCTACATATGACCAATGGGAATATACATATAAATGGTACAAGCTTTCTAGACTGTAACATGGCAATAAGTGTTCAAAGAGCCTTAAAAAGTGTTCAAACCTCATTGACCAAGCAATTATTTCAGGTAAAGAAACCCCTAAATATAGATATATTCTATATATCTATATATAGATAGGGGTTTCTTTACCTGAAATAGAAAACCCTGTGGAAAAAAGTTTGACATCCCACTGCCAATTTTGTGTGTTTATGTTAAGTGTGTTAAGATTAAACTTTCATCTAGATTTATCCCCTTCCCCCTCAATAACATGCCTTACAATGAAATCTTCTTTATTTCAATAATTCCACTTCAAAATGGTAGAACTGAGAGTACTTGCGTTGCTCTACTTCAATTCTATTTGGACACAATAATGCATTTAGGTTCAACTAGTTTGGATTTTTAGTCCCCAGGAACTCTGTGGGGGTCGCCAATTCAGTAAGGACATTAACTTCTTTATTTGTCCACGTCCCAGCAGTACCACACTAAGTTATCTTCAGATAGTGGATCATTAAGCCTCTCTTTAAAACTACAGAACCATCTCCACAAGGGCCATTGCTCTTTTTTATTGAGCAGTGTATGCTTTGAGCCATGTTAATTAGTAAACTGTAACATAAGCTACAGAAAAATCAGCTATTTGTATGGACAAAATTAATGAAAACTAAATAAAATCAAAGAATAGTTGCTGGATTTTAATAACACCAAATCTATAAAATAGCAATTATAAGACTTATTCAAAAGATGCACACAAGTAGTTTATTGATGATACTTTAATGCTTATACAAAACTGTACCTTGAACTTAAACTCAAATATCTGAATAAATGTCAAGCATGATCAAAACAAATAAAATGATCTACCCTCACAAAAATACATGCATTCTCAACCTTTCTCGATCATTACCAGTAGTGCTGTTAGAAGCCCACATAAAAAGAACTCAGTAACTATTTGTAAAAGGAATGCTAGTTAAGTCCCCCATGCCCATAAAGCTTTACCTTTAATATAGCCTACATTTTAAAACTTTAATATTACAAGACTGTTGTTAGTTTTACCACAATCATACTATAAACTATTTTGCACAAATACAATGAGTAAGATAAATAAGGCACTACCTACCTCACAAAAGGTGTCCAAATATAAATACAGAATTACACTTATTTTGGCAGAATTTAAAAAACATTAAATATTCTCTTTGGTTCCAAACATTTTGACTTCTTACATTCTACTCTATGCTAGCTATTATCCTTGTACTAGAACAAATTTAACAAAAAATGAATCAAATTGTATTTGGTTTTACACAACTGGAAGCAGACCATAAATCCCTAAACATTCCTTTGTACTTTTAAATCAACTGTGAGTATCAACCAGTGACAGTTTAACACTCGTGAATGAAAGTTCCATTCTACTAACTGGCAGAATAACGAATTCAGAACAGAAGAAGCAAGCCTTGGCCCCAGTTCTTTATTTTATAATATAAACGGGATATTATCAAAGTTGTGGCATTTTTTTTTTTTTGAAGACAATAGGAAAATAGCAACCAACTGCCAGTTCTTCCTGTTCCCGTATGCAGCCACTTTCCCTCACATAACCTGTGTGCATTTTAATGAGGAATTGTGCATCTTTTTTTTTTTTTTAAAGATTTTATTTATTTATTTGAGAGAGAGAGAATGAGAGAGAACACATAAGAGGAGATAGGGTCAGAGGGCAAAGCAGACTCCCTGTCGAGCAGAGAGCCCGATGCAGGACTCGATCCCGGGACTCCAGGATCATGACCTGAGCCGAAGGCAGTCGCTTAACCAACTGAGCCACCCAGGCGCCCCAGGAATTGTGCATCTTAATGAGGAATTAACCCTTCCTCCTTCCCCACAATCCCACCAATCCTTCAGACGGCTCTGTCTAACCCAGCCAGAGCCGTGGCTCTGCCAGTCACCCGCTCCTCTCAAGCGCCAGTCAGGGCCTGGCCAGAATGTGTTTCTGCTCTCTCTGGTTCTCAGCCAACACTCCTAATACCTTCTTCCAGGCAGCTTGCCTGTCCAGCACCAAAACCGTGATCGGATGAGTGAATCCTCCTGTGAACTAGGCTTCTATAAAAATGTTCATTTTTCCTTAAACATGCCAGGCTTCAAAGCTTCCCCCACCTCACCCCCCATAATGAGATTGTCGCACCAACTGCCAAGAAGTCCTCCCTCCCTCTGCTGGGATCATAGGTGTGTGTGGGGGGTGGTGGTGGTGGATGGGTGTGTGTGTGCATGAGCGTGTGCATCTGTGTGTGTGACAATGTTCTCAGCCTCTAAGATGAAGCTGACTCATGCCTAAAGAGAACATGATTTCCCAGCAAGAGGTCCTGTAGTTAGCTGAATGAAAACCGTCAGTGGATGAAGTAGCCCTGTGGCCCTTGGTCTGACTCTGACGTGAAAGCCCAGGATGGGATCCCAAGGTGAGCCCATGCCCTGGGGACTCCAGTGGTCCCCTCATCATCCGTGGCCATATATATCCACTACACATATTCCAACTACTGCTGAGTTACTCTTTTCAGTGAGACAAAATTCTCCTCAATATCCTTAGGATTTACAAGAACACAAAAAGCAATACAGTTAAATTCTACTTCATGGGCTTAAGTTGTAGATCCTACAAAATTATGTACTGGACTGGCACCAGACTGAACCTAAATTTCCCATAAACTAATAATTAACAGAGCAAAGAACTCAGATGTGAAATAATTTCAGTAAGTTCAGGCCCATACTTCTCAAAGTAACCTAAAAATGGAATGTAAAGAACTATATGAAAAGACACACAAATATGGCAAATCTTGCTTAATACCAATTTTACTCAGTGGTAAAAAAAAAAAAAAAAATCTTAAAATTAAAACAAATGCAGATATACAAAGTATACATGATTTTAAGAAAAATTATCTGCCTGCAGTCTACTCTTTATTATAGAAATGTTTAAGAAAACAACTACTTTATTTACATACATCAACTGATACAGAATTAAACCAAGAACTCTACAGAGAATAAGTACTTTTCAGTCAACATATCAACTTCAAAATTACCTACTAAAGCTCATCACTTAAAATGTAAGTTTTCCCCGAAGTTGAGAATGCACATAAAGTAACAGGGAAAAATGTTTTAACATATTCGACAGATAGCACTATGACAAAAAGAATTGGTAAGTTCAACATAATGAAGCTATGATCAGACTGTTTTTTTAAAAGTCATATTCACTACTCATCAATGAGAAACTCAGAAGCTTTTTTTTTTTTTTCTTATCAATCTCTTGTTAGTTTACATTCCACTAGGCTGGTGTTGTATATATCCTTTTGGTAAGTTCCTTCAGTTCGAAAAATGTATTTGGTTCACTTAACTTTTACACAGCCATGTAAAGAAATAATTAGCCCTGATATATTTAAGTACCTTTATAATGTGTAATTTTTCAATAATCATGATAAACATTAGCAAAAAGACTGAAATAAAAAGCAGAAAAAAAGTGAGAATCTGTTAGTCCTGAATATAGAAATAAGAAAGCAATAAATTCCAAATCTGACAAGTAAATCATACCTAAGTAATATTTCAAGTAAGAGTTTTTTCTACATGAATATACTCAAGAAACTTATAGCAGTTACCATGAGGGACTAGTTTATTCTAGATATATTAGGACCCTGTATATACAAAGCTTAATCCTTGATGATAATCTCCCAAAAGTGATGAAGTAAATGATACCCACTTTAAAAAAATAAAAACTTTAAAATCAGAGATTAAGAATCTTGCCAAAATTCATATTCAGCTACTATTTAACCTAATAAATGATTAACTCCACTATACTGTTTTTCAAGCCTTTTCAAACAATATAATTTTAATATCAAAGAACCTACTAAAACCCCCAGCTCTCAAATAAAAAAATAGCTGTTTTGTTTCAAACTTCAACTTAGATCCCCTTCCCATCCCAACAAAGAGCTCAGAAACAGGTTTAGAAAACCCTTGCCCTTTCCTATGCCAGGCAGACATCCACACTAAGAGAATCTGCATTCCTGCCCTAAAGAAACCCACATATTTATGCAATGCAGCATGATGAGTGCTATTGCAGGGATCTGTGCAGTCAATATTTCATACCTATAGACATGACATTTGGTTAGGTCTTTAAGAAAACTGCAGGCAGAAGCCAAGGCACTGAAGAAAAAAGTGCTTAGCTTTTGCCAAGTGACTTAAAGAAGAGAAAGACACTTGATCATCTGCTTTTCCTGACCCACCCTAACCAACCACCCATTTACTAAGGAGGTGCTTCCTGTGGGGATGGAAAACAGTACATGCTCTTACTCTAAGGTCAAAAGATAAGCAAAATTCCACCAAAATACACTTTTTTCTATTTACTTTTGAAATACAGATCATTTTGTAATGTGCAACCCAGATCACCACCACCCATAACTTAGTCATTAATAATTCAATATAGTTTCATATCTCTCAGACAGTTCTGTGTTAATGAAACGTTTATAGAGAATATTTCTATGCTAACCTTTCTTCCAATTGCTCCATTCTGCTTTTTTGGAGGCGGAGGCTCAAAAATGCGTTGTTGCTGCTGAGGAGGAAGTGTAGAGTATAATGGAATGATTTTAATGTCACCAACTTCGGGGCCCAAATCATCAACCTCACGCTTTATTCTCTTACAGGCTTCGTCAATTTCCTACAAAATAAAAGGCTGAATGTAAAAACAAAACAAACAACACTGGAACATTTAAGTATTTATCATAATCCTAGTCCTATGAAGCTTACTTTGAATTTGGTAAATCAAAACTAAGTTAGTAAACTTCATCGGGATTTCCAAAACTATAGAAGAAAAATTTTGATTTCTGTACTCAAAGTCAACTATCTATTGGCATTCCACACTTTTTCTTCTAGTCAGACGTCCTAATTAATTCTCAACAAATTGTACTAAAATTAAAATTTCTCACCCAGGAATATTTAACTGCACTCATAACCTTTTAAATGTTCACAATCTAAAAGAAACTGATGTGCTAGATATTTTAAATAAGCCAATTAGGCTTTAATGTCACATATCACTAATGTAATTATATGGAAGATTTGCTTCATTGTGTCTAATGAGAACAAACACCTTTACAGTATCAACACAGATATTTAAGAAGTAGGCTAACCCAAATAACTTACAGCATCTTCAAAACTTTCCCGACCACAGAAAATAATTCCAACACATTTGCATTCATCTCTAGGTTTTAAAGAGAGGACTCACAATAAATATTCAGAGTATGGGAGACCGAGAAAGAGAGGTGGGTGGAGGCTCTATGAGTGGCAAAGGGACTTAAAAAGGGGGGGGGAGGGGGGAGAGCAACAAATTTAAATTTTACTGAAGCATTAATTCAGTTAAATTCAGAAGTATGTTAAATGATTTGGCAGCCTGTCCAAGGCACGACCCAATCAGAAGCTATCCTTATCAACAAATTATCTCTTACACAAAAATCAGAATGATTAAAGAAAAAAATGGAAAAAATCTATCAGGTAAATGTAGTCTGTATTTTTATTATATTAAACTAAAATTATTTTCCTTGAAATAATTTTAAATCAAAGGCAATTCTGTTTCCATGTTAAAAAATACAAAGTCTTTGGATACTTAAGAACAAAAACTTTTTTCACCCTCTCCTTCAAACATAGTAGTTCTCCTAAAAAACGAATTAAGGGTCTTGAAAATTATCATGCAGAAAATTACTATTAAGGATTCAATGTTCACAGTTCCCTTTGAGATCTGAAGTTTCTAAAAGAAAATGAAAGAATGCTATTGATAGAAAAAATATAACAAAACAAGTATTTTTAGAAAAAAAAGCATTTAAATGCTGTATCTAGATTAGAATGCCCCCTGCTGGTATGCAAATACAAAATTAGATCTCTTCCAAATCAAAAAGATTTGAATATAAACTCCAAATTAGATTTTTCTAAAATAAAAAGATAAACACAGGAAAACTGATGCCAATATTCAGAATATTTTTTAATTTAGCTGACTTAACCATATATTTGACCAGAAAACAAAAGGTCCAAAGTCACCAAACATCCAGATTTCATATACTAGAAAACAAAGTGCCCCAAATGGTACATTGCAGGTTCCAGAATTTTAGCAAGATAATTCCAACTTTATACTTGGGACTAGACTTTCCAATCTGCCAAATAAGTATACAGCTAAAACAAAATCACTACTGCATGGTATAAAAACATCTCTGAAGATGGGGCGGGGGGAATTCCACACCACTTGTTTTTTTACACAAGCAAGGTTCTAAATATTTAGTTTTAAAACTCCAACAGATTTTTCCCTAAAGTTTACCAAATTTCCATAGTCAACAATGTTAAGTTCAGAGGAGCACAAAGCTCATTGACATTCAGCAGCACAAAGTAACCATCTGCTTAGGGTTGCTTAGTTATGAGCAATATTGACTATTGAGACAGAAGTGCAGGAGTTTTTAAGACTTTCAGCTCCAAAAGTATTAATATATGTGAGTAAATAAATTTGGACTACTAATTTGAGGAGGCTGAACTCACTGCATATGGAAAAGACATTTTACTCAGCAAAATTAAAGATAAAAGAATGTGCTGCTTAAAGAACAGTTTTAACATCTTCATGTAACCCCTGACAAACAATTGATATTTCAATTATAATCATTCTTAATCTAATTCAGAACTGTAGCTCCCCTAAGGACTTCTACTAAGCAACACTTAATTTTAATCACAAGTCCAGATTCTATGCATTAACATATTATAACATAAAAAATATTCTAGAATTCAAATCTTTTCCAACCTTTAACCAATTAAGATTGATTTCCTACTCCCAAATTCATTCAGATTACTACAGATGCATTATTGTTTAAGTAGTCAAAATGGTAAAATGCTCTTAAAAATCATTTTAAAATTTCATGAGAAAACTAAATTTTACAGGTGCTATTCAAATTTATGAAAACAAGAATACTGAATTCTGAGATCTACCATTTAATTGACCATGTAAAAGTAACACAGGTTCACAGACATGAAAAACAGTAATATTTTATATTATATTAAGTCAGCTCTACTAAACACAATCAGTGAAACAAAATACATTAATTAGGTACTCTGCTCCTTTAACCCTAAAGATCTTCAAATTCAAGACTAGTCATCTAAAGGTGATTTAAAAATGTAAGAGGACACATGCAAACCTAGTTCACAATTACAGTTAATAACTTTATCGGAAAACATATACTCTACCACACATTTGAAAACCATGGGGCCTGTTCCCTTCCTTTCCCCAACTATGGGATAGCTGCCAAAATATCAAATACAAGAAGTTAAATCATAGAAAAGCCTCTCAGGTCCTCACCATGAGACCATCTGATGTTTCTGATAAAATTCTAATATCATTAGTTACCTGAACATAATGGCTATTTTTAAGTCATTTACAAAAATACACTATGCAGCACTCTAGATGAAGCAAGAAACTAGAGACAAGGCACAAAAGGACAAAATAAATACCTCAACTGCCTAAAGACTGCATTAGTGCATAAATACCGTTTATATGCCATCAAAAAAGCATCTGGTACTCTTGCTTACAAAATATTTAAAAATTCTTCCATTCAAAATGCATAAAAGGGAAGACTAGTACCAACATAGGTCTATCTGTAAAACTGAATTTGCAACACATTTTATTTCCCAAAAGAGCAAGTGTGATGCTGTATTGGGAACGATTTTCCAACCCAGGGGACATGTGGCAATGTCTGCAGACATTTTTCGTTGTTACCACGGGGGGAGAGAATGTTACGCATCTAATGGGTAAAGACCAAAGACGCCACAATGCACAGGTTACCCCACAGCAAAAAAACTGATCAGCCTACCATGTAGATAGTGCTGAGGTTGAAAAACCCTGTTCTACAGTAAAGAACGATGGCCAATGGGGGTACAAATCATAGATCACATAAATACTGAAGAAATGCAAGGATAAAAAAATTATTCAATATTTATAGCTCTTAAAACAATAGCATTTGCCAGAATATTATGTGTTATCAAGCATTCCTGTAGAAACTGAATACAAATAAAATAATTCACATTCCAATGGAGGCAGGCAGTCACACAGAAGACTTCTGATTTTGCTATCTGGGAGAACAAGGGCAATTCCCCCACGACAGTGTTTATAGTTGTGTCATTAATGTACTATAGGAATTATACTGGTTTGAACATTCTCTGGCATAGTGACCTTTAAACCTAGGGAAATACAAAAATGGCCCGTAGACTTCATTGAAGATGCAGATTCCTATATCGCACCTCAGATTTCACCTATTTCAGCAAGTCTGGAACAGGGCCAAGAACTTGCTTTAACAAACTCTCCCCTCCTCAGTCCACTGGCCACAGTTGAGAAAAAATGTTCTGGGGCGGGGTCAGACCTTTTACTGTAAAGGGCCAAAACAATTTAGGCTTTGCATCCATGGATCATCTCTGCTGCACATTCTTTGTTCTTACTTAAAACTATTTAAAAATGTAAAAACAATTCTTAACTCGTGGGCCATACAAAAACAAACAGGAGGGTTGGCACATGTAGCTATTTAAATTTAAATTAATTAAAATGCTGTAAAATTAAAATTTAATCCCTCCTCTCACAGCCACACTTCAAATACGCAAAAGCCTTAACATTCCTGGTGACTACCATACTGAACAGCACAGACACAGAACTTGTCCAGCACTGAAGAAAGGTCTAATGCGGGGTGCCTGGGTGGCTCAGTCACTGAGTGTCTGCCCTCGACTCAGGTCATGATCCCAGGGTCCTGGGATTGAGCCCCGCATCGGGCTCCTTGCTCCGCTGGGGGGCCTGCTTCTCCCTCTCCCACTCCCCCTGCTTGTGTTCCCTCTCTCTGTCAAAAAATAAATAAAATCTTAAAAAAAAAAAAAGAAAGAAAGAAAGGAAGGTCTTATGGGACAGCGCTACTCTAGAACCTCACCACTCAAACCTGGAGCACTTCAGCATTACTTAGAAGCTTGTTAGGAATACAGAATCTCAGGCTCCACCAGATCGACTGAATCAGAATCCACAAATTTTCTAAGTGATCTGCGTGTATGTTAGTTTGAGAAGCACATTCTAGAAAATTCGTAAAATCTACTGAAACAAAGGACAAGCTTGTAAGAAAACCTCCAGTAAAAGGCTCTCTAAAACTGTTTTATCCAGACAGCTTTTTCCTGAACTTTAGCTTGAGAATTTCATAACACACCTATAAACCTACTGTGGGAAACAAGTTTTAAAAATATAGCACCTGAGAATAAAACGTGTATCTTAAAATGAGTTAAATTCTAACTAAGAAATTTCAGTGATTCCTTCTAATCCTCAGTGAACACATGGAAAACAAAACCAAAACACAAACATTTGTTTTGATGTTGAATGGACACCTAAGTGACTCAAGTTCACTCACAAGCTAACTGACCAGGACAATCTGATCTTCACAGCAGCTGTGTGGTTCAAATTCTTGCTTCAGCAAAACTGCAAATTACCACACCACTTCTTACCACCCAGGTCTCTCGAAAGCTGAGACTGCAATTGCTAAATCTTGAAATTCTAAAAGCATTTAACATTCTTACGATAATTAACAAACACCAACAGTATAAAAGGGTATTCATAGAGTACATAGACAAAGGGGTTATATATTTCATACTTAAATACAATCAAGTTGAAGAAAATCTTTAAAACTTGGGATAAGAAACACATGGTTAATATACGCCAAGTTCTTAGGTTTAAAAAGCTGTTGTATAATTTAATATGCTAAAGGCTAAATAATGAAGAAAATAATGACTATACCTCTTGACCAGTTAAGAAAAGTAGAAGATCTCCCTCTTCCTCTTCACACATATGAATTTGGATTACTGTTCGAATGGCTGCTTCAAGATAATCTCTCTCTGGTTCAGGAGTATAAAAGATCTCAACAGGATGTGTACGCCCAGGAATAGTTAAGAGAGGACAGTTATCAAAGTAAATCTGGAATTTCCCTGCATCTAGAGTAGCGCTCATAACTATAACCTGGAAAAAGAAACAGTAAATTATTTGAAGCTGTCTTCAAGGATTCTTACATGGTCTTAAGGGAAAAAAACAAGTCATGTTTATTGTTCTATATATACCACTTATTTAAAAAAACTACAAAAATCTTCATACAAATAAATTGATTAAAAAAATCAAATGCAGGGGCACCTGGGTGGCTCAGTCAGCTAAGCGTCTGACTCTTGATTTCAGCTCAGGTCATGGTCTCAGGATTCTGAGATCACAACCGCTGCCCCCCCTCCCCCCTCCCGCTCATACTCCTTTCTCTAATAAATAAATCTTTAAAAACTATATCAAATACAGAAATGCTGAGCTATAGAGTAAGAGAGTTACTGACATCTTAAAAAAATCAGAAATAAACCCAATACCCAATAAATAAACTACAATATATCTTCATGAAACAATATCTTAAAACCCAAAGTTCATAAAATGCTAACATATTTATGTTACATAAAGTTTACACAGTATGTAAAGGGGATTGATATGAAACATTATTAATAAATAGTATGATTACTACCATGTTTATTAAAACAGACCATGACAGGAAAAAACAGGAAATGTGAAAAAGACAAAAAAAAAATCACTGGCACAGATATAAATTTTCTCCCTTCTTCCAAAGCATTTTTAATAAGCATGACTTCTTTAGAAAAATTCCTACACAGGGATTTTCTACATTGTTGTAAAAAGCCACAGCCACAAAAGGCTGTTCAGGGGCAGGGCTACAGGACAGTGCAGTCACCCTCCCTCCATGTAATCACACATTACAGCACCCATTAAAAATTTACTTAAAAAGAAGGCACCCCATAAAACATTCTACTACAGAGTAATTTCTACTTCGACTTTCTTTCCTAAAAGCTTTAATAGCCCACACCTGATTTCACTTATATGTGAAATCTAAAGAACACAAAGCAGAAAGAGGCCCATAAATACAAAGAACAAACTGGTGGTTGCCAGAAGAGGGGGGTGGAGGGATGGGCAAAATGAATAAAGTAGAGTAGGAGTTTCAAACTTCCAGCTTCGGAAGGAGTAAGTCACGGGAATGAAAGGTACAGCACAGGAAATATAGTCAATGGTACTGTAATAGTGTTGTACAGTCACAGATGGTAGCTATGCTCAAGGTGACACAGCGTAACATATAGAGCTGTCATTACCAATCACTATGTTGTACATCAGAAACTAACATAACCTGTCAACTACAATTAAAATCAAACAAAAACTTCAATTGTTCATAAGGTCATCAATAATGACAGTACTCATTTTTTTTTTTTAAGATTTTATTTATTTGACAGAGAGAGACACAGTGAGAGAGGGAACACAAGCAGGGAGAGTGGGAGAGAGAGAAGCAGGCTTCCCACAGAGCAGGGAGCCCAATGCGGGGCTCGATCCCAGGACCCTGGAATCATGACCTGAGCCAAAGGCAGACGCTTAACGACTGAGCCACCCAGGCGCCCCAACAGTACTCATTCTTTAAATACATTCTTTAAAGGAATAAATTTAATTTACAAGCAAAAACATACTAAGATAATTTTTTAAGACCCAGAATCTTTCTGCCCAGTGTACAATCCCTATAACACATATACTAACAACCGAATTATGAGTCTAAGCTCCAATAAACGGTACACACACACAGCAAAGAGGCACTTCATAAACTCTGGGAGGCAAAAAAGTCAGAAAATTCAGTCCGTTTTAGGCCCTTATCAACAGAGTTAACACTGACCAGGGTAGTAGCAGTATAACAGACAGAAAAAAAACCAAGCAAACTAGGTTAAGTGAGCACATTTCTGAGGAGTGGTTTGCTTGTTCTGGGTATAGCTGTTCCTACTACCCAACATGACTGAGTTATAATGGGTGTGTTTATGTTGGGACAGGACAAAGATTTGAGGTTTCTGTATTTAATGAAGGGTAGGGTGAGCAGCAGGGTTATAAAACCACCATGTTATTAGATCACAAGAAAACACAGGTGGGTTAGAAATGGAAAAGATCTGGCTTAAAAATACATTACTAAAAAGTGGAATCATACCAAGAACACATATGAAGACATAGCTACGTACATTAGAAACGAAGAATAACAACAATGTAGGTACTTACTGGTTCCTTATTTTACACTTGGTATTTTATAGTTGATTAGAATGACTGGCATGTATTCCGTTTTTTATATATACCTTTTTTAATGAAACAAATGAGTAAAAAAATTACTTCACCTTTAAGTCTGATCTCTGTCTTACAACTTCCTTCAGAACACCCATGAGGATATCTGTAGCCAAAGTCCTTTCATGAGCCTCATCAAGAATTATTACACCATAACGCTCAAGGAGGGGATCATTCATAGCTTCACGAAGTAACATCCCATCAGTCATATACCTATATTCACAAAACACAGTTGGTCAAGGTTCATTTAGAACATTTTAAAACTAAACTTCATGACATGCAAAGACATCAGGAAAATCAAAATTAAATTTTCCCCAAAACAAATGTACTATTGTTTCATAATCAATTGCAAAATTAAACATGAAGAAAAACTTCTACGAGTATCAAACAAGTTATACACTATCAAATCTTGTCAACTGAGACTGTAATACTGAAATGCATTAAGAAAACAAGATTAAATCTGCTATGGAATATAATGATCACATGGTTTCATACAAATGCCAAAGCAAAACGCATCACTTAAATGAGTTTCTTTTTAAGATTTTATTTATTTATTTGACAGAGAGAGACACAGTGAGAGAGGGAACACAAGCAGGGAGAGTGGGAGAGGGAGAAGCAGGCTTCCCGCGGAGCAGGGAGCCCGATGCGGGGCTTGATCCCAGGACTCTGGGATCATGACCTGAGCCGAAGGCAGACGCTTAACGACTGAGCCACCCAGGCACCCCTAAATGAGTTTCTTAAAAACAAAACTTAAAACGTAAATGTTCGACCTGCAAAACAAAACTAAGAAGCCACTTTGTTTTATAACCACACATCACTAAAATGTTACCACATGCAAAAGTACATTTCTTTAAAGCTTTAGTAATTCTCCACTTAAGCTAACAACAGCCTTCCTTGGTTCAAAAGGGCTGAGAGAGCACAAAAGTCTACCATCTCTGTTTGCCCCAGTCCCATCCAATTCAATGACATGATGGCAAAGAAGCACAAAAAGGAATACATTCATGGAATAAGGAGCAGCATTAGCACTAGAAATGTTGATAAATATATATGAAAGAGAAAAGGCAAAGGACACCCACTAAATCAACGAAGCAGAGAGGGAAACCAGGTTTAGAGATGGCTCAAGATGAAACAGCTAATCCAGCACTCAGATGCAGGGTGGTTTGCAAACGGTGTTACGGGCCAGCCATCTCCTAGCCATGCTATTCTGGCTGCTACTGTCACTAACACAAAACAACTATCCCCAGAGTTTGGCCCAGGAACAAAACAAAGTCAACCTGCAGAGGCTAAAGTCACAGTTCATTCAATTCATGGTTTTATTTACAAATTTAAAAGCAGTATAAAAATGTGAAGTCATCATTTCTAACTTCATTATTTTGGGTTTTTATTTTTCACACATGAGTCTAACCTAATCTTTCATGGACCAACTTGGTATTTTTAGCTAATGCGATTGTTGGCGCAGTGAAGTTCACCAAATTGACAATGTACAGAAGTGAATCGTTCTCCTTATTTCACTTCAACTTCTAAATTTAGTAAGACTTTTGGCAAACAAACCCATCCCTACTCTATATATTTTAGGCTTCTTTCTTCTTTGGCCATATTTTTTAAAATAAACTACATTTCTGCAGTTGGCCCAGAATTACCTGAAGATTATTTTATATTAAGACCATGAAAGAAAAAAGTGCCAATTAAACTATGACTCAATGGCTTAACAACAGTGTAGCACAGCACATGAATCAGCTACACTATAGCCTCTAGGTGCTTTGAAGTATCTCTGATCTATTTGAGGACATTTAGTAATTTCTCCTGACTTCAGCTTACTGACGAGATAGGCAATCCTTTTGCACATTATCTCAGTAGCAAAACATAATACAGTTTCATCTGCTTGTGAGTAACTTGCCTCAGATTCCACAAAGCTCTTGTCTGTTCTTTCATAGGGGGAAAAAAAAAATGAACTGGTCACTCTCCAAACAATAAATATTTGCTTAAATACCATCAAATGTATACCATGCTGCTCAGTATCCAAGCTTACTCATTTCAACATGGAATCCCAGTGTAATCTTTTTGAAGACATTTTAATTAGCAAAGAAACCCAGTACACATAGTTCCAACAATAGCACATTACTTATCTGAAGTGAAATACGGACAGCTAGATCAAGTTCAAGCATTCCCAGGTAATACCCACCACCAAACCGCTAAAAGTTTTAAGACCCTCAGATTGTAAAAATGTACCTCAATCTCACGTACTAAAAAGGTGAAGTCACAGAACTGATAAAAGTATCAGGCTTAACTTGAAAACTCCTTGAAACTCATTTAAAAAAAAAAAAGCCACCCTCTTTATTTTGATCTTTTTCCTCTTACATTCCTCAAGCTTCACGCAACCACAACAGTGTAGAGGGCATTTAAAAGCACAGCTAACCCAAATACTCATTCTTTTATATTTTTCTGAAGGGAAGTGTTGCAAATGGCAGAACAGAGATATTGCACGTTAATGGAACTACTATTTGCCTTGTTTTATTAGAAAGTATGCATAATATATGTACTAAGTTAAATGGTCAACTAAACCCTCTGACTTCCAGACTCCAGAGACAGACTCCTAACAGTTGTCTCAGTATTTGATCATCACCCAGTGATCTCTCCTGCATCACAGGAATGTAGGAAGCTTGTTGTATGCAATAGAGAGCTTCGGGAAAAATTACATCTGTAGGGGCACCTGGGTGGCTCAGTCAGTTAAGCGTCCGACTCTTGGTTTCAGCTCAGGTAGTGATCTCAGGGTTGTGAGATGGAGCCCCAAGGTGAGTTGGGCTCTGCGCTCAGCAGGGAGTCTGCTTGAGACTCTCTCTTCCACTGTCCCCCACCCACTTGCGTGTGCACACACTCTAAAATATTTTAAAGATGAAAGGTCTCTTAAAAATATAATCAATATTGCCGCTTTTCCAGTGTAGAAAATTCACTATCAGTAGTTAACTTTCCCAGGGTCTCAAAACCAGTTAAATAGCTTAGGACTAAGTATCAGTGTACTGATCCCCAATCCTGGGCCCCTCCTATACAAACACACTCTCCTCAAAGTCCAAGAAAAATGTACATATAAATACAATAGCAAAAAGTTACCTGGTGTGGGGTTGGGGGTTGGAAACATACAGAAAAAATCGTTTGTAAGCTCATTTGTGATCTACTGAAAAGAGGTAATATTAAAACAAATATAAGTACTACTGCTCTTTTCTTTGTCCTCTGAAATGACTGCAGGGCATGCTCTTAGTCAGCCAAACTTTTTTTTGCCCTGATTTAATTGACCCCCAAACCTTAGGTGACCTTTAATTTTTTTAAGATTTATTTATTTGAGAGAGAGAGGAGAGCACACGCGTGCACACGCACAAACAACAGCCAGAGGCGCAGAGGAAGAGAAAATCTCAAGCAGACTCCACACTGAGCGTGAAGCCAGAGTGGGGCTTGATCTCACAACCCTGAGATCTTGACCTGAGCCGAAACCAGGATTTGGAGGCTTAACCAACTGAGCCACCCAGGCGCCCCAGGTAGCCTTTTAAATCAGGGAAACAGAGCTAGACCCCCCAAGTACATCTGGATCTTCTATATAGAGAGATTTTTTAAAAACTCAACAACCCAGTACCAGATGCAAGTCACATAAGTGTCCCCCCAAAACAGGTATGTCCTTTTCCTCCTCCTTATCTTACTGTAACACTGAGTAATGTCTCTTTAACTGTGTACCAAAACCGAACAGATTTCTGCCATCTAACATCTTTCTCATGAGTCACCTCAAAATTCTAATTTTGTCTCTATTAGTATACCTTATTTAACATCTGAAAAACATACATTTTTGTTTTATTGGAAAACTACAGTTTGTTGGGCCTTCAGAGTTCTGGGACAATTCTTTGCTGTGTGTCACCAACAATCTTTATGGCATGCTTTCAATACTAGATTTCAGGTAGTCTTTTCTGTTATCATCGTATTTATACACAGTAAATTTTTCTTTCTATGTGTGCCGTATGTCTGAAGTTTTGAAGTTCTAAATAAAAAGTGTGCCAGTATGAACATAAGCAGTTGATTTTAGGAATACTGGACTTTTCTTAAAGTACATTAATAGGCTCGAAGTACAGGCATGTTCACTGGCAAAAAATAGAGGGAATGAGGCTCTGGATCAAGACCCAAGTTCAATAGGTCAAATGTCAAAATAATAAAGACCAATCAACTGACCTGCCTATGTCAAGAACAGAGGCGAGGCTGAGAGCAAGACCACACACCTATCCCTCCCCAGGTTTCCCTCCCCCTCTGGGTTTGTCCTTCCATCTAGACTCCTCCGGCCTGTTGTCACTGTTGTTTACTTATGCTATAAAGAGGAAAACAGAAGGAAGGGTCCTACACTTTGCCTAATTAAGCCACTACCAGAATTACTGGCAACTTTAGCACAGTATTTGAGGTGATTTTCTTTCTTTATATTTAGAGTGACTTGATTCTGATTCTTTGTTGTTTTGTACGGAACAGCACTTTATCTGTGTATTAATTGTTCCCCTGTATCCTTTATGGTTTTTCCTTCTTTTCGTTTCTTTTTTAAATTATGCATGGAATTTTGTGTGTGTGTGAAATTAAGGTCTTTATTAATCCTGAGAAAAAAGAAAAGTCACCCAATGACTTGCTATACTACTAGATATATGAAGCCCTCTGCTTAAAAAAAAAAAAAAAAAAAGGTAACCAAACACAAAGCACAGAAAAAGGCAGAACCAGGGTACTGATGATCCTATAAAAGCCATAGCCATTTTCCTTTTAAGTTTTACTACCTTCCATAGTACTAATGGAATATTTAACCAGACTAAGGCATCAGGGTGTCACAATAATAAAACTGTGATCACCCAATTTTGAAGTTTCAGCAATAGGCTAATAATCAAAAACTGCATAGGAGAGTCAAACTCTGCATTTGACTGCATACCCTATTATCCAGTGTTCTTCTGTTTTGAAACAAAAACTTGCTTAAAGAGTCATCTGTATTACCTGTGAACTGGTTAGAAATACAAAACTTGGGTCTCACCCCTGACCTGCTTAATCAGAAATTGTGAAGATGAGGCATAGCAATCTGTTCAAACAAGCTTTCATGTGATTCTGATGCTTGCTGAAGTATGAGAAGCACCAGTCTAAATCAAGTTAAACAAGAGACAGGTTAAATACATGCCTAAAGCAGCAAAAGATCCCTGAAGAGTAAGTCAGACACAGTTCATATTTTCAACCATGACTGTTTAATTAATAAAATAAACAAAAAAAAATTCAGTGTGCTGAGTAGTATGAACTTAGCTTGAGTATTTTTTTGCAGTGCGCACATGCAAATGGCATAGTACAACTACAAGCCAGCTGCCAACCCTGATCCCTAGCCAATTTCACCAATTCCAATGTGAATAAAGTATGATAAAACATTACAGACTGCAAAGGTATTGTTTAGTTTTGTGTTTACATATATTTATAATTTTTTGAAAAATTTCTCAAGTTGTCTGGTTCAAAGAAAAAAATCATAAAGAAAAAAGATGCACAGAATGGTGAAAATGTTTCCCAAAATGTATACCAGAAATTTTTAATAAACTGTTATCAGATTATTCATAACTTTAATGAATGTCAGTAACTAATGCCTAAGTTAAAAGTCATGAAAAATTATGTCTATGTGGGGAAACAATCCCCAATAACTTAGTGTTATTTTCTCTGGTGTAGGAATGTATTAAGAGAGACATAGAGTGTAAACCTTCCTAAATCCCTACCTCAAACCTTGTATCATCCTAAAAAAAGTTCCAAATTGATCAAAGATGTGTAAAACAAAAACAAAATACTAGAATACATGGATTCAAATAATTGTTCAATACACTGAATACATCTTCTTCAACTAATTCAATTAATTAAAAACACCGGTATAAAATTCAGGTTTCTACATGGCATGAAGTGTGATAAACAAAGCAAAAAAACATGGCAAAGTGAGCAAAAATTGGAACTTAAATCCAGAAGGCCAATTTTGTTAAGAAAATTGCAACTGAGGGGCGCCTGGGTGGCTCAGATGGTTAAGCATCTGCCTTCAGCTCAGGTCATGATCCCAGGGTCCTGGGATCGAGCCCCACATCGGGCTCCTGGCTCAGCGAGGAGCCTGCTTCTCCCTCTCCCTCTGCCTCTCTCTCTGCTCATGCTTTCTCTCTCTCTCTCTGTATCTCTGTGTCTCAAATGAATAAATAAAATCTTTAAAAAAAAAAAAAAAGAAAATTGCAACTGATATCTAGAACGCTAATTCTGTTAAAAGCTCCTACAATCAATATAAAAAAGGCCAACTGACCACAGAAAGACGGACAAACTCCAAGTTTCACTAATCCTATAATACTGTACATTTTTTCAAATTTACCTTCTCTGTGATTGGGATGCATTTTAAAATAGCACCTTACAAATGACAGTCAAGCAGGTAGCAATACTTATGGGAAGATGAGAAAAGCAATAGTCTGAGACCCAAAAAGAAACACAAATGGCTCATAAATACATATAAAGATGCTCAATTTCATACAAAAGAAATGCAAATTAAAACCATAATAATATTCCATTTTTCACTTACAATACTGACAAAGAATAAAAAAGTTCCACAATACAATGTTGGCAAGGATACAGAAACAGACACTCATTTGCTCATTCCTTACTGGTCAGAGTAGATAAATCTCTACGGAAGGCAATCTGGCAGTAATAAAATTCAAACATACCCTGTAACCCAACCAATTTCATTTGTAGGGAATTCTTTTCAGATATATACATGTGCATGTGTGAAAAAATGTGTGTACAAGGTTTTGTTAGGAGGGTACTAGGGGCAAGTATTTTTTTTTTAATTTTATTTATTTATTAGAAAGCACAAGCAGGGGGAAGGGGAGAAAGAAAGGGGGGGGAAGTGAGAAGCAGACTCCCCGCTGAGCAGGGAGCCCTCCGTGGGGCTCCATCCCAGTACCCCAAGAACACTACACAAGCTGAAGGCAGACACTCAACTGACTGAGCCATCCAGGCACCCCAACAAGTGTTTTTAATAGCAAAAACTGCAAATCCGAGTGCCTATCAATAGAATAAAACAAACTATAGTCATTAAAAAAAATAAGGCAACTTTGTATTTACTGTTCTAGAACAATATAAGTGAAATCAGCAGCCATATCTTGAACCAGCCCTGCTATAACAATTAAGTTAATATATTCCGAAAATCCTAGATAGGTAGTGCTCTTGCAATACTGTTAGGACCTGGTTACCTTTCAAAGTACAGGCTTTATTCTGGCATAACTGCACATGCAGCTAAATCAAAACTGTGTTTCTATGGGGCGCCTAAGTGGCTCAGTCGTCAAGCGTCTGCCTTTGGCTCAGGTCATGATCCCAGGGTCCTGGGATCGAGCCCCACATTGGGCTCCCTGTTCTGTGGGGAAGCCTGCTTCTCCCTCTCCCACCTGCTTGGGTTCCTTCTCTAGCTGTCAAATAAATAAATAAAATCTTTAAAAAAAACAAAACAAAACAAAAAACCTGTTTCTAAAGAATCCAAAACTTGACTCAGCATGACCCAAAGAAATTCTTGGTAACTGCTTCGAAGTTTATAATAAATGATTGGCACTGTTTAATCTGAGTAATTAGATTTACTGCTTTCCAAATTACCTAGCAACACTTTACAAATACTTACACATAAAAGAATTACATGGAGATGAGGAGTAACACCACATACAGTGGTTAAGGATACACCCCTACTGCAAGACAAACCTAGGTTCAAGTCTGTGCCTTCTTCTTGGCATCTGATCTTAAACAAGATCAACTTCTCTAATACGCTACTTGTAAAATGAGAATATGATGGCTTTTGTTTAAATTAAAAGAATGTATTTAGAGCACCTAGTATACCAATTGTTGGGCACCTGTTGAATACTCTATATAGAATTCTACGCTATGCTCTTAACTAACTTTTACCTAATAGATCCTTGGGATAACCTTACCTCTGTACAACATACTGTGGTAGCCACATTTCTGTCCCTACCAGTTGGATCAACATAATTATATTTGACATGAAATGGTAAGCTCTTAGTGTAGAAAAGAGAGTTGTACAGATGTTTCCTGTTATATGCTTCAGAAAAGCTCGAAAAAGATGAGTCACACACACAGTATCAGATGTGTGACGTAACTATAAAAAAGTGAAAGGGGTCTGGAATTCCAGAATTCAAGATTCAATTCTCTTGAATTCCAGAAAAGTAACACATATGTATTTTCCAAGTGTCTGAAGTTTAAATACCACTGTAAGATGTAGACATTTTAACTGCCTAAGTGAACTCCAAACAAAGGGCCCATATTCAAGAAAATGGTGTTCATCCTACATTAAAAGACTGATGAATGAATGTACAGGTTTTAAATTAAAATTTTTAAAAAGTTTAAGGTTTGTATAAATTTTTACTATTTACTACTAAAACTGTTAGATTAACTCACTACAATCCAATCAAGTCCTATGAGTGCCTCTATTAAAGAAAAACTATGCATATTAAAATGCCTGCACAAACAGTATGTAGTATTCTTTAAGTTACAATGGAGCAAGACTTCTGAAATAGACCATAACCAAAAAATATATATATTTTCCCTCTACCATATAACCTATTTTTGTTTAAAGCCCCTATCAGTACATGGGGCGCCTGGCTGGCTTAGTAGGTAGAGCATACAACGCTTGATCTCAGGGTTCTGAGTTTGAGCCCCATGTTGGGTGCAGAAATTATTATTTTTTTTTAAGATTTTATTTATTTATTTGACAGAGAGAGACAGAGAGAGAGAGAGGGGACACAAGCAGGGGGAGTGGGAGAGGGAGAAGCAGGCTTCCCGCGGAGCAGGGAGCCCTATGAGGGCTTGACCCTAGGACCCTGGGATCATGACCTGAGCCAAAGGCAGACGCTTAACGACTGAGCCACCCAGGCACCCTGGGTGTAAAAATTACTTAAAAATAAAATCTCTAAAAAAAATAAAAGCAGCCCCTACCAACCAGTGGAATACTTTTTGAATGACAACAGTAAAAGAAACAGAAGAATGACAAAGCTAAAACAGCTTGCACTTAGCAGGAATTATATCAGAAGAAAAGAACTATATATAGTATTAGTGACTTTATAAAATACAGCTCTTCTCACTACTATAAATACAGTGAAGCCTGAACACCCACACCCTACCCATACTTCACAATGCCAACATTATGAAATGGTCAATTACCAACTTTTAAACATGTTCACAGAAAATGCTATTATACTTATTCAGTAACTACTGAGAGTCATCAGATTACCTTCCTCCAACAATTTCTTCCAATATCAGTTATTTCTATATGGCATAGGCACAAAAATAAAGCATAAGTCAGTTTAAAATGAAGTTATTTACCCCTTTTAGGTGATCTGGCTATTTTTGGATTCATCACTAACTTAAAGTCTTCAGTGTCCACAATGCTAGCACTGTATTTCTCAATTTATATAGTTCTATGATGTAAAAAAAAAAAAAAACCAACAACAACAACAACAAAAAACTTTACGAACCTGATACATGTGAACACAGCAGTTAAAAAAAAAAAGATATTTGGTTGTTTAATATTAAGATCTCCTAAAGGACAGCTTATGTATAATCCCCTAGCACAGTCCAAGTTTAGATTGCTCTAGAACTTTAACATCTATTTATATATCCAGCCAAGAGAAGAGTAAACTACTTCCTTCTTTGGGTATAAACAGATATATTAACTTGCTACAGTAAATTGATTCAATTTGTTAAATGATACCCTATTTCCAGAGAACAATAATTATGTTCTTGCCTTAGGATTCAAAACAATTTATATTACCGTTTTTCCATACTCAACATGTGCTGCCACAGCACTACTAGCAGAGGAACTTCATTATGCATATTCCTTTCAAAGATATTATCTTTGCAAGGCTGAATTTTTGATAGTCGCTCTAATAAAAAGCAAATAAGGCAAATATCAGTGTAGAACAGTAAGTAAAGGTGGCAATGTCCAAACCAACTCCAAAGTTTAAAAAACTGATACCACACTAGAAGATAACGGTGGTTTAAAAATGAAATAAAAATATTTTTCTTCCAATGTGTGTGTGGTATTTGTTTAAAGGGCTAATTTAGGACATAAATACTTAATGACTGAACCAATAAATACATGGAATTCTGAGTCATTTCTTCTGGCCTAGGGTACCACGAAAAATTACTGAAACATTAAGCATGAAGCTGTGAACCAAGGTAGCACAGGAACTTCTACTCTCCCTAAAACCTAGCTCACTGAGTTAATCTGCAAGTCCCTCCACCCTTCTCAGCTCATCTATATAGTTCATGTGACTGAATCAAACTACGTTCTTAATTGCTTCACAGCTTAAGTCCCCAACCAAGTCAGAGAAGAACTAGTGACACTAACACAGTTCCTTTGTATACTTAATGTTCCTTTCACTTGTAAAGAGATAAGCAAACATTTATATAGGGCCAAGTTCAACTTGATACACTCGAACAATACTACTACTACAATCACAACAACCTATACATAGTATCGGTTACAAACAACAAACTACTAGATCTGAACAGTCACATGGAAAGGTACCACACAGTGTTTTGAATAATTTGGAATCTACCATGTTTCAATGCATTTATAATACCAAAAAAATGGACAAAAAGAAAGCAAACAGAAAACCGCAAACCCCACTTATAACCTGTGTAGACAGCCTCATAGTTCTGAGATCAGCATTCAAAGCATACAGCTTTATTTGGGCAAACAGCTAAAATATATGTGGTATGTTTCAGTTAGCTATGTAATCAAGCCAAAGAAATGGCTAAGAAGTTAACAGAAGGCAACTAAAATCACTTTTTCAAAATAGACTGCCCATTCCTCAAGTTTTCACAAGTTTTGAAGGAAATGCCTGTCATCCTCACAACAGAATTTACAGAAAGCTAGTATGAATGCATACATTTGATTTAATATTTTTTAAGATGTTAAGCACTATAAACAAAGAGCCTCCTAATAACTAAACCCTTGCCAAGTAGTGAAATATAAACACAAAGATCAAATGTAATATATGCATACCTTTAGAAAATCAAGTTAGCTTTTATGAATGAATAAAAAACAAAGAATTCTAATACTAAGTGACGACGATGAGTTTTCAATCTGACAGGAAATGCTTAAGTGGTAAATAACCACATTTATTCTTTATTACCACCCCTTTTCTAAAGATTTAGTAAAACTACCTTTATCTAATCCCAGTTCTATACTTGAATTAGAACACAGCCTACTATACAACAGATGTTCAATTACTTTATAATTAATGTTTATAAAATTAATGGTCTTTAAAGTACCAGGCCTATTTCACAGCTTACCTCCAGCCCTAAAAGAATATTTGGATTCATTCATTCATTTCATAGTGACAAGTAATGTCCAAGTTTTAATTCAAGTTAAAACCCCCAAACTGTAATTCATGTGCTGCATTAAAAGGAACTTTATCAAGTTTTTGTTCTTTTTAATTAACTGGGTTAACTGGTTAATAAGATCCAATAATTTCTCAAACTGGAATCTACCACCACTATCAGCAGCAGCAAAAGTAGAAATGTTGACTTAGCACTTGCTGGGCGATAGGAATTACTTTAAGGGCTGTACACAAATAAATGTATTTCATCTCAGAACAACCATATGAGGTAGTTATTATCAGCTCTATCTTCTAAAAAAGCAATAAACACAGGGAGGTTAATTAACATTGCCAAGATCACAGCTAATAAGTGGCAAAGCTGGGACACAACTCCGGCCCTGTAATCTTAGTCTGTGGTTTAGGATGTATTTCCTTTTGATTCTCTTCTCAACTCATACACTTTTTAACAATGTTGCCTTATTGGAAACCCACTGTGGCATCTCTTAAGTGGTCCTTATGCAGTTGGTGCTTCTAACTCAGGCCCCAAACAATCTGCTATGGGAACGTGCTACAGCAATGCCTGGTAAATCCTCCCCAGTGTCAACCTTAAAGGTCCTGTACCAGCCAACTCCTTATTGTAGCAGTGTTCGTACTGGAATCTCGTATTTGCTATATATTTTTAGATTTTCTTTCATCTTCTTGTCTAGGTTGCCTTTTGGAGATTAAAAAATGTGTAAAGTTTCTGATTCGTATTATGTAGAATAGCACTTCTTTGGCTCGTTAGTTCAAAACTTTTCTCCCTTAAGCTTTAACAAGGGGTTTATCACACCTTTAGACCCCAAGTTCTGTTCGTTTCTCCTTATCACCTGATTATAGATATAAACTATGTCCTGTCCTTAACTTTTCTTGATTTTTCCAGCTGCGTGTCCTGAAGCTATATATATACGATAACTCAGGAAGGTGCAGGTCTTAAAAAACAAACATGCGTCCTTGAAGAAAAGAGCTACAACACCTTCTGCTTCATAAACATTACCCCAGATTAATTCCTTAGCCTGTGACAGGTCCCAATATGGAAATGAATCTGACACCCAAAAGCAAAAGATTCAGAATAGAAGGCAAATTACAAATTATATACACCAAATCACCCTATCATCATACCCTCTCCACCAAGAAATCAGGAAAAATGTCTTTTCATGAAAAAGTTACCCGTTTTTCACATTTATGTTGAGGATTCACCCAGTCTACAGTGTAGTGACAAATTTCACACTCCTCTGTTGCCTTTTCCATCTCAGGTTTTTTTTTTTGAAGTTCCATGCACAAGGCAAGTATACAGATATAGACGCAAACTCTTTCCCAAACAGTTTACATTTACACTCCAACTAGGCAAGAGAAAGAAACCCATCTTTAATTATCTCTACTGTCCATAAACCAGTCTTGTATCATCTCGAGGGATCAGGCACAGAAATGCTGACTTACACAAATCATTTGGATACTTTAAAGAATACACAAACTGCAGTATCTTCTCAAGTAAAAAGTCCGTTTTTACCCCCTTCAGGAAAGTTTTTAAAAACGCTGTTCCATGGGCGCCTGGGTGGCTCAGTCGGTTAAGTGTCTGCCTTCGGCTCAGGTCATGATCCCAGGGTCCCGCGCTCGAGCCCTCCATCGGGCTCCCTGCTCAGGGAGTCAGCTTCTCCCTCTCCCTCTGCCCCTCCCCTGCTCATGTGCACGCTCTAATTTGAGAGAGAGAGAATGAGAGAAAGAGAGCCCATGAGAGGGTGGGGAGCATCAGAGGGAGAAGCAGATTCCCCGCCAAGCAGGGAGCCCAATGAGGGACTCGATCCCAACACTCCAGGATCATGACCTGAGCCGAAGGCAGTCGCTTAACCAACTGAGCCACCCAGGCGCCCCTCTAATAAATAAAATCTTAAAAAAAAAATGCTGTTCCATCTGCCAAGAAAGCTCTGCTCCCTGTACCCCAATCCCTGCCCTGGCAAACCATTACTTTCAACTCAGGCCTTTATTCCATCTTCTCTTTTCAATTTGAATTGTCAAATCATGCCTTCATACAAACCCCAGTATTCTCTTTCAGAAGCCTAATCACAGTATGAAATTGTATTTACTTTATGTGGACAAGAACCAGATCTGCTTTTTAGTACTGTATCTAGCTAGCACTGTCCAACACAAAGAAGTCACTCAATTAACTGTACGACTAACTAAACATTACTTATGTACATCACTGGGTTCCCTTAATATCAAAATATCTCAGAATTTTGCAGCTTGGGGGAGAGGGTACAAAAAGGAAATAACTAAATTACGTACAAAATTACCAACTTCAAATATTATATCTGCCTGAGGGTTCAAGACTATCAAACTGTTTTATTCCATAAAAAAAATTATCAGCCCCCTCAAAATAAATGAACAGATTTCTTAAAATTTGTCACAACTCCAAAGTGCTTCTTAAAATCCACTCCAAGAGTATATCATCTCTTCTTTCTTAAAGTGAATTAAAATATTTTTCACTGACAAGTCACAAACTTGGCAACATCTTGCACAGACTGGTGTGCTCTTCTTTAGCTATCTCACTTGTTTTTTGGGGGGTTTTGTTCGTAATTTCCAAGCCAAAATGGAACATTAAGCATACTGCAAAAGGAATACTTCAGAAAAGTGATGGGAGCAGGCAAAAATTGTAACAAATAAAATATAAAAACGATTTACACCTGTGGCGGCTTGAAAACTACTTGTCTACTGGGACTGGACAGGTTTTTAAGGCTAGCCTAACAGAGAGTGCACTAATTTATACTAGATCCAATTATCTGAAAATAGCACAATATTAGACCTAGAATCTAGAATTTATGGATATATATCCCAAACACCAGAAAAAGTACCTTTGGACTCTTAATGTGAATAGAGATGATTTAAAGATACACTAATTTAACTAAAGTACTCTCAAACAAATTTAATTAGTAAAAAAGTATTTGTTTACTGTCAACAACGAAATCAGGAGGAGTATGGTTGAATTGAGTCCCTCAGGCAGAATCCTCAGAAGTTAGTCCTCTTTACCCTTCTTCTATGGTGAAAATTAGAAGCCTGTTTTTCTGGCTAAATAATGGATTCCTAGGCATTTTTATATCCACACCTGACCCCTGAACAACACAGGTATGAACTGCACAGATCCACTCATACACAGATTTTTTTCAATAAATACAGTACAGGACTGTAAATTATTTTCTTATGATTTTTCCCATACCTTACTCTAAGAATATGGTAGATAATACATACATAACATACAAAATATGTGTTAACTGTTTGTTATTGGTGTAGTGAATAGCAGGCTATTAGTAGGTAACTTGTGGGGAAGTCAGGTTAGACACAGATTTGTGCAGGGGAGGGGGGTTTGCTTCTAACCCCTATGGCTCAAAGGTCAACTGTGTATGAGAATAGCTAAAGGAGGAGACTGATAGCTGTCATAAGTATTCACTCTTCCTACCCAATTAACTATGTAACTGATCCTCAAGATAAGGTTCTAGCTGTTTTTAACATCTGGGGTTCTCAAGAAATGAGCTGACAGATGACTTTAATATAAAATACATCTAGGGATTCATAACAACACTCCATTTGGTGAAGCATTCCTACTGTCAAAACTATCATTCGTTCCATACTATTAAATAGGATTTAATATCACTGAAATACAACATTAGGTTAGCTTCTAGCTCTTCAGATTCTAGAAGATATCCCAGTAAGTTTGCCCTGTCCAGAATTAAGTATGCTTTTTTTTAAAGTTTAAAGTTTAGTTATAGCCTCTGGAAACCATTTCATAAGAAAACATCACAATGCCAAAAATACGTTCATTCTGATCTATCGAAACTATTTATACGTTACTCGTCATTCCCTATTAACGGAGCCAAAATCTTTCACAAGCATACATCTTTTGAAAGCCTACCACTTTCTAACACACACACACACACACTCTGACCCAGTATTACATGTAACTTTCCTCTCACAATTTCCAAATTCCGTTTTCCCTGCTCAACTGTGGCTTGCCAAGAAACATTTAATACTTAGTGAATCAAATGGCAAAATAATTATTTCTCCTAAAGATGAGTAAAATCTGCCCTTTACTGTCCCTCAAGTCTTTGACATTATCTGCATTTTAAATTAGTATGAAATCTTAAGTTATGATTTTATGTAATTCTGTCATCAATTATATCGTAGTTACAAGTGAATAATGATTATCACTAACTAAAAAGATGTACTCGGGACACCTGGGTGGCTCAGATGGTTAAGCGTCTGCCTTCGGCTCAGGTCATGATCCCAGGGTCCTGGGATCGAGTCCCGCATCGGGCTCCCTGCTCTGCGGGGAGCCTGCTTCTCCCTCTGTCTCTGTCTCTCTCTCTGTCTCTCATGAATAAATAAATAAAATCTTTAAAAAAATAAAAAAATAAAAAATAAAAAATAAAAAAAAAAGATGTACTCAATGAAGCTTAAGATATAAACCAAAAACATGCCTTAAAGTCAGACAAGCTGATTTAAATAATTGTCCAGCTGCTATTAATAATACTGAATTCTTTAACCTGAAGTTCTAATAATACTTATCAAAAAAACTAGAAAAAATTGACATGAAACTTGAACCATGACTGGATGTTTTGATTAAGGAAATTTTTAAAGTTATGAATACCATAGCTATATAAGAAACTGTATCTTTGACCTACATACACTGAAATATTTAGAGATGAAAGTATATAATGTCTAAGATTTGCTTCAAATTATATGGGACAGGGAAAGGTTGGATATGGATGAAACAAGACTGGCCATGGTTGAAGATGCATGATAAACACGTGGGAGTTCATTATACTATTGTACTTCTGCATACATTTGAAAATTTCTGTAATATATTATTTCCCCCATAAGACTGTATGTATTTCTGCCATCAATGACTCATTTCACTGCCCATGTAACATTTTGTTCCAAAATTGTCTTTTAAAAACCTCAGGGAGATGACATCGTGAGAAAGAAATCATTTTTTAAAAATGATTTAAATGTCACATATATATACAGAATAAACAGAAGCAATAAAAAGGGAAGATTTTTCAAAAGAATTACCGTCAGGCAACATGTCTCACAACTTACGCAGAATATAAGTGTAAGATGAAAAAAATTAGGACGGTTAAAGAAAGTATTAGAAAGAAGCTCAATGTGGTAGTCAATCATGCACCACAGCCATAAATGAAAAGGTAAAGGACTTTGAGGAGACTCCCAAGAGTATATTACACACCAAAAGATTCCTCCTTTTAGCTCATAACATATGTACAGTAATAGCTATATAATTAACATTAAAAGCCCTATCCCCCAAATAATTTCTATCCCATCCCACACATCATTCTTTCTAAAAATAACTTTTACTAAGATGTATCACTTTTCTATCACATTTAAATGCTAGAACATTTCACCTAAGACACAGCACCAAATAACTAAAATCTGACCTTTGAAGCTCATTGTCTACTGAACAGCTATATGTATTACTAGCAAGAAAGAGAATCCATCTTAAAAAGTCACTTATAAGTCTAAGAAGGTCTTCTCTGGACTATCTTAAATTTGGATGATTTGAGACTCCCCCAGCAAAGCCCTCTATCTAGTGGCAGAAAACTAGAAGTAGAGAAATAAAGTATGCATTTTTAAAGAGAGTACTTACTTAAGAATGGTTTTTGCACTACTGCAGTCTTCAAATCGAATGGAGTAACCAACTTCCTGGCCCAACATTACATCCATTTCATCAGCAACTCTCTGAGCCACACTCATTGCAGCCACTCTCCTGGGTTGGGTACAGGCAACTCCTCTCTTGGGTCCTGGTAATGATCGCATGTACTCCACACACCACTGTGGAATCTATCAAATAATTTCACATTTAAATTAATTCTAGTCTGCCTGCATATCAGGTATATTTAACATGTAGTATTTTATTGCATTCCAATTAATTTAAAACAAAAATCAATTAGGCACACCACAAAGTATTAAGACTCAAACTTAGAGCATATCATGAACTCTCCAAGCCAGGAGGGGTCATACACTGATATGACTCCTGAGCAGGCTAGGCCCACTGAGGCTGTGCTGGATACGCTCTACAGCGTCAACTGTTCCATCCTTAAACATTTCTCTATACCCTGGAAAAAACCCAACTTATGAAAAATTCTACTTTATAATATATGTGAGTTTCCACAAATTTTCTCAGAAATTATTAAATTCTTATACAATTTGAATTACAAAATGCAGGTGAAAATAGATCACAACCCCTTGTGGTTACAGAGATATGACTTTTTAAGTCAATTCAAATTTGGTTTGTAAGCTAGCAGAATCTGACCCCTATTCTTCTGCCTTCGGGAGAGGTAAGGTATGCACAACAGAACACCTTAGGTGCCATCTTAAAAGTCAATTTCAGTAATTGTCAATCTCAAATTCAACAGCCCCTAAAGATGCAAGAAAACACACCAACAAGCACAAGTTGGTTGGCTGCCATGACGACAGCGCATTTCCTCCTTGTTCCATTATCAACAGAAGCTAATAGAACCTCTAATTTCATGGCTCTTCACTCACTTACCTGGGTAAGAACCATGGGAAAAATCTAAGTAATCACTACATTACATGGGAATCCACTGCATTAAAGTCATGATGGGTCTCCATCAAAGCGTCCAAAAGTCTGTCAAACTCAAATGCTAAAGAAAATGTGGGTGGCAGGGGTTTCAGTACCAAATTTGTACAAAGGCACTTTTAAGAACACTGGATACCATTACTACATTTTAGTTAGGTTACTTCTGCAATTTGGGGATAACTGTCTTCACTTACAAATACCTAAAAGGGGAGGGGTGACTATGTGGCTTCTCTAAGAATGTAACAATGTGTATCTTTAAAGGACTTAAAATGAACAGAAATAAATACTACCCTAAAAGAGAAGGGTCTCTCTAGGTCTGTAAATCCACAAACCAAAGTTTAAGTGGTTTTCCAGCAAAGTTTTACATATTTATCTTCATTTCAACAAGTCTCTTACAAAGGCAAAATGTACTTTATAAGACCAAACAAAATGAAATTCAAAGAAACATTTACCATTCAGTTAAAACTATTTAAAACTATTTTGGAATTCTCAAGGCAAGAATATTCAAAGTTTTTTAAGTTCACTCCAGTGAAATGGACAACTTACTCCCACTTTAAAAGCAAGATAAACATTTTTGGCTAATTCAGCAGTTTTTGAACTTTTGATCTCAGGACTTCTTAAACTCTTAAAATAACCAAGGATGCCACAAATAACTAATAGACTTACTATATGAGGAAATTAAAACCGAAAAACTTTTAGAATATTTATTAATTCCTAACAATAAAAACCCATTCTATGCTAACAGGAACATTTTCTATGAAAAAATAATTACATCTTCCAAACAAAAAAAAGAAAAAGAAAAAATTAGCAGTAAGAGTACATTGTTTTGCATTTTTGCATATCTCTAATGTCTAGCTTAATAGAAGACTGTTGGATTCTCTTATCGGCTTCAATTTTGAATGTGTTGCACTATTTTTGTTTTGTTGGAAGTATACAAAGAAAATCCCAGGACCTTTCTCTGAAAGAGTTTCAGGAACCTTCAAGGGTTCCCGGACAACATTTGGAAAACGGCGCAGTCAATGCATCTATTCACATTTCTAAGAACAGCATTAAGAAGGGAAGCAGGAACTGAAATATGCAGTGTACTAACCTATTCAAGCCAGGGATCATTCCTTCCTTTCAGCTTCTTCTCTTCCTCCATTTGAGGCTACCTCCCTAAAAACTGATCCTCAGCCCTCTAGTCTGACTGGTCTTACTTATTCTCCTGACTTCTACTATTACCTATAACACAATGACAATCCTAACTATGTTTCCCATCCTAACCTAGTGGTCATTTCTTCCACTTGAGGAATGAATATTTTACTGATACCCCAAATTCAACAAGTTCAAAACCAAAACCATTTCACACCTTCCTCCAATACTTATTAATCCCTCCCATGTCCCATCAGTAATATTAACATCCTAACTCCAATCTACTGTTTATTCTCCATTCTACTACCTTATATGCAGTCAAATTTTTGTTATGATTTCCTACGAAGTCTGTCATCAACATTCTCACTACACAGAGGACATTTTTGTAAAAATCCCTATCAAAAAGCTCTGACGGCTCCCCGATCTACCGCCTGATACACTGAGGCACAGCCTGCTGTTCCAGTCTCACCTGCCCCATCTCCATCTTCATACACCCTATATGCTGGCCGGAGCATACAAAGCTTTCTCTTCTCTGAACTTGGGCCTCCGTCCACCCTGAACTGGCTTTAGTTTCTTATGAATATACCAAGTTGCAATGCAAAATGACTTTTACTGTGAGTCTCAGTCAGAAGAGTCAATACCTGAGATTTTGTTTGGAGGGTCTCATTTTCTGACAGGCACAAAAAGATAACCAAAAATGGCTTACTCTTTAATGGTTTTGAGTCAAAAATTTTAATAGGAGCATGCCAAAAAAACATTTGGGTAAGAAATTCACTATTTAAGCTGTTCAGCTTCCCTCTGAACTCCCCAATTGCCCTGCAATCCTAAGTACACAAAAACAAACAACAAGAAACACCACAAATATTCATCCAAATAATCACAAACCTCTCATTTTGAATTTGACTTGACCTTCTAAATTAAGTGCTACTAAAGAAACTCGTCTCTGGAACAAGGTTAACCACATGGGTAAGATCAAAGAATAGCAGAATGAAGTAACTATAACTTTGGCTATAAAACAAAGAGACAAGGCTTTAAATACTGAACCCACCTAAATCTACTATGTAACCACAGGCAACCCACTAAACCTCTAAGATTCTTATGAATCTAAGGCTCATTTTGCTCATTGTAAAATGGTGATTAACAACTTCTTTGTAGTGTTCCTGAAACAAATACATACAAAGGACACAGCACCTAGCTTTATCCAATTGCTAATTAAATACTACACAAAGCAGATAAACCAGTTGAAATAATTCTTTAAAATACTAAATCTTTAAAATAAGTTTAAAATTATATCTTTTCATACATTATTTAAATTTCCACACGGTGATAAAAATAAACCTATCAGTTTCAGTTCCTAACATCAACACTAAGTTTTTTTCACTTACAAAGAACAACCATATTCACTAATGCTCAGTCTTTAAAAGCTTTCTATTCCGGCTGCCATTGTAGCCTTCAAAATATCTCCATGATATACCCAAATTGATAGGTTTGTGGCATACGTAACTTACAAAAAAAATGGTAACTTGTATATGCAGTATGCTCAATTATAAACATGTATCACAGGAACATAAACATGGAAAACAAGCCAGGAAGAAACACAATATAATAATAATGACCTCTACATGGTAAGAGGAGTTATTAAATTCATTTCAACACTTCCTGGATTTTCCAAATTTTCTACAATGGCCAGGGACTACTACTTTTGTAATCTCTTAGAAATTCTTAACTAGTGGTCAGGCTCAAACATACGAAAATATGGTTAACACCTCACTGGTAACAGGAAATGCAAATTAAAAATTACACCAAAATACCATTTTTCACGTATCAGATTCATAAAAATTCAAATTCCGTAGTATACTCTATTGGATCTACTTGCTCATGAAAAACAACCATTAGAAGCAGCCTAGAGGTCTGTAAGATGGGCCCAGTAAACAATGGTTCATCCATTTTTGAAAAATATCCTAGATTTATTACTAACAAGACACTAGTGCTTACTGCGATGTGTCTCCGGGGCTGTTTAACTAGATGGATGTGGAGGTCACGGGCAAAGACACTTCATTTAGCTCTTCCATTTTTAAAAAAAAGGATAATAGTCACATGGTTCAAAACAAACAAACAAACAAGAATAACAAAAACAAAACTGCCCCAATGGTTCAAATCTCTACACTCAAGCAATGGAAAACAAAATCTGTACCTCCAAATTTGTACCACCTCAGAGTCAAAGTGGCCAGAAAGCATCATTCTGCCATACTTAAAGTTAACAAAACAGCACTGCTACTTTCCCCTAGACTCAGGAAAATAGGCACTCCCTACAAGATGCCCACTCTGTGTGTCACTAAAAAGTGCTAAGCGTCTAAGCAGCTATTCTTCGGGATGTTTCTACCAGGAAGACAAGGTGAAGGACTACTAGGATCAAATAGGCAACATTTAGTAAACATGAACATTAATACAGTAGGTACCAAGGTAAACAATAGTAACTCACCTGTGTTGTTTTACCAGACCCAGTCTCACCAACCAGTACAAAGGACTGATGTCTAACCAGAATGTCTGTAAACCTATCCTTGTATTCCCAAACAGGGAGCTGAAGCCGTTTCTTTAGAATATCATAGTATCGAGGAGTATGGGGTAGGTTGGTAAATGGATTAATGCACTGTGGAAGTGATGTGTGTCCTGCATGGCCGGTGTGTGTTGAATGAGCAGAATGTGTCGAATGTGTTGAATGTGCAGAGTGGGTTGAGTGAGCTGAATGGGAAGCTTTTAAAGGTGGTAATCCAGCACTGATAAGCATAGCATTAGTCGAAGCTCGCAATTCCTTCTCCTTTTCTTTCTCCCTCTCCCGCTCTCTATCTCCTCTATCACGTTCTCGGTCTCGATCTTTAGACCGATCTTCACGATCCCGGTCACGATCTCGATCCTTCCTAAAAATAAAAATTTAGAATTCAGATTCTGAATTTTACGCAAAATGTTCTTGGCAGTGTTATAGTCACAAAGAATGAAACGTCCAACAGCCAAATGAATAAACCAATGAAAAACTCAATAATGAAAAAGACCTTATAATCAAGAATTCTCCATGCCTCACCCATAAATATCTTTCCCTCTTTGATGAGACCTCAAATTCTGTTAAGGGGCAGTCTCTTTCCACACCTTTAACCACCAGCTGAGAGAACACAAGTCTGAGAACTCAGACTAGATTGAGTAAAGTAAAATCCCTTCCTACTTAGACAGGAGAAGTTAAAGACTGAGGGCAAGGTGGGGAAAAGGTAGGAGTAAATAAAGCAAAAAGGATGCCATCACAATTTTCCCCAGACTCTCTTTTTAGTTACATGAAAAGGTATGTTCAAAATTCAAAACTGCTTCTGGACACAAAGACAATTCTATTTCACCAACGATAATATAAACACGAATTAAAAGACTGTAGGTGAGTTTGCTTTCAAGTTACACTCTACAGCACTTTCCCAATTTTGTTGGGAAAACATGTATTTGTCCTATTGAAAAACTAAAATTAAAAACATCTTCATTCTTTTGTTTTCATCTGCACAATATCCTTAAGAGCAACTGCAAAACTGTGTAAACCTATGTATACTTTGGACATCCATCAAGTGAAACATAACCATTAAAAACAAGCTCCACTGAACAACAGTAAGTTGTTTTAGAATGTTAAAATAATGCAGATGGCCACTATATTAAATCTAGGTCAACTTTAAGTACTCAATTTTAGTATCTACTTCCAGTTACCAGACATGATTCCCAAAACAATAATAATTTTTAAATAATCTCTGCTTATTTATTCTACTAATTCAGTTTACTTCAGACCAAATCCTATAGCAAACTTGCCACAAGGTATCTGGACCCAGACTTGAAATAGTGAGGCAACATAAAGCTGTAAGACAAGCCACTAAACATGTCGTTATTCCTTATCTATAAGACACAAAAGACATACAAATTTCCCATGTACCAATTATCAGTAGCGAGTAGGAAAGACCATTCATTCTCTATAATAGCACATCAGCAGGACAACAGAAAACCCTTGGTAGAATAGAGCTAAAATTCTAGAGCCAGCAGGAGTTAGGATGGTTCCAATTACAGAAATGGTAAGCAGACCAATTGCATTTTATTTTGTCCTTCCTAAAATATAATTGTATTCCATAGGAATTTAAAGAAAAGCTTTATCATGTGTGTAAACACATACACACACCTTTCATATATATACTTTCATATAACAACATACATACTTTTCGTATAAATATAAAATACATATATGAAAAGTGATCCTTTCTCCAATCCCACTGTTCACCTTCTACAGAATCACAGGACACACAAGCTAGGATTGAAGCCTTTCATCCTATCTCGCACGAGAAAGTCAAAGGGAAAAAAAACCCAAAGGATAACCTAATAAACATAAAAAATCAAGTCTCAGAACTCACAGCTTCCTGGCCTATCTTTGAAATATGCCATCAACCATCTTTTCTTTGCTTTTCTCATTCTACCTCTGGTCTAAGGTGCTCATTAATTATTTATATTGCCCCAAAAATGAACGAGAAAGTTTCTAACAGGGTATACGGAAATGTGCCCAGCAAAGTGAGAAGCACTGTAGCCATGAATGGTTCAAAGACCATGCATCTTAAAGGTCACAGAACATAAAAGAACCCTTAAAGAACATCTGGTCTAAATGCAAAGGATTCATATTTCTAGTACTCTAGGAGTGGGGTGGGACAGAAGACCATTCTATGATCACCAAGAGACAACAGGACAAAAATAGAAGTTTAATGAACTTCTATACTCCTAGCACCAGGCACTTAACATATGAACCTAACCTTTCCAGAGTTATAAAATATGGGGGATGGAGAGTGATCGACAAAGTAAATCATAACACCTTGCTTTGTTACAGTAATATCTATACAAAGATGTTTTTCAAGGGCCTACTTCACCAGAAACTTCATTACCAAAAACAACTACAGCATAGGGAGCATAAAATACATTCTAAGGACACAAAAATTTAACTGCCGACCAAAAAAATGGGGGCAAAAAGAGTAAAAAAAGGAGCACTGAGATCACAGCTGGGTGTAAGCCTCAATTTACTATCTGCAAAGAGACAAGTATTAATAAAATAGTCTGAGATTAAAATAAGGCAACAGGAAGGATGCAGAAAGCAAATCCAATCATCTTGAAATGTTGCCCAAGATTCAAACTATCTACTTTCAATAGGGGAGGGAGGATAAAAAACAGCTGAGGGATCTCTCAAACTCATTACTTCATAAATAATGTGTAGACTACCATGTATATGTTTTCTTTTCTTTTTTTTTTTAGTTTATTTAAGAGAGAGACAGACAGAGGGACAAGCAGACTCTGGCTGAGCGCAGACCCCGACTCGGGACTGGATCCCACAACCCTGACATCATCACCTGAGCCAAAAATCAAGACTCAGGGGCTTAACCCACTGAACCACCCGGGCAACCCCGCCTGTTTTCTGTTTTTAAACAGGCACTTTCATTAGACAGGAGTTTTACTGTTAAAAACACTGAGTAAAAAGCAGTGCTTTATTGATCACACAGCCACAATCCTGGTAGGTAGACACAATTATGACACAGTTGTTAAGCACATGTTTCTTAACTGTATCAGCTCAATCCTGGCTCAGCACTTAAGCTAACTATATGACCACAGTTATTTCTTTCCTCGTCTATAAAATGTGGCTCTTCATAGATCTTGTGCAGTATTTCAAGAATTAAATGAGTTAATACATGTAATGTGCTTAAAGTTGTGCCTGGAACAGTGTAAATGCCTGATAAATATTGCTTATCACTGAAGGGTTTTTTTGTTTGTTTGTTTAATTTGTAATACCATGTTAAAATTCTACATGGAGTAACAGGTACTACAGTACTGCTAATGAAGATGTAAAAACTGGTTATCAAAATCAGAATATTTTAAATACGCATTGCTTTTTATCTGGCAATCTCACTTCAGGAACTTCAAAGGATATAAGTATGCAAATATGTATACATGAGGATGTTGTCCATCCCTTTCACTTGTAAAACAATAAAGACTAGGAAACTACCTAAACACCAAAGAACAGGAAAGTGGGTAGATAAGTTATGATACCCCTTTTGAGTGGAATATTATACAGCCAATGAAAAGGATAATGCATATCTATTCTAGTTTATGATACATTTCCTAGTAAATGAAAATCAAAACACAAAACAACCCATATTGAAACATCTCACTGATACTAAACATTAGTTTATATTTGTGAATAAACATGCAAAGACTAAAAACAATGTTCATCAAGCGGTTAAAGATGAGAATGAAGATCTCAGGGAAATTTTTTGCTTTTCTTTATTTTTTTCTGTATGGACATTTCTTGTCTTCCCTGGGGCAAGTTACTTAACCTCACCTATATCATAGGACTGCAGTGAAAATGTGGTTATACATATCTAGCACCCAGAATAGTTTTGGGAGCACAGTATGTATTCTACATATGCTGTATTTGTTTCACTTTTCCACACTTGAGGAGAAAAGCTCTTATCAGGAAGTAATCTCCAAAACAAACATCAAAATGGAAAGTGTCTTTATGTTCGCAAAGTTTTTTCCATACTTCAGTTGGCTTGTTAATAATTTTATAAACCAAATTTTGTGGTATGATGAAAAAAGTAATAAGGTCAGTATGTAACAGAAACCTTCAACTTCTCTACCTGACCTCCAAATAAAAATACAGCAAGAATAAGTAACGCCATATACTGTTTGGGAACCTGAATCTAAATGAAATCTCCCACCAAATTACCTTCCTTCTCAGTAATGGAGTTCATTGGACTGGCAAGCTTCTCTCCCTTAGATAAAACCACTTGTTAATAACTATCAGAGCTTAAAAACAAACAAACAAAAAAACCCCAACTGCAATCAACAAAGGTGACTTTCGAAATTATGGAACAGAGGAGGGGAAAAAAACCCAAACACTATTAACAATTGTAACCCACTGCAAAAGAATTAGTTGTATGAGAAGTGATACAGAAATGTGTATACAAACCTCTCCAGAATTATCTCAGAACTTGGGCTCTATTCCAAAGATGAACTCTCCTTTACCAACAGGTAGGTATCATATAATACCAAGAGAATCATAAGGTCACCATCATAGACCTAAAAAAATCCACATTTTTACTAAGGCTATCTGTTTTGCAAGAGAAAGGGAGCAACCCCATATATATGTCTGTCATGGGGCCACTAATCCCAAAGCATTTAATGGTGCACATACATACAAATATGAATAAATGAATTCATTGCATCCTAGTGTCTTTTGTTCAATTTGACTCTTGCGAGACATCAGTTGCATCTTAGGCAGATGACATGCCAATTTATTCTTACCTCACAGGAACCAAGAACCAAGTGTTCCCTACTTTACCAACCCATTACAAATGTCATTAAAATAGGCTGCATTGACTTAACTACAGCCATATTCTGTGTTGTAATGGAAAAAAGCAAGAGACTAAGAGTGAGAATGAAAGATCAAGGTTCTAGATCCAGCTGTAAACTGTGTAAGGTTGCACAAGCCACCTTAACAACTCTGCATCTCCATTTGTTATCCCTTGAGTGGAGCTGATGATAGATAACTCTTCAGCTCTAAGGAGTCTTTAACTGAAAGTGCTAAAGTTTTGCTGGGGGCGGGGTGGAGAATATCCTAAAGAGAAAGAAAACTAATGTCTAACATTGTAAACTAAAAATTCTACAAGATTAAAATGTTACATATTCTGCTTTCCACATTCAATACACCCTACCCGGGCTCATACTCCACAGACACTAAACAAATACCTGGAAACCAAGGGAAATGAAGGACTTTGGGCAAACAAAAATCCACAGAACTTACATAGATAACTCGACACAGTGATTCCTTCCATTCCTTATACACACAAAATAAAATTATGAAAAGTATTTGGATATGCATACTTCTGTTTTCTAGCCTGAATTACCCAAATAAATCTCTGAACTTCAGGAATGAAAACACACAATAGACAAGAAGTGATTTTGATGAAATTGCTAAATCAACTGTTAAATTCCTCTGTAGCTTTCAGGAAATGCTAAGGGAAAGCAATCTGAAACACCACGAGTCTAACTATTTCAACTCCCAAACAACCTCCCCACGGGCGACATTTTGCCAAAAATACTAAAAACATTTTTGAAAAGTGTCTGCGTGTTTCCAAAGCTACTTATGAAAGGGGGGGGATATAAAACAAGAACTTTTGGGGGGGAAAAATGCCTTCTAATTCCCATCCCAGGACTGCCCAATAACCACTATTTTAGCCAAAGCAGGAAATAAAGGAGATGGCGGGAGCGTAGGCAGAGAGCGGAAGTTTGCCTAGTATCTACTTTGAAGTGTTTGAATGGACTGAGGCACAAGCTCTCCCGCCAAACTACAAATGCAGCGGCTCCAAACTACCAGCCCTCCAGCCCATCAGGTATACTCCACGTTTTCCTTTCTCCCAGCAGGCCCTCTACTTTACTCTCCCTTCCCCCGAGAACTCGTCTGCACGCCTCACTCAACTCCCGCCACCCCCATCCCAACCTACACAGGAATCCACGCGCTTTCCTCACTTTCTGCTCTCCGCCTTTCTCCTTGCGGGGCACCCAGCCGTCCCCCAAGGCCCTCTCCGCGGTCGCTCTGCCTGAAGACTACCTGGTGCCCTTGGAGGCGAATACTCCCGCCGCGCCCTCCCCCACCTTCTCCCCCCGGCTCCAGACCTCACCGGGGAACCCAGGCCACGAGGTCCGCGGCTCTCTCCCGCCTGCTCCCCTCGAAGTGACTCCGGCTTGGCTCGGCTCGGAGGCGCCCTCGTGGCCACGCAGGCCTCTCCACCCTCCCGATTGGGCCGGGCGGCGGCCGCGCCACACATCTCCCCGCGCCCTTGCCCAGCCAAACACCGGGAGTGGCGCCGCTTTCCCCGACCCGCCACTGGTGAGCGGAGCCCACAGGGAAACAAAGGGTCGGGCTCCAGGGCCGACGTGGCTAGGCCGATCCTGGCCGGCTCTCCTCCAGGACCCCAACAAAGCCCGAGCCGCTGCCTCGCGCCCCCGGCCTGGCTTACCCATCGGTCCCCGCACGCTTCTTGCCGGAGGGGTAATCCTCCCCCAAGTCCAACCGGTGCCGCTTGGACATCTTCGGACTCTGCGAGCGGGCGGTTATGAAGGAAGAAGAAAAAAAAGAAGCCGGCGGCTGTATCGGTACAGTCGAGGGCAGCTACTTAACTCTGGAGGACCCCCACCCCTCCCGCTACAACAGCCTACACCGTGCGGCCGGAACCAGGAGCTAAAATGGCGGCGGCGACGAGGGCTGGGCCTGCGAGCGCGCTTCCGCAGCGTGCTGTGCGTGCCGTGCGTGCATGCGTGCGTGGAGCGCGCGCACGCACTGGAGGCGGGAACTCCAGCCCCGCCCGCCCGCCACCTCGTTGGCCCGCCCTCCTTCCGTCTCACCGCCCTCGTCCCTCCTACATGCTCTCTGTGCTTTGCGTGCGGGTGCTCGGAGGGGTAATCCCCTATGGCCTGCCTGCCCCTTTGACTAAAAAAAAAGAAGAAAGAAAGAAAAGAAAATTGAGAGAGAAGAAAGTCTATCCATCTTTATTATCCTGGCTTTAGGGGAATCTGACACCATGAGAGGTTGAGAAACTACTTAAGATCATACAGCTAGCTGATAAGGGGCGGAGTCAGAATTGGAATCCAGTATTTTGTAACTCCCAATCTTGAACTTGCAGCCACTGACCGGACCCTTTCAATTATGTTAAGGAAACTGAGGTGAGAAAATATCAAGACTTGCCATGATCCATTTTGCCCTTTTTCTAACCCAGCAGAGGCAACATGCTCTGTAGATGTTTTTTACTGGAACAGAAAAAATTGACAGTAAGGGCATAATTTGCTTTTTTTTTTTTCCCTCTATGAGCCTGTTATGTGATTCCACAGTATTAACCCTACTTCAGTCCTCAATCTTACAGTAACGCTGCAAGGTAGGTGTTATTCTATAAATGTGGACACTAAGGCTGAGGAAGATAAGTCACATAGTCGTAATAGCTGTCCCTAAAGCCATAGCAAATTGTTGGGGTGAAATGACTCTTACGACTTTTGTGGATCTCTGCCGCCAGGGCATATCAGTTTCCCAGCTTGAAGGCTACTATTAAGTACTTTAAAATTTTGGAGAAATAGTGAGGGAAAAGGTTAGAATTGTACCTGCAGAAGTGCCTCGCTCATGCCTGGGTGGCTCAATGGGTTAATTGTCTGCCTTCGGTTCAGGTCTTTATCTCAGGGTCCTGGGATCGAGCCCCACGTCAGGCTCCCTGCTCAGTGAGGAGTCAGCTTCTCCCTCTCCCTCTCCCCCTCCCCCTGCTCATGCTCTCTCTCTCTTGCTCTCTCTCTCTCAAATAAAATAAATAAAATCTTAAAAAAAAAAAAAGTGCCTCACCCTAAGAGGCACCAGCCTATCATAAATGTATGTGCAAGGAGACTTGGTAAAGGAGGGACTGAAATCAAGATGATGATGCTTCTGCCTTGGGCCTAGGATATATCTAAAAACTATACTGTAATCATGTTGTAATCTGAATGAAGAAAAGCCATACTTACCAAAAGACAGTGGTCTTTCTGGAATCTATAATAAGGAGAACAAAGGGCCGAAATCTGCCAGGATGTTCACAGTGCTGGGGAGGGGCAGAGTTCTGTGCCTAGATGATCCACTGTAGAATAGAGAAGAGCCACCCACCAGATCCCTATAGCTTCCTGGAAATGCCAGAGAATATTTCCTTTACACCATCTCTTTTTCCACTAGACAACCCTCTGATCTATTATTTGCTTATGGCATGAATTTATTCACCTAGAGGGAATATCTTATGCAGCTAACCAGCTCCAGGTGTCCAGCCAGAGATGTCTTCCAACCTAAATTAATAAATAATCATGATAATAGCAAACACATATAAAGAACTTACTGGGTACCAGACACTGTTTCTTATACATTTTAACCTACCTGACCCTTACAACAGCTTTCAGCTAGGTGCTATGAGTTAGACTCCTTCACAGGTGAGGAAACTGATGTACAAACAGGGCAAGTACTGTGGTCAAGATGACCCTTCTGGGATTCCCAGATAGTATTTGTGCTTAAGTGCCATGCTCTGCTGCTGCAGCTGATAAATAGTATTCTTATTCCACCTTGTTCTCCTAGGGTTTCGTTATTGAGGATAAGTTCTACCAGTCTGGCAAACTCAATGTGGACTGATAAACTGAAGTTTGTCCACTGTGCAAGGGGAGGACTCATTTACAGAGCTCTCCATGGACAAGTTAGGATTTGGAAGGTTTGCACCCAGCCTGATTACAGAGCCACACTATTAACCACTATACTTTATCACTATTATCATTCTTAATTACTTCATTTACATATTCACTCAATGAGTATTTATTAAACGTACATGTCAGGCATTGAGTTTAGTTCTGGGGATACGGGAGAGAACAAAATAGCCATAGTTCCTGCCTTCACACTTACCAGAGGAAGAGAGGCGTTAAACAGCTAAATACAAAAAAAGCTATGTGGTTTGTTACAGCTGATAAGTGCTAAAAGGGCCAGACCCTTTTAGTAAATGGCAAAGACAATCCTATTACTTGGCAAATTCCAAGGATTTAGAAGTTACCTCTCAGGAACCAGGAACAGTATTATATAACAGTGTCACAGCCCGTTTTTTTCACTCTGTCTGATCCTACTGTCCTTTCTTCCCTTCCACTGGTGTTGATCCTAAGTGTACTCCTTAATAAACTTCCTGAACACTCATCTTTGCTTCAGTTTACTTTTCATGGAACCCAACTTAGAAGATTTGGTGCTAGGAATGGTCCAAGAGAGCAGACACTCTGATTGCATTTGGGAGTTGGCCATTGGTCACAGGGCCACAGTGAGTCACTGGTGATGGGTAAAACACAACAACCACAAGAAAGCAAGGCAACTGTTAAAAGTTTCACCTGTGGTGTAATAGGAAAGAGCATGTGGTGTATAATGAAAGAACAGGCATTGCTGTCAAAGTACAGGGGAGATAGTATCCGTAAGCACGTAGGATTACATGGCTACTGCCAAATGGAATGGATGCTGGGAAGAGGTAACAATGATTAGAGTGGTAGTTCTGCAATTCAAAATGAAGTGTGAAAGCCAGAAGACCTTCTGGGAGCATGTAAAGAGGTTCTCATCTCCTGCAGTGGGAAGACAGAGAAAACTGAGGACCAGTCCCAGGACTTAAACGTAACAGTACGAAAGCCAGGTGGAAACTTGCAAAAACTAAAGTCTCCACTTAGGCAGGAGTGATATGTCAAGGTCAAGACCCTCATTGGGAAAGAGCAGAACTGTGACACATGGGATGGGGACATTTAGGTTCATTCAGTCTTGAATCCCTAAATTCCCTTCACCCTGCTGAGCCTGCCCAGATGCCCCACTCCTCCCCATCCTCCTTGCTTGTGAATTAATGAAAAGCCTCCTCTCTGTGGGATAATAATGCACTTATCTCAGGATACACCTACACTTCCCCTGCTGATTACTAGGTAATAATTAAAGTGAAGCCACAACATATGATATTCCAGGGACATTCTAGGGCCAATAATATTGGAAGGTGACCCTACCGCAAAGAAGCTGTAGAACGTAGCTCACAGGTACCACAGGAACCAAGACTATACATGGCAACCACTACATTTAAGTGTAATCGACATGTTAAGAGAGGAGATAAGATGGAACCATATAAAACACTCAGTGAAAACCAGCGAAGGCAGACCAAAGAAGATAATGAATAGAAAACAGTTACAAAATCAACCTAGGGAAACAAGGACAATGACTTAAAAAATGGGCAAAGGATTTGAATAGAAATTTCTCCAAAGAAAATACACAAATGACCTATAAGCACATGTGAAGATGCTCAACATCACTAATCATCAGGGAAATGTGAATTAACACCCCAACGAGGAGCCACTTTTACACCCATTAGGATGGCTATTATAATAAACAAAACAAGTGTTGGCAAGGATGTAGAGAAATTGGAACCCCAGTGCATTGCTGTTGGGAATGTAAAATGGGGTAGCCACCGTGGAAAACAATATGGTGATTCCCAAAAAAATTAAACATAGAATTAACATAGGATTCAGCAATTCCACTTCTGGGTACGTACCCAAAAGAACTGAAAGCAGGACTCGAATGGACATTTGTACACTAATGTTCATAGCAGCATTATTCACAGTAGCCAAAACGTGGAAACAACTCAAATGTCCACTAATGGATGAGTATATAAAGAAAACGTGGTATATACATACAATGGAATATTATTTAACTTTAATAAGAAATGAAAACCTGACACGTGTCCAACATAGATGAACCTTGAAGGCATTATGCTTAGTGAAATAAGCCAGACACAAAAGGACATGTATTATATCATTCCACGCATATGAGGTACCTACAGTTGTCAAATTCATAGACACAGGAAGTAGAATGGTGGTCGTTGCCAAGGGTGGGAAAAGGTAGAAACAGGGATTTCTTGTTTAATGGGTAACAGGGTTTCCATTTGAAACATGAAAAAGTTCTAGAAATGAGTACATGCACATCAATGTGAATATACTTAATACCACTGAATTATATACTTACAAATGGTTAAAATGGTAACCATTTGTTGAATATATTTTACCACATTAAAAAGAAATGAGAGAAAGAAGGTAAAAATGGTTGCCTCCCTTAAAGATCTAAAAGATGGATGGGTGGTAGTCCATGTCATACCTCCATTTAATTTACTGGTCAGGCCTCTGCAAAATCCAGACAGATTCTGGAGAATGGCAATTGACTATCACTAACCTAGCTCAATAGCATCCCCAAATGTAACTGCTCTGTCAGGTGTGTCATCTTTGCTAGAGCAGATGGACTCAGGTATGTGGTATGTGGCAATGATCTGGCAAATTGACTTTTTCTATCCCTATCAAAAAAAAAAAAATCAGAAACTATTCACCTTCCTTTGGAGCATGCAACAGTATTCATTTACAGATTTGCTCCAGTGCTATGTTAAAACTCTGCTGTCCTCTGTCATAACATAGTCTAAAGAGACATGAACCAGCTGGGCCTCCCACAGAATACCACAGTGGTCTGGGAAATTGATGACATCATACTAGCTAGACCAAATAAACAGTGACTAGGAGATTGGAGGCCTTGGTAATTCACATGCACTCTTGAGGGAGACAAACCTTAAAAGATTCAGGAGCAGGGCGCCTGGGTGGCTCAGTTGGTTGAGCATCTGGCTCAGGTAATGATCTCAGGGTCATGATCTCAGGGTCATGAGATGGAGCCCTGTGTTGGGCTCCGTGCTGGGGATGGAACCTACATAAGATCCTCCCTCTCCCTCTGCCCCTCCCCACGCCCCTCTCTAAAAAAAAGAGAGAGAGAGAGAGCTTTCCACATCAGTAATATTTTAGAGTCTAGTGATCTTGGCTGTGCGGGGACATCTCTTCCTTGCCATCATGTACAAGGAAGCACAGTGCCTGCTAGGTAGGTCTCTTCAAGTTCTGGAAGCAATATGCTCCCAAAAGTACTGCTCTAACTCACATACCAGGTGACACAGATGGATGTCTTTTTTCCGGGGGTCCATAGTAAGAAAGGACTGCCACAAGTCCAGGCTAGAGGGCAAACCGCTGGCTTCTTGGATCATACAGCCCAGCAGATCCTACAGTATTAGGGGTGTCGGTGATGGAAAAAGATGACATGTGGATTTTCTGTAACCCCAGTTGGAGAATCACAATGTAGATCCATAGGTTCTGGATCAAAGCCATATCAACTGCAGCAGAGAATTATACACCTTTCAAAAAACAGCTTTTGGAGTACTCTCAAGCCCTGATTGAGACAGGTACCCCATCATTGAACATCAAGTGACCAAGACACTAGAACTGCCCCTCATGTGCTAGGTTCTATCACATTCCCCAAGCCATAAGGTGGGATGGGACCAGAGGGCAGAGGTACCTCTAGGATTAGACATCAATAAAACTAGAGAGCACAAGCAAGCTGTGTAAGCACAGGTAGTAGGCATGTAGCTCAATCAACCACCACTGTTAGACGCCCCCTCTCCCTCAGCTCTAATGCTGTGCTGGGGCCAGTTTGTACTGGCTCATGAGAGCTCATTGTTAAATTTTCAAGAATGTTACCATCCTGTTGACATGACATGGATAATTGAAATTGACCATGGTAGAAGTATTTATACCACGAAAATGAGCGAATGCTACAAATCACATATTTTTTTCTCCTTTTCAGTAAGCTGGTTGTTAAATATTTACCAGTAGACCACTGCTCATCTCACATCTCAATGATCAGTTGATGTAAGAGGGAAAAGCCTGAGATGGATCACAAATGACTCAGCAGTGCCTGCACGGCTGCGTCATTCAGCATGATCTTGAAAGATTCGCCATTTTGTGTGGAAAGAGAAGTGGCCTAAAATGAGAACACACAGGGATTCATGGGCATGCTGAATAACTTGGCCATCTGGCCAGGGGTGTGGAAGCAGAAAGCTTGGAAGATTGGAGGACAATGAGGATTAGGGTAAAGCCACACAGATGAACATAAGGAAATGGGCACAGAGTGTGATGATCTTTATTTCATGGGCCAATGCCCATCAAAGAATAGTCATCATAGAAGAGGCGCTAACAAACCACATACCATCCAGTGATAGGCCTCTGTCATCAGCCACTCCAGTGCTTGCTTGATGGCCACGTGAGTGGAGTTGTCATGGTAGCAGGGTTGGAAGCTATTTGTGGATACAACAGCATGGGTCCCACTTAACAAGGCTGATCTAGCTACCACCAGCCCTGAATATCCAACCTTTTCACAACAGAAACCAATGCTGGATGCCCAATATGATACAATTCCTCCAAGAGAAAAACTACATCAGATACTATCACCCCTAGAAGAGGTAGCCATTCCTTTTGACAAGAATAGACACAAATTCTAGGTATGGATTTCCTTTTTCTATCCAAAATCCTTCAGCCAGTACCATTATCCAAGCACACGGAATGTTTAATCCTCTATTGTGAGATTCTATATACCACGGTGTCGGACAAAGGGACCTACTCAACATTAGAGGAAGTGCTGGAACAGACATACGACCAGGAGACACACTGCTCATATCACATACTGCAGTAACCAGAAGTAACCTGCATGATAGAATACCTGGCTCAGAGACAACATCTTATGAAGATGGCATGCCTTCCTCCATAATGCAATGCACATTCTAAATAAATGACTTTTATATGGTGCTGTTTCCCCAATAGGTAGAATGCATAGGTCTGGGAATCAGAAGGTGGGAGAAGGAGGTCCCCACCTTCCTTCACTTCTAATGGCCCATTTTGGGAATTTGTACTTCCCATTTCTGAAACTCTGGATTCTGAATAGTTAAGAGTCCTAAAAGGAAATACTTCCACCATGGCTGTCAACTGTGCTCTCGGAGCTCCTCATGCCAAGGGACCAGAGGGCAAGAAGAGGAATCACCGTCCTGGCAAAGGTCATTGGCCTTGATCACCAGGAGGAGATTAAAGCTGCTGTTACACAAAAAAGAGGATGTCTTCCTCTCAGGTGATCCATTTGAGCACCTCTTAGTACTCTCATTTCTAATTTTGATAATAAATATACAAATGTAGTAGCTACAGCCTGAGACTGGCATAGTTACCAGGGACCCGGACCCTTAAGATTTGAAGGTCTGGAGTTTTTGTTTGTTTGTTTAAGATTAATTACTTTATTTATTTGAGAGAGACAGAGAGGGAGGGAGAAGCAGACTCCCCACTGAGCAGAGAGCCCAACATGGAGCTCGATCCCAGGACCCTGAGATCATGACCTGAGCCAAAGGCAGATGCTTAACCGACTGAGCCACCCAGGGGCCCCCCGAAGGTCTGGTTTTTATTACCAGGTAAGTCATCAGGAGCACAAAAGGTGCTACCTGAGGGTAAGGCTAAAATAGATGGCCAGTAGAAGAAGGAAGCGATGAGTATTGATTGCAGCCCTGAGACCTACCGCAGGGCTGGTGTCTGCACACCTCCTACCCAGGGTAACCTATGTCTAATAACCGATTATTATGGGAATATAAGTGTTGGTCCCACCCACTGTGATCTGGACCCAGTTGGAAGAGCTATCCTAGCTTTGAGGTCCCCACTGGGATTGACTTTGGCCTTTTGAGGGACTATCACAGCCACACTTTTCTCTCTATCCAATCCTACTTTCTTCCCTTCTTTTCCACTGGTGTTGATCCCCAGAGTACTCCCTCATAAACTTCCTGTGTGCTAATCTCAATATCAGAGTCTGCTTCCCAAGAAGCCTAATTTAAGATATTAGAGTTGGCTTCCTTATTTTCAATATGAACAACCTCCAAACACTTTCTAGATGACTCGTCAGAAAGTTGAACATCTCACATATACATTCATTCATTCAGTTAACAAATATTTACTTAGCGCCAACTATATGTCAAGAACTGCTCTGGATGCTAAGGCTATAGTGATGAACAAAATAGAAAAGATTCCTGCCCTTGTGGCCCTTATATTCCAGTGGAGAGTAACAAACAATGAGCAAGAAATTCATAGGATAATTTCAGATATTGATGAGTACTGTGAAGAAAATAATACAGGATAGTATGACAGAGAATGACTAGAAGTGCTAGAAGTGGGAGGGATTCTACTGAGAAGGTAGTTAAGAAAGTCTTCTCTTAGAAGTTGCATTAGACAAGGCAAAGGCTCCTTGGCATGAAGAGCTTCAAGAGCACAGTTGTCAGCCATGGTGGAAGTATTTCCTTTTAGGACTCTTAACTATTCAGAATCCAGAGTTTCAGGAATGGGAAGTACAAATTCCCAAAATGGACCATTAGAAGTGAAGGAAGGTGGGGATCTCCTTCTCCCACCTTCTGATTCTCAGCCTATGTATTCTACCTATTGGGGAAACAGCACGATATAAAAGTCATTTATTTAGAATGTGCATTGCAGTATGGAGCCTTTTTAAGGACTGGAAAAGAGTATTCCAGGCAGATAAAAGAGTGAGCATAAGGAATGAAGTTCGTATGAGTGTGGTAACAATAGGAAAAGACCAGCATGGATGGAGGTAGTGAACAAGGGGGCGTGGGCTGAGTTGAGGTCATTAAGGTAGGCAGGGGCCAGATTGTGTAGGACCCCATGGGTCATTGTAAGGAGTTTGGATCTACTGTAATCTCAATGGAAATCTACTGAAGAATTTTAAACAAGGAAGCAACATTTCTGTTTTACTTTTTAATAAGTCACTCTAGCTACCTTTAGAGGATCAACTACGCAGGGGAAAGGCAAAAATGGGAGCAGGGAGTTTAGTACAGAAGCTACTGAAGTAGCCCAGATGAGAAGTGATGGTGACTCAATCCAGAATGATGACAATAAGCAGGTGAGATAGAATTGGATTTGGGATCTAGTTTTGAGACAGAACCCACAGGACATGCTAATGGATTGTCTCAAAAGAAGTTTGGGAAAGGAGAAAGAAAGGAGAAGAATATGGGACATCTGGCCAACTGGGTATATGGTGGAACTATTTATTAAGGTGGGTAGGATTGTGATGGATGGGTTGGAGGGGATGAATTAAGATGAATTAAGAGTTCTATTTTAGTCATGCTAAGTTTGAGATGCTTGTCATCTCCAAGTGGAGATAGCAAGGATATCTCCAGCTAAACCTCCAACTAAAGCTTAGGGCTGGGGATGTAAATCTAGGCATCATCAGCATAGAGATGTTATTTTAAAACATGGAACTAGGGGCCCTGGGTGGCTCAGTTGGTTAAGCATCTGCCTTCGGCTCAGGTCATGATCCCAGGGTCCTGCGATCAAGTCTGCTCAGCCGAGAGCCTGCTTCTCCCTCTCCCTCTGCCCCTACCGTCCCTCCTCCCCCGCTTATGCTTTCTCTCTCTCTCTCAAAATAAATTTTAAAAATCTTTTTAAAAATAATAGTAAATAAAAAAATAAAACCATGGAATTAGGTGAGATCACTTCATCCATGAGTGAGAACTAGTCCCTGGCATCCTCTTGGTATCCTTTCATCTGCCAGTGAAGGCAACAGAGAAGGACCAACCATCAAAACCAGGTCCCTTGGGGTGCCTGGGTGGCTCAGTCGTTAAGCGTCTGCCTTCGGCTCAGGTCATGATCCCAGGGTCCTGGGATCGAGCCCCGCGTTGGGCTCCCTGCTCAGTGGGAAGCCTGCTTCTCCCTCTCCCTCTCCCCTTGCTTGTGTTTCCTCTCTCGCTGTGCCTCTCTCTGTCAAATAAATAAATAAAATCTTAAAAAAAAAAACAAAAAACACCAAGTCCCTTGGTAAGAACAGTAGACATATCAAGAAAAAAAAAATGTTCAATGTTTCTAGGAAGCCCAGTGTAGTAGGCAGGACTTTGGCCCCATGATCTTCATTCTCTGGATATTTCACCTACATCTACTACATTATGTGACAAAAGATACCTTGCAGATGAAATTAAGCTCACAGACTTTATGATGGGGAGACTATCTTGGATTATGCTCGCAGTCCCAGTGTAATCAAATAGCCTTTAAAAATGGAAAAGGAAGGCAGAACAGTCAGACTGATATGATAAAAGAAGAGGAAGGAGAGATTCTAAGCATGGGAGGGACCCATCCTCTATTGCTTTGGAGTTGGAGGAAAGGGGCAACGAGCAAAGGAGTGAATGTGACCTCTAGAAACTGAGAACAACCCTTAGCTGATAGCCAGCAAAGCAAAGAGTTCTACAACCGCAGGAAACCAAACTCTGCAAATAATCTGAATAAACAAAGGAACAGATTCTTCCCTAGAGCCTCCAGAAAGGAATTTAGTCCTGCTGACACCTTTATTTTAGCCTGGTGAGTCACCTGTCAAACGTCTGTCATACAGAACTATAAGATACATTTTGTTGCCTCAAGCTGCTAAGTGTGTAATAATTTGTTACAGCGACAATAGAAAATGAATGTAGAAGTAAGATGGGGCAGACATCTGACCACTGGATTGGGAAAGATGGAGGCCATTGATGACCTTTATGTGAGCTGTTTCAGAAGAGTGGTGGTGATGAAAACCTAGCCAAAGTGGTGGAGTGAATGAGAGATGAAAAGATATATAGGAGGAGGAGAGAAGCAGAGACACAACACAGAGGGATAGGTAAAGCCATGAGTTCTGATACAACATCCAGGCCCCAGAGAAAGCATTCGAGCTGGTAAAAAATAATACTGAGGTCCACCACCAAGAAGTCAGGCCACCTCTGGGTTGGCTAACAGGTCTAGTGCTAACATTGAAGGGATCTGGGGCAAGGATACAAATGATTGCTCATGGCCTGTGGCATACACACCTCTGTCCCCTCCCTCTATGGACACCCTAGCCCAATTGTCATGGCTCCCATCCAGGTTCCCAGGGGTAGGGACTCCAAATGGCCACATGCCCTTGGCTCTGTAGACAACTTGCCAAGTGCGTGAATATTGGCTCGAGAAGACCCCCACTGGAGCCCTCAATGGCCCAGGCCTCAGAGTCATGAGAATGGTCATGAGACTTGGGCCATTCAGGGTTTGAGCCCGAGTTCCCTGAGTCTATGGGAGACCCTGCTCTAGGCTCTGGTAGTTTGTACCAGTGTCTCCTCCTCTCATGATAACTTTATAAACAGAGCAGTAGGAAGCTCAGGGCAGCCCCATACGGGTACTGAGGCAAGTGAAACCCTAATGGAAGCCTATAAAGAAAACAGAAAGGAACAGAAAGTGAGGAATCAAGACTGAGAGACTTGAGAAGGCAGCCACATCACCCCCAAGTTGACACTGCAGCACAATCACAATGCCTAAACTCACTTGGTGTCTGAAGACAGCTCCCCCCACCCTCCCCCGCTCAGCTTTACACACTTCTCAGGCAGTCTTCCTCATGCGGAACTACGAGGGAACAGGATTTCACCATCTCCACTGACCCAGTGAGAGCCTGACTTCCGCTGGTCCGTGTTTCTCAGTTGGGTGGGATTAATGAGTCACCGTCTGACCCAGGATTTTGGTTCTTGTTCTCTTGGATCTGCATGCCCACAAATGGAGTCCATTCTCTTTCTCCACTCCTCCTCCTCGTAACTTGCCCAGAAAGAACGCCCACACTGCTCACACCCTGGTTTCCCCACCAAGAGGAGAGAGGCTTACTGTTACCCAGCTGTGTTACTTGCATTCCAAGGGTGAAGAGATATTAGCCCCACTCTCAGTCACAGGTCCAGGCTACATTCGTGGTCAGTTCTCCCAAAGCCACTTTTCTAAAAGCGAATTCACCAAAGGCCGATTCACTGAATGCCTCAGTCTCTAAAACCTCAGTCACTAGAAATTTTGTGTGGATCTTTCCCATAGCTTCCATGTCCCTCCTTAACACACTCGTGCTTTCCTCCACCTTCTTAAACTTGGGATTATTCTTTTAATGCCATTGTCTACGAATTTCATCAACTGTGTTATTTCTGGGGTTGTTTTATTGATTCCTTTTTCTCACCATCAAGAGTTATATTATTCTGCTTCTTTGCATGTCTGGTAAGCTTTTATTAAATGCAAATACTATGAATGTTGTCTTGTTCAACGTGGGGAATTTTTTGTTCCTTTAAATATTTTTGGGCTTTGCTCTAGGGCAGAGTTAAGATATTTGGAAGGAATTCGATCCCTTTATTATTTTTTTTAAAGATTTTATTTATTTATTTGAGAGAGAGAGTGAGAGAGAGCACAAGAGGGGGGAGCAGAAGAGGGAGAAGGAGACTCCCCGCCGAGCAGGTAGCCCGATGCGGGACTCGATCCCGGGACTCCAGGATCATGACCTGAGCCGAAGGCAGTCGCTTAACCAACTGAGCCACCCAGGCGCCCAATAAATAAAATCTTTAAAAAAAAAAAAAAGAAAGGGGAGATACAGGGACGCCTGAGTGGCTCAGTCGGTTAAGTGTCCTAGACTCTTGATTTCAGCTTAGGTCATGATCTCAGGATCCTGAGATCAAGCCCCATGTTGAACTCTTGCACTCAGCTGGGAGTCTGCTTGAGATTCTCTCTCTCCCTCTCCCTCTGCCCCTCCTCTTAGTCGGGCACCCTCTCTCTCTCTCAAATAAATAAATAAATCTTAAAAAAAAAAAAAGAAAGGGGAAATACACAACACACATGTACACATACTAGTATGTATACACATATGCATTAATCTACTTAAATTTAAAATTGCCAAGTTGATCAGCTGTTACCACAGTCTTTTTTTTTTTTTAAGATTTTATTTATTTATTTGACAGAATGAGAGAGAGCACAAGCAGGGTGAGCAGCAGAGGGAGAGGGAGAAGCAGGCTCCCCACTGAGCAGGGATCCTGATGCAGGGCTCAATCCCAGGACCTTAGGATCATGACTTGAGCCAAAGGCAGACACTTAACCAACTAAGCCACTGAGCCACCCAGGCATACCTGTTACCGCAGTCTTAAATGACTTCCTGTTAGGGGAGATAGTGAAGGACCAGGTACAGTAGCTGGACTTTTTCGAATATATCTTGCTTTTAGATTTGACTTTAAAACCATATATAGATTACATAGTTATACACCTTAAATTTTTAAAAAGCAATCTCTGAAAAACTGAAAGTAACCAAATGAACCCAACCCAAATGGAATCAGGTTGGTGGTACAGCTACACAGAGAGAACCTGTATAAAACGACTCTTAAAGCATGGTAATTTGATAGCCCGTCCCTAGTGAGATATGCCCTAAGGGCAAGAAAAGACTTGCAGAAACCGTCTTAAGCTGCTCTCAGAAATCTCGCTTTTCTGAAGCAGAATGGAGATCCTTATTTTGAGACTGGACTGTAAGCAGAGTGGCCTACAGTCAACGAATTCTGTGGGGATTGTCAACAACTCAAATTTTTCAGTGTGGCCAAAAGGAGATCAATTAGTTAAGTAAAAATCCTGTAGTCTTTAATTTGAATCAAAACTATTGATAGAAACTCATGATATGCGTAATCTTATAAACAAACGCCATTTTCCTACTCCATCCACTGAAAAAGTCCAAACACTGTGACTCAGCCAGTAATGTCAAGTGCCCAGATGGTGGTCTCATCCCATTTTCCCTAGAAGGCAGCAGGGCCCTGGGGCTACAGCCACTGACAGGTCTAGGGCAGGAAACACATGGCCTGCTCTAAGCATCTGAGCTTCCTTTTCTCTGATATGACTTCCAAGATTCCCAGGGCTGTGTGCAAAGCCAACCCAAAGAGGCCCCAGAGGCCACTGAAACATACAAATAACTATCATTGAAATACATGAATATTGAGGCCCACTAGTTCTTTTTTTTTTTTTTTTAAGATTTTATTTATTTGACAGAGAGAGACACAGCGAGAGAGGGAACACAAGCAGGGGGAGTGGGAGAGGGAGAAGCTGGCTCCCCGCTGAGCAGGGAGCCCGATGCAGGGCTCGATCCCAGGACCCTGGGATCATGACCCGAGCCGAAGGCAGACGCTTAACCATCTGAGCCACCCAGGCACCTGAGGCCCACTAGTTCTTAACAAAACAAACCACCCAAGCCAAACTCTGTGGTCACCCTTAGAGTATTCCAAGAAACCAGCTCATCTGAAATCCATCCTTTATCTTGTTCTCCTGGGTAATCTGTCCACCAGGGACCCAGGTGGCTGTCAAGGACACAGCATCTTTGTAGAAGAAACATCTAAAGCTGTTCCAGTTCACAATAAAGAAGGAGTGATGGAATTAAAATACCCGCCCCCCCCCCCCCCCATGAATCCGAACAATGCAGTGGATACACGAGTGCTGAGCATCAAAGAGAGACAATCAGACATCCTGGGCCACCTTCTATGAAGAGGATTTGCCAGAAAATTGAACCTGAGTCTGATCAAACTTCTAGATCTAACCACCAATACATGGAAACTACAGGAGACAGAGGAATACATTCAATGACACCAAAGAGGTGCAATTATCAAAATTCAGCCTAGGAAAATGCTACTGGACAGTCTATTTCCTTCAGTAAATTGTAAGAACAAACGTGACAGAGGGAGAGTCTACAGATTAAAAACAACAAAAAAAACCAACTAAAAACCAATTACCCCCAACTGCAATTTAGGGCTTTATTTTGATCCTGAGTCTAACAAATAAGCGAAATAATCATGAGATCACTGGGGCAACTTAAACAGTGACTAGACATTCAATTACATCAAGAACTTTTTAATTTTTACGATGAGATAATGCTATTTCCTTTTTAAAGAAATACTGAAATTGTTACAGATTTTAAAAATATCAATTCTGCCCTTAAATAGACATAACAACATTCCATTTATGATCTCAACAGTTCTCTTTTGGAGGGGTGGAGGGAGTTGGATAAAATTATATTAAAATCCACAGGGAAATATAAATGCCTGAATAGCAAAGAAAACTATGAAGAAGATAAATAATGAGAGACTTGTCTTCAACTGAAAGCCACTGTAATAGAAATCACTGTAATACAACCAACATGGTATTGGCATAAGAGTAGACAAATCAGTGGAACACAAGAACGGATTCAAAAATAGATCTCAGTATATATCATAATTTAATATGTGCCAAAGGTAGTATTTCAATTCTATGGGAAAGAATGGTTTATTTAATAAATAGTGCTGGCGTAACTGGCTGTTCATCTAGAACGAAATGAACTTGTATCCTAATCTCACAACAAGCCTAGAAATAAATTTCAAGTGGATTAAAAACTTAAATATAAACAATAAATCTTAGAAGAATATTTAGGTGACTACATGCAAATCTAGGGTACAGAGAACACCTTTTTAACTAAAATCAGAAACATGGAAAGTATACAAGATAAACATTTGGTGACATAAAAGTTTAAAACTTTTATATGGTGAAAGATACCATAAAGTCAAGAATCAAAATATGCATTTAGGACACTATGTGCAATGCAGGCAACAGATAAAGGGTTAATATTTCTTATATGCAAAAAATTCTTACAAAGTGATAACAGAAAGATAAGCCCTTCCAATTTTTAAAAAAGGCAAAAGGTATAAACAGGCAATTTACAGAATAGCAAATCCAAAAGGCTAATAAACATATGAAAAGACACCCAAACTAACCAGCAGTCCGGGAACTAAAAACTAAAATAATAATGAGACACTACTCTACACCCATCAGACTGGCAACAAGTTGAAAAAGTGATATTATCTATTGCAATCTCATGCATTGCTTGTGAAAATGTTATTGCCTTTTAAGAAAAAAGATAGTTTAGGAGCATCTATCAAAATAAAGAATCCACATACCCTTTGACCCAAGGATTGAACTCTTCTGAATGTGGCCAGCAGAAATAAAAGAACCAGTACAGAAGCCTATATGCGAAATTGTGGGCTGCAGAATTATAGTGGCAAAAACCCACAGACAAAGTGAATATGCACCCATAAGGAAGTGTTCACTAAATTGTGTATCTGCATCACAAAACACTATGTCGTTACAGAAGAAGGTATTAAAACCCTCCCTATGAATTAGAAGGATTTCTATGAGATGTTGAGAGAGAAAGGCAAGATGCTGAGAATTGTGTACAGCATGGTTGCCAGTGATAACTAGTATATATGTATGAATGTGTGTGTATGTGTAAATGTATATATTTGTAAGCAAACCTCTCTTTGTTTATAATTTTGTGGACTTGGGGAAAAAGCATGGAATATTCTACAAGGAGTTGTTAACAGTTGTTAACAGCCAGGTTGAGGGTAGGGGGCTGAGATCTGGGCAGATGTAAGGAGGATAAAAGAAAAAAAAACAGCTGATCTACAATTTTTTAGGTTAGCATAATGATATATATACAGCGTATATATAGATCTAATGTATATTTATATATATATGTTGTATATATATACATACACATTAAGGTGTATATATGTTACATATACATATATATGCATAGTGTGTGTGTGTGTATATATATATGATGTATATTAAAGGAAAAAACTAGAGTTGAATCTGCCTCTACATATTTGCAGGGTGTCCATGATACGCTGTTAAATTTTAAAAAGCTTATAATGTGTATGGTATGATTCTGTTTTGTCAAAACAAAGCGCATGCAGGCAAACCTTTAAAACTTGGGCTGCACCAACACTTGTAATACTGAATGAGCCATGACAAAGATATGAAGGGATAAATGCCAGATTGTTAACATTTGTTACCTCAAAGGGGATTGAGATGGGGATGAAATGGTGATTCACTTATTCTTTATACATCACTGTACTATTTTACTTCTTACAATTGGCTCCCTTGCTTTGTAACTTGAGAAATACCAAGCTGAGAAAACAAACAGAAACTAACTAAGTAACTAACTAACTATATATAGAGAGAGAGAGAGCGAGAGAGAGAGAGGCTTCCATCTAGAGAATACAATATCTTTCATTATAGATTGAGGTCTTCTTTTTCCCCTTAAATAAAGTTTCTTTATATTTCTAGCCTGCTAAAATTCTTGTTGTTACTTTTGTTCTCTTAATCAGGATCGAGGGCTTAAAAGTTATTAAATCTTTTTTGGCATCTGTCGAGAAGATCGTCAGGATTTTTTCCTTTAATCAATTAATCTCATTTTTCTCCTCGATATCTGTACTGTCCCATGTAGTGATCTTGTCCAGTCTCGTAGCTTTAAATATTATACACGTGCCAACAACCCCCACATAGATCTCTGCAGCCCAGACTTCTCTTCCGTACTCCAGATCCTGGAGAACAGACTCTTGACATCTCCGCTTGAATGTCTCATTGATATCTCAAATTCAACATGTCCAAAATGGAACTCATGACCACCTTTCCCTCTCCCAAATCCCACCAAACCTTCTTGACCTGCAGCTACCCCTCAATCTCATCCATCCAGTTGCTCAGGCCAGAAAATGTGGGTCATCGACAGTGACTTTTCTCTTTCTTCCGCAAGTTACATCCAATGCATCGGGAAATCCTGTTTGCTCTGCCTTCAAGAGATATTCAGAATTGACCACTTCTCATCACCTGCACTGCCATTACTAGAACGTACACTCCAAGAGGGCAAGAATCTCGTTTTGTTCACTGATGTGACCCAAATGCCTAGAACGGTGCTTGGCACATAGCAGATGCATGACAGATAGTTGTCGAATGCAAGAATGAATTAGGGAGTTTCATTAGCTCAGAGCATAGAACTCCCCCAAAAGCAGTCCCTTGAATGCCACAATTCCTATCTTGCATGTATTTTGAACTGTGATAGTCTACTGGATTTTTTCCCTCTTAAATATGACTCCTTTTGCTTTTCCCATTTTAGAAATAATTCCAAATTTCTGGCTCATTAACGAAGCTTCCTATTATTTCCCCACATGGTTATAGATTCATTCTTCTTAAAAGTGCCTCTAACAGTGAGTGATTTCATAGAATTTGGTGCGGGAGGAAAGGCAGATGTGTGTGCTCACTCCCCCCAGACTTGACCTCAGAGAATTGGTAGTTTGTCAGTGTGAGTCAGTCTCTCCGAGTAAATCTGATGGACTTGAGTTACTGGGGACCCCATCAACACAATGTAGCCTTGTGAGGCCTGGCTTGGCCACCAGCTGGACTCCTCTAGTATCTCCAGCTCCAGCCCTTGAAATGTAACACTGCTCACATTAACCAGATATTATAAAGTATTTCTTTCAGTTCAGAGAGGAAATGAATTGCATAAATGCTACATAATAAAAATGAGGTTCTAATGTCTGACAACACATTTCCTTTCTACTAATCAACTCACTCTTAATATCAAAGATATCTACCCACATCCTTCGGGAACACATTGAAAATCTTACGCAGCTGAAAAAATTTCTAATCTCCCTTGGCCATGGCTCTACTAGTCAATTAAAGACTTTTCAAAATGTAAGATATGCATTTTTATGTCTGTTTTCAAAATCACTAAAGACCAGATTTTGACCATTGATTTATATGCTGAATATGCCTGCCCTATAAAAAGAAATTTGGTTAATTTGAGAGTTTGAGAATGTGCTAAACTATTTTTATCTAACTTCCCCATCAGCATAGCATTTCTAAACCACAGAAAAACATGGTTTTAGTTCCCTCATTAAAAAAAAAAAAATTATATTCTCAATGGTCTTGGTTCTTTGCTTTTTATGTAATTTCATGACTATGTTGGATTTGAGGGGAAAAGTGTTCACTGTGAACCTATTTGTCCAAGGCCAAGCATGAATTAATACAGATCACAAAATCACAAGGCTGTGACCAAAATTACTATTTTTAAGAATGTGACTTGACCTTTAACTACCAATATCAGCCAATACTGAGAAGAGACTTGAAGCTATCAGCTGAATCAGCACCCCACCTGTCAACACCCCATCTGTCAACTGGATAAACCAGTTTTTCCAGATCTTTACTTCAAACTGATAATCCTGCCCTTGGCCTTCTGCTAACAGCCCTACCTTTCCCTTTCCGCCACCAAGATACTCCAAATAAGGACTCTTGTTTCTAAATCATTGGTATAAATGAGTTCCATTATCTTGGGACAATCTATGAAAACGGAGGTCCTCATCTTCTTTGGGATTTTATTCCATTGTTCTAGCAGGTAAATTCTGCCTTGTGTTCATCCAAAATATATCTACTTTGCTGTAAACTCATTTTCTCTCAATCAAAATTATTGGACATGGAAAATCATTGCTCACATCCTCTGTATTATTCTTGGAGACAATGTACAAGTTCTCTTTTTGGTCTGTTCTATTTAAATTTTTACTTGTGAAGAAACAGAAAAGTACTTTTCATTTCTCATCATTTCCGGATGCTATTCAGCAATTCATGTGATTATTAAAATGTGGTGGCCACAAAGGGACCCCATTTACAAGATCTTTGCAGAAATGGTAGCTTTTGAAAGATTGAAACAATAGGAAAAATTAAATGGGAAATGACAGATTTAACTGTCTTAAATTTTTGGACTTTTTACCATGAAAATTAATAAAGCTGGTGGGGAAAGTATTTGCATCACATGTAATGGTTAAAAATTCACATCTCTACCATCTAAAGAATTCACTCACATATGTGAAAATCTGTTTATATATAAGATCCAATTCTTAATGAATACTTTTGTATTCATTTTTTCATTTATTTTGTTATTTTTAACTAAAACAATCTTTCTGAGTAACATCAAGACTCCAGTAGATACATACATGGACAATACCATTATTGGCCAAAGCTCACTTTTCCTCAATATCTAGTTGACAGGTCATGTCTTGGAAGCCCCCAACAAACTGCTACAAAAAGTAAGCTTTTCTTCAAACTCTGTGATCCTATATTCTATGTTATAACAATATTCCCTATATCCTTTGTTAGAGCAATCACTGCATTATTCCACAATTACTTACCTAACTGTCCTCAGTATTAGAAATGACCACCTGATAAGGTGTCAGAACAGGGACCATGTCTTTGCTTCATTATCTTTTCATTATTTAACATGGTGTGTGGTACAGGCAATAGGTGCTTCATAATTGTTTATAGAATGAATTAGTTCATGTTAAATGTAAATAGTAATTGTAGAATTACAGAAAATCTCTCCCTCCTCAAGCTCTTAATCAAAGATATGCAACATAATGCAATATTATTTTGTTCAAGAAGACTTTAATACATTGATGGACTTGTGTTCTCTTTGCCTAGGAATTAAAAAGATAGGAAGATTATTAAAAAGATCCTAAATGATAGAAATTGTCTTGAAATGAATTTACAAATTTAGTGTGATGCCAGCCAGCAAGCAGAGCTTTTAAAAACTTAATGCAATTATTCTAATGATCATCTAGAAAAACAAACATGAGAGAAGAGCCAGAAAAAATATCCGCAGATAAAAATAAGTAAAGAAAAAAGGGGCAACTGCCTGGCTCAGTTGGTTGTAGGTTCAAGCCCCACATTGGGGGAAGAGAGTAAAAGAATAAAAGATTAAAGATTAAAGATTAAGAGATTAAAAGATTAAAAAATCTTTTTAAAAAAGAAAAGAAATTCAGAGGTCATCTGAATCTCTACATCTTCTCCTTCACAAGGAAATTCAATGGCTTAAACGCTCAAAGAAATGTCATGACAACAACAAAAACCCTAGAAGAAAACATGAATAAATTAGAAAAAAATAAGTTTGGGGGTGCCTGGGTGGTTCAGTCGGTTAAGCATCTACTTTCGCCTCAGGTCATGATTCCAGGGTCCTGGGATCAAGCCCTGCATGGGGCTCCCTGCTCCGCGGGAAGCCTGCTTCTCCCTCTCCCATTCCCCCTGCTTGTGTTCCTGCTCTCGCTGTGTCTCTCTCTGTCAAATAAATAAATAAAATCTTAAAAAAAAAAAAAACTTCCAAAGATAAAATCAAAAACAAACAAGAAACAGAAAGAAAAGTGTTTGTAATACATGACACATGAAGAATTAACCTCTTTAATATGCATAGAGTTCATACTGATCCATATGGAGAAAATTAATGATCCAATAGAAAGAAGGGCAAAGGATAAGAACATAAAATTCATAGGAAAGCAGTAAATGGCTAATAAACCTATAAAAAGATAATAAAAGAGTATCAAAATAGAACAATGATGTTACATTTTTTACCTATAAGATTAGCAAAAAAAAGTTTTTAAATTGATGACATACAGTGTTGACAACAGAGGGGAAATAGATTCTCTTCCCTCCTGAAACAATTGGTGAAGGATGAAAATATACATCATATATTTGAGAGGGCAATTTGGCAATATTAATTTAAAAAACACTTAAATAAGAACAAACAAGCAAAAATACATTTAGGGGGCACCTGGGTGGCTCAGTTGGTTAAGCGACTGCCTTCTGCTCAGGTCATGATCCTGGAGTCCCGGGATCGAGTCCCGCATCGGGCTCCCTGCTCAGCAGGGGGTCTGCTTCTCCCTCTGATCCTCTTCCCTCTGACCCTCTTCCCTCTTGTGCTCTCTCTCATTCTCTCTCTCAAATAAATAAATAAAATCTTTAAAAAAAATACGTTTAGGGATTTTTGTTGTTGTTGTAGGATTGTTTGAAACAATAAATGCTAGATACATCCTGAATGCAATCAATAGGGAATTAATTAACCAAATTATGATATAGCTATACATTGGATTCTGTGCAGCTAAAATAGAATGTGTTAGAATAGGGAGATATAGAACTGTATCTATCACTAATTGAAAAGAGAAGCAAATTGAGAACAGTGATAGAATACGATTCCATTTGTTAAGGTGCATACATATAGCATATATACATTGCATGCATTTATATCAAAACTATCTGGGAGGATACAAAATTTATTAACAACGGCGACTTCTGGAAACAGGATTGAGAAGAGAAAGATATGAGGGACGTTTACTTTTTACTTTACACTCTTATATTTTATGTGTATGCAGTATTTTTTTGTAATCAAATTTAAAAACATTGTGAAATAATGCTCACATTTCACATAGCAGTTATTAGCAGCAAAACCCTCTGACAAACAATCTGGCAACACACGGTGAGCTGCAGAGCTGGGATCAGTTTGAGGCAAAGGAGGCACTTGTCCTGGGGGCAAAATTTAAGGGGATGGCAAAAAACTCAGTAGTCAAGATAAGCGATATTTTAATGCAACATTAAAAAAGAAAAAAAGCAAAGTTAATGCAAAAAAAAATCTATTGGTGAACAGAATATCAAAAATTTAAATGAAGTCCTACAATTGCATGAGTGGCCTTACTCATTTCTCTTGAATCCTGGTCCCTTTGGATTCTGTCTTTATTTAAAATATTGGGCCACCTGAGTGGCGCAGTTGGTTAAGCATCCAACTCTTGGTTTCAGCTCAGGTCATGATCTCCGGGTCCTGAGATCAAGCCCAGAGTTGGGCTCTGCACTCAGTGTGGAGTCTGCTTGAGACTCTCTTTCCCTCTCCCTCTGCCCCTTCGTCCCCTCCATGCTCTCTCTCTCAAACAAATAAATAAATCTTAAAATAAAATAAAATATTACTACTTTATTAATCATTGATTTAAATTTTTTAAAAATAATTATGCATTCACAGGAATTTGCAAAGGTTATAAAGTAGTCCCTCCTTATCTGCAGTTCCATGGTTTCAGTTACCCACGGTTAACTGCGGTCCAGAAGCAGATGATCCTCCTTCTGACATATCATTAGAAGGTCAGTAGTAGACTAGCGCACCCCGGGATGTCAAAAAAAAGAAGAAGGAGAAGGAGGAGAAGGAGAAGAAGGAGGTCAGTAGTAGCCTAATGCTGCGTCACAATGCTTAAGTCGTTCACCTCACTTCATCTCATCACGTGGGCATTTTATCATCTGACATCGTCTTAAGAAGAGTGAGGACAGTACAATAAGATATTTTGAGAGAGACCACATTCACATAACTTTTATTGCAGTGTAGTTATAATTACGCTCTTTTATTATTAGTTATTGTTAATCTCTTACTATGCCTAATTTATAAATTAAACTTTATCATAGGTCTGTATGTAAAGGAAAAATCATAGTATCTATAGGGTTTGGTATTGTCTACAGTTTCACGCATCCACTGGGGGCCTTAGGACTCATCCCTGTGGATAAGGGCAGACTACTGTACAGAGAGGTCTTTGTGTATTCTTTACCTAGTTTCCCACAACAGTTAATTTTTATATAATCATAGTATAACGTCAAAAGCAGAGATTTGACATGGGTGCAATGTGTAGTTTTTGTGTTATTTAATAACATGTATAGATTCATGTAACCACCATGAACAAGATGCAGAATGATTCTATTCCCTCAGAGATCTCCCCTGTGCCACTCTTTATAGTCACATTCATCCCTTCCCTTCCCCCTCCCTAGCACTGGCAAAAACCAACCTGATTTCCATATCTATAATATTGTCATTTTAAGAATGTACATAAATGGACTCACACGGTATGTGACGTGTTGAGATTGGCTTTTCTTTTCACTCAGCATCATGATCTTTTTAAAATCCCTCCAAACTGTTGCAAGCATCAAGAGTTTGTTTATTTTTATTGCTGAGTATACTCCATGGTATGGATGCACCAGAGTTTGTTCTACCATTCACCTATTGAGGAATATTCTGGTTGTTTCCACTTTGGGGCTATTACAAATAGTGCTGCTACAAAAATTGTGCACAGACTTTTGTGCCGATATAAGTTTTCCTCTCTCCACAATAAAAGTCCTAGAATGTAATTGCTGTGTTACATTTAAGTGTATGTTTACTTTAGCTTTTTAAGAAACTGACAAACTATTTTCTGGAGGTGGTTGTATCATTTTAGATCCCCACCAGCAATGCACAAGAGATCCAGTTTCTCTACAACTTCCTCAGCATCTGGTATTTGTGATAGGTTGAATTGTGTGCCCCCCAATTTCATGTTGAAGTCCTAACCCCAGCACATCAAAATGTCACTGTATTTGGGCGCCTGGGTGGCTCAGTCGTTAAGCGTCTGCCTTCGGCTCAGGTCATGATCCCGGGGTCCTGGGATCGAGTCCCACATCGGGCTCCCTGCTCGGCAGGAAGCCTGCTTCTCCCTCTCCCACTCACCCTGCTTGTGTTCCTGCTCTCACTATCTCTCTCTCTGTCAAATAAATAAATAAAAATCTTTAAAAAAAAAAATGTCACTGTATTTGGAGATACGGTCTTTAGAGAGGTAATTAAGGATAATGAGGTTATTAGGGTGGGCTTTAATCCAATATGAATGGAGTCCTTATAAAAAGAGTTTCAGACAGACAAATACAGAGGGAAAACCACGGGAAGACACGGGGAGAAGACAGCCAACTCTAAGCCAAGCCAAGAGGCGTCAGGATGAAATCAACCCTGCCAACACCTTGCTCTGGCACTTCCAGGCTCCAGAACTGTGAGAAATAAATTGCAGTTGATTCCAGCTGCCCAGTCTGTGATATCTGTTATGGCAACCCTACTAAATTAATACTATTGTCACTACTTTTTTATTTTAGCTGTTCTGAGAAGTGTGTAGTAATATCTCATTATACTGTTACTTCGCATTTCCCTAATGGCCAATGATGTTGAATAGCTACTCATATGCTTACGTGTGCCACTCACAAAGCCTCTTAGGTAAAATGTTTCTGCATGTGTTTTGCCCACTTTCTAAACAGATTTCTGGTTGACTTTTAAGTATTCTCTGGATATTCTAGAAATGAGACCGTGGGTTTTTTGCAAATATTTCCTCCCAGTTTGTAGCTTGCTTTTTCATCCTCTTAACAGGTCTTTCACAGAGCAAAGTTTTGATTTTGATGAAGTCCAATTTATCCATTTTTTTCTTTTATGGATTGTGCTTTTTGGTGTTACGTCTAAGAACTCTTCACTACTCCTAGGTCCTGAAGACTACATTATCTTTTAAAAATTTTTTGGTTTTATGTTTTACATTTAACTCTATGATGCATTTGATTTAATTGTTGTATAAGATGTGAGGTTTAAGTCAAGTTCACTTTTTGTTTTTCGGGTTTTGTTTTGTTTTGTTTTTTGCCTATGGATATCCAATTGCCTGAGTGCCATTTATCTACAAGACTATCCTTCCTCTGTTGAATTGCATTTGGCCATTATAAAAAATAAGTTGACTGTACTTGTGTAGAGCTATTTCTGGGTCCTCTATATTGTACCCCCAATCTATGTGTCTATCCCTCTGCCCAATACCACACAACCGGGATTACTATTGCTATATAGTAAGTCTTGAAATCAGGTAGAGTGATTCCTTCTGTTTTATTCTTCTTTTTCCGAAGAGTTTTAGCTATCCTACTTTCTTTGCCTTTCTATATAAATTCTAGAATTAACTTGTCTGTATCTACAAGAAACTTTGCTGGGATTGTGATGGAAATTGCACTAAAGCCATATATCAGCTTGGAGAGAACTGACATCTTTAATATGTTGAGTCTTTCAATCCATGTAAATGGTACTGTATTTTTAATTTTGGTTTTCTTATATTCATTGCTAGTATGTGTACAATTACTGCTATGTACACTTGTATAACAGTGGTTTTGTTACGCTGATCTTGTATCCTGCAACCTTGCCAAAGTTACTTGTTCATTCTGTTTTTTTTAATAGATTCCTTGTGATTTTTTTAATGTAGTGTAGATCAGCATGTCATCTACAAACAGAAAGTTTTATTTCTTCCTTTCCAATTGTATCCTTTATATTTCCTTTTCTTCCCTTATTACTTTGGCCAGAACACCCAGTGTTATGTTGAGAGCAATGGTAAAACTGGACAGCATTGTCTTCTTGATCTTAGGAGAAAAGCATTCAGTCTTTCAAATTAAGTTTGATGTTAGCTGTAGTTTTTGTAGATGTTCTTTATGAAGTTGTGGAAGCTCTCCTATTTTCCCTATTTTCTGAGAGTTTTTATTATGAATGGGTGTTAAATTATGTTGAATGTTTTTTCTGTCTCATTTGCTATGATCATGTGATTTTTCTCCCTTAACCAGTTAATATGGTGGATCACATTGATTGATTTATGAATATTGCTTCCATAAGAAATCAAAATGAATTTAAAAGGGGGAATTTTCTCTCCAAAGACTGAATCCCTGAGTTCATATACCTTTTGTACTTTATCTTCTTTATCTCCAATAATATACATTTCCTTTGTCTGTCTGTGCTCTGGTCCCATACATAGAAATCAAGAATATGGTGATGAATATAGGAATACAACAGAATGAAACCCTGAGGAGTCACTTCCCTTAGCCATTTGCACGGCCATTTACTTGGTTGAGGCCCTCATCATCTCTCCCCTGGAATATTGTAACAGCCTCCATTGACCTCCTGACCTCCAGCCTTGCTCTCTTCCCATTCATTTTCTCTGTAGCTACCACAGTGTTGTTTTTGTTTTTAGTTTTTAAAACACATAATTTGATCTTGAGACTTCCCTATTTAAATCTTTTTGTGATTCTTTCATGCTTAGAGGATAAAGTGAAACACAAGCCCCTTCATATGGTCCTGGCACTCAAGCCAATGTATATCTTCTGTCACTACCCGAAACAAAGCTCTAAAATCTAGCCACTGAACTACTCAGAGTTTCCTGAATAAGGCAAATATTTTGGCTTCATTCATGTTATTTTCCCCTAATTTTAACTCTCCTTACTCCTGTGACAAAAATTTACCTATCTTTAAAGACAAAAGAATTTACCATTTTAGAAATCTAATTTCTTTCTTCCCTCTCCTATTTCAAAGAAAATGAATCATTGGGGCACCTGGGCTGCTCAGTCATTAAGCGTCTGCCTTGGGCTCAGGTCATGATCTCAGGGTTCTAGGATCGAGCCCCGCGTCAAGCTCCCTGCTCAGCAGGAGGCCTGCTTCTCCCTCTCCCATTCCCCCTGCTTGTGTTTCCTCTCTTGCTGTCTCTCTCTGTCAAATAAATAAATAAAATCTCTAAAAAAAAAAAAAGAAAATGAATCATTATCTTTTTTATGTCCCATGGTCCTTCACTGCATCACCTGTAACCTTATATTCTTGATCAACAAGCATAACATATTTTCTGATAAATATACTAATACTAATGAGGACAATGGGTAAATTTTAAATCAAGACTCCATAATGCATTTGATAATATAACTATAGTATATTAAAATACTCTGTCATCACATTTGACAATAAAATATAATTACCATAGTTCCTTTTTTTAAAAAAATATCTTATTTATTTATTTGACACAGAGAGAGAGAGAGAGAACATAAACAGGGGGAGTGGCAGGTAGAGGGAGAAGAACAAGCAGACTCCCCACTGAGCAGGGAGCCTGATGAGGGACTCAATTGCAGGACCCTGGGATCATGACTTGAGCTGAAGGTAGTCGCTTAACCAACTGAGCCACCCAGGTGCCCCACCATAGTTCCTTGATTTGAAGACACTTATTGGATTTAAGATGGCACATTTATTTAGCAGTAACTTTCAAAAAGAACCATTAAGGGGCACCTGGGTGGCTCAGATGGTTAAGTGTCTGCCTTTGGCTCAGGTCATGGTCCCAGGGTCCTGGGATCGAGCCCCACATAGGGCTCCCTGCTCAGCGGGAAGCCAGCTTCTCCCTCTCCCTCTGCCTCTCCCCCTGCTCATGCTCTCTCTCTCTCTGTATCTCTGTGTCTCAAATGAATAAATAAAATCTTAAAAAAAAAAAAGAACCATTAAACCACATCAAATTTCTTAAACTACCAAACTTATCTGGATCATTACATTCTACCTTTTTGTTTAGCATTACAGAGTTTGAGAGTAAGTCTTCAACATATTGAGAATATAAGGGTCCTTCTGAATCACATCTCAACACTTGCAGCCATTGTGGTTTACAACATGGTCACGTTTGTAATCTGAACTGATGATAGTGAATTCTTTAGGACCCTTAGGACCCTTTAAGACTGTTAAATATTAAAGTATATTAAAGACTATCAGAGTTTTGTTTTTGTTTCTTATTTTGTTCAACTCAGAGTCTTGACTTGCTCCATTGCTGGAAGTTAACTGGCTTCTCTTTAAATGACAGGAAGCTTTGAACAAAGAAACTTCTAGATCCTGAGTGACAATTCTTCATGTTATGTGAATTGGTCACACCTGTCTCCCCCAGGTTTGGGAAGTTCTATCAGCTATTCCTGAGAGACTGGCTGTTTGTACTGCCTTTAATTGCATTGCCTGTTGAAGACAGGCTTTGTGTGTGTGTGTGTGTGTGTGTGTGTGTTCAATATTATTTATTTATTTATTTATTTATTTAATTTTTAAAGATTTTTATTTATTGGAGCGCCTGGGTGGCTCAGTCGTTAGGCATCTGCCTTCCGCTCAGGTCATGATCCCAGGGTCCTGGGATCGAGCCCCTCATTGGGCTCCCTGCTCAGCGGGAAGCCTGCTTCTCATTCTCCCACTCCCCCTGCTTGTGTTCCCTCTCTTGCTATGTCTGTCTCTGTCAAATAAATAAATAAAATCTTTTAATAAAAAAAATTTTTATTTATTTTAGAGAGAGAGCATGTGAGCAGGGGAAGGGGCAGAGGGAGAGGGAGAGAGAGAATCTCAAGCAGACTCCAAGCTGAGCACAGAGCCCAATGCAGGGCTTGATCTCACGACCCTGAGTTCATGACCTGAGCTGAAATCAAGAGTCAGATGCTTAATCGCCTGAGCTACCCAGGAGCCCCAATATTATTTATTTTTAAATTTTTTTTCAAAGATTTTACTTTTAAATCATTTCTACACCCAATGTGGGGCTCAAACTTACAACACCAAGATCAAGAGTCACATGCTCTTGAGCCAGCCAAGCACCCCTGATATTATTTTGTTTTAATGCTTCATCATAACATCATCTTCTGAAAGACATTTTAAGCAATAATTAAAAATTCGAAGTTTAGTTATAATTTGTCACCAATGCAAATAACTTGCAGAGGTGAGAAAAGGAGAAGTACATTCACTGTTCGGCACTAAATGTTTCCACGCTTGGGCCTTCCCACTTGTGTTATCCCAGATACTGACAACTTACTTTTCTGCCTGGCAGCTGGTAGGAAAGTAAGGGTTGACATTGATTGTAAATTGTAAAGACATACTCCAATTCCAGCAGTATAAAATAAGAAAAATTTTGCATTTACAATTACAACATTAACATGGTTGCCTAAGTGTTTGCTTCCTTTGCAAGACTATGCACTCCTTAGTTCTGCTATTTTTTCTACTTCATCTCTGTGTTGCTAGTGTCCAGTATAGTGCTTGGTATGTATTATGTGCTCAGTAAAAACTGTGGCATGAATGGGTAAATGCAAACTATAAGCTAGTCAGGTAACAAATGGTACATGTTCATCTTTCAGTTTTTTAGTTGGACTGACATAGGTTTGAAAGGATGGATCTCAATTTATTCTTCCTTGTTCGGTGAATTGTGATGGAGATGCTTTGTTGCTCAATTTGAAGAATATTTTTCTCAAATTCAGGAGGAAAAGGGTCACATAAATGGATACAATTTGCTCACTTAAATTGTCCATGAATCTTCAAAATTTGCTTCTACTTCTCTAAAAGGGAGCAGCTCACAAGTGAATAAACAAATAGCAAATATTAACAGGACATTTTAGAAATATCTGATAGTTCTTATGTCCAGAGACTGATTTTTCAAGGAAATGTATGCTGAAGGCTGCGATTCTTTATTGCATATCCATATCCATACAGTATATAAGCTAGTAAAATTGTTCTTGGTTGATAGGATTAAATTAAATAAACCAATATCTCATGGTGTTATTCTTAACTGTTCAGGAGTTGGGACTAGATGCCCTGTCCACCCAGAGGTTTTTAAAGAGGGAAGCATGAAAAGCCTGGGAATGGGGTGTTCTAGGTATCCATTGCTATGTAACAAACTATCCCAAACTTACTAGCTTAAGCCATCAACCATTTTAGTATCTCTCACAATTTAGTGCCTAAGGAATTTAGCAGAAGCATTCTCCATGGCATCACCTAAAATCACTTGGCAGTATTCAACGGAAGGCTGAGCTGACCAGAAGGGTACAAGTTGACCTTACTCACATGTCTGGTGGCTTGGCAAGTCGGGTGAAAGGCTGAGTTCACCGTTACTGTCCACTGGCATGCCTACATGTGGCTTTCCTATCATGGTGGCCTCAGGACAATTTGTCTTCTTACTTGGCAGCCCAGAATTGCATGACTATTGTGACCCAATCTCAGAAGCATGTAGTGGCACCTCCATCATGTTCTATGGGTCGGAACCTGCCCAGATTCAAGAGGCGGGGACATAGACCCCCATCTCTCAAAGAAATGAGCATCAAAGAATTTGCAGGTTTGTTTTAAAACTGCCGTGAGCGGGGTGCCTGGGTGGCTCAGTCGATTAAGCATCAGACTCTTGATTTTGGTCACATCATGATCTCAGGGGTCATGAGATCAAGCCCCGTGCTCGGGTTCCTCACTCAGCGGAGAGTCTGATTGAGATTCTCTCTCTCCCTCCTCTTCCTCTGCCCCTGCCCCCCTCTCTAAAATAAACAAATACATCTTTTAAAAAAACTAAAACTGTCATGGGCGTGGAAGTGGGGAGAGTCCAATAGGAAGCCAAATGTATAGGGGAAAAGACTGCATGTCCATCAAACCTGAAGGTGTATGGTGAGGCTGCAAAGTGGGAGAATGAAAACAAGGTCAGAACTGAAGGACCAAGAGTCAGCAACTGCAGGATTGGAGGAACACCGGCATCAGCTATTCAGAAGTAGATCTATGAGCAGCAAGAGATGCCAGAATGTCCCTTTAGAAGAGTGGTGCAGTGCCTTGTGGGTGTGACATGGGGTAATATTGCCCCTCAGAGGTTGCTTCTTTGTGCTTGGACATCTGAACCGGTCTCATAATGGGGTCACCAGAAATCACCATTTCCTCTTCTCAACAACTCAGTCCTTCTTCTGTTCTACAGATCCCTCCTCTAAACCCTGACCAGGGATCACTGTATTCCTGGTCCTTCCTCAGGTACAAGCTTCTGCTCAGTTCCCTGGTCCACCCATTGCTTAATCTCAGGGGGTCTTTAGGACAGCGTGCCATGGAGAGATTCAGGGCTTCCCTGGCTTCATGAAACTGCTAGCAGGACCTCCATCTTCATCAGTCGATCTCAGATCTGTCCCTTGCATCCTGCCTTCCTCTTATTTTCCCCACCATCTTCGGTCTCTTTCCTTTGCTGCTTACCCTGCTGTTCCAATCCCTGAGTGCTAGTTCCCCTGGGGTTCTCCTGAGGCTTTCCCGGAACCGATATTCTTCACCCCACATTCCCCCACTCTCGGGATAGCGGCTTGTTGAACTGTCAGGAAATCTGCAAGCTCCTTGGCTTCACATGGATAGCTTCAACTTGGCCGTGGTGGCGCTGCCATAAACCAGCCTCTCTGCCCCAGAACAGGTTGTTAAACACTTACCAGCACACGACGGCCCGCCTCTTTACGATTTTATTCTCTCTCCCCTTGCCTCCCTCCAGCTCTGGTCTGAATTTCACTCAGAAAGCACCGTTTCCACTTGCTGTCGGGTCACAGAACATTTGCACTGGAAAATATGAAAGGGTTTGGAGCCGGTGACTTGGCTTCTCTAAGCCCTCATCTCTAGTCCGTAAAGGGGTGACAACGACATCCTCCTCGTAGGTTGTGGTGGGACGAGACCTGGTCACGCAGGTCTGGACTCAGCAAATACTCAGTACTTGCTGGCAGGTAGCACCCTGCTGTTCCCACCCCGCCCAGCCTTGTGTTACTCATTTATTCTCAGAGGCTTTTTGGAGCTGTGTTCTGTGAGAAGCTGGCACCAGGGATTCATCAATGACGTGTGTTTCAAGTTGAGAGAAATCATTTTCATGGTGGAAAAAGCTCACAACAATCCATGCACACTCGCTTATACTGTGATGAACTGCGGAAACCAGGTCTCCTGCAAGGCTAGCCCATGGGCAGTTCTCAGGCATTCTGAATACCAATTCTTGCATTGTAATCCATGCTGGTATTCTTTTACTTGGACAAAGCTATTATTCTTCTGCGAATACCTACATGGCATGTGTCTACATTCGACTTTGCCCAAATTTTGGAGGACCAGCTTCTCCATGTGCTTGTGCACTGAGATCTGATGTGAGTCATTCGGGCAAAATGTGTTAACAGCCCTTCCCCCCTCTACCCTGGACTCTGAAACACACAAATCCCATTCTATGCAACATCTGATGTCGACAATGGCTTTTGCCCAATGGAATTCCTATGTGATTCTTTTTTTTTTTTTTTTTTTAGAGAGGGAGATGGGCATGGGTGGGGGGGCAGAGAGAGAGGGAGAGAGAGAATCTTAAGCAGAATCCATGCCCAGTGTGGAGCGCCCATGCAGGGCTCCATATCACAACCCTGAGATCATGACTTGAGCTGAAATCCACAGTCGGATGCTTAACCAACTGTGTCTCCAGGGCACCCCTATCTGATTCTTTCTAAAAAACTGGTTTTACTGGGAAAAAAAATTTTTTTTCTTATGCTAATGTTATTATATTTGATAAGATTAATTACCCCCACTTTTAAAAATGCATATTTCAATAGCTAATAAGGATGTCAAAAAATGCATAAAGTAAAAATTAAAGGAAAAAATAGATGTTATTCATTAGACTTTGGAAAGCGCCAAGGTCCTTTTTTCGCTGCTCCATGGCTCCTATGGACAAATTCATTTTAAAGTCAGGTTAATGAGGCATAATTTACATGCAGTAAAATTTCCCTATTTTAGTGTACAGTTCTATGACTTTTGACAAACTCGTGTGTGTAGGTATAGGACATTTCCAGTCCTCCCCCAAATTCTCTAAGGCCCTTTGTAGCTGATCCCCTTCTCTCATCTCCAAGCCCTGGCAATCACTGATCTATTTTCAGTGCCTATAGTTTTACCTTTTCCAGAAAGTTGTATTAACAGAATCATACACTACGTAGCCTTTCAAGTCTGGCTCCTTTTCCTCAGCTAACACATTTGAGATGCACCCATGATGCACTTGTACTGATGGTTTGTTCTTTGTTATTGCCGAACAGTATTCCGTTGTGTGCACATGCCACAGTTTATCCATTCACCAAGGGGAAGGACATTTGGGTGGTTTTCAGGTTTTGGTGATTATGAATCAAGCCTCTATACATATTTGCATACAGACCTTTTTTTTTTTTTAAAGATTTTTATTTATTTATTTGACAGAGAGAGAGACAGGGAGAGAGGAAACACAAGCAGGGGGAGTGGGAGAGGGAGAAGCTGGCTTCCTGTGGAGCAGGGAGCCTGATGCGGGGCTCAATCCCAGGACCCTGGGATCATGACCTGAGCCGAAGGCAGACGCTTAACCGACTGAGCCACCCAGGCGCCCCTGCATGCAGACTTTTATATGAACAGAGGTTTTCATTTCCCTTGGGTAAATCCCTGGATCATGTTCTTGGCTCCCCACAGCTCCTGTGGCTCCCCGAGGTCTGTTGCCTTAACCTCAGCTCCCGGGCCTGGAGAGTTGAGTACTGTTCTTACTTCAAGCGAAGACACATGGATTCTAAAGTCAGGGAGCAGTTTCAGTATTTAGATCTCCAGACAGCTGTCATACCCTCGATGGAGACAGGAAAATAAATAATAAGCAGACAAAGAGATGGGTGATAGATTGAGGGAGGAGAAAAGAGGACGAATAAGGCAAGTGAGCACGAGATAGGTCTCCTATGTCAGGTGCTGTAATTAAGGGCTTCTTCTTAATTAGCAGCCCAGCTGCCTATAAAATTGAATTGTGCTTCTCTGCTTATAAACTGGAATCGTGACTCACTGAATTATGACGTGCTTGAATTCACTCTTGCCATTTGAGTGTATGCACTAATGTATTGCAGCTGATATTTGGACTAAAGTGAAATGATTAGGAGGTCTCTGGTCATCAGAGGTCTTTTATTAATAATTCTATTTGAAGAATAATAATAGCAAACACTTACTGAGCACTTGCCACCGTTCCTGTTCTAAGGACTTTATGTATGTGAGCTCATTTAACCATCACAACCTTAAGAGCTAGAAATAACTGTCCTTACCTTAGATTTTACAGAATTCAAAGTCCAGAGAGGTTAAGGACAATGAGCAAGCGAACAAGCTGCATGCAAACACAAGCCATCTGGCTCAAGAGCCCAATTGCTTAGCCACTAGGCTATCCTGTCCCTACATGCCTGCCATCATGAGCCAGACATTTGGCGTCTCTTTGGTCTTCATACTGGCTCAGCAAGGTGACTTCTTATTATCCCTATTTTTCAGATGAGGGAATTGAGACTCAGAGAAATTTAATAACTAGGGCAAGATCTCCTGACTGGTGGGTCATGGAGTTGGGAATCGAATCCAAGTTAGTTCTCGTTCTCTGTACCACCTTCCCCTGCCTCTAATAAAATTACTTGGTTTGCCTTGGACTTGACCTAAGTTGAGGGGCTGTCGAAGACATGAAATGAAGATGAATTTGTCTGAGCCTCTGTTAACCTGCTGTCCAGGCTCCGCACGTTCGGCCTGCCTGTGCCTGCTAGGAGCTTGCTCCATGCAGCCTGCTGGCCCCAGAGAGTGGCTCTATGGGGACCAGGAGGCATAGTGTAAAAATATTCTGATTTTTACCTGGCCTTTTCTCAAACAATAAACTCCCCTAGGAAAGTTGGGAAAAAAACAAACAATAAATGCCTGTTAAGGATATACTTAAAATATATGTCCTTTTCATTCGTTTGACTCACATTTCTTTAATAGGCTGCGTATTCTGAGCACCATGCTTGCTCTAATTAGTTTTTTCATCATGTGATGCTGGTCTCTGGAGGAAGAGCGTGCTTGAAAGTTTGAGTAGCAGCAATGGCTATAAAACCACCAAATAAGCCCATCATTCCCTTGGCTGAGCTTCCAAGTGGTGGAGGCAACAGCCAGCCTGGTCCTTATCAATCTTACCTTCCACAAAAATGCCCTGATATGGCGGAGGCTTGGTTCTTATTATTTATTTTATCAATATTGGGCATCTGCTTTGTGCTAAGCTTTGTGTTTGGCACTTTTGGATGTTTGCTATCTCTAGTTCGCACAACAGACTTAATGTATACATCTGTCTCTCTCCTGAATTACGGGCTCCTGAGTGTAGGGAAATATGTCATCAAGGATGAACTGGATCTGGTTTTCTATCACCCAGGAGCCCCTAGTTTAGTCGGAGAAACTGATGTATATATATATATATATATAATCTGAAACCATGGCACACAATGATAGTGCAATATTATTCCAACAATAATAAACATTTAAGGAAAGGGCATCATGGTCCTGGCACGGTGCTAAATCCTGCATGTTTATAGGCTTCTTTAATCTTTAGTAAAATCGGTGCTGTATGGGTTATCTATTACCATAATAATGCTGCATAAGGACCATAAAACCTCAGTGGCATGCGACAACGTTTATTTTTGCTCACAGGTCTGTGCATCAGCTGGGAACGCCTGCTTGTGGAGCAGCTGACTGTTGGCTGAGACACCTCCGCCAGGTTCTCTCCTGCATCTGGGCAGCCAGGGACTGGCCAGGATGGGAAGGTCTCAGATGAAACGGTTTGCCTCCATTTTACTGGGTCTCTCCTCCTCCGGCATCCTCACGACAGAGGCAGGATTCCAAGGAGTATAGAAACCTCTGGAGGCCAACACATGAAACTGGCACATGGTCAATTCTGCTGCATGGGCACTTGGCCAAAGCAAATTTACAAGGGTAACCTAGATTCAGGGAACGGGGAATAGGCCCCGCCTCTTGATGAGAGGCACTGTAAAGTTATACTGCAAAGAGCATAGATACCACAGGGGCGAAGAATTGTAGCCACTTTTGCAACCTTCCCAGGGACGATTATCCCCATTTTACAGATGAGGGAGCTGAGGCATAGAGAGGTACCTAAACTCGCATGGAAAGTAGTGGCAACATTCACAAAAAGGCTGTGGAAGTATTGGTGAAGGGAGAGATGATGCTTTTACAAATGCCTGAATGTTTCTTCAGTGTGGGGATAAATCAGAACGGGGGCACCGTTGATGCCTTGCCCCAGTTCAGACCAGGACCACCTTCAGGTTCACCAGCAGCTGCTTGGGCAGCTCCTGAACACTGACACCTTCTCACCTCAAGGGACTCTCTCTGCTCCTCTGCTTGAGGCTTTCTCCAGAGCCATCAATGTTTACTTACCTCCTTGCAGGACAGGCTGCAGGTGTCAGAGCTAATACCCCAGAGGAGCCCCTCAACCAAGGTGGGAGAGCAGCGGGGGAACCAATACCCCAGCCTACATCCCACAGTAGAACAATTCTGTGGCACATTTTACAGAGTTCCTCAGATGATCCCCGTAGGAATTGGACCCCAGGTGACTCTCGGTAGTAACCTGCTCATTAACACACACCTTTCCGCCTTCCTACGAAGCCACCTACACCCAAGCCCTTGTCTCTGCTTCTGTAGAAAATTACACTAAGACACCTTGAAGGACGCATCAGGTGTTGGCAGATAGAGGGAGGCTGGTGTACTGTGGTCGGTAGAGGATCTTGTTTGAATAAAGTCCTGAAGCTGTTCTAAGCTAGTCTGTTCTGTTTGTCAAGAAGTGCTTTCCAGAACATTGGGCTGATTCTGTAACATGTTAGCAAACATGAGGGGTACCACTCACTCAGTTACTCATTATGCATGTTCATATTTATTTTTTCCTTTTTAACAAATCAACTTTACTTGTTAAAAAAGAAATTCAGGCATATTGTAGAAAAATTAGAAGTACAAAAGTTAAGTAAAAAAGGAAGACAAAATGCATAATCTTACCACACAGGAAATTCCTACTAAAATTTTTTTCTTTTTTTTTTTTAAGATTTCATTTATTTATTTGCCGGAGAGAGAGAGAGCATGAGAAGGGGGAGGGGCAGAGAGAGAGAGAGAAGCAGACTCCCTTCTGAGCAGGGAGCCTGATGCCACCCAGGCACCCCTAAAATTTTTTTCTGTATTTCCTTTTGGTTTCTCTTGTAGGCATATTTTAATATATTTCATATGTGCTGTATATTCAATTTTGTATTCTCATTTCCCCCTTAATATCAGAGTAAAAGCATTTTCTACTATTAACAAATCTCCAGAAATCTAACTTCTAATGACTGCTTTATGTTATATCATGTGAATATCACATAGTTTTCCTTACTCATCCCCCCCGCTTCTGGACATTGAGTCTAAATTTTCTTTGTGCAAACACTCCTACTTTAACATCTTGTGTAATCACAGATTATATATTAATCTCAAATCTTCCTTTTAGGATTGATTCCTAGAAATAGAATTAGTAGGTTACAGGGTTCACAAGTTTTGGCCACCAAAATCTTAACTTTAACATTTAAGTTTGCTGAGCACAGATATCTACCTCAGTACCTGCAGAGGTTTTAATTAAGAACCTTCTTTCATATAATCAACATGTATTTATTGAGCACCTATAATGTTCAGGCATGATCCTAGGTACTGAAGATACAGCAATGAACAAAACAAACAAAAATCCCTGATCTGGGTAACTCCAAGATGAACCTTGAACATCGTCTAATGTTCAGAGAGTAATGAGGTACCCCCAAAAAGGATGAGTGCATGTCACAAGGACACAGAGCCTACTCAAAAGGGTTCCCAGCAAAATCTAAGACATTTAAGGACCAAATAATTAAAGACAACGGTGAATTATAAATCATTAAAAATTAGAAATAGATGAATCCACTTTAATAAGGGGTAGATAAACAAGGGAGAAGGGAAGGCTCTTACTTATAGTAAAATGCCAAGTCCCCATTGATAGATTTGCATGGAGTGCTAAAGTTGGAGGTTACCCCTTACCAGCATCACAATAAAGGTAAGCTCAGGCAAGGATCATCAATGGTTCTAAACCTAGGAGATAATTTTCATAAGCGACAGGACATTTGCATGAGCTTAAGTGTCTCTCTAGAGATTGGTCATCAGTTTTAGGGGAGAGAACAGTAACTGTATGGTGCAGAAATCAGACAACACCTTGACCAGATGATTAAAACTGACACCACCCATGAGGGGCAGGTGGATACTGTATATTTCCAGATGTCCTTTATTGAGAAGGACACATATCACCTATGGTGAATTCTGGCTGGGGGTGCATACCAGAATCTAACCATGAGGACATATCAGATGAACCCCACATGAGGAAACTTCTGTTGAGACACAGAGAGAGAGAGAGAGAGAGAGAAGCGCTCTAGTCTTCAAAAGTGCCAATGTCATAAAATACAAAGAAAGGCTAAAAATGGGAAGGGGAAATGCTATAAAGGACAGTATGGGGTCAACTGACATATTGGGTCGATTGACATTATTGGGTCAATTGTCAGTTGGAATATAGTAAGTAGCCTAAAGTGTTTTACCAGAGTTAAATGTACTGAAGTTGATAACCATCATGTGGTTATTTAGGAGAATATCCCAATTCATGGAAAATATACACTGAAGTAATTAGAAGTAATAATGTGGTTATATAATTAAAATAATCATTGGGGGCACCTGGGTGGCTCGGTCGGTTGGGCGTGGGACTCTTGACTTTGGCTCAGGTCATGGTCTCAGGGCTGTGAGATGGAGCCCCACGTGGGGTTCTGTGCTCAGCATGGAGTCTGCTTGGGATTCTCTCTTTCCCTCTGCCCCTTCACTTGCTCACGTACTCTCTTTCTCTCATAAATAAATAAATAAATAAATAAATAAATAAATAAATAAAATCTTTTAAAAAAATCTCTTATGTTTTCTATACAAGAGGGAAGGAGTGAAGTATAAAGCATATGGCTTTATAATGCTAAAGCTAAATTGCTAAGGCTAGGTGCTAAGGCTAGGTGAATCTGGGGAAAGGATACAAGGATGTTCTTTGTACTATCTTTATGTTTGTCGCTTTTCTGTGTTTGAAATTATTTCCTAATAAAAAGTTACACACAAAAAAACCTCCTCTGACCTCATTGAGCTTGCATTCATGAAAATTACAAAAAGATTGGACACTACCTGAACCCACATACTGGAATGAAAGCTGCTTGGACATTTGACTAAACATGTACTTACGCATAATCACTTCCAGGGTCACCTTCTAATACCCTCTCTCCGTGATAGGATGGGGATCCTCAACGAGAGGAGTGGAGGTCCTCCGTCTGCACCCCACTTCTTCATGGGTCTGTCCACCTCTCATCCCCCTATAGTTCCACATGGTAATATTTCCCATCTCAGGGCTTTGACAGTCAGGCTCCAAGCAGGACAGTGGGAACCTTCTGAGTATTTAACAGGGAGTTTAACACAGGACTTGGTTAGTTGGGTGATGGAACAGTTGAGAAGACAAAGGGGAGAGAGAGGTGGGCCAGAGATTTGCAAGAGCAGAAAGCCACTGCCGCCCCTTTGGAAGGGGCAAAGGGAGAAGGCAAGCTGCTGGAGCCCAGGGGCTGGGCTCACCTGGTCAATGCCAGAACCACCACGAGCCGTCTGGCAGGCGCCAGCAGCTCTGACCCAGGGATGCTGCTGCAGGGGGAGGGACTGTCCAGGGGCAGAGAGAAATCCCTGCTTCTCCCTTCCTTGGGTTCCAGTCTCCCACGACGGCACCCAATGGGAGCCAGCTCACAGGGCAGCCTGGGGAATGCAGCCAGTCAGGGTCAGCCCATCTCTCCCCCTCTTAACACACACACCTTGCAGGATCCAGAGCAGAGGAGGAGAAAGGTGGAGAAATGGATCTTAGCACAGCCACCCCCCTGACCTTACTGTTATTTGCAGATAGTCCTTGGCTTTGCGATGTTTGAAATCCCCTTAACGTCTGATCTTTAGGAAGGTGTGGCTTCTCTCATATCTTATAATGTAAATTTTTGGTCTGAGTTCTTGGGCCTGTGATTCCGTCTCCCTGTGCTAAGTTCTCCCCCTGTTGGCCATTATCCCTGTCAAGCCGACCTAGACCAGGGGTGGTTTCTGTGGTGGAGCAGAGCTGTCCCTGAAGTCCTGTCCAGTATTCGCTTGGTGGCTGCATCTCTGGGGTTGTTAATCATGCGCCTCCTGCTCTCCCGTTGGTCCAGGTGCTGTTTCCTGTTTTAACCCCCTCCGGTGGAAAGAGTCTCTTCACTTGGGACCCAGTCTGAAAGTGGTGTTCCCCACCAGGCAGTGCTTTGGCACGACCCTAGCATCACCATTCAGGGATGCTCCTGCCACATCACTTCATGCCCAGTGATTTTTCAGCCTGGGCTTTTGTCGTCTTGTATACAGAGTAGAAATGATGGGAGTTGGGCTCCCATTTTTCCTGGAAAACCACAGATAAGAACCCAAGTTCTTACCTCACTTTTTTTTCTTTCTCTCTCTCTCTCTTTTTTTTTTTTAACATATAATGTATTATTTGTTTCAGGGGTACAGGTCTGTGATTCATCAGTCTTACACAATTCACAGTGCTCACCATAGCACAATGTCCATCACCCAGCCACCCCATCTCTCCCTCCCCCCACCACTCCAGCAGCCCTCAGTTTGTTTCCTGAGATTAAGAATTCCTCATATCACTGAGATCATATGATACATGTCTTTCTCTGATTGACTTATTTTACTTAGCATGATACCCTCTAGTTCCATCCACGTCATTGCAAATGGCAAGATTTTGGGGTTTTTTTTGATGGCTGCATAATATTCCATTGTATATATATACCACTTCTTCTTTATCCATTCATCTGTCGATGGACATCTTGGCTTTTTCCACAGTTTGGCTATTGTGGACATTGCTGCTATAAACATCGGGGTGCATATACCCCTTCTGATCACTACATTTGTATCTTTGTGGTAAATACCCAGTAGTGCAATTGCTGGGTCATATGGTATCTCTATTTTCAACTCTGAGGAACCTCCATAATGTTTTCCAGAGTGGCTACACCAGCTTGCATTCCCACCAACAGTGTAAGAGGGTTCCCCTTTCTCTGCATCCTCGCCAACATCTGACGTTTCCTGACCTGTTAATTTTAGCCATTCTGACTGGTGTGAGGTGATATCTCACTGAGGTTTTGATTTGGATTTCCCTGATGCCGAGCAATGTTGAGCACTTTTTCATGTGTCTGTTGGCCATTTGGAT
>NC_138370.1:160775789-160820456 GCF_054177405.1 Leptonychotes weddellii | reverse complement strand
ACTGGGGCGGGGTGGGGGGGGAAAGAAAGGGAAAGAAAGAAAAAGGAAAAAAAAAAAAAGAATATGATCAAATATGATCAGGCTGGTGAATAGATCAGTGCCACACACTAGATTTGGGGTGTATTTTGGTCTGTTAGAAGAAACTGTCTCCCAAAATTTTAAAGAAAGAAAAACTTATATATGTACAAAAATAAGGGTAAATACAATGAAGGGTTAGAATATGACTGTAAAGATGAAAATTATAAAAGATTTTATAAAAGGAATTGATAAGATAAGAAGTTGGTTGAAAAAAGAAAGAAGAGAAATTAAAGAAAAATAAAAGGGAGAGAATGTGATCAGGCAGGAGACTAGAACAAAGCCATACACCAGAGATTTAGGGTATATTTTGGTCTGTTAGAAGAAACTGTATCCCAAAATTTTAAAGAGAGAACGACTTATATATATATACCTAAAATAAGGTTAACTACAATGAAGGGATAGAATATGACTCTTCCAGAAAGTGGTTGCTTTTCTGTTCATAGAGTTGCTGCTATTCTTTTCTTCGATCTCCTGTTGAGTTCGTAGGTGTTCAGAATGGTTTGATCCCTATCCAGCTGAATTCCTGGGTCCAGATGAAATCCAGGTCTCCTACTCCTCCGCCATCTTGCTCCTCCAACCCCAAGTTCTTATCTCACTTCTGTCCTGAATCAGCATCCCTTCCAAAATCTTTTGCACTTCTCTCTTGTGGCTTTAAATTCCTCCTGGCCACCTCTGGTTTCAATTTCTTGCTTCCATAGAATTCTCAGCCTTCATTCTATATCCTTTTTGGGGGGCAAGCTCTTCTTTTCCCACATTGCCTGATTGATTTCATTCTGAACATGGCACAGGACTTTGACCTGGGAGGCCATGTGTTTCAAATGCATAGCTACAAAGTGAGGGCCCAATCCTCATTGGATTGTGATGGGAGTGAGAAATAAACATGTATCGTTCAAGGCTTATCTGTTTCAGGTTTCTCCACTCCAGCAGCTAGCATTCCTTACTCAAATATAGACACTTCCCTCAAAGTCCATGTAGACACAGGATAGGAAACTTTTACTGATATTTTGAGTGTGTGTTGGTCGCTTTTAACTCAATAGAGCACATGCCCACACATGCATATACATCCCACCTTAAGATCCCTATTCTAAATGTCCTTTGGCCTTTCTTGTACCATGAGCTTCTTACTGGCCGGTCTTTCATATAAAACCATGATCTATCCCCATATTCCATATTCTTTCCTTCTTCTCATCTCTCCTCACTTTCTCCATTTTAGCAGCCAGTCTCCAAACTAGCCCCTGCCAGCTGATGGTGTGTAGGGGTGCGGCGGGAGGGGGGCGGGAGGGGAGACCATCATGGGAGGGTTGGACGATAGGGACCCCTGTGAAGAGGACAAAATAAACATGATGAAAGTTGAGAATAAACTAGAAAATTTTCTGCTCCCCCAAATATCCACCTCACAGCCTCTAATTCTGTGCTTTGTTCTTTTAGATCTGAAAGCTTTTTAGTCTTCAATAATTCTCTATTAAAATGCAAATACCTGCTGGGAGTTGTTAAGCCTTATCAGTTAATAGTTGACTGTTGCAGGAGCATAAGATCCTGCTTTAATGGGGTCAGAATGGCAGAGGGATGGGGTGCTACTGTGGACAAATAGATTCAAGAAGGGGAGAGGGTATTTATTGAAGGGGTGTTTTGGGGGGGCTCTTTCCTATATTTTGACCTGAATGAACTCTGCTCACCATTATGCATAGCCCTCTCTTTGCGTTCTGAAGAAAAGTAGTTTTAAAATGGTTGGTTTTTTTCTCCTTGACCTGAGCATAAATTGAATTAAGGAGGGATGCTGGAGTGTCTCTGTTTCACCATGCCTAAATTAGAAAGGGTAAAAGTAATCCAAGGAAAGTGCTACAATGAATCCCCCTCTTGTCTAATTTTAGCTTCATTTGATAGCATCAGTTCCATGGTAAGCAGGTGGCCCTGGTAGCTCAGTGGGTTGCAGCAAAACCTGGACATGGCCAGGATGATGAGTGTACTTCCTCTGTGGTAGAAGGCAAGGTGGATCCCTACAAGGTAGACTTGCCAAGGTGAGCCCATTAGGAAGCACCAAAAGAGAGCGCAGATGCACATTGCCGACTGACCCCAACTCCTGGGAAAACTTCAGAAACCCAGCGGGACCTCCAGGGGAAATGAAGTTATCCATCCATCAGCTGAGTCCCCAGCAGCCTTCGACCCAAAGCATCTTCTCCATCACCTGCGCTCTCCACCACCACGCCCACCATGCAAGGGAGTGCCTTCCGCAGGAGCCAAGTCTCCTTCATGTCCAAGTGCAAGTGCAAAATGCTTGCAGAATAAATGCATTCTCCGAGAATAAGTGACAATGCAGGATCATTTCAAAGCAGAATTGGAAAATAAGAGAAGTCTTCACCACCTCCCCATCCCTTTTCTCCAGAATCCTGTTTTCCTTTTCAGATTGGATATTCAAAATATGTTATAACCAGTAAGGCACCAACACCAACCAAAGTACAAACAGCCTCGCTCAGAAGCAGGGTCCTGGGGTCACCTGCTGTGCCACATGAACACTTGAGTTCCTGGAGGATCAGGTTCCACAGGAGGGACTGCATTGGCGAAAGTGTACTTGGTTGGCTCAGAATAGCATCTATTTATCCACCAGTGTCGAGGCATTCCAATATTTTGACAACCTATGACCATCCTGGTGTGTCCTGCCTAAGTACCTGCCCCTGCTCTTTCCAGGCACCCTGTTCTAAGCTCCAAAGATGTGGGGAACCTGGGCCTATGAGACTCTACCTTTCAGTGCACCTATGCACTTTGGGGATGGGGGCCAGTGAGCTCAGTGCTAGGGCAGATGTGGGGGTCTTATTTAGAAACTAAGGACCTGGTGGCTCAAGGAGGCAATGTCTGGCAGGACAGGCCACAGCCTCTCCTCATTCCCCGTAGGCAATGGTCACTGGTGTTCCTACCCAGGGAAAGGCTTCCTCTCACAACCAGGTATCAGCTTTCCATGCTTTCTCGTTTTTGCTTGGCTTATTTCCACCACTGAAGAAGCACATACTTCTCCCTTCTCCACAGCCTCCATCCCCCTTTTCAGGAAAAAAAAAATCTTTAGGCAAACCCACCTCTGCTATTGCTAGAGAAAGGAGAGGAACTGTTTTTGTTGTGTGCACATTAGATTTGGCACAGGGCTCACTTTTTCCTACCTCTGTCCTCGTTCGTGCCTCAAACTTCTCTGTCTGGTACAGGATTCATACCGGTCTTTACATGTAATCATAGACCTTGGTGGAGGGGTTGGGGGACAGGAGGAAGAGGAGAGCATGGAAGTGAGCTATTTTCAGTTTGGCAAAAATCCAAATGGAAATTATAGATGAACACAACACTCTTGCGTGCAACTAGGGAAATTCAACTTGAGCCGGCGTAGGGGGAAAAAAAATGGAATTATTGGCTCATGAAATCAATCCACAGGAAGAATGATGGTAGGCTGAGCCTCGGGGACAGCTGAAACGGGGGCCTTAAATGTCACCAGGATGTTCTCACATTCTTGAGCTCTACACCTGTGTTCTTCTATGAGCGTGGGCTTCATTCTCTAGACCGGTGGTTGTCTGCCAGGGATGGAGAGCGATTTTATCCCCTAGGGGCATTTGACGATATATGGGGGGAGAGTGGCATCCAGTGGATAGAGGTCAGGGTGTTCCTAAACTTACTATGATGCACAGAACAGCCCCCCAAAACAAAAAATTATCTGACCACCCCAAATGGCAATAGTAGTTGAGAAACCTGCTCCAAGACCAGCTTCCTCCATGTGGCTGGAAACAAAGCTGTGGGCGGCTCAGGGGCCCACCAGCAGCAGCCTTGGTGAGCGGGGGCGGGGCGGGGGGAGGGGGGCCGGACACCGAGACTTGCTCATTCTAATCCAAATGGCAAACATCCTATGGAAAAAGAAAAACCTATGATTTCACTTTTATGTGGAATCTAAAAAACAAAACAAACGAACAAACAAAACAAAACAGAAACAGACTCACAGATACATACAGGAAACAGGCTACCGGAGTGGGACATGGTGGGGGGGCGGGCAAAATAGGTGAAGGGGATTAAGAAGTACAAACTTGCAGTTATAAAATAAATAAGTCATGGGGATGTCATGTGCAACATAGGGAATACAGTCAATAATATTGTAATAGCTTTGTATGATGGCAGGTAGTCACTAGACTTACCACGGGATGATTTTGTAATGTATGAAAATATCAAATCACTATGATGTATACCTGAAACTAATAGGATATTTTATGTCAATTATATTTCCATAATATTAATAATAATAAATCCCAGGGAAATTCTCTGATTGGCTCAGTTTGGTCTGGGGGTTCACTCATAAACTGGTCTGGGGCTAGTCTGGAGGTCCAGAAAGGCGAGATTTTAGAAGATCATGAAAACCCTTTTTAGAACCTCAAGTTTGACATTGGGAAGAGGCATTCTCAGAAGAACAAAGGTAAAAAGCAGGTGAAGAAAACATGACAAAGTTACAAATGCTACTACTGAGCAAGTTCAGTTTATTTGGGAGACAACATCTTTTAAAACTAGAGATATGGGAGAAGTAAAGAGAAGCGACCTTTGGTGGAGTAAAGGTTGGGAACCATATTAATCCAAGCCTTCACTAAAGTACTGCACAGACCGGGCCAGTGTCCCATGCTCCAGACCCTTTTCCCCATTCCTCCCACGAAGATGATTCCTGGGGGACCCATTCCCCGCTCCAATCTATGGGTGGTAAGTGGCTATTCAGATAAACTAATTATCGCTAATGTTTAGCTAGCTAATGAGTTATTCCTTCCAGATGACATAACGCCTAACCCCATTACAATGTGCATATCCTTTAAAAGGTCCTTAAAGGATATTAGAAATAAAAGAAAATAATGGTAGAAATTTCAGGCAAATGGGAGCTTGGTGGGAAGATATTTTTGTTTTAGAGGCCTTAGGTTTGGGTCATTCATTTAGGGAGCAGGTCACACTGTATCTGAATAAGACACGTTCAAGGTCAACCTTTTCTGAAGTATATGCTATGGAACACTGAGTCCTTGGGGTAGTAGTAAGTGTGGTTGAGCATAAAGATTTCATGAAGCCAGAGGGGGGAGGGCGGGGGAAGAAAAAAGAAAAGAAAAGAAAGATTTCATAATCCAGTCAGCTGGGAAATGCTGGGATTAAGTAAAACTTAGTGGGTTTTTTTACTGTAGGAGTCAGAGCTTTGAATAGAATGGGTACTGTGACCCTCAAGAAGGGAACTATAGTAAGCAAATTTCTGGGCCAAGGAACTCTGTTTGTGGAGACATATTGAACATAGGGTGTAATTACCTTGTTCTGTGACCATTGTCCTTGCATAATTGCTAAGGGCATCCCCTTTCATTCCCCAAAGTGTACTTGTTTGGAGGATAAATTATATGATCACCTTATTCTAACAGGAACATACTTTGGAAAATGCTTTTCTAGTGTCATCTTTATTTGTGGGGAGCAACTTTTTAATACCACCTTAAGTCAGCCTTAGGAATTCCTCTCTGATGGCATATTTTCACAACTTAGGCATTGAACTTAGAGTCGATTCGCAGTAATTTCCAGATGAGCACAGGATGAGAATGACCTGGAACAATGTCCCCCAGAATACTTCCAAACTGACCTCTTTCCCCCATCATTGTTAGCGTTAGAATGCCAGAATCAAAGCATAGACTGTTTCAAATTGGGCAGACCCTAAGGTCATTGCATTGTTAAGGAATTGTTTGGTTGTAAGAGACAGAAACTCAATTTGAACAGGCAGGAAAAAAAAAAAAAGTAATTTCAGGAAGAAACTTCTACAAACAGAGGACTTACTTCAGAAACCAGAACATTTTGGGGTACCTTGGGGGCTGAACCCTGGTTTTTTTTGTTCTTTCGTTTTTGTTTTTAGAGAGAGAGAGAGTAGGAGCGGGAGCGGGGAGAGAAGGGGAGGGGCAGAGGGAGAGAGAGAATCCCAAGCAGCCTCCACACTCAGCGCAGAGCCCGAAGCGGGGCTCGATCTCATGACCCTGAGATCATGACCTGAGCTGAAATCAAGAGTTGACACTTAACCGACTGAGCCACCCAGGGGCCTCTGAACCCCGTTTCTTGATGTTTCCAGGATTGTCTCATCAATCACAGCTTGTTTCTGCCACAGCTTCAATATGTCCTACCGCCGACCATGCTGCATCTAGTTGCTGGTGATTTTAGAAGTCACATTCATGACCTTCAAGCACTCACATAATAAAAGACCAAACAAAGACAATTATTTTAAATTGGAACCACGAGCAAAAATGTTAAGCAGCATAGAGTAGTTTCAAAGGAGGAGAAGCCCAGAATGATGGGGTTTTATTTTAAAGTCAAAGTGAAGGACAAAAAACAATTCCTGTAAAAAATTACCCTTGAAAGTCCCTTAAATCACCTACAAAGTACGGTATATGTGGCTTTATGTCCTCAACTCTCAATATATACAAATGACAGAGGCATGCAATAATGTACAGAGAATAATGAATAATGTACAGAAAAATAATAAGAGTCCATATGCAAAATACATCATTCCAGATTTCTTACTTACATAAAAGACACATGAGAAAGAGAAGAATAAAGAAGAAAATAAAGAAAGACCACAGATGGTTTCTTCAATTGAACACCAGATAAAGTACTCAGCTTAGAATTAAGGGGCACTTTGTACTGAAAAAGCGTCTATCTTTCAATCCTAGAATGATATTTAGGGCAGAGACCACGAGCCGCCTCCAGGGAGAAGAGCTGTGTTGGGTTCAGCCTCTCTGCTCACGCTGGCTGGCCTGGGGTTCCCTGAGTGGGAGGTGGAGAAAAGTCCACTGCCCTATTCTGTGTTTGTTTACTTCTTTTTGTTTTCTCCCTCCCTCTCTGCCTTCTTCTTCCCCGCCCCCCCCTCCCCTCAGCCTTCTCCGACTCTCTCTCCCTTACACTGCCTCACTTCCCCTTAAACCAACATGGCAGGCCATGTAAGATGGTCGTGAAAAACATGAAATAGGGTTAAGATTTCAATCCCACCACTGGGGCGACCTTGGATGTGACCTTGGAAAAGCTGCTTGATCTTTCTGTACCTCATACATAAAACAAGGGCAATGATAGAACACACCTCATAGTTTTATTGTGATGATTAAATGAGATAATACACACAAAGCAATTAGAACAGTGACGGACATCCATAACCACTGTCATTACTATTTTATACAATTGGTTTTTTTATGATTTTATTTTTTATTGAGAGAGAGAGAGAGCGCGAGCAGGGGGAGGGGCAGAAGAAGAGGGAGAGAGAATCTCAAGCAGACTCCGCACTAAGCATGGACCCCCACATGGGGGAAAAGCAGCAATATTGATTGCATTTTTAAGAGACCTTTAAACTTCAATGAAAATATTCATTTTAGTGGGGCGCCTGGGTGGCTCAGTCGTTAAGCGTCTGCCTTCGGCTCAGGTCGGGTCCCACGTGGGGCTCCCTGCTCACCGGGGAGCCTGCTTCTCCCTCTCCCACTCCCCCTGCTTGTGTTCCCTCTCTCGCTATGTCTCTCTCTGTCAAATAAATAAATAAAATCTTTTAAAAAAAGAAAAGAAAAAGAAAATATTTATTTTAGAGACAGAGAGCAAGTGGGTGGGGGGCGGAGCACAGAGGAAGAGAATATCTCAAGCAGATTCCCTGCTGAGTGCAGAATCCAGACTCAACTCAGGGCTCCATCCCACCACCCTGAGATCGTGACCTCAGCGGAAATCAAGAGTCGGATGCTTAAGCGACTGAGCCACCCAGGTGCCCCTACTATTGTTTATCTGTGTTATAACACCAACAGGGCCTCGGCTCACTGAGGAGCTTTCCTGATTTTCACTTTGTTCATTTCCTCCCCTTCTCCAATTTTTGCTAGTTCTTCCTTTCAGTTTCCAATCAATTTCAGACTGGCTTGTAGCTCTTGGAGAGAAAGCCTCTCTCCTTCAGAAGTCACACTGCATTCCTCATCCATTCATTCAGGTATGCATTTCACAAGTATTTGAGTGAGTTCTATGCCCAAGCATTATTCCAGGTGCTGGGGATATAGCAGAAAAAAATTCAACACAAATCCCCGTTCTCAGGAACGAATGTCCTGGAGGGAGAAGGAAGCTCTGGGGGAAAAGTGTCAAGAGTCCCAGCTCACTGGTTTATAATCCAAATCATGGCTGTCCTTCCCCCCACTTCCCCCTCCTGCTTGCTTAGATCTCATTTTCCGATGCCACCTCCTTGCTGTGAACTTTTTCCCCTTTGGTTTATTTGTGAATACCTTAGGTTGTTCCAGAAAGGATTTCAGGTGGCTTCCTTGCCTTCTGTCTTCACTGCTTCCAAACGTCATGGGCTGTGATTTTTTTTCCTGGGTACTGTTCACCTTTTCCAAGCTGGATCCACCTCCTGCCTGGTCCTTTCAGAGTCCCTTTCTTTGGTGCAGACACCAAATCCTAATTTAGCATCACTTGTGATTATAATTAATGTGCTGTTTACTCCCTCTTCCAGATCATTAATGAAGATGTTAAATGAGACCAGAATGAAACCGCGTCCCCGTGGCATCCCGCTAGACACCTTCCAACAACTTGACACTCTGCCATTTGCTGTTTCATTACCCTTTGTTTACCTTGCAAGCGCAGGCCCCTTCTTTTGAAAGAGGCAGAAAGCTTGATATTTCTACTGCTGCAGAGATGCCACTTAAGGGTGGGGATATTAAAACCTGGCAGATTCTAAATGTGTCCTTTTGAGTTTGAATTAAATGTGGATTACAAATTGAGCATTGTCAGTAAATACTTTGTTGCTCTCCCTCCTCTCAGATGGCTTTGTTTTCCCTGGACTTTCTGCAGCTGTTCTGTCTTTGGGAGAGCAGAGAAGGCTAGATGTTTGCTGTATGCAAAGATGTTGCTTGGATCAGCTTAACCATGAACTGTGAAGTTCCTCTGTTACATGAACAAGCTGTGCTCATGGATTGCATTAAAGCCCTATTTTTTTTTTTTTCCGGCCATGTCACCTTGCAGTGCCCTCCTGTCCTGACCCTAGCCCAGCCATGTGACTTTCTTTGGCAGATGGAATTTTAGCAGACCTCACGCAGGCATAGCCTTGAAAAAAAGCACTTGGCCTGTCTCTGCTTGCAATCTTGCAATTGCCATGAAAACATGTCCAGAAGAGCCTGTTGGAAGACAGAACACATGGACAGAGCCCGGTTACCCGGATGGTTCAGTCCAGACAATGAGATGACCACCAAATATGTAAATGAGCCCCGCCCAGATGAGCAGAGCCTCCCAGCCGACAATCAGCATATTGCTTAGGAGGGCTACGACAACTGCTGCACACGCTTGGAGTCTCATGCACTGGAAACTCGCTGATCTCCTAAGGGTTTGCACGTAGTGCAACCCCGACACGATCTTTTATAAGAAAAGAGAAAGACAAGCTTTCTAAGTGGGAACTGAGAAGTACAAAATAGGTCCCAGAGTCTGGTTTCAGGCTCTGAAAAACAAAAAGCAGATTACAACCTCCATGTGCTTTCTGCTCAAGATTGTTAAAGCACTTCTTGAGTGCCTACTGTGTGTGCTGTGCCCTAAGACTTCTGACATGCGCAGGAACATTTGTGTGGGGAAAGGGATATGGGAGAAAAGGGCCTTCGTGGAGTGCTACGGAATCTGCTGAGCCTCTACTAGATTCAGACACCGCGCGAAGTCTGGGGATGCAAAGATCCACCTTGCCCCTCAAGGAAGAGAGAAAGGAGAGAAACGAAGCCTGCCCGAGAAGAACCAGAGGGCACTTCCTCCCCCTCAACCGTCAGCAATGGTTTGCTCCTTCCTTTTTCAAAGACTTGCCTCCTGAAACTGCCCCACCACACAGACCACCCCCCCACCCCCGCCCCGGCTGAACGATGCTCCTTTAGTTTGTGGCGACACAGTGACAGATGACCATAGTGGGACGGGGCAAAGCCTGTTGTAACGTCCCCAGTGGAAGCCACGTGCTTCTGAAGTGCGGAAGAAGCAGCCTCTAATTGCTCCCTGGGGCTTACCCAGCACTCTCTAGGCTTCTTCTGAGCTGATACCCAACCCTGGGACAGAGCTACTCAAAGTGTGGCCGCGGACCAGCAGCGGGGCCGTCCCCTGGCGCCTTGTTAGATGGGCAGACTCTCAGGCCTCGCCCAGAGCTACTGAATCCAAACGGATATTTTCATAAGAACCCCAGGATCTGTGTGCACGTTGAAGTGTGAGAAACAAAACTCTGCATGAGGGGATTTAGATTTTCCTAGAGGGGCTACATAATTGATTCGGAGGGCAGCCACCTCACCTAGACAGCGGGCTTCTTGAAGGCAGGATCATACGCTGTGGATCTTTGCATCCCCAGACTTCGCGCGGTGTCTGAATCTAGTAGAGGCCCAAGATAAATTGTTTGAACTGAAGTGAGTTGCTGTCATGAATCAGCCAGACATGCTAAGCTACCCCACGACCCACCCGACCGACCTTTTCTTTCTGCAATTCTTGAGCCTCCTGGAGTGGACACCAGCTTGAATGTGCAAATGTACCCAAATGAAACAAACTCAGCCCAGCCTCTGGGCAGCTCCGCACACTCCGGAGATTTAGGTTTGAGCACTGTAATGTAAAGCGCGACATCAAGTGCATTGCAATAAGAAGTTTGGGACCAGGGTTCTGCATATATTAGAATGTCCACCCTGAACCTCAGTTAGGGCCCTACGGAAAAATGTGCTGGGCCTTCAACAGCGCACAGAGAAGTAGAGCACAGAGCAGGAAGGGAGACAGAGAGAGGAGGAGAAAGGTAAGGAAAACAGGGGGAGTGGCGGTGGGAGAGGGGAAGGAAAGGAAAAATAGGCTAGGGCTTGTGGGACCTAAATTTTTCCTTCTTATTTTCTGGTGGAACTTGGACTTCCCCCCGCCTCCCCCACGGACTCATTGATATTACATATCTAATCTTCTCTGCCCCACATCACCTTGAGTGCTATACTGTAGCCAAGGTTGGCTGTGTCTGCCCGCTTCCTCCTTACTCAGTTCAAGTTAAGAATGCCCCCACCATACATTACTACTGGGATTTTAAAAATGATTTATTTTGCTATACAATTCAGACCTTTGAACCACACCGGATGCTGGGTGCTTTGTTGACGCTGTAGTTAGGGATAAGAGGGGGAGTTTAGGGGATTGTGGAATTCTGTCTTTCCAGAAATCACTGATTTTATTGTAGTAAATAGAGGTCACCTCCTGGAACTTCGATAGCCTGCCTTGAAAAATGGTATGAAACTATCACAGTCCATCAAGAGGAAAAAGAGGACAAATGGAGTAGGGGGAGAAGGATATTTTCTCAGTTTTCGCCAAGGCTGTGGCTATGAACGTGGCTAGTTCGGGCAGAGCTACTTTTAAGAGAAACTTTCTAATGTTTGCTGAGCATTTTGTATATTGCTTCTGCCCCAGAGGAGAAGCTTTATAAAGATGAAGAATGGGGAGGGGTGGGGGCCTGGAAGTTCAGGTCTGCAGTGATCTTAGAAAGGCCCAGGCCAGAGGTGAGAAACTCCAGAGCACACTCCCCAGCGACGCCCTCACGTGGCTGAGAATCATACAGTCAGCCACCGTCTAGGGCGGAAACTGCAAGCAAAACAGGGGCAGGGGGTGTGGAAGGAAGGTAAGCGATATCCTGCCTAAGAAGGGTCTGGGCTAAACTGAGATAGTGCAGCTAGAATTATTCAACCACTTTCCAACTCCCTTCTTAACTGGACAGGCAATGGCACCATGTTCGATTTCCCAGCCAGCCTTGCAGCGAGGGGTGGCTAGTACGACTCACTTCTGGTCTTTGAGATGGAAGTGGAATTCCCTGGGAAGTCGTCCTTTCCAAGATAAAAGGAAGCCTCGCTAGGAGAGATTTTGTCCTTTGCCCCTTTACCTCCTCCACCCTCTTTTTTTTTTGCCCAAGACATACGTGCTGTAGCTGGATGTGCAGCAGCAATCTTGAGATAATGAGGACCAAGCCCCGTGCTAAAGATGGCAGGGCATCAAGACAGAGGAGCCCAGGTTCCCGAGGTCATCGCTCAGACTCGGCGCCAGCCCTGGACTTCTGACTCCTGGATGTCTTGCTGCCTGAGAAAAACTAACCCTCAGTTGTTTAAACCCCGGTGGTCACATTTTCTATTATTCACACAGTCATGCACTGCCCCCTAGCTCTATGCATGGTTGCCATGTAGAAATGCTGGCCCAGTGTTGCCAGATCTGACTTTTCAAGAGAAGCTATAAGTCTGGATTACTTTTTTCCATGAAATTTCCCAGTTGGCAGTTGAGAATTGATCCCAATACAGACAATTCATTGGATTATTTGAAAACATGCTTTCAATCTGTGACCTCTGATTTAGAGACTGTTTACTCTGGGCCAGGTGCGATGCTAAGCACTCTGTATGGATTATCTCATTTAATCCTCACAACAATGCTGAGAGTAATGCTATTATTACCTCTGTTTTATAAATGAGGGATCTGAGATGCCCGGCGTTATATAGCCAGTAGGGAAAGAGCCATTGTGAAGGCTCACGCCCGACTTTAGAGCAGGCGTGGCTAATTACTATTGAATCAGTCATCTATTACCACAACCATGCTGCTTCACAAACCACCCCAAACTCGGTGCTTACAACCAGCATTTACTCCCCTGCTTGCAGGCCTGTGGGTTGACTGTGGTTTGGGAGAGCTGAGCTGGTCTCAGTGGGTGACTTGGCTTCAGGCTGTGGGTTCTGTGGGCTAGGCTCCAGGCTGAGAGTCAGATTCAGGTCACCTCCATGTGGGTTCAGTCTGGGGCCCAAGCGAAAGGACAGTGGCCGTGCAGTTATGTTCTTCCCTCAGGGGCACTAGAATGAAGAACTGAGTCATATGGGCCAGTGCATTTAAGGCCTTGAGTCTTGTCGTGACCAGTAGTGCTTTGGCCAAGAGAAGTTAGGAAGCCAAGCCCAATGGCTAGGGAGCAGGGACAGGCACTTGGCTCATGGGGGAGGGAGAATGAGCTTGGCTCCACCATCACCCAAACAATGACCACTATGCTACACAGTCTCAGGAAAAGCTGGCCTTCATTGGGATGAAACAATTTCCCTTTTCCCCCCATTGTCTATTTGCAAAAGTGGCAAATGGCACATGGGCCTAGTAAATGGGACACAGAGCCATCCAAACTCATGTCAAATCAATTCATTTCAGAGATGTCACCGCCCTCTGACAATGTTACATCCTGCAAATTGTGGTCCAGCTCCAGCTTCTGGGAGGCGACTGCAGAAGGTGGAGAGGAGTTGGTGGGAAGGCATCCCAGCTCCTTTTGGGCGAGGAGTTCCATCTCATCCCAGCAGTAGAAGCTAGGCCTGATGCCTTCCACGGCATCTCCCCGCCTCGTTCCTGCTTGCCTCTTCTTTTTCCTTTATCATCGTTCGTGTTTTCTTTCCTCTTCTTCCAACACTCCAGAATAGTCAGTCCTGCAGCCATTCCATTATCCAAGCAGTAGGCATTTATTGACTACCTCTTTTGTACCAAGTGCTGTTCGTGGTGCTGGGGGAATAACGAGGACAGGACCAGAACCATATCCATTCTGCAGAGCCTGCTTCTCGCGGGGGCTGACAGATAGTAGACAAACAAATAAAGTGAATGAGACCATTGCAGAGGGTCGGCTCTCCCTGAAACTCTCCCTGAAACTGGGAGCTCCTCTGCTTCCGGCAGGGGCCACATTTGATTCAGCTCAGCTTCTGGTGTCCATGGGAGCAAGACTGCCTGACCCCCACAGTCCTGTGTGGTTCCATGGAAAATGTTGTAGGACATGAGGGATGGTGAGTGTGAGGAAAGGAGGACCATAAGGAAGAGCAAGAAGGAGAACCATAAGGAGCTCCACCACTCTTTTTATAGGGTAGATTGGGTGTCTGATGTCCCAGGTATGGATGTGGCACCTTAGACCACCTGTGTTCATCAGAGAGCTATAAGAGAATCCAACTTGACTAGATTCTCCAGAGCAGAGGTTCTCGGTGAGGACAGGGCAGTGATTCAGCCCCCAGGGACATTCGGCCATGTCTGGGGCCATTTTTGATGATCCCAACTCAGGGAGGGGTTGCTACTGGCACCTAATGAGCGGAGTCCGGGGGTGCAGCTATACATCCTAGAAGGCAGAGGCCACGATTATCCGGCCCCAAATGTCAATAGTACCCAGGTGCTCTAGAGACATGCTTGTTGGCCTCCTGTGCATCTCTGCAGGGATCCGTTTAATTTTTAAATGCCATTTTGCTTACCTTGAGAATGGGTGATATGGGCACATCACAAAATTCAGAAAGTCTAGCAGGGTTCATAGTGAAAATACCCATCCCCTCCAACCTTCTAGCCGCCCCCTTTCTTTTTTCCACTGCGAACACCAGTTCCTTATGTGTCGATCTCCAGACATCCTCTGTGCGTATTTGAGCAGAGCTGTTAGTGTTCCCTTCAATGTCCTCTCACTCCGCACCTTGACACACCAAAGGCTCCTCTCTGTAAACCCTGAATCTTCCTACCCGGGGCTTTTTGTCCTGGCCTGGGGAGCATTTTCAGCAAGCAGGAATGACTCCAGAGTGAATGCTCCTGGGAGTAGCCCACAACCAAAGACAGATGGAAAGTTGGTGGACAAAGACTCCAGCTTCCTGGCCCCTTGGGTGAGAGCCGTACTGTTCTCCAGACTTCTCTGGCAGAATTGCCCTCTGGTTGTCATCGATGGCAGCTTTCTTGGTAATTACCCTGATTTCCCCCTTCCCTACCTGACCTTTCCTTGCCTTGCTTCTCCACTCTCCTACCGGAGTTTGCTGGGATTGCAAACAGCAACATGCTTTTATATCCTTTCCTCCTTTCCTTGTGATTCTGCAGAAACGCAAATTAAGACAGATATAAATGCAGTATGTACATAAACATCATAAACATTTGTAAGGTAACAAATATGTATGTAAATGTAATATATCCATATCCATACGTACAATAATGAGACATTAGGGGATATATGCATTTCCCTTGCCAGAGTCCCCTTGAAATTTAACAGTGACAAATGCATGCTAGAGCTCACTACGCCTCGCAGGCAGCCAAAGGCTTTCCTTGCATCCTCTTACCACTTCACAATCCTATATTGAAGATGATGTTCTTATCCCTATATTTTAATGAGGATACTGAGTCACAGAGATATCAGCAGAGGGAGGCGGTTCAAAACACGGTCTCTGCAGCCCAAACTGAGTCTCCCTTATTAGCAGGTGACATTAGGCAAGTTGCCCTTCCTCTCGGTGCCTCAGTTTCTTCCCCTATGAAATGGGGACACACTGTTGTGAGGATTACATAAGTGGAGAGATAGAAAACGCTCCATAAAATCTGGATATCATCACTGTCCATCTGACTCCTTAAGCTGAAATTATAATCACCATGTTTTAATGTAGTCTAGTGATCCAGTTCATTTTTTAAACTAAAGGTAAGACTTGTATTTCTAACTTTTAAGCAAATAAGTGAAAGAGGTAAAACAAAAGTTGTATTCCAGAAATTCTCAAAGTGCACTTAAAAATGCTGCCGGAACCAGCCTGACAGCCGAGCAGCATGGAAGGCTCGGGGTTCCTGGTGGGAGCAGATTACACCACCGAGAGTCGCAGCGACCGAAGCAAAAGTCTGTGTTGCTGTTATGCTCATCTGCAGAAATCCAGGCTCTCTGCATTCTAGAATGATTTGATCCACACCATCTGGCCGCTTGAAAGAAGAGGAAAAAGAAGAAGAGGAAGAAGAAACAACAGCCATGTAGCATGAATGTCATTCCCAATCTAAGTTATGCGCTCTCATTTGCTTCATGTAATACGAGCCAAATTTAAACATGTCAACATCTCAACAATTGCTGATTTTTCAAGTGCTATACGATGCATCTGGCGGGCGCTCATTGAATATTCTTCAGTGATGGTGACGTAAATGTATTTACTAAAATATAGCGTACTGAAAAAATAAATCGTACATTGTGATGCCCTTTAGTTTGCGTTTGCATAAATTGGCACCCTCTGAAATAAGGGGTTGAGATTTAAAAGATCATGACTATGTTTTAAAATGTTCAAAGAGTCGTAATTATAGAGCTTACAACCATTTAGTCCATTTCCCTCATTTTAAGTGTAGGAAAACTTAGCCTGAGATTAGTGTTTGATAATGAGAGAGAAAGGAGGGAGGGAGCCTGAGAACTTGGACCCCCAGCAGGGAGGAGAATGGGGAGAGAGGTAAGGGATGGTGGAAGTTGGGCCACCCCCCCAATCCCCCACCTCCTGCCACCCTGGGCTCCCAAATGCTAGGACACAGGAGCATCCTCCCTCCCTCTTGACACCTGCTATGACTTCTTGGACAGAAAGCAGGAATGTAACCACTAACCAGGTGTAGCTTCTCTTCTTCCTCTCTTTCAGGTTTGCTCTGAGATGCAGGTAGTGCTCCTGAGGTTTGCTAGGAAGCGTTCTTGGAATTGGTGCCTGTAGAAGGGAAAGGAAGGAAGCAGGACTGGGCAGAGGGAGATGCTGAATTGTGCCTCAGTCTCTATGGAGCCCTGAGGCAATTATATGGGATGTTCTGAAGCCACTGACGTCCCTTCAGGATTGCCCCAAGCTGAGAGAAAGGGGGCGAGTCTTTTTATGTCCCTCCCCCCCACCCCACCCCCACTACCTTCTGCTCAGGTGGTTCTGGAGGCGAGCTGACCACTGAGGGCTGGATGCCGGCAGCACTCTCAGGGCCAAAGAGGAGTCCTTCCTGCCTGCAGGGGTCTCGGACAGCCCATCACTCTCCATCACATCAGCATAGTGCCTGGCACAGAGTGAGCCATCAGAGTGACCCACTCAGAACCTCAGGACAGACCCGAGAGGGACGGAATGTCACCTTCACGATGTGAGTTCGGGACTTGGGAAGAGATCAGTTCACCGGAGGGAAAACAAAGCTCCATTACACCTGTCTCGCTAGTATCTGGCATTTCTCAATGCTCCTAGGCAGTGGAGACATTTCCGGACCAGGGCCACCCCTAGGATGTGCAGCTGTGAGAATCAGCTGGCGCTACTAGGTTGAATGTCACTAGTTATATGCCCTTCTCATTTGGGGCACCAGAAAGCTCAAAGCTAAATTTGCAGCTTTATCTATAATAATGCACGGAATGTTCTGGCTTTTAAAACTGTGCTCTATTTCACCCCTCCCCTAAACTTGACACCCCATTCTAATGTGCAGCTTCTCTGATTCTTGTGCTTTAGCATTTTGTTATGTCTTACTATTTTAGTGTACGAGTTTCCAAGAGCTAAGCTTCATGGAACAAGACCAAGTCTGAGTACATGCATGCTGTATGTTTGTCACCTTCTCATTACACTTAGTGGTTTGAGACCCAGTCTTTTTGGCTCTCGTTCTATGACATCAAGGCTAGTGGATGAGATCAGCAGGATTATTCTGGGGTCTTCAGTGGGATGTCTTCAGCTTGGAAATACTCTCTTTTGGCTCCACAAACCTATAGTCATCTTATCTTTAAGCTGTAGAAGGTCTTCCTTATGAGAACTAGTTGTATGAACTTTTAAGTCATGCAACTTTATTTGCTGGACTTAGTTTATATAGTAAATATAGGTTTTAAAAGCACTGATGTTGTCCTGAGGACGTTAATAAATATTTTCTTTCTTCTTTTTTTTTTAATAAATATTTTCAACCATAGCTCAGCGGCTTTAAAAATTCCAACATCCAGATTCTTCAGAGTGAGCAACAACTGCTTCTTGTCCCCTGGTCTCTACAGGGTGGGCAATGCTGATCTCTGCATAGTTTGCAGGTGACCGTGGCCTCTGCCCTTGGGAGATAGCAGTAATGACATGGTTAAAACAAAACTGACCTTGAAAAAGACTGCTTCCCATCAGTGTTCGTTCAGGCAGCCAGGAAATTGAGGTTTCTGTTCATATCAAGTCTGGGAAAAACTTGCTTTCATCTGTTTGAGATGAAGAGTAAAAGTGAATCAGGGACGGGGTGCCTGGGTGGCTCAGTCAGTTAAGTGACCCACTCTTGGTTTCTCCTCAGGTCGTGATCTCAGCGTCCCGGGATCCAGACATGCATCAGGCTCTGGGCTCAGCGGGGAGTCTGCTGGAGATGCTCTCTCTCTCTCTCCCAAATAAATAAATAAATCTTTAAAAAAAAGTGATTCAGGGGCGCCTGGGTGGCTCAGTGGGTTAAGCGTCTGCCTTTGGCTCAGGTCATGATCCCAGGGTCCTGGGATCGAGCCCCATGGTCTCCCTGCTCAGCAGGATCTGCTTCTCCCTTTCCCTCTGACCTTACCTGCAACCACCCTGCCCCCCTCTCACGTGTGCTCTCTCTCTCTCAAGTAAATAAAATCCTTAAAAAAAAAGGAATCAGGGAGTTAGATGGCATTTTTGATGGGACAGAGACCTGTGTTACTGAATGGGTTAAAATTGTAGGATGAAGAGTGAATCTTAATTGACCGTCACTGCCATGTACTGGGCTTTTGGGAATCCACCCTTGACATACTACAGCCTAGCGGGTGCCGAGGCTTCCGTTAGGTTTTGGATCCACCCAGATACACTTGTGCTGTTGAAGCCCAGGGGGCCTCTCTGCTTGTCTCCCACACCAGAACTACAGTTCTCTCGGGTCCCTAACTGGCTACATATCTTGAAGACCTTTCAGTCCTCTGCAGAATGGATCTTTGATTTCATCTTTTATTTATTCATTCGTTCATCTGTTCATTCAACAAGTATTACCGAAACTCTACCACAACTCAGGCCCAGCTAGCAAGGGAGGCCGAGAACTGAAGAAGGAAAACCAATGCAGCAGGAAACGTATCAGGATGGAGGATGTGCAGGATGATACTGGAGTCCAGAGAAAGAACAGAGAAAGTATCAGAAGAAAGAACAGCTAAGATGAGTGGGGATGGGGAGAATGTTCGAGACAGGAACAGTGTGCGTGAAAGCCTAGCGAAAGGCTTTCTCAAGAATGATCTATCTTCAGAGTGAAAGAAGTCCTGCTCACTGGAGCCCTGAGGGAGAGAGAAGGGGAGGGGATGGAGGGAGGCCATGTACGGAGTTAGGGAGGCAGTGTACGGAGTTAGAGAGGCAGGGCCCGGTGGGGAGCAGTCTGGACTTTATTGTAGGGTAAGTGGGGAACGATTTGGGAGGGTCTGAAGTGAAGTGACCACACAATTGGATTTTTGTTTTTAACAAATCAACAATCAAAGGAAGATATTATTGCTATCTGGACTGGAGACAGCAGCTGAAGTAGATGCGCTCCCAAGGGGTTAGGGGGCAGACTGTGGTCCCCGGCCAGACCCTAGTACTGTGGACTTGAGAGTGAGGGGCTGGGATGTCTCTAGCACTGCCTTCTCAGCCTGGGGTGCAGTCTTCCTGTCCCGGAGTTCTACGGCCCCCAGAGTCCCCATGGAGCTGAAGATTCATGTGTGGATTGGACCTGAGGACCAGTTTCCCAGGAGTGATTTGAAATGAGAATGAGATCTCCAGTGTGGATTCATGCTCAGAAAAAATGGGAAAGGGAGCCTGGAATCGCCCCGCCTCCGAATCCCTAGCATTCATTTCTCTCCATTGGCCCGAGGCTGCTTCCACCCCGGCCCTGATTTCTACTGTGAACCTGCTTAATTCGGAGCAGAGGAGATTCTTCTCCGGAAGCAGCCTCAGTCATCAGTTTCAGCCCTTAATCAGGTGCTTAACAAAGAAGCACGCCAGGTCCGGGAATGTGTGCAAAGGAGCTCTGGCAACAGTAAAGGGCTGGATGATGGAAGGCTGGAGGCTTCTCCCAAGCAGGACAGGCCATTCTCACTCAATGTGTGTAAGAAGGGGAACCTCAGTAATTAGCCTATTAAAACTATTTATTAAGCATCTACTATGTACCACTACTATTTATTAAGCATCCCCACCATTGGAGGCAGAACCTGTGTATTATTGATCTCTTTATTTCCAGTCTCTGGCACAGGCCTGGAAGAGAGAAGTTGGATGTTGCTGTATTAGGAAATGAGCCTCAAAATCCTCCAGCACACCTCCATTGTACTGTAGCCGTTCCCACCATGGGCTCTGGTGTCAAGCCTGAATTACTGTCCGGATGGCTCACTCACTAGCTGTGTGGTCCTTGGCAAGTCACTTAATTTCTGTAAATCTCAGTGACCTCACCTGTAAAGTGGGGAGCCATTAAGATGACGGACACAAAGTTCCCATTTTTTCTAAGTCAAAAATCAACAATTTTCAGATGTCAGATGATTCAACCATTGACAATAAAGGATTGTTGTGAGATTTAAATGAGATGATGCATTAAAATTTTTCATCTAGTCCCTAGCACAAGGTAGGAAGCCCTCTTGCTCCTCCTCTTCTTTTAATATAATAACAAGTAAGAATAAAATTATAATGATTATTTATGTCTGGATAGGAGAGTTTCAAACGTGGATGTTGGAGGGGGGAGTTCTCCATCTCTGAGATTCCATTAGGGAGTTTTACCCAAGCACTCCTGGCTTCTTGCCACACCCCAAACTCCTCTCCTTGCAGATGGAGTGAGTCACTTGGTTGGTGAGTGACAGCCATTGGTCCACATGTCTAGATGGGGAGGAACTAGTCCATCAAGAATACTAAATGTGTGTGTGTGTGTGTGTCTGTGTGTGAATGTGTGTGTGTGTTTGTCGTTTTCTTCCTCTTTCCCCTCCACCATCCTTCCCTAGACCAGTGCCAGGCAGCGGTCCTGGATAAGTGTGTCTTCTATCGACTGAACCTTTCCCCTAAGGTACCCAGCTTTAGAAGGAGTGCGGGTGGTGGTCGAGACAGGGACAAGCAGGAAGTCCACATCTAAGCTGTACCCTCTGACCCAGATCTTAGTGGCAATAAGCAGATGTTTTGACATCCATCTCCTCATTCCTGGCTCTCACTGGATTTAGAATTTAGGCATGGAGGAGAGCACCGTAGTTCATTAGTTCCCTCGAGCGCCCACGGAAGGGACTGGACCAGTTGGCCCAGGGAAGGTGCGGTGGCAACAACTCCACTTGCCCGTGCTGGAAGAAAGCCTAGACTGGCAGAAAAAGGGACGGAGTGGGGCGCCTGGGTGGCTCAGCCGTTAAGCGTCTGCCTTCGGCTCAGGTCATGATTCCAGGTCCTGGGATCGAGCCCCGCATCAGGCTCCCTGCTCGGCGGGAAGCCTGCTTCTCCCTCTCCCACTCCCCCTGCTTGTATTCCCTCTCTCGCTGTGTCTCTCTGTCAAATAAATAAATAAAATCTTTAAAAAAAAGAAAAAGAAAAAGGGAGGGAGCTCGCGATGTGGCCACGGTAGGTAATTTCAGGTCATTGGCTTGGGGTGGGAAAGCAAAATCAAGTATAGGGAATCTCAGCGGGGAGTCTAAAACTTTCTTTGGCCATCCTAGCCAGAAGGAATGTCTTCACCAGGGTTTTTTTCTTTAGGTTTCCACCTTTGACCATTGTCTCCAGCTTTCTGTCCTTCCAGAACTCCCCCTTCTCCCCATCCGGATTCCTCTTACTTTTTTTGCTCTGAGCAGTTTATCCAGTCTCCCTACCATCTACCTATCCTGCACCCAGCGTATCCCTCACCTTATATGTCCCAAAGCCCTGCTGTTACTCTGTTGCACTAAGAACTCCTGCCCCAACTTCACCCCCTATACCTCAGAGGCTTGTAAGCAAAGACAGATTCAGTGATCAGCAAACCTGGGAGAGAAAAAAAAATAGCACATCTTTATTTTCACTAACCATTAAATGAAAAGTTAGCATTTCTTTAAATATGAGTGTAAGCAACAACCACAATAATTTTAGCAGAATTTGTGAATTTGACATCAATAAAAATCACAGGGGCTCCTGGGCGGCTCAGTCGGTTAAGCGTCTGCCTTCGGCTCAGGTCATGATCCTAGGGTCCTGGGATCAAGCCCCACAGCTGGCTCCCTGCTCAGCGGGGAGTCTGCTTCTCCCTCTGCCCCTCCCCCCGCTCATGCTTGTGCTCGCTCTCATGTGCTCTCTCTCTCTGAAATAAATAAATAAAATCTTAAAAAAAAAGAAATCACAATTATTCCCATATCACATACAATTGTTACAGATATTATGGAATATCATTTGGGTTCATCAGAACTTTACAATTATAAGACTTATGAAGCCTGCTGTTAGAGCTTGCTCCATATTTTACTAAATTGTTATTTAACTATTTTAGTAACTATGTTTCCATTTAACTGGTTTCTTTGGAACTCCTATATTTTCATTTTATGTAGAGGCTTCTTACTTGAAGGATGCAGCCCTGAGTAAGGTAGCAGGGCCCACAGTAACGCCCGGGCTGAATACCAACAGCCCCATCAGCAGACCCACCTCAAAATACCCATAAACCCTAGCTGACCTATGGGTTACTTATACCAGGGCATAGGTATCAAAGACAGAAAATTCCATACATTACCATACCTCCTCACTTTCCCCCTTAAACGACAGCCCCCTACCCCTGCCTCCTGGCAGACCGCCTCTGATTTGCTGCCCCGTCTGCGACTCTCTTGTGGTACAGTCCAGAAACTTCTATCTCCTCTGCTCTGCCTCGGCTGAATTCTTTCACTGCCCACCCCACTGGCCTCCACCCAAATCGGATCGCCCCACATTTGGTGGCCGCCCCATCCGATCAGGGGACACCACATTTTATACCCTTGGAGACACTTCTCTGAGGATTGACCCTATCACTCTAGAAACCCATGGCACAATAAAGATTTAGAATTTGTGCTTTGGCAGAAATCACACAATTAGTTTTCCTTTAGCGTGTTCGATCCCCAGCTGGGGCTCCCATCTGCAGGCAGGGCCAGCGACCAAGAGGGCAGTGATGCGAACAGGGCCACTTGGCCTGTCCTGAGAAGGTGCTGCGGACGGTAGCTCTCAAGCTCGCCCGCTCCACACCCTCCAAACCCCACGATGACTCCCCTCCTGGTAGAGTAGGCTGTGTTCCCCCCCTCTTGAGTCAGGGGACGGTGAAGACTTCTGTGGATGATGTTGGTGCAGCTTCCCTGGTCAGGTCCTGTCGCCACTTCCTCTAGGACAGATCCCCGCGGAGGTCCCAGCGGTGAGCCCCTGGGAGGAGACGCCGACTCCAACCCCGGCCACCACTTGCAACCGCTCACAGACCCAGGAACCGTCTCACTCAGCCCGACTCCCAGATTCGGGAGAGATAATGAAGTGATTGCTGTTTCTTTAAGGCTCTACGTCCCTGGGGTGACTTGATCGGCAACAATAGCCCCCAGCATAGAAGGTCCCTGGGAGAATTCTTGTCCTTCTTCCGGTTATGCTGGATTTTCTGAGCGATTGCTGTTGTACCAAGTGTACGGTGTCTGAGGCCCAAACTCAAACATACATCTATATTGTGAAGGAGGTGTTTCACTGATGGTTTCGTGTTTCTTGTCTCTTATCAGACTCTAGAATAGTTCTGTCCAGTAGAACCTCCTCCAACGGTGGAAATATCCTCCATCTGCGTGTTCCAAAATGGTAGCCACAACCAACGTGTGCTTATTGAAAACTGAGCACTTGAAATGTGGCTAGTGCAACTGAGGAACTGGATTTTAAATTTTATTTATTTGTAGTTATTTAAATTTAAATAGCCATATGTGTTACTGGCTACTTTCTTGAACGATACACCTCTTGAGGGACTGTTTTAGACTCCTTGTGCTCCTAACATCAAATCTTACCTTCATTCCATACCTGTTTTATCGAGTGAAGGAAATAATTACCAGATAGGCATGCTGTCAGTGGGAAGACTAGTAAAGAGTTTGCTTTTGGCAAACAAAATAAAACAACCAACCAAAAAGGAAACCAACCCAATGTCAAACTGGAAAATCCACGACTCTGTCAATTTGGCATTTTGGTACCAAGTGGCCATGATTGCTCTGAGGCTGTCTTATTAGAGGGTCAAACCAGCATTGGGTCACCACCAATGGCATGAGGAAGGGTCCCAGCCCCAGGACGGCTGATGTGACTCTTGGAACACGACTTTGACGGTGGTTCTCTGCAGACACAAGGCAGGATGGGGGGGCAGGAATCCTCCGTGTCTGCGCACAGAGGAAAGAAACACAATTTTACACGTTGCCATACTGTTTAGATGATTTTTTAATTCAATGAGCAGGATTACTATTTCCATTCATACCGTATATTCTCTAGCTCTATATTTGAGTGAAGGAAAAACATTTGTATTTGTAATAGCATGCCTTTTTTTTAAAGAGGGATATACGGGGTTCCACATCATCATCAAATCTGAAGATTAGAAAGATATGAAAGAGCCGCTCAGATGATTGAACAGGTTCCGCATTAGTGAAAATTGGTGCTATTTGTAAGGCAGAATAGATGTGTTACTTTCTTTCTTTTTTTTTTTTAGATTTTATTTATTTGAGAGAGAGAATGAGTGAGAGAGAGCGCACATGAGAGAGGGGAGGGTCAGAGGGAGAAGCAGACTCCCTGCTGAGCATGGACCCTGATACGGGACTCGATACGGGGACTCCCGGCACTCCAGGATCATGACCTGAGCTGAAGGCAGTCGCTTAACTAACTGAGCCACCCAGGCGTCCCTAGATGTGTTACTTTCAACACTGACAAGTAACACAAACAGGAAACAGAGTGCTGCCAGGAGGAAATTCTGCCAAATCAACTCAATGAATTATAATCATTAGTAATCAGTCCATTAATTAACTGGGCCCTAAGGGATGTTGTAAAGAGTTCAAAAGTATTTTCCCAAGTAGGTTAAACACACCCCTCCCACCTCATTTGCTTACAAGGACACTTCACTCAACAAACCCTAATTTTATTCAGAGAAAAAAAAAGTAAATTTCAGTCTTGTCTACATTTTCCTGATTTTCATAAACCTGAATTTAAAAGGGTCCAAGTGAATAAGCTTCTGGTGTAAAATAGGGAACAGAAACAAAAACAGACCTGAACCCCAAACCCAAAACCAAAAGAGTGAGAGGAAGAAATCAAACAACCATGAATATTCATTGAGAACACCACAAAGGGACAAGGATTAAAGAGGGAAAAAGGACATGTTTTCTGTTTTCAGGCGCTTACATTTTAATCAGCGATTGACAATGTAATTATAAAAGGAAACAATATTGGCCAAATGTCAGTATTTGGCTAGGATTTTTATTTCTCCTTTCACTACTGGCTAAAAAAGAATAGAGATGTTTCCAAATTCTGGGCCCTCAAGCAAAATGTTTTAGAAAGCAGCTTTCTAATCATTCTAAAAATTACTCCTAAAAAGAGCAGACTAAAACAAACTGCTCAAGAGAGGCAAGCTCTTTGTAGAAAAATATTTAAAAGTGCAGAGAAGCCGCGGAAGATAAAAATGACCCCTAATCCTGCTATTCAAAGATAAACTGCTCATTTTTGTGCATCCTTCTTGAATTTGTGTATGCATATATTTGCCTGTGTATTTTTTTTTTTTTTGCCAAAATGGTATTTTACATATCGTTTGGAAACTGGGTTCTTCCCCCTTTAATAATAAATCAGTGACGATTTCCATGGCTAGATAAAGAGTTACAGTATGTATGAGGTATTCTACTGCATGAGTGTTCCATAATTTATCTGACCAACTCTACTAGTGGGTATTTAAGTTGTGGGTTTTTTGCCATCAAAAACAAGGCTGTAATCCACAGACTCATTGCTGTGTCTTTGTGTACGTGTTTAATTATTTCCATAAGTGGCGCCTGGGTGGCTCAGTCGTTAAGCGTCTGCCTTTGGCTCAGGTCATGATCCCGGGGTCCTGGGGTCGAGCCCCGCATCGGGCTCCCTGCTCAGCGGGGAGCCTGCTTCCCTCTCCTGCTCCCCCCGCTTGTGCTTGCGCGCTCTCTCTCTCTGTTAAATAAATAAATAAAACCTTTTCATTATTTCCATCAGAAATTATATTAATGGACATTCAAGAACCTGGCCTATCCACTTACAAGAAAATATTCCTCAGTGTGAATGCAATTCAAAATAATTAGGCAGTGTGACTGGTGCTGTGTGACAGACACCTGGTCAGGTGTGATTTCCGACGAGCCAACTGCTGAGTGTCACACTGAGTGTACAGCAGAGAGAAAACCGTCCTCGATGTGGCTCATTAGGATGGTTCAATCGAACACTACAATGATACACGTGCACGGTGCTGGGCACGCAGTAGGTGCTTTATACAGATCAGGTCCGCCCTCCGTCCCTCCCTACTGTGAACCCTAGCCTCCTCCACAGGTGGAGAGGGAGATGGGGTGGGGGTGGGGGGTTAAGGGAAGGAGGTTTGACAAACAAAGAACGTGTGTCTACATGCCTCTTTTTAGGAGAAAAGGCTCCTGGCAGCTTTTCGTGCTTTTTTTATTGTTTTGTTTTTCGGGGCTAGGGTTTGCCTGGCCTAGTATGGCAGCTTTCCTGTGCATTCCTTCAGCATTTCAATCTGCCCTTTGGGTATTATGAAAGGTTAAAACCCACACACCCTGGCCAAGGAAAGCTTGTTTACTGCAAGATTCATGTCTGGTCTTGAAAGGTATTTTCCTCCCTCGCCCTATGACCACTGCTGAGAAGGAAGACGGATGCCAGGCCGAGGGCGTGGGTGATGCAGGCAAATTGTGTTGGGCAGGTTGGGCTGGGGAGGGCTTCTCTCCAACCTCCATGCACACCTGGATTCCTGTGCCCAGGTGACAGGCAGGCTAGCTCCTTCCCCGCCCCCACGTCCCAGCCCACCTTCTCTGGAGACTCTATCCCCGGGGTGGGAATCCCCTGGGAGTCTTTTATGAGTTAGAACCCATTTCAGTCCAGGGGCACCTGCGTTTCGGGACTCAGCTCTCGCAGTGGGATTCGAGGTTGTCAGTGTTAAAATGTTCATGGATCACTCAGGTGGCCCTGGTTCCTTCCCTATTCTTGCCTCCAACAGCCATTTATTGAGCACATGGTGTCCCAGGGTGTGTCGCACACTGAGCCACCATGAACAGGAGAGGCAAGCTCTCCGCCCTCTTGAAGCATATGTTCTGGTTGAAAAGACAGACGAAACCCAAGTACATGAGTATACAAATACATGCCCAATTAGGAAGGAACCCCCAGGAGAGTTTACTCCTCTTGGATGGTCAGGAAAGATCTCTCAGCGATCACCCAAACCCCTACCACCAAAGGTAGTGATTTTTTTTTTTAAAGATTTTATTTATTTATTTGACAGAGATAGACACAGCAAGAGAGGGAACACAAGCAGGGGGAGTGGGAGAGGGAGAAGCAGGCCTCCCGTGGAGCAGGGAGCCCGATGCGGGGCTCGATCCCAGGACCCTGGGATCATGACCTGAGCCGAAGGCAGACGCTTAACGACTGAGCCACCCAGGCGCCCCGAGGCAGTGATTTTTAAACCCTGTATGATCTTGGCAAAGCTCGTTGTCCAGAAATGGGTGTGTCAATCAGTACATCATTAGGGCAGAGGGATGACTGGTCTATTTTAGTAAGAATAACTTGCGCTGATTGAATGCCTACTCTGTGCTAGGTAGTTAACAGGCAGATTGCTGTATCTAGTCTTTACGCTAAGCCTTTGACACAGGAATTATTATCTCCAAAAACTCAGAGAGGTTTTCCCACAATCAGGCTAGAAAACAGTGGCAGAGCGAAGATCTGCACCTAGCTCTATTTGGTTCTTCCACCTGCGTCTTTTCTATCATATCATCTCCCCTCCCTTCCTCTGGGGTGAGTTTGTGGCACCAGGTTGCCCTTCAAACTTGTTCCACCCAGGGTGAACAGTTCAATTCAGAATCCACCTAGATTATTGCCCGCACAAATGACAAATCCTTTTTGGCTTTTGCCCCACCGGAAGAGTCTACACACCTTGAATTACCACTCCTTTCTCCATTGTATTTTCTCTTCGGAGAAAATAATCCAGTTGGGTCAGTTGATGTTCCCTTGTGTTGCCAGAGACACACAACCCAGGTGTGGGGTGGTACGCCATCTTGGCCCCTTCCTTCCCTCCTTCTTTTCCTTCCTTGCCTGTCCCCAGACTGGTTTGAATCTCATCGATATAACCAGCTCAGGTTGCCCATTCCTGCCTATCGGTCACTACACATTCAAACAAAAGCCCTGTACTCTAACCCTAACCCTAACCCTAACCCTGTGATGGCATTTGTGGAAATTATTATCATGCTAGTAGTTACTAGGACACAGGAACGTTGAGCAGAAAGCATGACTTTGCAAGAAAGCACCTGATATTTTGCCACTAGAAATCTGTTTAGAGTTTTCTCTTATGATAGATTTCTCCCTTCGAGGAGAAATGCCTTGCCTATCATTTCCAGCTAATAACGTGAATAAATATCAATAGCATGTACATTTGTATGGCACTTCCTAAAGTACCCTAACTTATAGTAAGGCCCTGTGGTCTTCCCCAAAACCACGAGAGGAGCCACAAACCATTGTTTCCACTGCAGACAAAGGAACACGTAATACCTGTCTGTAATGTTAGGTAAAAAGGAGCTGGCCCCAGGGAGTCCAGCTACCTGGTAATTGATTCAGCAGAGACTCAGATTCTAGACTTTGCAAGTTGAGGCCAAGTGTTCCTTCTAAACACTGTTTAACACCACAGAGCAATTTATCAGGGCCTTACTGGGACAGCTGGCTGGAAGAAAGGCTTCAGGGGATGTAGGACATAGGATAAATGGAGGAAGTCAGGTTGGGAGGGTTGATTACATGAATGAATAAATGATTGATTAATTCACTCATTCATGAGTTTAACAAACATGTATTGAACACTGTCACCTACTGTATGATACTATTTGATAATCTAAATACTAGGGTGATTATACCTGGATATGGCGGAGACCTGCTAGCATTTTCTTCTTTTACCTGGCTCTACAGATGGACTACATTTCCCAGACGCCCTTGCGGTTGGGCCTGGCCACGTGCCTGCTTTCTGGCTGATGGAAGTGTCAACGGGAAACCTCTCTTCTCCCTGCTTTTCCCTTTCATGCAGATGAGTTTGGAGAGCTTGGAATCTCTGAATTATTTTCTTCTTGCCAATCTGGAGCACCCTTTAGACCTAAACTTCTATTATATTAAACCACTGAAAGTTTGGAGTTTATCTTTTATAATAGTGTTAACCAGTGTTTCTTAACCAGGTTTCAGGAAGGAATTAAGCCTTAATGCCCTAAGGCATCCATTGTAGGTAATGAATTAACTTCTCTCTTTCGCATTGAAAATGGTACTAGTTATAGATCATCCCTGAGAGAATTGAATAAATAGTCACACATAATTTTCCGTGGAGTTTAATTCTCTTGCGGAACCCCTGTGGAGAAAGGCTGGATACACTTGAGCAATCCCAGTTGTCAAGGGGTCTATCATAATCTAGTTGTGGAAATCGGAGAGGTGTACATAGCTCTAAAAGGGAATATAAAGGGGGTGACTCATATGGCTTCACTTCATCCTTAAGACATGCCCGTGAAGCCGACTTTAGTATTGCCATTTCACAGATAAAGAGATTGGGAAGTGAAGTGAACGTTCAAGGTCGCTCAGCTAGGAAGTGGGGGAGCCAGGATTTGAACCTTTGTGTGAGGGATGCCCCCCGCCATGCCCAGGAGGAACTCTGTCCCCGTCGCTGCAAAATAAGCAAGTTTAATCCAAGCCACGTTTCCCATTAGAGTGCTCACAATGACCAGAGGAACCAAGACCTTTCTCTGTTTTCAAGGACAAAGATAATTCTTCCCTTCTGGAGAGAACAGGACTCTCCCAAACACCCTTCGGTCTTGATCATCCCCGAGGTGCTCGCTATTCATCACAGTTTTCCTACCCTGCACCTGTTTATGAGAAACTGATGATAATATCATTAAAAGCCATTTATAGAAGCAAATTAGTAAAAAGAAGAGTCATCCTACATTCTGACTTTAGGAAAAGGGGACTAATTTATGGAAAGTTTAGGTGGTGTGATTGGGAAAGCAAAAGATTGTTCGCTTACGGAGAGAATTAGGTTAACTAACGCCCATCTTCCAAAGGCTTAATTAAGTCTCTGAGCTCTCAAGTGAGGCCAGGAAATAATTGATTTCTGCATTGCTGGTGGGTAAAGTGATGGGGGGGGAGGTAATTTGCCCATAGCCAACGAGGGAACCAGCATCTGTCCTGGGATTAAAATCTAAGATTTTCTGGCTCTTCGTCCTTTGTTTGGCTTTGGAATCTGGCATGCTCAAGGCCTGGAAGAATTATTTTTGTGTGAGAACCCCTGAGCAGGACCATCACCCAAGATACTCCATGCAGATAACAGACCAAATAATTAAGGATTCACTCCTTAGTAATTTTCTGTCCTTCAAAGAAGTAACATAAATGATGCACTGCTGGTGAGAGTCAAGGCCACATGGGTTTATTTTAATGTGTGCTGGCACTTTTCATTGCAAGCCTGCCCATTGCCCAGTGATTTGGGATGCCAGAAAATATTTGGACATCTCAAAATTTAAAAGACTGTCTGGAACAAAGAGAGAAAGAGAATAATGAAAGGGAAGGGAAAAGAAAGGAAGAATGAGTAGCAGAGGACGGATGGAAGCATTCTGGAAGAATGATTGAATCCACCAGTTATTAAAATAACTTTCTTTTTTTTTTTCAGATTTATATGTTTATTTGAGAAAGAGAGAGAGAGAGGAGGGGCAGAAGGAGAGGGAGAGAATCCTCAAGCAGACTCCCTGCTGAGTGTGGAGCCCGATGCCGGGCTCCAACCCAGGACCCTGAGATCATGACCTGAGCCAAAACCAAGAGTCAGATGCCCAACAGACTGAACCATGCAGGCGCCCCATGTGCAGGGAACTTTTCAAATGTTTCCTCATGAGAACTCAACGTGTAGGCATTGAATTGTTTCATACATATGCGAACACTAAGGCTTAGCTGGGAAGCATTCTGTCCAAGCTAAGAAGGGACAGGAAGAACATTTGAATCCAAGTTTGCAAGTCAGACTGTTACCTTCATGTGTTTTAAAAAAAAAACCCACAAAACCCCAGTCCTGTCTCTTCCTGCATGTCTCTCTCCTTTACTACTCACACAAAACAGTTCATTTCTGACACTGCTGGTCACCACAGGTGTGGGTTTCCTCCCGGCGAAGCTGGGCATCCTCCAATTTAACTCAATTTTGACATGATCTACCTGGAGATGGTGTCAGATTCCACAGGATAAGGGCTCCGTCCCAGGAGACTGCCCCCTCCTTCAGATGCCCATCATGAGTAGGAGGTCACCAAGTGACCCACAACTTCTGTCCAACTTGTCTATGATTGAAGGTTCCCATGACCTCCTCCCCCTTGGATTCAATTAATTTGTTAGAGCAGCTTACAAGTTTATTATAAAAAGATGAGATAAAGGATACAGATGAACATTCAGATGGAAGAGATGAGAAGGGGACAGTATCGGGAAAGGGTATGGAGTCTCCCATGTCTTCTCCAGGCACACATCCTCCACCTATTCACCAACCTGGACACTTTCTGAACCCCAGACTGTTGGGATTTTATGGAGGCTTCATCACATAGCATGATTGATCATTAACTCTATTTTCATTTTTTATTTCTTCTCAAGAGAATGGGGGGTGGGCTAAAAATTCCAAACTTCTAATCATGGTTTGGCTTTCCTGTGACCAACCCCTACCCAGCAGCCCACCCAGAGTTGCCTCATTAGAACAAAGATTTCCTATCACCCAAGAAATGACAAGGGTTTCAGGAGCTCTGTGTCAAGAACTGGCGTTAAAGATCAAATATTACAACAAAAGATGCTCCTGCTGCTCTCATCACTTAGAAAATTACAAGAGTTTCAGGAGCTCTGCGTCAGGAACCAGGGGCAAAGACCAATGTATATTTTCTATTATCTCACACTTAACCACTGCACTGTAGTGCCCTCCACCTACAGATGTGACTAGAAGAGGGGAGTGTGGGCTGTTGGAATTCATGTGCTTCCATGTCTGTTTCTCTCTGCTGGATGATAAGCTCCTTGAGGACCAGAATCAAGATTTAATAGTTCATGAAAGGCAGTAAACATTTGTTGCCCATGTGAATGAATGAATATCTGCAATGAGTGAAGGCCATCAAATAGCTCATCTTCTCATCTAACTGAAGTCACCCATGGTCTCACCGGCACTCAACATAACACGTGAAATTGGCTTGTCTTCTTCCATCCTCCCCACACCCAACTCCATGGGCTGAGGAAGTCTGAAGCTCTCTCGCATGTCTGGAAATGCTTGGGTTCAGGTACTGCCTTGCGCTCTTATCACCCTGGCCCTCCGTTCCCTCCTCTCTAAATGAATGTCTCAATTGAGAGAAGGTTGGAAAATGCCTACAAGGGTCAGGAAAGTATCAAGAAGGAGTGATGCAGCTATTTCGTGTCCAACAATGCGGAGTGGTGACAATCACGGCAGATGGGAAAGGGTACCCCTGGCAGAGGAAGAAGCTTCTACTCATCTCCAGCTGATTGTTGTGTAGGAAAGAGGACTCAGGATGGCCACATTTCCAGTTTTCCCAAAAGATGTAGGAAGTCTGGATTTTTATGTGAAATCTTCCAATTCTTAAATGTTGGCACAAACATTTTCAGAAACACAAAGCAAGCCAAACTCAACACATCTGTGTGCTGAATTCAGCCCATGCGCCTCCAGGGTACAGCCTCTGGACCAGACGATGTCTCAAGTCTTTGCCATCTCTAGAAGGATTTGGTCCCTGTGGCAGATTGTCCCTTCAGTCTGTGTGTTTTTTGGCTCTCTGTACTATTTCTGCTACAGTTTAAGCAGAGTGGACGAGGGCTTAAGTGTAACTGTGTTTATAAACACCCTGAAGAATTCCATATGGTATGCCGAATGTGAAGTTGGCTTAATTTGAAAAGATTAAATGTACTCAGGCAATTGCAGAGTTGTCTGTTTTGTAAATCAATGCAATTTGTCGATGGCAGGTCGGGAAGGGATGAGCTTTGGGAAGTGCAGCTGGTGTGACCAGTAAGCCCAGTGGTAGGAGCCTAAGAGGCAAGTCAGGTGGCAGCCGCTCTCCCGAACACTCACCTCTTCCTCTCTGCTCCATACACACATGCGCATGCTCACTCTCTCTCTCTCTCTCTCTCTCTCTCGCTCTCTTGCTCTCTCTCTCCGTGCCCCTCCCCCACCTCTGATTTCGTTTCCTCCCTCTTAATTTGAGCCTTATCCATCTTTATGCATTCAGAAGAAATGTAGGAAATGCTCAACAATCTGGGACCAGGTATCTCAATGGGTTGTGGCAGATTTGAGTCATGCAGAAGCCCTCAATTAGGAACCTAAATGCTGGGGATGCAGATCCTCCCTCCTCTGGCATTAACTAGCTGTGGGAGCTTGGATAGTCATTTTGCCTCCCTGAGCCTCATGTCCTCATCTGTAAGATAAGGGGGATGAACTTGGATGTCTTAGGTCCCCTCCAGCACTAACAATAATCCGAATTCACCTTATGAAGCAGATAAGGGTGATCGCTCTTGTTTTCTCTTTTAACATTGTTTCTGCTTCAGACAATGGACAGCAACCTCTTGCCCTTACATCTAGGTGTTGAGTGACCTTTGCTCTCTCTGGACACCACCCTGAGCAGCTGAAAGAGAAGTCTGGTGTAACGTGTTGTGCGAACCTAAGGTGGAACTTGAGGTGTCTCTGGATTCCATATAAGCCTGGAACGGAGGCCCCCTTGCCTTTTTCTCTGCTTCTGGCACAGTCTCAACAGTGGAAAGAGTGCCAAGGTCATGTAATCAGGTTCCCTGATCAGCACTTTTCAACCCTTAAAAAACCAACAATGCAAAATGGAGGAAAAGAAGAGGGAAAGGTGTATGAGGAGGCTTTTGTTCACAAATAACAGAAAAGCAACTCAGGCCAGCTTAAACAATAAAGGGATGATTTAACTAATATGAAGTGACTGGCCAGAAAGTGCAGAGGCTGGGTAGCCAAGGGGTGGGGACCTGGGTCTGAGCTGGAATAAAAACAGTGCCAGGAGCCGGCTGGGACCCTCAGATGGCCTGTAGGGGCCCTTGGGCTTTTGAATTTCAAACTCCTCTGTTTTTTTGAGGCAGTCTCATGTTTTTCTTAGAGTCCATACCCGGGAGTTGCCCTCCAATGAGTGAGGCTGCACTGATTGCCTATTGGGACATGTGCAACCAAACCAGTTCAGGTTTGCCCCTCTGTATCAGTCAGCTCCAGCTGCTGTAACAAAGTACCACAGATGGAATGGCTTATAAACAACAGACATTTATTTCTCACGGTTCTGGAAGCTGGAAGTCCAAGATCAAAGTGCTGACAGATCTGGTACCTGGGAAGGGCTCTCTTCTGGTTCTTCTTGCTGTCTCCCCGCATGGCAGAGGGGAAAGAGAGCTCTCTGGGGTCTCTTCTATAAGACGACTAATCCTATTCATGAGGATTCTGCCCTCATGACCTAAGCAGCTCCCAAAGGCCCTGTCTCCCAATACTATCACTTTGGGGGTTAGGATTTCAACATGTCAGTTTTGGGGGGGACACAGCATTTAGCCCATAACACACTCCCTTATGCCCAGGTGGGTTGGCCAGTGAGCCTTCACAATTCATTTTTGGGTATAGGTCAGCGTGCGGGTTCTGAGGACCAACTTCACACCCAAGGTGAACGAAGCTCCCAGTGTTTTCATAGTTTCTGCACAGAACTCCCTACCTCCCTCCTCTTTAGGATGGCCTTCCGTAATTCATGGTCTGTTGACTGATAGTCCTCCAGAAGGAGCTCAAGTGAGGATATGGGATTGACTGTCACGAAAATAGCCAGACAGCACCTGGGTTTTCTTGTTACAAATCTCCCCAGAAAAAGCATCACTGTTGCCTCTTAGCCTTTCTTCCTGTTAATACTTTGGCTCTGGAGTCACATGCCTCACCCCTTGCTTCGCTGTGAGTATTCAGACAAGATACATAGCTTTTTGTGTATAAAAAGGAAGAGCCATGAATATTTAAATCCTCTAGATTATAAGCTCCTCGAGGACAGGAATTTTCACCTCTTTGTATACCTGTGAATCCCCAGAGCCTGCAACATGAAAGGCCACTCAGCAAACATTTGTGGGATATTGAATAAGGTGAAATAATCCATAATTTCATAAGCACATAATTAATGCTATCTATTGTTATCAGTGGTTTAGAATCTTCCTCAGTCAGCGTTTAAAAGAATATGAAAATTCTTAATTCATTCAGTGAAAATATATTTATTGACTGGCGAGAGTGTGCCAGGTACTCTGTTAGGTTTGAGGGAAACAGCAATAAATAGAGCCACATTTGCTGGTGGAGTTTATGGTCTACTGAGGGAGGGAGACATTGAACAAGCAATTATAAGTGTACTGAGGGTTACTTTGAGTGTTGCTTCTCCAATATTTGTGGCATAAAATGAGATTGGCTATACTAGGAAAATTGAGTGCATACCAGGCTTTGGTTTGACTAGATCACCTTTTGTAGGTAATGCTAGCCACTGCAACAGATAAGCCTGAATTATCAGTGATTAAAATAAGAGAAGTTTATTTCTTGCTCATATAAAGCCATATGCAGATATTTCTGAGTAATGGGCAGCTCTCTATCAACCAATGTTTCTGGGATCCAGGTTCCTTCCACATTGTGACTCTGCCATCTTCAACATTTGGTTTCCAAGCTCCCCATGTTCCTCTGCTTTAACCTGGGGAGGGGGTAGGAGTGGAAGAGAGGGTTTGGCAGGAGGTTTTTATGGGCTAGGCCAGGAAGTGGTGAGTATGACTTATAGTTAGCAGTTAGTCCACAGCCACAGCAAACCACAAGGGAGACTGAGAAATGTCATCTAGCCTAGGGCTCAGGGATCTCTCTGCAATATGCCCTTCTGATCACCAAATAACCTTCACACCCTTCTTCCCATGCATAGAATACACTGACCACCCCCCTTAAGGAAGACCACCCAAAGTCCAATCAAGTTACTGGGTCTAGCTCAATGTCCTGAGTGCCGACATGATATGTTAAATCTCAAAATCCAGGTGCAATACTTCATGTTCATTGACCTGTGAACTGAAAAGACAAGGTATCTGCTAGCATCATCCACATATACCACACGCCATGTTGGAATAGGGGCAGGACAAGGCAATAAGCATTTTCATTCAGAAAAGCACAGAATGGGAGTCACAGTGCAGTCACTGGTCCATAGTCCATAGATTGTACAATTGTACAATCCTGCCAAGCCAGAGTCTCTGTCAGGCAGCAGGAGAACTTTCTTGATTAGACCAAAATAAAATTCCTTGGGAAAAACTCCCTCATCTATGGTTTTCTGTGGTCTGTTACTCTATTGACATTTTGGACCAGATAATTCTTTGTTGTGGGGGGTCTAGCCTATGTAGTGTAGAATGTTCATGGCCTCTATCCCTTAGATGTTAGTGGGTAGAGGCATCTCTGTCCCAGTTGTGCTGCCAAAAAATGTCTCAGACATTGCCAAATGTCCCGTGGGGAGGCAAAATCAGTCCAATTGAAAACTAGTGGTTTAAGGCTTGAACAAAGTCCTAGCTTATGGTTTCTCTGGCAATATTGGCCTCTCAAAATCTGAGTTGGCTTCTGATCTACATGCTTCCAGTCAGTTCCCATGAGCAGTAACCATGGCTGAAGTTCTTTCCTAAGCAAAAATGTTTTCCCCTGACTGACTTCTTTTTTTTTTTTTTAAAGATTTTATTTATTTATTTGAGAGAGAGAATGAGAGGGAAGAGGGTCAGAGGGAGAAGCAGACTCCCTGCTGAGCAGGGAGCCCAATGCGGGACTCGATCCAGGGACTCCAGAATCATGACCTGAGCCGAAGGCAGTCGCTTAACCAACTGAGCCACCCAGGCGCCCTGACTTCTTTGCTTCTAAATGTTTTGCTACTATATAACATGGTCTTCACCTTCGTGGTTTCTAAAATTATTTTCTTGGCACTTGGCACTCACCACTAATTAACTGAACAGTGGACAGTAAGGTAGGTGATATTGGAGGTTGGAAAGACTCATGTAGTGACAGAAAATCTGTGATGGCTTGAAAAAGCAGGCCACGAAACCAGAGCCACACGCTTTAGGTGTATGTCACGACAGCACCCTGTGCCAAAGTATCGATTTTTCTATGGTTAAGGCATAAGAACAGGCAAAAAAAAGTCATTTTTCCTGACCTCCTTTCCTTCTCATCTATCAGTGACTAGCTGAGATAGCAAGTCCAAAGCTGGGTTGGCTCCCTGCTGGCTAGGGGGAGAAGCGGGAATGGGGTTACAGGGTTAAATGGAGGTCAGAGGAGCAGGCAGGTGTGCAGGGAAGAGAAACCTCAAAGTGGTGGGGGTGGGACCGGAGGGAATCCGGAGCAGCTCCTGGGATGCAGGGCTGATTTCTGAGGTCCAGCATGAGTGAGATTGCACAGGCCAGGTTCATCCAAAGGGTCCAGTCTAGGATGAACACTGTGAAACCACCCAAGTAAGCCATATGAACTTTGAATTCTGTGCTTTCAACATCTCATTTAAAATGTGTGCATACAGGGGTGCCTGGGTGGCTCAGTCGGTTAAGCGTCAGACTTTCGATTTTGGCTGAGGTCATGATCTCAGGGTTGTGAGATCGAGTCCCCCATCGAGCCCCCCCATCTCTCCCTCCCTCTCCATCTGCTCCTCCCTCACCCCCACACACACTCTCTCTCTCAAATAAATGTCTTTTAAAAAAAACCAACATGTGTATATATTTTACCTTTAGTGAAAAGGAAACTTAAAAATAATTACTATTTTATTCTGATTATAAAAATAATACATAGGAGTTGAAAGGTTAAATATCCACCCATAAGGGGAATGCAAAAGACGCTATGGTATATCCATACTGTAGAAAACTGTGCCACAGTTCAGCTCAGGTGTACGGTGTGAGACGGTTTCCATCAAGAAGAAAAGCCCCTCCAGCCGTGCCATATGTTGCGTGTGAAGAGGTTGTTGTGTAAATAGAGGCATAGGAAGCGATGTGCAAGCACTCACCAAAGGAACTGCCAAGCGCAGCTGTGCCTGAAGTGGGGGAGGGGAGGTGCAGATGGGAGCAGAGGGGTAAGGAGCTTAAACGCACCAGTTTGCCTGGAACAGAACTCAAACACAATCTGGTAAAAATGGAAAGCATGAGACAGCCCTGTTCACACTGATAGATCACTGGTTTCTTCTTTTTTTTTTTCCTGCTTGAAGGAAGCTATTAACTGTACTTACCTTGGGGGGGACAGACAGAGGGTGTAAGCAGATGGGAAGTTCTGCCATTAGTTTTGTCCTCCATGCTCTCAATTTTCTAGCCATGCTTCTATGCCAAAAATGCCAAAGAGTTTTCTGAGTGATAAGATAATGGGTCTTTTTTTTTTTTTTGCTTTTTGCTTTGTATTCATATCTATTAAAGTAATCTAATAGATGTTATTTGAAAGACATTTACACAGGGGCGCCTGGGTGGCTCAGTTGGTTAAGCGACTGCCTTTGGCTCAGGTCATGATCCTGGAGTCACAGGATCGAGTCCCGCATTGGGCTCCCTGCTCGGCAGGGAGTCTGCTTCTCCCTCTGACCCTCCTCCCTCTCATGCTCTCTGTCTCTCATTCTTTCTCTCTCAAATAAATAAATAAAATCTTTAAAAAAAAAAAAAAAAAGAAAGACATTTACACAAAGTAATATGTGATCCAGGTTAATAATTTTGAAAATAGAGGAAAGCATAAAGACCAGAATTTAAATTGTCCATATTCTCCCAATCAGACATGATGCTCATTAATAACATTTTTGATGATTTCCTCTAGTCTTTTTTTTCTTATGTCTATTTTAATAAAATCGAGTTATATTTTATGTTCAGTTTTATACTGTTTCTTTTATTTAATAAGATATTATAAGCATTTTCCATACTATTAAATATTCTTTAAATAATATAATTTGTAATGGTATATAAAACTGTACTATACTTATATGTACATACTATAATATATATATAATAAAATTATAATGTCAGTAGTTAAGCACTTAGAGTGATCAAGCACTACATAGGGCTTTATTCGTATTGTCTTATTTCATCCTTCTAGTTGGCCCCTAAGGTAATGCTATCAAACCCATTTTATAGATGAGGAGACAGAGGTTCAGCGAGGTTCCATATAGAACTGTGCTGTGTTACATATAGAACTGGTTCCAAAGCAAATGAGTGGCTAAGCCACGCTCAAACTCACACCTATTCTCTTCTCTCTCTCTCTTTTTTTAAAAGATTTTATTTAGATAGAGTGAGAGAGAGCACAGCGGGGAGGAGGGGCAGAGGGAGAGGGAGAAGCAGACTCCTGCTGAGTGGGGAGCCCGATGCGGGGCTTGATCCCAGGACCCGGAGATCGTGATCTGAGTCAAAGGCACACACTTAACCGACTGAGCTGACCAGGTGCCCCCTGAGCCACCCAGGCTCCCCAACCTATTGTCTTAACTACTGTTTTATATATTTTTAAATTTATTTATTTCTTTTATTTATTTTTTATGATAAAATAGACTTTTATTTTTAACAGTATTTCATATACTCTTATTTTATTTTTAAGATTTTATTTATTTATTTGACAGAGAGAAACGGCGAGAGAGGGAACACAAGCAGGCGGTGTGGGAGAGGGAGAAGCAGGCTTCCCGCCGAGCAGGGAGCCCGATGCGGGGCTCGATCCCAGGATCCGGGGATCATGACCTGAGCTGAAGGCAGACACTTAACGACTGAGCCACCCAGGCACCCCTCATATTCTTTTATAATCCTTTTTTTAAATTTAAATTTTCAGTGATTCCTCAGTCTTATATAACACCCAGCTTATTACATCCAGTGCCCTCCTTAACGCCCATCACCAGTTACCCCATCCCCCACCCCCTCCCCTTCAGCAACCCTCAGTTTGTTTCCTAGGATTAAGAGTCTCTTAAAGTTTGTATCCCTCTCTGATTGCGTCTTGTTCATTTTTTCCTCCCTTCCCCCATGATCCTCTTTTGTTTCTTAAATTCCACAAAAGAGTGAGATCATATGGTAATTCTTTCTCTGATTGACTTATTTCACTTAGCATAATACCCTCTAGTTCCATTAACAACTGTTTTAAACAGCACCTGCAACAGTTATTTATCCAATACCCTATTGCTGGCCAACCGATGATTTCAAAATTTTTACTATGTTGAATAACAGTGACAAATACCCTCGTACACACAGCTTTGGTCATATCTTAGAATTCCTTGCTTAGGCAGGGAGACTGGGTGGCTCAGTCAGTTAGGTGTCTGATTTCAGCTCAGGTCCTGATCTCAGGGTCCTGGGATTGAGGCCCAGGGCAAGCCCTGCAGAGAGCCCCTCCTCAAGCCCTTCCTGGAGCCTGCTTGTCCCTCTCCCTCTCCCTCTGCCCCTCCCCTGGCTTTTGTGTGTGCGCGCACCCATTCTCTCTGTCTCTCTCTCAAATAAATAAATAAAATCTTAAAAAAAAAAGAGAGAGAGACAATTCCTGGCTTAGGCGGAATTACTGGGTGATCATGAGAGAACATCTTTCAGGTTCTTGCAACACATTGCCAGACCCTTTTGCAAGCATGCTTTGGAGCTCTAGGCTAATCCTTCCAAAAGGGGAGATAACTGAAGAAAATCAGAACTTCAGTAATCAGGGCCCCTCTGGGTGGAGGGCTGAGCGGGAGGCTGCTCCCATTGTCTTCTAAATGATGGCCCTCAAGTCACACCTGGCAATGGGGAGTTTTATTGAATTTCCCCGCAAGGCCATTATGCTCAGTAAACACAGAGGCAGGCAGACCGGTGACCAAGGGCCCCTATTACACCAGGTAAGTGCACATCTTGCTACATGCCGCCTTTCGAGTTTCCATTATTTCAAATGTCAAATGCACTTTGCCTCAAGCCTTCTCAGCCTTAAATTTTTAAATCCACATGCATTTAATTTACTTATTGGATTTCTATAGGACTTGAGGGGAAATATAATTCACATACTTCTGGTTCATCTTCGCTTAACTCATTTGATGGCTTAAAAAACTTTGTTGGCTCTCTTAAATAAGAATTTTTTGTGCAGTTTCTTTCCAGAGATGGGATGCTGGGGCGGGGTGGGGAGGGGGCAGTCGTGGTGGTGGAATTCTCATTGAAAAAGTAAGTACAAAGCTAGGACTGTGATGGATAGGGATAAGGACAGCCTTCCCGCCATTCTCGGAAACAGTTTTGCTAGTCAAGAGGTTAGAGAAAGGTACACATAATTGGTAAACAGTATCCTCTTCGTTGGCTTCATTAACTTAATTTGGGAGCCCACCATTACTAGAGGTATGTGCCAGGAAGCTCAGACGCACCTCAAATTAAAACAATTTCTCATTCAAAAAAGTTAATTGGTGACATCCGAACTCCCCAATCTGTCCTTCTTACTAAAACAACTGAGATAATTCCAGCCCAAAGAAACCCAAACTTGATATTTTCTTATGTCATTTCAATCCAAAGGTGGGTATGTGTGTTTTTTCCATTAAGCTTGTTCTTTATTTTTTCATTTCCCTTTTGACTTTATTATGGAAATTTTCGAACATTCAGAAAAAGTTGAAAGAATTGTATGCTGAACACCCATTTACATAACACCTTAATCCTACAGTGATTACCATTTTGCCTTGTTTGTTTTTTTACATATCAATCCATCTCTCTGTGTATCTGTCAATTCATTTGTTTTTTTAGGGGACTTCAAAGTAAGTTGCAGACATCAGTACACTTTGTTCCTAAACACTTCACAATGCAAGTCATTAACTAGAGTTCAAGATTTTTTTTTAAAGATTTTATTTATTTATTTGACAGAGAGCACAAGCAGGGAGAGTGGCAGACAGAGGGAGAAGCAGACTCCCTGCTGAGCAGGGAGCCCGACTCAAGGCTCAGTCTCAGGACCCCGGGACCATGACCCAAGACAAAGGCAGATGCCCAACCGACTGAGCCACCTAGGTGCCCCTAGAGTTCAATATTTATTTACATCTCTTTTTTTCTCTTCTAGGAGAAATGTATATAAGTGAAATGCACAAATCCTAATTGCACTCTCTGGTGAGTTTTGACTAATATGTACATGTGGGTAACCCAAATCCCATCAAGATATAGGCATTTTCATTACCACAGAACTTCTTCTGTGTCTTTTTTTGCAATTAACTCCTCCCTATCCCTTGTCCCCGACACTGTTCTAATTTCTATCACCATATATTTGTTTTGCCTGTTCTAGAACTTCACACAGATGGAATCATACCATATAAACGATTTACTTGGTCAAGTTGCCATGGCTTTGTTACTTGTAGCTACCAGCTTCCTAGTGGAACCAAGAGCTATTTGAGGTTGATCTTTCTTGCCTTATGTTATGCACTGGAATTTCTCAGGAACACATGAAAATGGAAGTGAAGGTACCACCTCATTACTGAAAAGAATAACCTTGTGAATGCTTTGCTGGAATGGTATTAAATATGCTATAGGACTATTCTCCTTAGTAAAGTAACATTCAATGGAGAGGCTTCCTAGAAAAATGCAATCTGTATTTTGGAAAGAAGCTTTTCCTGCTGGAGTCATTATCCTTTCTCACAGAACCACACTGACCTGCCTTATATTCAATGTGCTATGATTTCGTTGCTCTCACTGTTACTACAAATACCAGAGCTGGAAGTCAAGACCAAGATTCCACTGTTCTGCTCAGAAGACCCCTCCACACCCTCTGAACAATTAACAGGACGGTCTTAGCCCTGCTGCAGTGCGTTGAAGGCGGAGCAGGTCATCAGTAGGTGGCGCTCTTCCTCTGAACCATGACCCAGACAGGCCAACACCCACCCCTCCCCCGCCCCAGCTAAGACCAGAAACTAGCCTACAGAAAGGTCCTGCCTTCTGAAAGCGACAATAAAAGGAGTCTTCAGGTGCTTTCAGTTCGAAGGTTGCTTAGACATCCCATGGCTGGAGTCCGTTGAGAGTCCTGTTTAACTATTCCTGGGGCTTTTCCCTGGAAGCAGTAGTCTTAAGTATCCTAAGAACAGATGTTGTATGATCCTATTGAAAAAAAGACACTTGGTACCTCTCAGTGTTAAGAATCAGCACTGGGACACCTGGGTGGCTCAGTCAGTGAAGCATCCAACTCTTGATCTCAGCTGAGATGTCGATCTCAGGGTCCGGAGATCAAGCCCTGTGTTGGGCTCCATGCTGGGTGTGGAGCCTATTTAAAAAAAAAAAGAATCAGTACTAAAATATCTGGGAAAGAAAAATCTGGTAAGGGAATCAGAAGACTTGATAGATTCTGAGTGTTAATCAGTATCTCAGAATAATTTCACTAGGGAAAAATAGAATAATTCAAGCCTTCATTCTTTCTTTTATTTATTCAGTATTCAACAGTGGGGAGGGAAGGGAGTGTATCATTTGTTAAGAAACAGCTGTTGGAGTCAGGCAAACCTGGGTGTCAACCTGAGCCCTTCATGGAGTCCCAGCATTTTTCATCTGTAAAATGAAGATGATATATTTACATCATAGAACATTTCATTCCTTGATTCAATAAATGTTTTTTGTTTTGTTTTGTTTTGTTTAAAGATTTTATTTATTTATTTGAGAGCCAGAGACAGAGATAGCGAGTGAGAACACCGAGCGGGGAGGAGAGGGAGAAGCAGGCTCCCCACTAAGCAGGGAGCCCGATGCGGGGCTCAATCCCAGGACCCTGGGATCATGACCTGAGCCAAAGGCAGACGCTTAACCGACTGAGCCACTCAGGCGCCCTGATTCAATAAATGTTTATTGAGCATCTATTATGTGCCAGGCACTGTTCTAGAGCTGTGAGTACTGTGTGAGCAACGCAAGTTTGCTGCCCTCCTAGAGCTTTTCAGCAGGCTGTATTTTCTTTTCTGTTTTTGTTTTTGTTTTTTAGTTTATTTATTGACCTAAACTTGGTACTGCATTTTATTGATTTATTTTTTTATTCAAGTGTAATTCACATCCAGTGCTATATTAGTTTCAGTTATACAATGTAATGATTCAGCAATTTTATATACTACTCAGCACTCATCACAGTAAGTGTGCTCTTAATCCCCTCCTCCTATTTCACCCACCTCCCCTCTGGGAACCACCAGTTTGTTCTCTATAGTTGAGTCTGTTGTTTTGTGTCTTTTCTTCTTGGTTTGTTTTGTTTCTTAAATTCCGCATATGAGTGAAATCATACAATATTGGTCTTTCTCTGACTTATTTTATTTAGCATTATATCCTCTAGATCCATCCATGTTGTTGCAAATGGCAAGATTTCACTCTTTTTTATGGCTGAATAATATTCCATTCTCTCTATACCACCTCATCTTTTAGTCCTTGGGTAAATACCCTATAGTGCAATTACTGGATCATATGGTAATTCTATTTTTAGTTTTTTTAAAGAATCTACATAATGTTTTCCACAGTGGCTGCACCAGTTTGCATTCCCACCAACAGTGCACGAGGGTTCTTTTTTCTCCATATCCTTGCCAACACTTGTTATTTTGTGTGTTGTTGATTTTAGCCACTCTGACAGGTGTGAGGTGATATCTCATTGTGGCTTTGATTTGCATTTCTCTGATGATGAGTGATGTTGAGCATCTTTTCATGTGTCTGTTGACCATCTGTATGTCTTCTTTGGAAAAATGTCTATTCAGGTCCTCTGTGGCATGCTATCTTTTCAAGGACAGCTATGCTGGTATATTCCATCCCACATCTCTTCTTCTTCTTCTTCTTCTTCTTCTTCTTCTTCTTCTTC